>NW_024539534.1:0-722339 GCF_016647785.1 Suillus fuscotomentosus
CATGAACCGCGTCACCGTTGCCTCCATAGCTTACATTGCTACTCAGGTTCGTAATAGCATATCTTTATAGCTCGATAATCTTGACGTACATACAACTCCAGGTCCGATTTGCCCTAAGCTCATCCTCGGTATTCTCACGAACCGACACATCCACAGACTCTGAGACATTTTACCACAGCCTCCTTGACCTTTTCGAAGACCCGGACGAATCCAAGGAAGTCGACGAGCTACTGACATGGTGGAATCGGTATTATTTTAACTCTTCGACATTTCGCTGAGCTCATTACTATGTACCCAGCCAGGTTTTCCCTACATCCTCTGCAGCTAAACGGCCTATTAGCGCCAATAGTGCCTTATCCAAAATCCGAATCAAACGCCTTGCGGCCAAAAACACCTCTGATTCAAATGTAACTGTAGCCTCCACATAGTCTTTGTTTAAGCACTTTATTATGTACTAAATACAAACACAACCTAATACCAATATGTTTTGGCCCTCGCAACCAAGTTAACATGCTGAAGAGAACAAAAATAACAGAGTCTGTGGGGAAAGCACAAGCTCACTTAAATTGCAACGGATGGCCAGACCTCGGCGGTTGCTGCAGTATGGTACTGCAATACCATCGCTCCGCACGCTCGAGTCGAAGGCCGCTCGAACCGAGACAGCCTGCCCTTGTAAGATATCACCTGGCGTCGGCATCTATGGAGAGTTTGCGGAGACAGCACAAACTCGCTCACCTTGCAACGGATGGCCAGACCTCGGCGGTTGCTGCAGTATGGTACTGCAATACCATCGCTCCGCACGCTCGAGTCGAAGGCCGCTCGAACCGAGACAGCCTGCCCTTGTAAGATATCACCTGGCGTCGGCATCTATGGGGAGTTTGCGGAGACAGCACAAACTCGCTCACCTTGCAACGGATGGCCAGACCTCGGCGGTTGCTGCAGTATGGTAATGCAATACCATCGCTCCGCACGCTCGAGTCGAAGGCCGCTCGAACCGAGACAGCCTGCCCTTGTAAGAGATCACCTGGCACCGGCATCTATGGAGACTTTTCGGAGACAGCACAAACTCCCTCACCTTGCAACGGATGGCCAGACCTCGGCGGTTGCTGCAGTATGGTAATGCAATACCATCGCTCTGCACGCTCGAGTCGAAGGCCGCTCGAACCGAGACAGCCTGCCCTTGTGAGATATCACCTGGCGTCGACATCCATGGAGAGTTTGCGGAGACAGCACAAACTCGCTCACCTTGCAACTGATGACCAGACCTCGGCGGTTGCTGCAGTACGGTACCGCAATACCATCGCTCCGCACCCTTGAGTCGAAGGCCGCTCGAGCCGAGACAGCCTACTCTTGTAAGACATTATTCGGCGCTGGCAATTATGGAGTCTCTGTGCAGGACAAAATAGTAAGCCAACATTATATACGATGAACATATGTCGTCAAGATTGGGAAGGATGACAGCACACTGTCATTGGTTACTCACATTGTGTACTCAGCGAAGTTATCCCATCCAATCTAGCGTTATAACTATATATTCCACAGCAACGATGAGGAAGGCTTTGTCGAGATTACGATGGCTTGCATGCGACAGCCGTATTGAGACAACATGGTAACGCACTATCATGGTTCCACATCCTTGGACACTTGGCAGCGTTGATCCCACGTAGTCCAGCCATATATAGCTTTATCTGACGTTCGCGTTCATCTAGAGATTGTGAAGAAAAAATAAAATGCCGAAAGTTACATGCCATGACCAGGGCAGGGCAAAATTGTAGTGTACGACAAGTAATACTCAACTAGGTGATTGTGCGGTATTTTAACAACATAATATTCCTTTGTCATGCTGGTGGGTGTTACAATATAGGCCATCTTGATGATCAGCTGGTAGATAAATGTAATAAAACCGTCACAAATGTGTATTTGGCGGGTTGTATCCAACTTAGTCCAGGTATACAAAGCTTTCTCAAACGAAATACAATTATGATGCATATTATACAAATTGTACTTCAGATAAAGCTTTCTCAAATTTTATCATTTTCGCGTCGGTTTCCTGATGTAGTATTGACCCGGAAGTGAAGGTGTGATGCATACTAAGCCTCAGCCACTTCAAAATCTATATTTTGAATTAATAGTGTAGATAAATCGAGAACATAGAACATCGTCGCATTTTTTTTTGCAGATCGTGGTAAATCATGTCATGATGAAAGCTGATAGTAAATGACAAGACTTGAAGCATCAAAGCTTCAAGTTGAAGCTCGCCCTGGATCGAGAGGGACCAAAGTTAACGGGCACGTGATCACGGCGCGTTCAAGTCGCAAATTAACTCACGCTTAACTTCGACCTTTCTCCTACTCCCTGGTAGGATTGCCCACTATACATCCTACCCACATATATCGGTACAAAATAATCTTTCACAATTTAGCATTATGCTTACAGTCATTTCTGCATCTCAACCCAATCGCGCGGGACGCCTCTTTGTGTACACGGTCACCCTCTCAACATCCTTGGAGCGCTCCGTGCGGCGCTGGTTCAAAGGCTCGCTCGCCATTTTCAAAACGCCTCTGAATGCAACGATATTCATTGCGATCGTCTTTATCCAGCTCGCCCTCAACGCGTACAGGTACTTCAAGAAACACAACTGTCAAATGAAGAATACAAACAGGAGCTTACATACTCAGACTGACTCAGAGAGGTTGGAGGCCGATATATCAGTCAACGAAGGAAACAGAGAAAATCCTCTCGATGATGGAATTTGTCGGAACATCTCCTCAGTAAGCACCATATCCTGTTCTTCTGGGCCCTCAGATCTGACAGCATCCGTCACAGTCCCTGGAGTTGCAACTGGTAATATATTTCTCCATACCTCTGGCGACCAAATCATCTGATAAGACGTAGTCTGCTGTATCATTGGCGTCATGTATAGCCCCTCTGACTCGTGAAGACTCAAACGTGCACCTCGATTCCGCGACAAGCACTCGCACGCGTCATATCAGTCGGTTCGTGTCCCACATCAAGCTGTACACCGCCAGCGATGAGCCAGTCCACTGTCACGACAAGAAGATCCGAAAAATCAACTCGGAGTATCGAATGAGTGAAACACAGGAAGAAGTTCTGGTTCAAGACTCAAGCCGGAGACGGATCCTACGGGTTTCAAACCAGCCGCTGGTTCGGCAGGTGACACGTGCTGTTTCTTCGGTTTTCTGCACCCCACTACGTCTTCCGAAAAATACTGCGACTGTCACGGTGGCCTGTTACACCCCCGAGTCTGTCGAACGACCTATCAGTGATGTAGTCACATTCACGTATCCACCATATCCAATCAGCAAGGTGACCAACTCAAATGAAAGGAAGTGGCCATGGCAGACGCGAGGATTGTGTATAAAAGCCTAGGCAGTCAACTCATTGAGATTTCTGTAATTATCGTAGAGGCTTCGTTTGAATCCATCACTTCGAGTCTTTGTGCTCAAAATGGTCCGTGATCGGGCCTAATGAGTACCGGACATTGTAGGGGTGTGCACTTCGAGTTTTCAAGGTGGTCCGTGCTTAGGCCACAGGCCCAAGAGAACTAGGATAAAGACAATCACATCGGGGTGAACAATATTTAAAAGAGGTTTATATGTTGTACAAAATGTGAAGACAGTATTTAATATTTAAACTAACATAAAGATGGGTGCACGACTTCAAATTTTGGTGGTGTTTTGTGTGTAATCCAAAATATCAAATATTCACAACCATATTCCCACAGACAATATGTCAACAAACATAAGAAATATAGTCAGATTTTTCATGTCTGCTTCAACTTAAAGTTCAATTTCCATGTAAAACTTTGGAGAAAACTTGAAGTTTTACAGATGACATAACATTAAAACTCGATTTAAATGTCAAGCTTTGGCAAAACTTCAAGTTTTCTCCAAAGTTTTATGTAAGAATCAAACTTTAAATTGAAGCAGACATGGAAAATCTGATTATATTTATTATATTTGTTGACATATTGTCTGTGGGAATATGGTTGTGAATATTTGATATTTTGGATGACACACAAAACACCACCAAAATTTGAAGTCGTGCACCCATCTTTATGTTAGTTTAAATATCAAATATTGTTTTCACATTTTGTACAACATATAAACCTCTTTTAAATATCGTTCACCCCGATGTGAATACAGCATGATGAGGTCACGTGACCTGTACCTACATATAAACACGCCAATCAACAAAGAAGTCGCGTTATTCACCCTCTTACCACTACCACCACCAAGTGCGATCATCTTCTATTCATCTAACACACCACGCACACATACCATAAACTATAATGTCTGGACGCGGCAAAGGTGGAAAGGGTCTCGGAAAGTAAGTATCAACGATATTTCTTAGTGAGTGATATCTAACTGAGCTTGTGTAGGGGCGGTGCCAAGCGTCACCGCAAGATTCTGCGTGATAACATTCAGGGTATTACCAAGCCCGTATGTCCTTTCTCTGATGCACAGCCAACACGTGTCTGATATTCCGCAGGCTATTCGTCGCCTTGCCCGCCGTGGAGGTGTGAAGCGTATCTCGGGCCTCATCTATGAAGAGACTCGTGGTGTTTTGAAAATCTTCCTTGAGAACGTGAGTCACCCCGACTACTGATTGCGGAGCCGTCAGCTGACCCCCTGTAGGTTATTCGTGACTCGGTTACATACACTGAGCACGCCAAAAGGTAAGGATCTAACTGCTGTGGCCAGTGTTAGTTCTCACGCTGACGGTTGGCTATTTGTCAGGAAAACCGTGACGGCGCTTGATGTTGTGTATGCTCTTAAGCGCTCCGGTCGCACGCTCTACGGCTTTGGGGCATAAGCCTTTTATATTTATTCTTGTGCGGTTTCGATTTGTTGAGCGGGAGTTACCAGTTGGTGGTGATCAACGATAGCGCTCGTTTCTGGTGTAGGATTTGCGTGATATGTTACTGCAGCTCAATGTTACTCGCTAGGTCTACAATATGATGTACACTATTCCTGTCGTAGAAGCACTCATGCCATGTATTTGACAGTGACCAGAAGTATGCAAACTAACTGGTGGAGTGTACTGTTGACTGCGAATCGCCTGCATAATTTAGATATGGGTCAAGTAAAAGTGTCAGTTCGATTATGGAGCTTGTCTTTGCAATGGGAACACAAGGGACTTTATGTAGGAGTAAAAAAGAGGTAAAGGAGTTTGGAAGTAGTGAATCGAGTCAGATTTGCAAGAGATGTCAATGTTAAATATTCGGCCCCATAGGCTGAACAGAGTTGCGGTACTTGTACAGTCTGCTTGTTATGCAAATACGTGCCCATGTACCTGACTTGTGATAAAGGACTGATAGAGCGTAATAATGTTAGTCGAAAGCGGGTTTGCCTGCCCAAGGATACCGATTAAGTCCTACCCAGCCAGCCGCGACACAGCCAGTAACCTTCTGCAGAGTCAGCTCGGCTTGACTCCGGTTTGATATAATGTACGAGGTGGAAGTTAGGTTCTAGATGTTCCTTTCTGAACTCTTGCAGTAATGGATGAGCAAAATGTTTCAACCTAGAATATATATGTTAGATATGAGCAACTCGTCTTCCGGACAATGAAGGACATACAGCAGTATCCCGCCGCAGGACGCCTTCCCTCGTTCATCTACTGTCCTAACAGTTAATGCACCTTTTGCAAAATCGAAGACCGCATGACAGATATCCAAACTCATTTGTGAGTCTCGAATTTTACTTCCCGAAAAATTCGCAGCCATGTCACTCAGCACGATATCCGCTGTACCCTCAGGATTTCGTGGACTCTTCAGCGCATCCCGTACTATACGCGCCGAACTCGGAGCTAGAAAGTCCATCTGCAGCGTCTGCACGCCTGGTATTGGCATAATCGGTAGCAGATCTAGTGCAACAATTTTTCCTCGCCTGGTAGTCTTGTTCATAGGTTCGGTGCTCCAAGAACCGCGTTTCTGCACCTTCGTTTCTTCGCGTAACCCAAAGTCTTCCTCATTGTCTGCCGCTTCATGGGTCCACCCAAAGTTTTCCGCGACAACCTGGCTCCAGCCGCCTGGAGCTGCACCAAGGTCCACGACACTGCGCAGGCTAGGACGTGAGAGGAAGCATCCCCACTTGTTATTAAGCTCGATGAGCTTGTAGGCAGCGCGTGAACGATAGGATGATGGTGAGGAGAGGCGCGCTTTGACAAAAGGGTCACGGGATTGTCGTGCTAGCCATGCTGTGCTCGACTTTTTGTGCAAAGGAAGCGTCGGGCGGAATGACATCAGAAATCCAAAAATGAAAAATCCGCAAAGAATCCGTTTGTAGACGATCGAGAAGTGGTTGTTTGTCAAAACCCTTAGAACCAAACATCACGGCTTGAACGTTGAACCCTGGCACAAAATGTACTTCTGCGTACTTTTCGAAGTGGCCGGAAGTCTGGCGATGATTCTTCTGCTCTCAAATGCTGCAAAGTGCATGTACATCAATGTTGTGCCTAGTCATCAATTGATGTAACAGGTACCGTGGATTCCATCTCTCTTCCTCCCACACAACCTGTGTCCAAGCTGCTAACTCTCTCAACGATTATTGCGATGTCTCGAGAATATGCTCCATACGGCCTTTGGGAGTCCCCCATCACAGCTGATGCTATCGCTGAAGATGTATGTTTAAAAAATCGTTTCAGATCGCTTGATAGTATCTGAAACTGATCTGCACTGTAGAGCGTCTCTATGAGCGACATATTCGTAGACCCAGTCACGAAAGATATCTACTACATCGAACAGCGTGCATCAGAAGGTGGTCGATACGTGCTTCTGAGCAACCAGACTCAAAATGAAGTCTTCGCCAAAGACTTCAATGTACGCACGCGCGTTCACGAGTATGGTGGAGCTGCTGCGATTGCATATAACGGGACTGTCTACTCTTCAAATTTTGCGGACTTCCTTGTCTATGCCGCGAAAGATGGGAAGATTAAACCAATCACACCAGGTGCCTGTGTTGATATCCCGGACTACAACGCCGTACTAACGTTCCGTGCACAGAGGATCCGAAGAAGATCTATCGCTACGCAGATTTCTCTGTACACCCAGTCCACACTGACCTACTCGTCGCAGTCTTAGAAGACCATACCCACGACACACCCCAAACTGTACGCAGCTCTCTTTGCGTTATCAACTCCGCAGCTACGACTGTCACGTCCTTGGTTTGCACTGAGAATGCACAAAGAGAATTTTATGCAGCGCCGACCTTCTCCCCCTCTGGCGATAGGCTCGCATGGCAATTCTGGGAGCACCCAGATATGCCTTGGGAAGGAGGACGGCTCTACGTGGCTGACGTCCACTACAACCCCAATACCCATACACTTAGCCTAAGCAACACGAAAATGGTAGCTGGTAGCGCTAGTACAATCAGCGCGTGTTATCCCTTGTGGGCTTCCAACGACAAGCTTCTCTTTACATCTGACGAAGGCGAGGAGGGAAACAGGTTCGCAAACCTGTGGGAGTGCACTCAGGCGTGCACAAAACCGGTCCTCTCGTCTGTTGTGCAGCAAGACTTCTGCATGCCACCTTGGACGCTTGGAAATTACCCATTCGCGTTCCTGGACGATAGTGGCACAAAAGCCATTTGTGTTGCGTGGCGAGGTGGCCGAAGCGTCCTCTATGTTGTTGATATCACCACAGGGTCCTACAAGGAGATTAAAGACGAATCTTTCGACTTTGTAGTTGTCGAACATGTCCGGCGCGTGTCGGACTATACTTTTGTCTTCACGGGATTGCGAAGCAACGCCCCTGGCGCAGCCATGCTCTGTACTCTTATCGGACCATCGTTCATGCCTGATTTTCAGGTACTCAGATCTACCGCATCGACATCCGCTGCACCGTTTCCTGAGGGTATCATTTCGCTTCCAATCCCTCTTGAACTTAAGCTGGCGGGCGACAATATTGTGTATGCTGTGTATTATGCTCCAAACAACCCGGCGTATGCGGGTTCAAGCATTCCAAACGAAAAGCCTCCCTGTGTGCTTGGCGTACACGGCGGACCCACAGGATTAGAAACACAGAATTTGAACTGGTTGAAGCAGTATTTCACAAGCAGAGGATATGCTTGGTAGGTCTCGGCGCACTCTGTAGGATCATCGTGCTCATCAATTGCAGGTTGGATATAAACTACAGTGGTTCTTCGTGCTACGGACGAACATATGTGTATGTAAATGTTTCTCATCATCATTTACATGGAGCAGCACTGACGATGTGACTAGGGAGCGCCTTAAAGGGAACTGGGGTATCATCGACGTAAGCGACTGCATCGAAGCAGTCCAATCGCCCGAACTCCGTTCCCTCATCGATACCAAGCGCACTGCGATCCGTGGCGGGAGCTCAGGTGGATATACTGTCCTTGCCTCCATTTCCCTCGCCTCCTCTGCAGCAAGTAAAACCAAGTTTTTCGCGAGTGCCACGAGCAACTTCGGGATCTCAAACCTGGAGCTACTTGCAGACGATACCCACAAGTTCGAACTTATGTACATGACAAAGCTTCTCGGTGGTACGAAGGAAGAGATACCACATGTCTATCATGACCGTAGTCCAGTGTATTTTTCCGCGAGAATTGAGACACCGTTACTCGTAAGTTTTTGTGCTGATGAAAGTGCGTTCTGATGGGTAGATCATGTTTCCAACAGGTCCTTCAAGGCAATGATGATGAAGTTGTTCCGCCCGCACAATCGTGGACTATAATTGATGGGGTCATTAAAAACAAGGGGCATGTTGAGGCGCACTTCTTCGATGGTGAACAGCATGGGTGGCGCACCTCAGAGACGATCAAGAAGGCGATTGAGTTTGAGAGGGAATGGTACGAGAAGAGCATGGTGAGGGCCTCTGTTAGTAAGTAAGAATGAAATAGCAGCACCGTGTTATGACGACTCGGATGTATGAATACGAACGAAGGGAATGAAACAGATTTGTGCACGATACATGTTCTTTTCAACGGGGCTCACTAATTACTAGTAGTACTGGTACTGTATGACGGGCATTGTGAAGATGTAGTTTTGATCTTGAAGAAGATTGTAATTTCGCGCCTAGTGCAGTAATTCAAGGCGTTTGTTTGGCAAAACCATTGGATCCGAACAAACTAAGCAACTAAGTGGGACATCATCATGGTTGTTTTACTTTTTTGCTAGGTATTGTCAAGTGGACTCCTCCGGTCCTTAATCGATGAATACTCCTGTAACAAGGGCAAAGTAATGGAAATTGTTTTGAGTCCTTCAAAGCAGACCGACCGCGTGTTATACCACGCTGTAAACTGTTTTGGGGCCTGTCAGGTGAGAGGCAGTGCTAGTATTTTCTGTGGAAAGAATTGCCAAAAAAAAACAGCCTGAAGTATATGTCACTAGACGATTATGAATAACCCATGACTAGTCGAGACCGTATAATTCACTTGTTATGATCGACTAGTAGTCGAGTGTTCCGTGATCTCAATGGTTACCCAAAGGGGGTTGGGGGATGTGGACGATACGTGTACCGTGGTATTTTGAAGAGGGACTCCCCACGAACAACTCTTAACCTTTTGCAGTTGCTTTGATCCGAGTTCGTCCGAATGCACCATTGTAGTCAAGAATAGAAGTATCTCGCAGTGGGGATGTTCTAGGCGTCAACTTTGGGTACTAGAAAAGTCAGCGAGGGCAATTGTGTCGAATAAGAATATAGGATAACGCGTTCGTACCGCTTTACCTCCGCGATAAGAGGTACTTGAGTTTCAGCTGCTCGTCTCCAATATAAGACGATTGAATAGTTTAAGCCACTTGAAGCGCTGCCGATAGACGGGCCCGGTGGACGATAGCCTGTTACGATTCGATTTGCCGCGACTTGTCCGATCGGTATTTCCTCTAGTATCACGAGCATACCTGTAAATTCGCGTCACATTCTCAACACAAATATTACCTTGCTGCAGATCGCTGCACATGTCCGAGATTCGAGTAGCACGGGTCGACTCTGGCCTGGTGAAAGAGTAGTGGTGAGGAGGAGCAGTTATGCCTGATCTGCCTCTGGGCTATATTAGTATGTCAAATAATGTCGTTGGTGTCGTGTCTTTCGTGCAACTGGAATACATCGCCAGAGCATTTACCAGCATTTTACAAATTATGGCCTCGCAATATTATCTCTCCAACCGTTCTCCGATTTCCAGGGTGAGTTTTTTTCGTGAACAATTTCAGCAACAAAAATGAGCTGTCGGCTGACTGTTGGAAGATGGGTCCCATCATGATACAAAGTGACTGTTCTACAAACACTGTGATTGTGCACCCGTCCAAAGAGGTTTTTGGTGTTGCTAAATCCACAAGCGTCATACGTCCGAACAAAGACAGCAAAACCAGAATGGCCAGTTGTTTCCGCCAAGTCACTGAGCGTGTTATCCGGGTAAGACTCGATTTTCCTTCGAAAGAAGAAATGAGTGAGACAACGATGATATTAGTATTTGCCATTTGGACGCATCTACGGTGTGCGTAGGGCTCACGTTTGACTTCATTTTCAAACTCGCTAGATTCAACCAGCTTCGCGTTGAGTCGCGTTCTCGTAGGCCAAGTAGTGTGCTGTAGCCTGTAGTATGCAAACGTGAGAGTCAACAATTATAGTTCCCACGGCTATAATATCACGGACTCATGAATTCACTGATGTTCTTATAGGCATTTTTTTCAGGAATTGGCTGCGTAAATATGGGGAATGTATGGATACAGTTTGTATGAACAACATGGTGGAATACAAAGCTGACAGTACCTTTTTCATACTCGACGCCCTGTATAGCTAACCGGCAATTTCGTGGTCTCGAAGTAGAATATCCATTTATCTTCGCTACTCCTTAACGGATATCTGCCCCAGTAGAATTGTTTGCGTTGTCCGTACGTCCATTTCCGTCGCTCTAGAAGTCATCGACGAACAAAATTAGCTCAATAGTGAACTTGAAAGTTTTTGTAACGAGATAAATCAACAAAACAGACAATGCAGCTCCTTACCGCCAACAAGAACGTACCCCAGCAGCCTGTCCTCTCGAATGACCACGCGCTTTGGAAGCTTCTCCGAGTCGGAACCATTGACATGTCCAAGTAGTAGCGTCTCTATAGCCGTCTGCAAAAACATCAATTGAATATGTAGATCTGGCTGAGCTTGACAGGATGCGTCACGGTTGACGCGCGCTTACCGTGATATCATGCTGCTCTATAGCGAATATGGCCAGTTCCACCTTCGAAGGACTAGAAACAGGATGTGGTTAAACATCTGGAGATGAGACTGAAGTTATCCCCAGCACTGGTTGTCTTGTTACCTTGGGTTTCTGCTTTTGATGGTGACCTGAACGACTGTCCCGATGTGATCGCCGGGATTCAAATATTCGGCGCTGGTGTGCGGTTGTGCTTCCAAGTACAGTAATCGAGTCTTGTTGAGAGGTAGCGCCATCGCTGTGTACAGTGTCTTTGCCCAATACTGGCTGCCGCTCGCCGATCGATGCCTATTAGAATTAACCCAGCTATCGGGATTCGGATGTGACGCTTAGAATCCGAGGACCGACTCAGAGGTCAACCAACAGTATTCCTTCTCTTCATGCGAACAGCAAATTTTGTTGCACCAAGTTGACGACCGTCTAAAATTCATTCAAATGCGTGTATGCACCTCTGGCGGTATATCCGAAACCATTGCAAAGTTGATGCGAGTGCGGCCTCAGAGAGTAGGCCCATCAAAAATGACGCAGAGGATCTTTGACACGCACCGCAAGCTGTAAGGCGCACTGGCAGGAGGAGGATAGGAAGGTTATATGACAACCAAATGACAACCGATCTTCGCCGTGGTCGAAACATCAGTATTGAAGCCTCTGAACCATGAATGATCGCGACCGGAAATATCACCTGGTCGACGTTTGGTCGCACTTCGAAAGTCTATACCAATGCGCTGGTCGTACATTGCAGTTGTCAAAGATACCCCGTGTCCTCAGGTACGACTTTCTGCCCAGCAATAATGCCGTTTCATCTTGATTGCCAGTTATTTCGTGCACATGCTGTCGCTCCATCCGATCCAGATTCTGGGCATCACGACATGCGGATGTCGCTTCTGTGCTGTGTTTACGAGCTGTAGCGGTTCAAAGCAATGTAAGAGATGTCTGTCCAACGGTGAAGGCGTTTTTTGGTACTCCCTTGAGTCGATGTCATGGGTAAGTGAATTTTACTCCTTTACCGCTCACGTATCACCCGTCGTTCGGGGCCAGGAGGTTATTCCTTGCAAATTATGTTGTCTTGCTCTTCGTACAAACACTAAAAAGCGATCGGTTCTAGGCTCTCAGTTGGGTGGCAAAGACACACCTTTACCTCAATCGACTAATATTGCAAGGCGGCGATTTCCTTCAACCCGACTGTGTAGATTTGAAGATAGGAAAATAAAATTTTGGTCGGTTCTCTAGCTTGGTGACTGGTCAGAGGGAGACCTGATTAGTCTTGTCACCCATGCGAATCGGCCACGGACTTACGATTATTCAACTATTCGCGGAGCCAGAAACATAAGTTGTGATGCCACAATCAGATTGTTGAATACAAACATTCCACGGTTCATCCACAGCCCACTTCTTTCCTTATCATCGCACACTTGAAACAAGGCTGAGTGTAGAAGCAAACGGTGGTCGTGTTGTTCGATGCGTCAGTTTTTGAAACTGACGCATCGAACAACACGACCACCGTCCATTTAGTGAACAATGGCGCTCCAAAGACAAAGGCCACGGTGGCCTTCATCCTCTATTCATCATCTACTGAACTTACTATCACTGCGAACGGGTACAAACAGCCTTAATATTCCAAATCACTATATGGTAGCCCAGGTACGGTTCTCTCCAGCTTCAACACCTGTGCTTTCTAACTATATCTACTTTTCACCTCCAGATGACCCAATCCTCCCCCCATGCCTCCTCACCGCACGGTTCAGATTCTTCTGATGCATATGTATGTCAGTGTTTCCTATGTGATATGTTCACATACCAAATACTGACATGCATATGGGTCAATTACCCGGGCCCGAGTCCGCATGCATTCCCCATCCAGGCTACGCCACCTACCATCTGTACGGTGTGCCGCCTCATTGGACGCGTGGTCCCGCGCCCCCATCCTTCGTTTGGTGCGGGTGCTGGAGTTGCGCGCCACGCATTCCAAGGGAGGAGGAGGAGGAGAAGGAGGAGGATGAGGATGATTTTTGGGAGGCTAATGGATGACTACGGAATGCAACTAAATTTCACTTCTACTACTGACTATTTTCATTGTTTTATTGTTTGCTGTCATATCACTAAGTACAGATATTCTTTCTATTCTCTATGGCATAGGCTTAGCACACACTATTATGATTGCTATTATCGCTATCGTATTGTATTGTTATTGTCATGGTGATCTGGTGATTTGTTGATTATGGTGCGGGTGCTGCGTGCCGTGTGGGACAAAATGGTTACTGGGCGATTTCTCGCACGCCACTCATGTTCACCGCTACTTAAATGCTGCTGAGCGCTGATCCCCCACAAGACCCATCTGCGCGCAGCCTCTATCATCAACCCTTCCCATCTATTCCGGGAGGTGCGAACCCTTACTGCGGATTCCTTGGTGCGGGATGGGTGGTACCCATCCCGCACCAAGGAATCTTCAATAGCATCACGGGCCTGAGCTCTCAATGGGCTCTGCTTCCTCGTCTCTTCCCCAAGCACCAGGTCGCGTCGCGAAAGTCCGCGAACGCCGTAAGGCCAAGAAAACTAAAACATCGGGTCGTTGTATATCTTGAAGATATACATGAGGTTGCACTCTCAAACCTTGGGTTCCATGGGTGGCAAAATAATCGGACCTGACAACTACCGTGATCAGGAAAACACCTAGGCCCCAAACTAAATAGATTTAAAGATACGCACGATTTGGAACAAAGAGAACTCTGTTTGTTACAAGTCGTGCGTACCCCAACTCTTATGATCGACGCATCTCATCATTAATGTTGTAGTGATTAGGTATACGAGACGTGATTCCTACAAGAAGAGGATGACAATAGTGAAAACTCGCTACATTTCGTAGTCATCGAAATGTGACGAAATTTCACTCTGCCATGGAGAATAGAAAGAATATCTGTACTTGGTGACAATATTCTTTCTATTCCCCATGGCATAGCACACACTATTATGATCGCTATTATCGTTATCGTCATGGTGTTCTGATGATTCGTTGGTTATAATACACACTCCTTGCATGCACGCGCGACTCTGACATCCAAATCATTGATAGGCACCAGAAACCATCAACGATTACAGCAACAAGATACCCAATCGAATTCAGTTAGAAGCACCGGCTGCTGTCCAGCGTTGATGAACCTCGTCAGCCGGGATAAACATATTTTGCGTTAAGCATCAAATTATCATGATAACCGGGAGAACTCGCTGTGCTACAGCGTACAGATTTAAATTTCATCATCGGCACGATCGGCGCGGCACCGGGTGGCGCTTCGTTTGACCGTGCAGACACCGTCTCTGTTGTGGACTCAATCTTGGTGCGATAAGGAAACTTTTACATTTTTAGCGTACAAGTAGGTCAAAAAACCATAAATTGCAATAATTTTTTTTTGGCAGTGATTCGCTGCTAGTGCTTCTTCGTACTCGTCGTCATCATATTGATCTCTTTTCATAATTTCTTCCAAAATAACCAAATACATATCATACAACAGGTTTTTCTGCTTTCCTGCACGGCGGTTCACGAGAGCATTGAAACGGGGCATTTGATGTACACCTGGAGGGGTATCTTTGATGTATTCGCAGGCGAGACGCGCCCACTCGAAGAGTCCATCAGCTTTCGCAGCAAGACTTGCGAACTCTTTGTAGTGAAAATCCGACAACCCCTTCAGCTCCTCAGATACGAACGTGTGGATGTTGTGCTCCGCCACTGGCTGGAATCTTGTCCATGGATGACCATAGGATATGCCGAGTGCCGTGAAATGCATCTTCGATATCATGAAGTGGGTGAGAGGTAACGAGGATACGAAAGGTAGATGGGAGTCTTGTGATTTGGGAAAGATCCTTGTTCTGAAGTTTACCCGCAAGTATGCGGAGAAGGTCCCGCCGCGTCTCCACTCCGCCACTCTCGTCCAGCGCTTCGATCACGATCAAGACAGGTCCCACACTTGACGTAGGCAACTTTTTCAGTGGATCCATGAGAAGCTTCTCTCACTGCTGGAAAATATCCTTTGAGTTCTTGAGTGAAGTGGAATTTTTGACCGCACTCGCCAATGCTCGTCTCATCTCCGGATCACGGTCAGCTAGATCACGAACGATGCTAGAGAAAAAAATTTCATGGCGTTTCTCGGCCTTGTCGAAGCGCAAACATGAACCGAGCACTCCCATGTCATTGAACGCCTTGGCAATCGTTTGAGCGATGACTGGTTTACCTGTGCCTGCAGGGCCAGATAGCCACAGCACACGTTGAGCAGCATCTCCACTGCCGTTGATCCAGTCCGTAATCTGGGAAGGAACCTCTTTGCGCGTCCCTGGTAGGCATTGTTTCATGGTATTTAGTCCTGCGCCCTTTGCATAAGCGATACCCGAGATCCAGGGTATCGCCTGAAAGAGTGTAAGTGAATGTAAAGACAGAAGTATGTCAGAATCCTTACCCGTATGTTGGACGAAGACGGCCATGTCCCGATCAACTTGGTCCCGGAATTGTCGTACAAGGTCGTCCAAAGTGTCGCTGTACCGTTTGATGATGTCATCAGTTTCCGAAAAAACGTTTTTCCCGAGTCTACGACAATAGTATAAGATTCGGGTGCAAAGTGCGATAGCTTGGTGACTCACAAAAGTTCTGTCTCCGAGTAGTCCCTGATGAAATGTGCGCACTCAAAGAGTCTGCTGAACGATATTTCCAACGATACTGCGCATCGACTCAATCTTACTAAGATTGTCATCTTGAGTCATGAAGCGGTAAATTTCAGCTAGTTGCTTGAGAAGACTATAGATCGATTTGTTGCGCTCTGCTTGAGCGACTATAATCTATAAGACATTATGACTTCTAGCAGGAGACTGAACTCTGGGAGAAACCAAACATACTTTAGATGCAGCGGACAGCACACCCAGCGCCATCTTTGCATACGGATGTATCTATACAATTTAATTAGTTCGCTTCCAACCAACAATAATAGCCCATACATCCGCAATCTTCTCAAGGACACCGTCAATAATCTTTAGCGGCTGAAGATACGTCGTCTCAAAATCATCCGCAGTGGCAAAACCCGCTGGGGCATTGTCGGCGGCGGATGCCATAGAATCACGTTTTCCGAGTAATATGTTTTGTGTACCATCATAGGCACCCTGAAGTTCAGCATCAACTAATTGGGGATCAGGTCCTTTGTCCTTGTCAGAAGGAGCGGCCTGAACCTGTGGGACCACAAACATTAGAGAAGAAAATGAATGTATTTGACGAACATACCTGTGAAGCAGGTTCATCAGACAACCCTTGGTTCATGGAGTCACTGGGAATCTCAGATGTGGTAGGATGCTTATTGTCGTTGGAAGGATGAAGATGCAGCATGTCCTGGGGGCCTCTAAGAATACCGAAGGACTAGGATAGCAAGTTTGAGCACTTACCTCAACTTTCTGACTAGATGAAGCCCCTTCAGTTTCGATGTTCTGGACTGCAGTGGTGCGGTTGCGTGTTCGCTTAGAGCGTTTCTATACAGTCTCAGCCATATCTAGGACAAACAATATTGACGTCCACGCACAGGAATTTTAACCCATTCTTCAATTTCCGCAGGGACTGACACTATCCTCCACAAGATTGGTTCTGGGCGAATAACGCATAAGGGCAGCGATGGATTTCGAGAGACTACCACGTACCAAGCTTTCAATAACATTTGCCTGGTTGGATCTGGAGGTTCCTGGAGGAGGATCGATGTCTGGTCTAAGGTCTTCACTCATCGCGAGTGGCTGTAGTTTTGGTCCTTGGATCGGTGTGAGAGAAACGGTTGGGTATTGAGTGTGAGAAGGAAATGGGCGTCTCATCCTTGGACAGATGCCAGAACTCCGAAGCATAGCCAGCACGTTGACTTCAAGCGCCAACCATTCAGCCACACAAGTGCACTGATGCCCATCGGTTCATAGCGGCAGGTTATTCCCCGTGCACTGCGCTCGGCCTGCTCCAAAATCGAATTATACAGCGGTCTCCTCAAGTTAGGTCTGGTGTTATTAAAGTTCGAGTTGGAGCCTGCATTTAGTAGTGGAATTACAGTCCTTTTCGAAAGTCTTGACTCACGTGTTTGTGGCAGTTCAAAAATAGTGAAAATTCATTTAAATCAGTTTCGAGTTTTGTAGGCCTCTGAACGGCTTCAAACACGCCATCTCGCACCTATTTCCTACTCAGACTCCCTATGGTCTGCCAGAGGATCAGTCCTGACTGAAAAAAATGAACTTTGTACCTGCATCTGGAGGAAGGATTGGAAATTGAGCACATGCTGCTGTTCTTGAAAGTATAGAGCGTATAGAGCGTATAGAGCGATGGGAGGTAGTAAGTCTTAGCATATTCTACACATTCTGGATGGATGCCACCAGCAAGTGGCGAGCCCTTTCCTTTAGGTCTTCTCAGGAACCACAAAGCGATGACCATGCCATTTCTTTGCACGTTTACTGTTCATGTTTGTAGATTATATTCATCTCCATACATCAAATACAGCTACTAGCTATTCCACTCTACACATACTAGTAATATTTCCCATACCACAGTTGATACATCCATCATACTACAGATAGCCACTATGCCTATACCAGCCTCGTGCATTTTCGGCATTCACAGCCCTGAAGCAAGCTTCACGAAGTAGTGCTGCCGCAGTCCGGTTCCGAACCTCGGTTCGAACCTGAACCTTTCCGAACCGGACGCATGGTCCGGTCCAAGGTTCGGCCAAGACTCAGAACCGAACCTTTCCAGAGGTTCGGGGTTCGGGCTGGTAGTGAATAGGTTCGAACGGGTTCGAACCTCTCAATTTTTGTACGCTTTACACTTTTTTAAAAAGATGTAAGTATTTACTATGTGTCAATATATGCAAATGCATGTGTCTGCAACCCGCGCAGGTTTGAGCCGGGTGAAATTGACGCGGTCCTCTGTCGCGCCTGCCGCAGTCGTGACGCGCTGTGACACAGTACTGCACCGTCACAACATGTTCAAACACTAGGTATCTTATGTCGCTATATGAATTCCAAACACTTTGAACTCTTGCTAATGATTAATATAGGTAAGTACTACTTGGGAATGTTATGAGCCATGCTGATCAAAGTCGTTGCTTATTGTTCGCAGGAAGTGAGTATGTCAAGATTTTCGAGCTCGAACCATTCTGATCCAAATCGTTGGCGGACCAGGCCACCGTTCCTCGTTCGAACAAGAGCCGTGCTGATCCAAGACGTTGGCCACCGTTCGCAGGTCGTGAGTGTGTCGATCCTCGTTCGAGCAACAGCCATGCTGATACAAGTCGTTGCCCACCGTTCGCAGTTCGTGAGTCTGTCGGTCTTCGTTCGAGCTCAAGCTATGCCGCAAGTTACCGTGTTCATCCTCGAGGGTCTCAGGTGGAGACCTGTCAGGGGTAGCTGATGGGATTAGTGTCACAGTGGCTGCTATTGGAGGTACGTCTTATTTCAGTTGTGATGATGCGATAATGGACGACCACCTTTCACTACAGGCTTTGCGCATCGCGCGACGATGCAGGTCGTGTGCGCGGTGATCACTGATCTCAAGTTTTTCACTTTTGGTTTTGGCCGCCGGTGAGTGGTATCGTTCATCTTTCCACCTTTTCTCATGCCTTACTTGAAAATACTAGAGTGTGTCCTGGTCAACATGTCGCGAATCGGTCCATCTTCATCAATACGGCTGTTATTCTCTGGGCTTTCCGCCTTTCAGAGAATCCTGCAGCGAAGATTGACACGCTTGCAATCTCGAATACTGCAACCGTACATGCTGCTGCGTTTGAGATATGTTTAGAGAAGAGGATCGATGAGAATGTGATCAGGGAACTATGTGCACCGGGCAAATAAAATGTGTTTATTTTAGAAACTTGAATTCAATCTTTGTACAAAGAAGTTCTCCTTGCGTTAGAGTCTTTTCGTTGTCTGTCCGACTCGAATTACATGACAACTCATGGTCTCGAGCCTATACAACCACAGATGGTCCAAGCTTAGTCGAACCTGGTTCGAACACGAACCGGACCCTCCCGAACGCGTTCGGTGACGTTCGGTCCAGGGTTCGACCAAATGGCTGAACCGAACCTATGGTTCGGTTCGGCGTTCGGAAAATTTGCCCCAAGAACCGAACCGAACCGGACTTCGGCAGCACTATCACGAAGGTCCTGCTCAGGGAACTGGCTGTGTCGGAGTTCCCTAGAATGCCTTCGAAGCCACTTCTTCACTATAGAGAAAGTGTGAGTGACAGAATAGAATGAAACATGTCTGAACATACAGCAACTAAAGTGTCAAGAGCAGCTTACAGCATACGCCTAACCACCCAGACATCACGACAAGTGACATATTGTCAGCAACACCCTAAGTCTGTTGTTATAGTTCTGATGACGATCCCGTAGATGGGAACAAGATAGATTGCTGATTACAAGACTGCGATGGTAGAATAAACAAGGTCGAAAACAAGGAACGAGACTCTCGGTGGCACGCGTCATAACCAAATTAAAAGCCCACTAGTCCTCGGGCTACGCCTTTTCATCACATTATCCTCTCCCAAGGTCGATGTCTTCATCGACGATCTCTCTAAATGTCTCTATCCTCCAATCATACACTCCTTGATTTGGCATCGCATATCTCCATTCTCCTCCAGGTGGTATACGAATTTTGAGGCGTTCTCGTTCACGCGCCAGGAAGGTTTTGAATGCCTCGTTGGTGCCATACTCATTCTTCAAATTCTGCTCTGGTTCCCAAGTATTCTCTTCTCTTGGTTGTCCTCTCCATTTCACCAAATATTCCCTTTTTCCACATCTCTCTCGACTATCCAATATACCCTCAACTTCATATTCCGGGGTTCCTCCGAGATCTACTGGTGGTGGTGGTGGCGGCGATTGCTGCAATGGGGAGGTTGGTGGTGTGTAGGGACGAAGAAGAACAGTGTGGAACACCAGATGGATTCACTTCCAAGTGCGAGGTAAATCCAATTTGTAGGTTCGCTCTCCAACCTTCTGAATGATTTTGAAAGGACCAAAACGACGATCATCGAGCTTCTTTGAAGGGCGGTCAGATTTAAGGTTGGTGGCCTCCAAGTAAACTAAATTTCCCGGTTGGTATTCAGGAGCCTTGCGACGGTGTTCATCATAATAATGTTTCATGTCACTCGCTGCTTTTGTCAAGGTGCTAGTGGCTTCCTGCGCAAGATGATGCATTCGCGAGGCGAAGACGTCAGCGCTTTCCGCCCTCATGTTAGAACAGGGTTCAATTCCTTTGCGAGGATGACGGCCGTAGTTTAGGAAGAAGGGGGAATATCTAGTGGAGGTTTGCACCTTGTCATTATAGTTAAATTGAGCGAGGGGTAACCACTCTGCCCAGTCGTTCTGACGGTAATTGGTGAATAAATGAAGATATTGCTCGATTTCTTGGTTTATCCGTTCGGTCTGACCATCTGTTTGTGGATGATATGCTGTGGATAGATTGGTTTGGATCCCAAGCAACTGATTGAGGTCGTGCATAAAGCTAGACACGAACTGAGAGCCACGATCACTGATGATGCGTTCAGGAATACCGAAATCCTGCCATACTCGATCTCGGTACAAATGTGCAAGACCTTCGGAAGTCAACTCTCCATTTGTCGGCGTGAGACATATCATCTTGGACAGTCGGTCCACAATAACGAGAATGGCGTCACTTCCCTTACTCTGGGGAAGTTGAGTTATGAGATCCACTGATACAAATTGCCAGTTATGCTCTGGTACTGGATTAGGCGCGAGTAGTCCGAATGGCTTTGCGGGAAAGGTCTTAGTGCGCTGACATTTCTCGCAGCCACTCACATAACGCGTTACATCCGCATGGACTCGTGGCCACCAATATGTCCGCAAGATTAACTCTGCTGTTTTGTAGCGTCCTGGATGACCAGACACAGGTAGGTCATGGTGAGAGTGGATGATCTGATCTCAGAGGGATTGTTCATTCGGCACATAAATATGATTCTTCCACAACCTCAATCCGTTCTCTTCCTTCCAGCCTCTCTCGCCTTTCTTTATTGCCTCTCTTACGAACCTCTCAACCCTCTTCGATGCGCGAATCTTCCACAAGATTTCGTCACCCTCCATCTCTACCTCCGTTGTTACTGCTCGGAACCATTCCTCTTTCAATAAAACTCGGTCTTCGTTATCTTCCTCCCCCCGTCCATGGTCCGCTCGCTGTCTTCTTAGATAGATGATCTATAGATAAACACCTATAAAACAAATATCTCCACGGTCAGCGATTCAGACAAATACCAATGACTGATAACGTGGTCGTTCGTGGGTGGCTAGTTGTATACTACCCAAAGTATGTTCAGCTAAGGATACTTCTGCAAGATCAGTAATACGATGGTCAATCCAATCTTTGGACTTGACAGGAAAATAAACAAACAATGGTCAGCCCGACAGTATGGCAATGACCAAAAGAATATACGGGATTCTTCCTCAAGTTCCCTTTCAACAACAGTGCCTCGTACCAACTATACTCCAAAGAAATGGTGCAGAATTACAATGATAAACCCCCTCAGCACAAAACAGGTAGAATCAAAGGTCAAGACTAGTCAAATGCTTTATTGTAGAACTCTTAGCTCAATATTGAACCTGCTGTCAAGGAACTCTTCTTTGAGTATTCAAACAGACTCAGGAACGGACGTCCTTGGGTTTACTACCAAGTCCCCTCTTCAACGGCTAAAGCCTAGCAGGCACAGAATATCTTGGCTCAGTATCACTACTCAGATGAGTGAGGTCAAGCTTCACTATCAATTCCTAAAGTCTCCCCACTATGCTACTACTGAGTCTTAGGTGGACGTAGAGACAACACGAATATTTTGGATCAGTATTTTTGGACAAAGAACACCAAAGGTTAGTGAAAGTAAAAGGAAAAGAAAAAGAATAATAGAAATCAGAATAAAAGTGTGGCTGTACCTTGCTTGCTGGTTGTTGCACACAGTGAGCTCACAGCGGGTCGTTCAGTATGATGAGCTTGCAGTATTACTGTCTCTTGAGAGTGTTCCTCTCAGTCTTGAAACAGTTCTTGACACTGGTACTGACACTTATCACACCTTACTTCACAACTTAGTGTTAGTTGGGCTGAGAAACACCCTACTACCTGCTGGTATCTGCTTTTTATTTCAAAAACTGAGGTCATTATATACACAATAAATGTGGCTGTGCTACTAGTGTATTCAAGAGTCATCAAGAGTCATAATGAGTCATATGTGCAAGGTGAGTCATAGTGAGTCATAGTAAGTATCTAGAGTGAGTCGTAGTGAGTCATATATTCAGAGGGAGTCATAGTGAGTCATTGGGTATTTGCTAAGTCATGTGACCTGTCCAACCCCTGATGACAAATCCAGAAGGAGAGTAAGAAGTGTCACATGATATGAATCCTGTGCGTGGCTGTCTTTGCTTTGCTTTGTTGGAAGGGTGAGAATGACGCGAGCCTAGTATTTAGGGGTTTACTAATGTTTTTCCAGGACAACATATGTGGGAAATATTTTTCACAGTCACCTGACATGTGTGGGATTCTGTCTGGGTCATCACCATGGCTGACTAAGCAAAACTCATCGCAGAATTAAATGTACTAAAATATTCAGGCTGCTGGCATATAAACTTGAAAAAATAAAAAGAAAAGCAAAAAATATTCCCTTAGCCTCAGTCCAACTTCAGATAAAAGGGAAAAGGGTTTCATAGTGGTATTTCAGGGTATTTGACTCATGAGAGAGTATTGGTCGTCCATGCACCGAACCGGTTTGGTGCAGGTCATCTAGTGGAAACTGAGAAATCAATCGTCCCCGATTGCAAACTCTGAAGGGGGAAGGGTGTTCAAGCCCTAGCTAGGCTGGGTTCATCTTCTGTGTTAGGAAAAGGGTATCGTAATGGGTTGGTCATGATATGGTTTTGAGGCAGGGGTGGAAGTTCTGCCTGAAAATCTTCTTGCTGGGTAACCCGTAATCTTTCTTCTATCTCATCAAGTGCACGGTTCAAGTCCTGTGCTGTTATGAATATGTATTCACATGTAGGGCACCGCCACCGGAGAAGGTATGCACCCCTTATTCTTCCACGATAGGGTCGTACATCTACCTGATAATGTAGATCTCCATGTGGATGCATTTCTCCTGCGTGCCATGTAAACGAACTTCCTAACCGATCAATCTGACTTTCAGCTATAGTCAGCTGGCTTTGGAAATGTTCTTCATTTGAATATATTTGACCAAGACGAAGGTATTGGGTGGGTAAGAACCCGGGTTCAGGCTGAGGATTTACCTCCAAGCCTTGCTCAATTCGTGTTGCGCGATTCATTGTTCTCCAAGACAGATTGTGGTACTTGCACAGATATCGTCCTCAATAATTTCTACGTAACCCGTATGTTTGCTTGCTAGGATGTATAGAGCAAGGGCGTAGATAGTGTACAAAATGAGTTCCAAGACTCGCATAGTTGACTACAGTTATGGTACGTGTTTGATTTGCGGAGACGAAAGACTGCCGAACGTAGTATATGGAAATGCAGACCGTAACGGAATGATGTATACTACCAAGAAAAAGACTAACTAATCAGCTATGAAAGGAGTGTACTTGTCAATTAGAAGAAATCAGGCAGTGGATCCAGACCCCTAACAAGGCTTAATATTTCATCATAGCGGCGATCCTGAGAGCTTCGTACCAAAATTTCACTTCCGAATTCCACAACACTATTCCCAAAGCTATCCATTCCGTCCAATTGCTTCTGAAAGTCGTCAAGGGACCGCATAATTGCGTCCGGCTCTGTGGCCTTGAATTTCCTGAGACACTTGGTGCGCTTCTTGCACCAGCGTAGAAAGCGAAGGTGTTTGGGAAGGGAAAGGACGTGAGTAGACAGGGTAAGACGAACGGGCGGTGGAGCGAGTGGATTAGTGGGTTCATAGTCCAATGGAGTGACATGTACAACAAAGACGTCCTTGTAGTGCTCCACTACTTCCGAAACTCGGCCAGTGAAGATCTGGTGGAATTTGGACTGGTCCTCTAGGCGCACAATTTGGCCGAGGGCAAAAGTGGCGTGATAGGTGCAGCAAATTTGGTGGTACGTCCAGCAGCGGTCCGGTGCGGAAGTGTATGCATCTGGTTTGGTTTCGATGATAGGGTGCCGATGAGTCAGGTCGACAAATGACTTGGGATGGCGGCGGAAGAGCATAGTTAAAGAAAGAGAGGAGTGATTTGCAGCCAGAAAAAGAGTGATATTGAGTAGCGCTGTTGTGTGCCAGCGGAAAACTGAGGAACGCCTTCAAATTTTGGCGTCCTATATATGAAAGTTGTACAAGGGTCTTCAGGGATTTAAAGTATTACTATACTAGGCAAAATTGAAAGTCCCTGCGATCTAACCCCTAAATGAATTTGTGAATGAAAAAGGCGCTGTCTGTTTTATTAATGCCGCTAGGGTTTTAAGTTATTTAAGGTTTGCATTCTTCCTGTTGCCGAAATTAGGGTTCCGTCATTAATTTAGGTTCCGGCTCAATTGATTGTCCTTCAGCGCGCAGTAACCAGTGAATCAACAAATAGCATGTGGGGCAATGTCTCTTTACCAATCGTTTGTATCCCAAATCCCATAGTACAGTTATAGTAAGTAAATATCCGGAAAATAGAGTGGCATGTGAACAGTGTATGTGATGTACAAATAAAACAAGGCAGGCTGCTTGTGTTTCATGCAATAAGCGTTCCTCAGCAGGTACGCTATTCATTAGAAAAAAAAAACTTTGGGGAGGGGAAACTAGGGAAAACTAATCTAAAGAAAATGTTACCCACGACTGAACTTCTATTCTTTCAATTTCCTTCAGGTGAGCTTCTACGTTCTGGGCCCGTTGTTCTAAGGTAGCGCAGATTGGGCAAATCCAGTTGGGAAAATTTGATAATGTATCCCGTTCTTCTGGGCTTAATGGTTCTGTAAGGTACGCGTTCCCAGGTTCTAACAAAATGTCACTAGTTCCTTCTGAGTGTGTATGTTTCTCTAGCACGTGGCCGAT
The DNA here is from genome assembly GCF_016647785.1 of Suillus fuscotomentosus. Classification (NCBI taxonomy): domain Eukaryota; kingdom Fungi; phylum Basidiomycota; class Agaricomycetes; order Boletales; family Suillaceae; genus Suillus; species Suillus fuscotomentosus. The sequence goes on from NW_024539534.1 coordinate 25,192, forward strand.
CCAAACGGCTGTAATGCGAAGCAAGTTAGCGCAGGCTTTCTGGCGCCACATCTTTAGCTGCTGTGGGGAGTAGCTGGCTTTTCTTTCGCTATTCCACTGGTCCATCAGAATCAGGGAGAAGATGTTCCTTTTCAAGTTCCTCAATTCCTTGAGAAAGTCTCCAAAATTGGTGCGAGTTTCTTGATATGTATGGCAACAGTCTAAAGGCAGCGACTCCACGACGGGATATTATACCGTCCATTTCACTTAGTACATATGATCCTCCCTGAGTTCGCCGTTCTACTTTATAAGGGCCAAGATAACGGGGTTTAGTCTTTCGGTTTAGTTCCTTTTCTATCCGAGTGTTACGTACCAGTACCAGATCTCCTGGTTGATAAGCTTCCCGTCTTAATCGCTTTGAATACTTCTTCTCAAACTGCTCTTTTGATTTGAACCGAGCTTTCTTTAGGGTTTCTGCTGCTTGCTCTAGGTCTTCGGGACGTCTTTCAAGCTGGCGTATTCTAAGTGCTAGTAAATCCACTGAAGTCATTCCGCTCTTAAATCCATCTACCATGAATGTAGCTTCTGCTAAATCAAATGGCAAAACTGGGTGTACTCCGTGAACTAAATAGAATGCAGAAAATCCTGTCACCCGACTAGTGGTAACTCGGTCCGCAAATAGAGTTTGGGGGATCTTCTGAGGCCATTGTGTAATGTTTTCATTGCATGCCTTTATTAATGCTTCTCGTAATATGAAATGCCCTCTTTCAACTACTCCGTTAGCCTGAGAGTTGTTTGGTGAAATTGTGACATGTGGAATATTCACTTTCCGCATAAGGGCTGAAAATGCTCCTTGCACTTCTGGTCCGTTGTCGGTAGTTATTTGCCCAATAGCTCCATATCTGCAATAGAGGTCTTCCCAAAAAAATTTGCTAAGGGCCTTGGCATTAGGTGCTCTCAGAGGTCGTCCTTCTACATATCGTGATAAGTCGTCCCTAGCCAACACAATGTATTTGAATCCTTGGGCTGGAGGCATGTGCATAATGTCAATGTAGACTTTCATGAATATCGTAGATGGGGTAGAAACTGTAATAGGAATATGCATTTTGGTAGTGCTTCGAATTTGACAAGGGTGGCATGACTGTACATGATGCCGTACATCTGAGAATAAGTAGGGCCAGAAGAACCTGAGCCGTACTGTGTCCCACGTGGCAACTTCGCCCCTGTGTCCAAGCTCTTCATGTGCCTGATTCAGAATAATTGCACGCTTTTCCGGATCAAAGACTACTAATAGGGGTGGTCTAGCCTGCATCCTCTTATACATTTTTCCATTCTGTACAAAGAATTTGACAGCTTTCTTCAGGAACCTCTTCTTTGCTGAAATACTTGAGAATGATGGTGCTTCTAGGGTAGTTAGAAATTTGAAAATATCCTTAAGGTTCTGTTCCTGCAAACCTGTTCCCATGAATACTGTGGAGGGAGATACCGTCTCGTCCTGGTATAATACGGTAGTCCGGAAACATGCTTGAGATACTTCCCGTATATAATGCTAATTCATCCAACCAAGAATCATCCTGAACCTCGATGATTTCTCCTTCACCTAGACCTCTTCTAGACAGAGCATCTGGTCCTTTGAATTTGGTAGCTGGAACATGGATGAGTTTGAAATCAAACAAAAGGATTCCTTGGATCCAGCGATTGATAGCTGCATTCGGCTGAAGGTCGGGCTCATTTAACATTCCCTTGATATACTTGGCATCAACTTCTACATGGAGAACTTTCACCCCGATGATGTAAAGACGGAAATGACGAAGTGCTCGGTAAAGTCCATATAGCTCCAGCTTTGGTTGTGAATAGCGGGCTTCTACTTCATTAAATGGTAATGATCCATATCTCGCTGGGCGCTTACGTCCATTCTCATCAATCTGAGATAAGATAATTCCTGCTGCCATATAGCTAGAATCCACTGATAATATTACTGGCAAGTCTGAAGTATAGTCAATTGACCTCAAGGCAGGTGCTGAAGCAACTAGTTTCTTCAAAGTTTCAAAAGCTTCTGTACGTCTTTCATCCCAAACAAATTCTGCATCCTTTCTCCATAGCTCACTCAAGGGTCTTGCTAGGGTGGAATAGCCTGGGATCCATATACGTACAGTACCACATAATCCTAGAAATGCTCTAGCTTCCTTTGGAGTTGTTAAATCTGGCCAGTTCAGAATCTTATCTACCTTGGTCTTATCAGGGATTCGTCCTTCAGGGGTACAGGTTTGTCCGACAATCAAGACTTCTGGGAGGCACAGTTGAATCTTAAGTGCTGAGAATGTAGCACCAGCTTCCTTGACACGATGCATAATTCGGTGAACATCTAGGGCATGAAGCCAAATGAATTTGCGTATTCCTGGATTCTCTGTTAAAACAATAGGCTGACCATGTTCATCTGGAAATATAGTAGTAGGGCCTTTGATGGGAAGGTCATCTATGAATATGTTGGCTTTATCCGGGATTTCATCTTTGAGTACAAATGTCATACATTTCTGAAATTCTGCAGGAGAGTTGGTAAATCCGGTTGGAAGCGATGTAATGCGAAGTAGTCCTAGGGGAGTTAGGAATGCAGTAAGATCTCGACTTAATGGGTGCAGCTTTCTAGCATCAAATCCCCAAAATAAATCAAATACTGTGTAACATTGGGCTCCTGCAAAAGGTTCTACAAAGTCATCAAGAATGGGTGGTAGTCCAGCGTCTCGAATTGTGACCTTGTTCAAAGGCTGCAAATCATGGACTATCCTAAGCTTTCCGTTCTTCTTAACTACACAAAACCATCGCGATCTATATGCTGATTGACTAGCTTCATAGACTCCTGCATCGATTTTCAGCTTCAATACATCTATAACCTTGCTTCGTATTCCAGGTGGAATTGGGATATTCTTATATTCCCATGGGATATGTGGAACAGTAGGAATAATATAGGGAGAGAAGTAGGATTCTTTCAAAGTACCCCTGTCTGTATCTTCAAAGGCTAATGCATCCTGGTGCAGCCACATAATATATCGAAACAACTTCTCTTCTTCTGATCGTAAGAATCCTTTGGAATTGATATTCAAAGCGTCAAGTCGTTCTGCAGTAATTTTCCGGGTGGGAATTACCTCTGGGGGGTTAGGGGATAAGGGTACAAGAGTGTCTAAAGGGTCATTTGGGAATTGTCTCACCACTTTTGCTTCCTGGGGAAATACTCCTGGAACTGGGCGTACTTTCTTGTCAACTCGCTTATACATTGTGAACGACTTGGCATTATCTGCACTGGCTAATGGGTAATTGAAAGAGCTCTCAGGGGTCCAAAACATCCCTTCATTCTCATGTCCATCAAGGGTCATTGCCCATATTGAATCTCCAGGCTCGAAATGATTCTCTACACTATCGGTCCACATGGTTACCGTCTCTTCATCCTTACTTGCAAACTCATCTATGGTTGCAGAGTCGTATAGTTCTGCACGTCCTTCCCCAAAATCTTCATATTCGTCAAGAGTATTGCTGGCTCGTGCATAGAGCCCGTGGCTTAGTTGCATGGTTTCCAAATTTTGCATTTGGAGTGACATCGGTTCCCTGAACCGGTTCTGGTATATATACGTGTGACTTGTTGCTAGGGTTATGACTGCGTGAGACTAGGTTGTCAGGCAAGGTTAAGTGTTGCAATATGTTCTAGGCTCGCGGGCCGGTGGTCTCTGTTTTGCTTTTGGTAAATTCTTGGCAATGTGTTTTCTTTGTGTATTTTGTATGTATTTGTGGAAGATTTGCAAAGCTTGAGCCAGTAAAGAGTAGTTTCTTAGACTAAAGTGATTTGATTTGGTTGATATTATGGTTAATGTTGATTTAGTTGGGATTGTATATTGATAATGGGACTTATTGAATTACTTGAATGTTTTAGGGACTTAGTGAATTTTCCGTCCTAATAGTTCTAGGCCTTCGATCGAAGATTCTTTCAATGAACCAATTTTAGATTCATTATATACATATGTGTGTTAATATCAGGTACCTAGGGGTCTTCGAACGAGAACTTCCTTCATATCAAACAATGATTTCCCACGTCCAAAGTAAATGAATACCAAAAAGAACTGGTCACGTGACATATAAGTACAAACTCGATCGTTATATTTGTATTTTCTAGTTATGATGCCAAAAATAGACTCACTCAAACGGATGCAGACTTTCAGAACGGATCAAAGTACAAAACAGCACAAGCAAAACACTTCTGTAGGGATATGAGTCTACGTATACGTAAGGGCAATGTATGTATGAAAAAAAAGCTATTTCTAAGTATAGAAGATGAGAACTAGAGTGTGAATAGAAAGAAACATGAGCCGGGTATAAGGATAAACGAAAAAAAAATGACTGACCCGCCCTATTCCAAGAAGTATGGGCCTTCGCGTTGCGCATTGAAGCAGCGCTCATGTTGGGACTCTGCAACGTGCAGGAGGTAGTTGAGGCTGGCGTTGGCCGTAACGCCAGTACCACGGAGGTCGTCGAGGGAATAATTCTGTAAGAGTTGGTGGACAGTGTCTTCGTCAGGGAGGGAGAGTGTGAGGAGGTCGTCGATAGCGTCGGCGAGCTGGAAACTCCCATAGAACCGGAAGAGGCCCGACGCTGTGCGAAGCGCGGCGACTTCTTCTAAAGTGTAAAGTGGGTTAGATGAGGGACAGAATTGGAGGAAGAACGTAGCGCGGTTGGTGATGTTGCGCTGCTTGAAAAAATTGTAGGTAGCAGTATCGGGTATTGATATGGGACTTACCGGTATTTCGGAATCAGCGGGAATTTCCGGTAGTGTAATAATGTCCTCGTCCGTCATATGGACGAGGTCACTAAAGTCGATGGTGGGGAGAGGGAGGCAGAGGTTGTGGAAACGACGGAAGTCACCGTCGTAATTCTTAAGAAAGGCGCCGTTTGAATTGCGTTTGGCGAACGCAAGTGGGGTAGGTGATCGAATTGATCGGGCATCAACGGGAAGCTCAACCGCTGGTATGGTAATATTTCCATAATGGGAAATGAGGTCCGGCTCAGCGAATTTAGCCGAAACTACTATACTAGGAATAAATTCTCCCACGTGCCTAGCTTCTTCCTGCAGTTCCTTGTACTGCGAACTATTTAGAACTAGGAAATCGGCCTCGTGGTTTCCTTTAATAGAATGTGCGTTTAAGATATTGGCGGTGTGCCTAAACGCGTGATGTCCGGGATGCGTGAATCTGACGTCATGCGTAGTTCCGGCATACTGCAACATTTCCGGATTCGGTTGAAAAAGTGTGACAGCTCGGTTAGGGGGCATTGTGATTGATGGGTTTGGACTATTCATTTTTCTCAAAGTCTCGTCTCTTTTTATACCTTCCCTTGTATCTACAGATTGTATTGTACTATTCATTAAGTCCATGCAGTTATCCACCATTTTTGCGATTTGTTGAACTATGTGTGACTGAATTTCCATGAGCACACGTCTGCAGTCCTCATGACTTTCCATGTTTGGTACCGCTAAATTAACCGATTCCGAAGACGTAGTACTATTTTTAGATACTTCTTGATGGAACGGTTTGATACCGGTTATTGCCGAACATGTAATATTCCAGCTCTTTGCCCCGCTTTCTCGGTTCTTTCCAAATTTGGAAGGTACCACTAGAACTTCGGATACGTCGTCATTGGTGGGGCTATTCCCAAATTCTAGCCAAGTCCCTGTACGTCGTTCGTGTATAGATACTGTATTATGTATTTGCCAGGGTCTTCCCAATAGAATTTCAAATGGAACCGATGCTCCTACGTAAATTTCTGCAACAGTAAGTACAGAACCTATTCTAATAGGAACTTGAGATACAAGCCCCTTGAGATGACCTGTGCCGCCATTTGCGTCATGCAGCGTTAGTGTTTTGCTTCTATTGATAGGAAGTTTGATGAACTTCTCGTATGTATCTTCCGAGACTATATTTAGTTGACTGCCGGTATCTATTACCGCTTTGAGATTGCACCCGTTGATCATAATCGGTAATTCTATTAATGCTTCTTTTGCCTTCGCCTCGAAACCGTCCGATGCTCGGAAACTTCCGGCCTCAAGTTCATGTGCTCTATGCACGTCATATGCCAGGTGGACGTCCTTTCTACTTACTGTTTTAGGCTTTATTGACTCGGCCAGCAACCCCGACAGTTCTTTTGATACTCCAAGTATTTCTCCCGCGGTAAGTTCCACCGGTACGTTCAGAATTCTATTTAGAACTAATTTGGTGTTGATGCCATCAGCAAGTTCTGATCTTCTCATTCCTGATTTAGGTTCAATCAGATCAACTGTCTTTTGAACCTTCGTGTTCACCTTAGGTGCGTCCCATTTCTTTTCTCTTTCTTGTTCTCTTACTGACTCTTTAAACTTTCCCTTTCGCAGGGCATCATCCTCCATGACGACGTCATCATCATGCGCGTCGTACCGCGCCCGTTCTTCTTTGCTTGGAGTCGGTGAGTTCCTTTCATACACTCCGCTTCTCCAAGGTTCGCTTTTCGTTTCTTTTGTTTTGTTTCTTTCTGGAAACTCTCCAGACCTTACAGGTAAGTTTTCTTTTTCATTCTTTGTGTTCCCTTGGGGAGTTCTTACTGATTCATATATCTTTCTAGGTTCCAACACTTTGAATTCACGCGCTTCGGGCATTACTGGCCTTTCTGAAGGTTCGGACGCCTTCTCCGGCGTTGTCATCCTCGGCGGAACAACCACGGAAGTTCTGCTAGATTGTTGCCGTGTCATAGGTGCGTACTGCCTTTCTTTTCTTAACTCGTAGCGCTGATTTTGTTCTTTCTTTAGTTCTGCTCTTGTCTCTCGTCCCTTCGGGGGATACACTCCATCAAAAACTTCATTCCGCCGACGGATTCCATCCTTCGGCGTCCGCACTGCTGGGTAAGTTCTTACTATTTTGTCCTCATCGTCATCATCCTGACTATCATATCCTAAAGCCCAACAATGTTCTAGGTACTCTTCTGATTCGTTTTCGCTCTCGCTCTCAGGATCTTCTTTCCACGTTACAAAGTGAGTCTTTGCCGTCCGATGCCAATTTTCCACCGCATTGATTATTGTTTGGCCCGGCCATTTCCTTAGGGGTATTTCTCCTGGCAACATAAACCTTCCGCTTCTTCCTCTTACTAACTCGCCCTTGGTAAGCATTTCCTCTATTTTTGGACACGTTGCTAACCCATGGTCCTCTTCTCCGCACCCATAACAGAATGGTTTGTCAGGGTAGAGAGTATTAGAGTAGTTAGGGGTAGTACTAGTTCTATTAGGTGTACTGTATTGATTGTTAATATTTCTGTTTACGAAATTTGTTCCGTTGTCTCTTGGTGTGAATCTGGCACTAGGGAATCTATTGTCTCTAAAGCCCATGTCCTGTTCTCTTCTCCTTCTGCTCAGAGGATTCTCAACAATATCTTTCACTGCTGGGTCTAAGGTTATAGCTTGATAGTAAAGTGTGCTATAGTTAGCATCTCCTATTTTCATTCTTCCCAGTTGTTGAATCAAATTCTCTACTTCTTCTTGTGAGCCTTGCTTAGCAGCCCGTTGTCTGTGAACTGCTCTTCGTGTCTTAGTAATAGGAGTTTCATCATCGGAGCTTCCATCTTCAAAGCGAGTCTTACGTATAATGGTCTTACTAGGTAAGTGCCTCTTATGCTTTGCTCTCTTTGCAGACTTGAGCTTCCTGTCATAATCCTCGTCTGATTCTGAACTTGATTCAGTATCTGAGTCCGTGCCACTAGAACTATCTGAGTCGCTGCTATCTGAATTATCCGTATCTGAATATACTAGGTCCGTATCAAAGCGATCACGCTGCAGAATCTTATCTGCTGCTTGGGATACCTCATTGAAGGTGAAAGGGATTGTCATATCTCTTAGGGGTGTTGTTGCCAATAACCGTGTTTCGATTCTGGAGCGCAATGTTCTAGGAATTCCTTTCCAAAAGTAAGTAGCATGGTCATTGCTTGATATCTTGTTCTTGGCTAGTAGCCATCCTCCTATAGCTACAAAATCCCGAATATACTTCTTCCAATCTGACAATGTTCTGATAGATGCTGACCGATGCTTGTTGACAAAGGTTACTAAACTGCGAACCTTATATCGCTTAGCGTCCCGATCTGCATCAAAGAGGCTGATAAAGTCTGCCTTTAGGTCAGCCCAGTTGTTTCTTCTGTAACTTGGTAATATTTCTATGAGTCGTGTGATGCGTGAGGAACAGTACAAAGTAACATTCTCGCACATCTCCTGGTTGGTTGTGATTAGAAGTTGGTCACATAGTCTTTCATAGTGACGAATGAATTTCTTGACTTGGTTATACTTTCCCTTGAACTTAGCAGGGGCATGTTTGCCTCCTGGCAATGGTAGAATGAGTGGCGGATGATTAGGTAGTGCCTGTTGCGCAGCCGCAGGCTGGGCAGGTGCTGGATTTGCTGGATTAACAGGATTAGCTGGATTAGCTGGATTAGCTGGATGTGCTGGTTGGGTACTCATGATGACAATGGATGTCAAGCGATGTGAAAGTGTGTATGTCGATACAGTAACAAGACTGGTCTGAATATATTAGGTTAGTTACAAACTTGAAAATACCACCCCTCGCGGTGGGCTCCAGTAATGTCTTCTTAGATAGATGATCTATAGATAAACACCTATAAAACAAATATCTCCACGGTCAGCGATTCAGACAAATACCAATGACTGATAACGTGGTCGTTCGTGGGTGGCTAGTTGTATACTACCCAAAGTATGTTCAGCTAAGGATACTTCTGCAAGATCAGTAATACGATGGTCAATCCAATCTTTGGACTTGACAGGAAAATAAACAAACAATGGTCAGCCCGACAGTATGGCAATGACCAAAAGAATATACGGGATTCTTCCTCAAGTTCCCTTTCAACAACAGTGCCTCGTACCAACTATACTCCAAAGAAATGGTGCAGAATTACAATGATAAACCCCCTCAGCACAAAACAGGTAGAATCAAAGGTCAAGACTAGTCAAATGCTTTATTGTAGAACTCTTAGCTCAATATTGAACCTGCTGTCAAGGAACTCTTCTTTGAGTATTCAAACAGACTCAGGAACGGACGTCCTTGGGTTTACTACCAAGTCCCCTCTTCAACGGCTAAAGCCTAGCAGGCACAGAATATCTTGGCTCAGTATCACTACTCAGATGAGTGAGGTCAAGCTTCACTATCAATTCCTAAAGTCTCCCCACTATGCTACTACTGAGTCTTAGGTGGACGTAGAGACAACACGAATATTTTGGATCAGTATTTTTGGACAAAGAACACCAAAGGTTAGTGAAAGTAAAAGGAAAAGAAAAAGAATAATAGAAATCAGAATAAAAGTGTGGCTGTACCTTGCTTGCTGGTTGTTGCACACAGTGAGCTCACAGCGGGTCGTTCAGTATGATGAGCTTGCAGTATTACTGTCTCTTGAGAGTGTTCCTCTCAGTCTTGAAACAGTTCTTGACACTGGTACTGACACTTATCACACCTTACTTCACAACTTAGTGTTAGTTGGGCTGAGAAACACCCTACTACCTGCTGGTATCTGCTTTTTATTTCAAAAACTGAGGTCATTATATACACAATAAATGTGGCTGTGCTACTAGTGTATTCAAGAGTCATCAAGAGTCATAATGAGTCATATGTGCAAGGTGAGTCATAGTGAGTCATAGTAAGTATCTAGAGTGAGTCGTAGTGAGTCATATATTCAGAGGGAGTCATAGTGAGTCATTGGGTATTTGCTAAGTCATGTGACCTGTCCAACCCCTGATGACAAATCCAGAAGGAGAGTAAGAAGTGTCACATGATATGAATCCTGTGCGTGGCTGTCTTTGCTTTGCTTTGTTGGAAGGGTGAGAATGACGCGAGCCTAGTATTTAGGGGTTTACTAATGTTTTTCCAGGACAACATATGTGGGAAATATTTTTCACAGTCACCTGACATGTGTGGGATTCTGTCTGGGTCATCACCATGGCTGACTAAGCAAAACTCATCGCAGAATTAAATGTACTAAAATATTCAGGCTGCTGGCATATAAACTTGAAAAAATAAAAAGAAAAGCAAAAAATATTCCCTTAGCCTCAGTCCAACTTCAGATAAAAGGGAAAAGGGTTTCATAGTGGTATTTCAGGGTATTTGACTCATGAGAGAGTATTGGTCGTCCATGCACCGAACCGGTTTGGTGCAGGTCATCGCCTCGAGAGGGCATCAGGCTTCCCATGGGATTTTCCTGGCTTATGGGTAAGTCGGAAGTCATACTCTGCGAGTTCCAAGGCCCAATGTGCTTGACGACGGTTCAGTTTCTTTGCCGAAGTAAAGTACTCCAAATTCTTGTGGTCAGTGAGAATTTCAATGATTTGTTGCGCACCCATCAAATAATGTCGCCATTCAGCAAGAGCTCGCATAATAGCAAGCAGTTCCTTGTCATGGATGTTGTAGTTGCGCTCAACATCAGATAGCACACGCAAAAGGAATGCAACAGGGTGCCAATGATTATCAGATTGGAGTTGGGAAAGTACTGCTCCCGTAGCATAGTCAGAACTATCAGCTTCGACACGAAATGGGGCATTGTCTTTGGGCAGAATAAGTACGGGTGCCGTGGTGATAGCAGTTTTCAGGCCTTGGAATGCCTTTTCTTCGTCTATTCCCCAATGCCATTGTTCGTTACCAGTCAAGCGGTGAAGAGGATGAGCGATATGAGCGAAACCTTGAATAAAACAGCGATAATAGTTGGCAAATCCTAAAAATTGCTGGAGTTTGCGTTTCATAGTGGGCCGAGGCCATTCTTGTACACCCTTCACTTTAACTGGATCCATAGAAACCTCGCCATGGCGAATAATGAGTCTGAGATATTCGATTTCTGTCTGTTCAAAGGCACACTTCTTGGCCTTCAGATACAAGTGGTTGTTGCGAAGGATTTGAAGAACTTCGCATGTGACTCGTCGATGTTCTTCGAGGGATTCGGTAAAGATGAGAATGTTGTCCATGTAAACAATTACCACTCCACGGCTAATGAGATCTCGGAATAAATCATTAATCATTGTCTGAAAGGTAGCCGGTGAGTTTGTGAGGCCGAAAAACATTACCAGTGGTTCATAGAGCCCCCGATTGGTTGTAAACACAGCTTTCCACTCATCTCCCTCACGGACGCGGATATTATTATACCCCCATCGAACATCGAGCTTGGTAAAATATTGCGTGTTGCGGAGTTTGTGGATCACTTCGGAAATCAGAGGAAGGGGATACCAATTTTTGATGGTGGCTGAGTTTAACTTGCGATAGTCCTGTACAGGACGCAGAGAGCCATCTTTCTTCTTGACGAAGAAGAATGGGGAAGAAATAGGGGATTTTGAAGGTCGAATTCGTCCTGTGCGCAGATGTTCTTCAATGAATTTGTCGAGTTCAGCTTGCTCAACAAGACTTAGCGGGTAAATCTTGCTATTGAAAGGTTCGATGCCTGGTTTGAGTTCAATAGCATGATCCCACTGACGTCGGTCAGGTAAGTGATTGAACGAGGCTTTCTCAAACACCGGCGTAAAATCTTCAAGGTGTTTGGGAAGTAATTCTTCCAACGACATCTTCATTCCCTTCTTGAGTGCCTCCTCTGCCAACTTCTGAGAGCGTGTTTCCACAGCCCTAATCTTTTCACGTCCTCTAGCCTTCTCCCAATACTGCCATTCTTCCAACGTCTCGACCTCAAACTTAGTGACAAAGATGTGGTCTCCATCTTCCAACTGTTCCGCTTTCTGCTTCTCTTTACAAGGCTCATCTTCTGGCTCGTGTGATATCTCTCCTCCGAAGGTAGCACGGCAAGCAAGTGGGCAGCGATTAAAGGTGATATCTCCAGTGCGCCAGTCAACAGAGGGATTATGCTTCCGAAGCCAATCGAAACCAATGATAAGGTCCATCTTTCCAATGTTGGTAACTGCAAAATTAAAGACCTCGATGTGATCTTGTACCTGGAGACGCAACTTCACCACAGATCGAATTGGACCTCCTTCATTGTGTGAGCCATCCGCGTTATAAACTGGAATGGGTCGAGGAAGTGATTCGAGATTAAGACCTTTGGCTCGTGCAAATCCCTCATCGATATACAGTGGCTCAAAAAAGTGTCCCAATGTTTGTAGCCTTTCACGTAATTGCTATATCATGAGCCAAGACGTGGAAATATGACTAAGCTATAGGAAGATGTCGGAAAGGTCTGCTTCTCAGCTTCATTTCGGTTCCCTATACTGTGGGAAAATAATGACATTATGTGAAGATATGAGTATTTTAATTTGATGACTCATTGGGACACTTTTTTGACTGTGAGTTTAACTAATGTAATCTCTATAATTCTAGTACTGTGTGTGACCTCCTTCTGCCCCAATCACTTCTGCCACTCTTCTAGACATATTGTCTATCAATTTTGGGTATTCCTCTTTGGTGATTCCATCATACTCTGCTGTAACACTGTCTCATAGTTGGAATAACCCCTATGGTGAATCTTGATATGCTATAAGTAATTTCTTGAGTGATTCTCAGAGGTATTCAATAGGGTTGATGTCTTGGGTCTATGTTGAACATGATAGAATAGTAATATTATGGTCTTTAAGTTATTTGGTAGCCAATCTAGAAGGTTGCTCTATAAGACTTAAGATCTCTTAATCACTATATTCTAATTTAAAAGGCTGCTGATGTTAATAAAGTGACTAAATTGATTATTTCCATCATTCCTATGACTATCTCTACTCAAATAGTCAGACAGACTCTCAAGACAGCCCATCTTAAAGCTATAATCAAGAAAAACAGATTCTTCTGTCTCCAACCTATAAAAAGAAAAGACAAGATGCTACTTTCAAGTACAAATATTAGACTGCTGATAGCCGAAAGAGGTTTATCTAGTTAGATATGGTTAAAATAAATAGGATGAGATCATATGGCAAGGAATTTGTATTAAAATAGATAGGACAATCATTAAGATAAAGAAAAGTTAAATAAACACCTTAAGTTTCAAGACGAAAACTTGATGGTATAGGACTATATGAGATAAAATGGAATGGGAATTTTCTATGAAGCAAAGGGGAGGATGAATACAGAGTAGTAAATACTCATTTGACAGGAATGTCTGCTAAGAAGCATGCAGGAGTTATAAGTTAATGAAGAAGATACTGTTTTGTGATAAGACAATGACCCTAAGTATACCTCTAAATCAGCCACCAATAGCCTGCAGACCATGATATTACTATTCTATCATGTTCAACATAGACCCAAGACATCAACCCTATTGAATACCTCTGAGAATCACTCAAGAAATTACTTATAGCATATCAAGATTCACCATAGGGGTTATTCCAACTATGAGACAGTGTTACAGCAGAGTATGATGGAATCACCAAAGAGGAATACCCAAAATTGATAGACAATATGTCTAGAAGAGTGGCAGAAGTGATTGGGGCAGAAGGAGGTCACACACAGTACTAGAATTATAGAGATTACATTAGTTAAACTCACAGTCAAAAAAGTGTCCCAATGAGTCATCAAATTAAAATACTCATATCTTCACATAATGTCATTATTTTCCCACAGTATAGGGAACCGAAATGAAGCTGAGAAGCAGACCTTTCCGACATCTTCCTATAGCTTAGTCATATTTCCACGTCTTGACTCATGATATAGCAATTACGTGAAAAGCTACAAACATTAGGACACTTTTTTGAGCCACTGTAGCAGCCTGTGGCTCCACAATCCAGAAGAGCGTTCAATTGGAAAGTGTGTTGATCATCAAGGGTACCAATAGTAACCGGCGTGACAACGGAATTTTGATTAATTTTGCGGATCCAGGTTCTTGGATGTTTCAACTCTCGGAGAACCTCCCTTTGTTGAATTGGCGCGAGCTGTCGAAGTCGGAGTAGGAGGTCAATATCAACCTCTGAGATGCGCTGACGATTGGTCCAACGACGTAATGTCTTCAATGCCTTTTCATCATCGGAATAAAGCATTTCCATGGTCCATAGCAGAGAACCTTTCTTTGCCTTCTCGTCATCCTTCAACTGTCTTTTACTAGTTTCCTCCTTTTTATCATTCTGCTTTCGCTCCTTCCTCCGCTGATTCTTCTTTTGTAGTTTACTCTTTGGTTGATCTACAGAAGTGGGTGCTTGAGAGTCCGAACCACATGTTTCATTGACTGATTCAGCACTTATCATACAATCCGCCAGTGAGTTAGCACCCTTCTCTCCCGGCGTCTTCAAAAATCCTCCTGCTTCTCTCGTAAATTAAAAATCTCTGCTACTTCTCCCTTTTGTTCTTCAGTCAGTCCCTTGAAAACTGCCCTCATTGTATTCCATCCTCGTGGCTTAGGACAACCACGAGCAATGTGTCCCGTCTCTCCACAGTTATAGCATTTGAGCTGGTTAGCTTGTCCACGCTGCCGGTCAAGATCCATAGGTTCCCCTCGTCCAGGAAAGGTGCGCCAGCCCCCTGTATTGGTGCCCCCAGTGCCTGTGCCCGCGTGACCCCCAGTATCCATAGTGGTGCCATTTGTTCCAGTGGTACCTGTATGGGGAGATCCCTGTCCTACACCTCCTTGTGGCCGAAACCAACCCGGTCCTCCTCATCCTTCACCAAACCTCCTCCCACCTGCAGATTCTCCTTCATTCCTCTCATTGGCCCTCTTGTTCCTATCATACCTCTTCGCATAATCCCTCCAGGCCGCCAGAGTTCGGTCAACCTGTGGCGCTGCTACAATCGCGTCAAAGGTCAGCTTGTCAAGGTTCTGCTGTAAGACATCAAGCAGGGCTTCATCATTGAATCCTGCAAGAGTCACAAGCTGGTCGAACTCTGCGAAATATTTGTCGGCAGATTGTTTGGGATTCTTCTTCAGCGCATGTAGCTTTACTTGAGCAGCTTACTTCTTATTTGGATCATTAAACACTTCTTTCAACTTCCTCTTGAATGCCGTCCAGCTTGTGAATGTAACAGTTCCCTCTCTCAACTGCTTCGTAACGTTGGTCATCCAAGTTCCTGCAAAGCCATTCTTCATAAAGGATAAGGCAGTGACAATCTTCATCTGGTCGTTAACATAGACGGCTGGTTTGGCAGAGAACAATAGATAGAGCTGGCTCATAAAAGGATCAAAGGTGTCGTATTTTCCATCATAGGCATCAGGCTCTGCGACTGATGCCTTGGGAGGTGCCGCAGGTTGTGTCCGCAGTGCTGGCGCTGGCTGATTCAAAATTTGAGTCACCGCTTGTCCGAAATCTTGTTGTCCTTGTACGAGCTGCGCAAGGAGTTGGAACAAGGCTGGTGCGTCTCCATTATTAGGAGCGGCCATATTCTGGTCAGTGTCAAGTGAGTTGGTGGTAGACGACATGATAGGGGTCGACCAATAAAATGGTTTCTGGCTTTAAGATGGGTTTTCGACCTAATGTCAGCAACACCCTAAGTCTGTTGTTATAGTTCTGATGACGATCCCATAGATGGGAACAAGATAGATTGCTGATTACAAGACTGCAATGGTAGAATAAACAAGGTCGAAAACAAGGAACGAGACTCTCAGTGGCGCGCGTCATAACCAAATTAAAAGCCTGCTAGTCCTTGGGCTACGCCTTTTCATCACACATATATATATCAGAGACATCTTACAGTACCTGATTCCTTTTCCCGTTATTTCCCGTCTTTCCATTCCCACTTAAGACATCGAGCACCCATCAACTCACCTCAGTCCCTTTACCCGTGACTGAGGCTCGTGTCTAGTTCTCACCTTTAACAGGTTATGAGCCCTGGCTAAAGGATAGCGGCACTATCTATCATCTCTCCCATTCGCACTCGATTCTCGAACGTTCGTTCACCCACCACAGTTCCTGACTGGTTCAAACCAATATCGCAACTGTCACTCCTCATTTCACTATATTACCATGACGTCATCCTCAGACTCTCTCCCGAAAACCGAAAAATACCCGCACAAGAAGCTCGCCCTTGACAGCTCCAATTACTCTCAATGGGCAACTGGATTCAAGATGTGGGCTGGTGGACTCGGGCTATGGCCCTACAGCAACGGAGATGAGAAGGAACCCTCACCTCCTGCCCAACTCAATGATCCAGACCAGAATGTCCTTAGGAAGGAGAAACACGACGAATGAGTGAAGTTGTTCAGGCAGCACCGCTTGCTTGCCCTTAGTGCATTGTCTACTGCCATAGACACCCAGGACTTTGTATATCTCTGTGACATGGAGGACCCGAACATAGGTTGGGATGCCCTAGCTGGAAAGTACTTACCCCAGAAAGCTATCCGGTTCAACCAGTACCTTGACCGGCTCTTCACCATCCCCAAGGCCCACGACAGCATCTCAATCGCCGAGATGCTCCAGAGGCTTGTTGTGCTGAGATCTGACCTTGGGGTGCTTTCCATTACCCTTCCAATGACAACAGCTACAACTACCCCAGGTCCAAATGAGTACAAAGTCCCGGATGCCATATTTGTCCACATCCTGCTGCGTGCACTCCCTGACTACTATGATCCTTTCTGCCAAACTCTCATCAATAGCAGCACCCCCCTCAACTTCAATGACATCGTCAACCGTCTGAAGACCCAGGAGCTTCACCGCACCGTGAACGGCGGCAACACTGAACATGCCGCAATGTTCTCTGGACATCGAGGTGCCGTGAACGGTCCCTCCAAAACTGACCGTGTCCCTCCTAAAGGATTTGATGAGTCGAAGGGTGATGGATGGGTGCTTGGGTGGCGTCCAAAATGTGGACACTGTGCCAAGGCAGGTCACATCTGGTTACAGTGCCGTGTACGCCTCTCAAAGGAGGAGAAGAATCCAAAGTCAGCCTCACCTGTTTCTTCCACTGCCACTATCACCACTAACATGGAAGTCTCTATGGCAGACCAACCTAATGCGGATGCCGTATCATGCCCTCCTTTCATCCTCTCCCTAAAAGAGCACTCTGCCAATATTTCATCATCT
This sequence comes from Suillus fuscotomentosus, assembly GCF_016647785.1. Classification (NCBI taxonomy): domain Eukaryota; kingdom Fungi; phylum Basidiomycota; class Agaricomycetes; order Boletales; family Suillaceae; genus Suillus; species Suillus fuscotomentosus. Next base: position 42,149 of record NW_024539534.1, read on the forward strand.
CTTACTGTACCTGCAGGCTCCCTACATGTAGACTCTGCTGCAACGGCTCATATGGAGCCTGATATATCACATTTTGCTCACTATACGAGGCTGCATGAGCCAATCCGTGTGAAACTCGCCGACAACCATGTAGTCATGGCACCTGGCTGGGGAACAGTAAGGCTTGCCCTGCAGTACGAGGATACCTCAACGGACCGGGACTTTGACTTCCTCCATGTCCCTGATCTCTGGTGCACCCTCGTTTCGGTGTCTTGTCTCACCTCTGAATGCATTTCCTTCATCTCTACCTCCAAAGGAGGATGCTTAGTGCTAACGATGGCCAAGGGCCACCACTTGCTCATGTCCACCCTCGTAATGGACTGTACATGCTCAATGCTACATACACTACTGGGAATGCTGCTGCATCCGCGATGCTTGTCAAGTTGTCCTCTGCTGCCTTGTCCCTGCACACTTGGCATCGACGATTGGGCCATGCCAGCTTCTCAACTGTCCTGAAGGCCAGTGAGCATGCTGATGGCATCTACATCGATCCTGTGTCCCTCCTTCATGCTGGTGATGGTGCCGACTCCATTCACTGTGTGTCGTGTGTCATGGGCAAGCACAAACACTCACCCTTCCCCATTCCTGCGCGACACGCTTCTGCCCCTGCTGAACTCGTGCACTCAGACATTTGGGGTCCCGTGAATGTCACCTCCTCCTCAGGCGACTCTTACTTCATTGTCTTTACTGACGACTACACCCGGTATTCCCTGGTCTACCTCATGAGGGCAAAATCCAACGTCTTTGAGCTCTTCAAGAAGTTCGTACCTTGGATGGAGATGCAGTCCGGGGGGCGTATTAAACGCCTTCATAGTGACAATGGCGGGGAGTATGTGTCATGAGAGTTCCTTCAGTACTTGGTGGATTGGGGGATTGAGCATGAAGTGACAATGCCCTACACACCCCAGCAGAATGGTGTCGTGGAGTGCGGTCACCAGACTGTCGTGACCCGTTGTAGAGACTCATGCCTCTCATGGCGTGACATGGCAGTTTCCACCAAGGAGTACATAGCACAAACTTGTAGCGTCACTCTGTGCGCTACCCACAGCTATGCCTATACAAGGCGCAGCTTTCCCGCGCAACGCGCACCATGCGCGCACACTTCCCGTGCTTCGCGATGTATATGCGCGCGCGCATTCCCGCACTTGAGCGCCCTATAGCACCAGCCATCCAGAAGCATCCATCCACTGTCCACCAAGCCCTCTAGCGTGTATATTTCCATTTCTTTTATTAGCATATCATTCCACCTTTATTTTTATCATGGTTTCTCACTCATATATATCTTTACATACCTACTCGGTAGCGCTTCGGCTCCGCATGACCACGCTTAGGCGTGCTATATAAGCGCCAGCAGTACATAGTACGGAAATTTTCCAACTTACTTTTCACTGAACTTTCACCTCTCACTTTACCTAGTACTTACTACCTAAAAAAAGTCGCAATAGAACTCTATTCCTTTACATCTCGCACTCTCACATCTCTTGCATCATATTATCACTTGAGTCTAGTCTATCTATCATTTCCGCATACGCGCGCGTGCTTTCCCGCGCTTCGCTAATACACGCATGCGTTCCCGCACCTGCGCTTTCTCGCACCTCACTTCAGCGCGTACCTCTAGATCTTCGCTGCACTTGCTTCCCTTTAGGGTTGAACGCGCTTGTCTCCTCAAGTAACGCAGACTAGGCAATGCACGACCTACAACATTTTTTAGATACAGTTTGGAGCATCATTTGTTCCTCTCAGTATTGTTGTTTCTACACTGTGCTCTCAGCTGCCACCACCAGAGCAGGTTCCCTCGTTCTTTCTGGGGTTGGGCGATCCTGAACTTGGCGCACATCAAGAATGTCCTTCCCTCCTCAGCCCTTGGTGGCCGTTCTCCTTTTGAGGCCTTCTATGGCCGCAAACCTGACATCGCCTACCTGCACCCATTCGGCTGCCTTGCTTACTCCCATATCCCTGATGACACCTGCCGCAAGTACGAGTTTGTCTCTCATCGTTGCTTTCTACTGGGCCACGTGCGGAATGCTGGCTATATCCTCTGGGACGCGTCAGCTAAGCGTGTTGTGTGGTCCCGTCATGTCCACTTTGACAAGTCCATCTTCTATGGTGACCCTACTTCATCTCCCCTACACTTGCTTGTGGGTGATGCTGACCCCATGCCTGTTGTCAGCTCTTCAGTGGGAGGCGCTCCTCCATCTGGTGAGCCGCCAGTGACCCCTACTGTCACTGCTGTGCCACAGGTGTCAGTGGGAGGAGATGGCCCACCAGATGCAGACACTCCACCAGCACCACCTCCTGATGCACCACCAGCCCTGCCTCCTGACACACCAGCACCAGCACCACGCCGAAGTGCACGCCCACGTCAACCAGCCCGTCAGACTGATCCGAGCGGACCCAGCACCACGGCAATACCCACCAAACGCATCCCAGTAGCCGAGCGCTGGACCTATGTCCCAGTACCCCCAGAGTCCATACCAGAGCCGAACGAGTCTGCAATGCACACATCAACTGACACACCTTCCACTCCTATACCTCCCAAACCCATCATACCAACATCCATCGACAAGGCACGATCCCTACCCAAGTGGCCATTGTGGTCAGACGCCTGCAAGTCAGAACTGCAATCCATGCAGGACTTGAAGACTCACCGCCTGATGCCACTTCCAGAGGGTAGAAAGTCCATTGGATCCAGGTGGGTATTCTCTGTGAAGACTGATGAGGACGGCAACATCACTCGGCACAAGGCCTGCTTCGTTGCACAAGGCTACACTCAGATTGAGGGGATCGACTACACGGAGACCTTTGTAGCCATCGCTAAGTACGACACTGTCCAAATCCTCCTCGCACTTGCTGCAAAGTTTGACCTTGAGCTGGATCAAATGGACGTACATACAGCTTTCCTTAATGCTGAACTCAAGGAGGACATATACCTCAAGCAGCCAGCTGGCTTCGAGGACACGGAGCATCCGGACTGGGTTTGGAAGTTGGAAAAGGCACTATATGGGTTGAAGCAGGTGGGCTATGAGTGGAATCAGATGCTTGATGAGTATCTGCAGAAGGAAGGTTTTAAATTCATTCGAAGCGAGGCTGATCACAGCCTGTACGTCCTCCATGAAGGAGACAGAGTTATCTGGCTCGTCGTATACGTCGATGACATGCTTGCCACATCGAATTCGCGTGACTACCTCAACTCCTTCAAAGTATGACTCAAACAACGCTTTGACCTCGCAGATCTCGGTCCCGCCAGACACTTCCTCAGCATGCACATCACTCATGATCACGAGAAACACCTCCTCTCCATCAGCCAAAAGACCTACCTGGAGAAGATCCTGGAAAACGCAGGAATGTCTCAGTGTAATCCTGTTGGCATGCCCATGACTCCAGGAACCATACTCTAGAAGGCCGCTCGAGCCCCCACTGAAGACGAGGCAACCACCATTGCATCCATTCCCTACCGTCACACTATTGGTGAGCTTAACTATGCCATGAGGACAACTCGTCCTGACATCGCATTTGCTGTGTCTTGTCTCTCTCGCTACATGGAGAATCCCGGCATAGAACATCACCGTCAGCTTAAGCACCTGCTTCGGTACATCCATGGTACAACAGACCTCACCCTCGTCTTTGGCTTAAATGATGAGGGCCTCATCGGCCACTCTGACTCAGACTATGCTGCGGACCATGATGATAGTAAGTCTACCAGTGCATATGTCTATCAGCTGTTTGGTGGCCCCATCAGCTGGAAGGCGCAAAAGCAGTCCGTCGTTGCAACGTCCACGACAGAAGCAGAGTATATTGGACTCTCAAATGCCTCCCGCGAGGCGCTATACCTCATCCAACTACTGCATGACTTCCGCGTTGACCCGGACCTATATGATCCTCCTCTCCTCTATGGTGACAATCAAGCTAGTCTTGCCCTGTCCAAGAACCCCAAATTCCACGAGAAGGCTAAGCACATCCGCGTCCATTACCACCTCATCCGTAGTCTCGTCGACGCTAACCAGATCAAACTCGAATACAAGTCAACGTCGGAAATGCTGGCTGATAGCCTCACGAAGGCACTGCCTCACCCAGCCGTGGTGCGACACCGAGAGGAGATGGGACTTTGTCGTCCGGTTGGTCCGACGAGTGGGAGTGTCAAGAGCAGCTTACAGCATACGCCTAACCACCCAGACGTCACGACAAGTGACATATATATATCAGAGACATCTTACAGTACCTGATTCCTTTTCCTGTTATTTCCCGTCTTTCCATTCCTACTTAAGACATCGAGCACCCATCAACTCACCTCAGTCCCTTTACCCGTGACTGAGGTGAGTACTGCTGGTTCCTTCTCTTCATTATATCATTGTACTCACTATGTATATTCATAGGCTCGTGTCTAGGTTCGTAGTAGTACACCAATTGAGTCCCTTTACCCGTGACTGAGGCTCGTGTCTAGTTCTCACCTTTAACATAAAGCTCTCCTCAATCGGATTGAAGTCTGGGGAGTATGGCAGTAGAAAAATAAGTAAGCAACCTATGAATGTGTCAGACTTGCAGGCAAAGCAAAGTAGCATTTAGCAAACCAGATGCCTCTACAGCTTCTCGTAAAGCGTCACTCTTGTGAGTGGAACAGTTGTTGAGGACAATTACACTGTTGGGGCCAGGGAATGGGTTCATATTGGGCAACTACAGCAGATTCAATCAGCGAAAATTCAGACAGTGAAAAGAATGCACTTGCTACATCGTTAACCACAAAATCGTAGAACTCCGCACTGTCTACAGATCCCTCAATGACTCAGACAGTCAGATAGCCATCAATAGTGAGAGCTGGCAGCACACTGTATCAAATGCCCCTGTTTAAGCGGACACTGTCAAAGGGGGCTTGTCCACTGAGAGACCAACCATATCTAGGAAGTACGGTGCGGTCATCTTTACTTGACTCGTCCAGGAACACGAGCTGTTCAGCTGTATAGTTCACTGTCATGTTGTGCAACCAATCGGCTCGAAAACCGTCATCACATTCTGCCACTATCCTGCTCAAGCATTTGTAGGCAAGTCCAAGGTCCCTGAGGTTGTGGTAAAGAGCTGGTATGGATATTGGCTGATCATGATATATGGCAAGCCATTCGCTGATCTCATCAAGTGGTAGAGATGGGTTTTCAGCTCGCAGCTCGCAGATCTCATCCTTCATAATTTGATCCAACAAGCAAGGGCGGCCCATGATTGGTGAGTGAGGGTTAACACATCCATTTTCATTATAATTTGCCTCCCACTGCTCTATACTTCTCGATGACACTCCAAGAACATCAGCGATGCACTCGATCTCCCACCCTTCCTCCAAAAGTAGGTACAGAGCTCGTTCTTTTCGATCCGGACTGATCCTCTGATAGACCATGGTGAGCCTGAGTGAGAATCTTGTGCGATATGACGTGTTTGAAGGCGTACAGAGGTGTATACAACTCGAAAATGATTTAATTGAATTTTCAACATTTCTACTATTTTTGAACCACCACAAACACGTGAGTCAAGAAAGGACTGTAAGTAAATGTGCCATTTCAGTACAGATAGTGGAGGACATCCAGGAAATGGACACTCTGGGGCCAAATCTGCGGCGGACTCTGGGGCCAAACTCTGGGGCACCTGTTTGTTTCAATTGGAGTTTTAACATCATGCACACGTAATCACAGCCACCCCACCGTCAGCCACACCGATGCAATCTCACCACCACAGCCACCCTGCCACATCGACACAATCTCTGTCAGCTACCACTATGTCAATAATGCCACCTGACCCAGATATCAGCAACCTGTTGACCTCACTCCAAGGGCATCCAGCACTCACCCATATCTCATTTGTTGACCTTGCGAGTTTCATGCGCCATGCTAACTTACTAAAGGACAATATCCTCCAACCACAGCCACATAATGTCTCCATCGAAGAGGGGCTGGAGGGCAGGTGGGTTGGTGGGCGGTCAGGAAACACAGGAAGGGGGCAGATAAGAGAGAGTAGTGAGCATGGCATTGTCATAAGGTAGACATGGGGCGGAGTATGAATGCAGTATTCCAACAACAGCTGCATACTGGCAGGCAGTGGCGGGCAGGTGGGAGACACTGATCATTGATGATCAGCAATGAGCAGGCTGGGCCTTGTCATCAAACAGCATTTAAACTCAGCTGTACTCTGCCGGACTTGCCGATGGGCCCCAGAGTCAGGCCCCAGAGTCTGCCCCAGATTTTGGCCCCAGAGTGTCCAACTCCCTGACATTCTGGGATAGTGCTTGATATTTCTGTCGAGGTGTGTACTCTATTGTCTTACCAGCAGCGCGACTGTAGCAACTTCTTCATTTATAGTTGCAGGCATTTGCAGTCAAAACAAATGCTTGCACATAATGTGGTGTCACAGAGATATTTATCTAGTTTCTAGCACTGGCCACCCTAAGATGACTCGACGCTCAAGTTGGCGATTAGTATGCTGTGCAATCACCAACTGCACGAAATTAAACAGTCCCATCTACGCACCTTCGGCACGCATGTGATGGTGGCCTTCATTTGAATTCAAGCACCCTCGTTTTATACTTGCATCGCCAATCTATACTTGTACGGGGAAGCTACTACAACGCAGATACCCCTCTAACAGGATCTTCAAGTACTTTTCCCAAGTACTTTTCCGCAGACAGTAACTTCCTTCGCGACCAAGAGCAACAGTTCAATGATATCTATATGAACTTTGCTTGGCGGTGTAGCCATCTTCAAGTCTACTGTCGACTCACGGCAAGTTGCCACTGCCAGAGCCGCCATAATGCATTCAATTTCTAGTGGTCTCAGTTCTTCCACCACCACGGTCAATTTTTGTAACATTGGGAGATGAAACCCATCAAGTATGTTGATAAATTCCTGTCGATCCGATGTGAGGGGAAGAGTCATTGATTTGAGGCGAGGTTGTGCAACAGTGTCAATTCTATCACCAGAACCTAGGGAATAATCATCCACTATCATGGTCTCTAGATGAGGAAAAATCACAGAAGTGAAGCATATAGCGTTGACGGAAGTGTGTTGAAGGTGGAGATGACCTATATCTTTACAGATAGGAGCAGGTTTGGCAGGAAAATCACTTCGATTGAAGATGTGTAGGCAATGGAGATTTGGTGCATTGAATCTCCTGAACTCTCATGGAAAACATTTTATGTTCTCAACCGAGGTGTATCGATGTTACCACTCCAGTCATAAATGGCAGGTGACATGATAGCCACCATCTCCCATCGCCCCCTTACAGAAAGCAATATTTCAAGCAGTCGACAATCCGCCTCTGATTGGTATGGGTGGAGCCATGGCAAGCATCTGGCTTCCAGATCGTGTGAGTAGCAGAGCTGCTCAGACACGATACTAAGGCTGAGCAGACGACATCCTGAGCGGGCGAGCCAAACCTCCAGTAGAGATGGAAGGAATAGTTTCAATGGTTGAATTCGGCCAGGAAGTGCAACATGGATGCACGACCAGATTGCTGTTGTTGAATGTGCAATATCTCGCCAAAGGCGACACACGCGAGTGAGGAGTAGGGGAGGACTGGCAACAATGGCTGAGATGCATGTGTCTCCAAATGAGAATATATTGGGGTTTCTTTGAACATTGTTTAATGTGAGCAGAAATACTTGCTGTAGGAGTTCTACTGGCAGGCAATTGATAGGAGGAGTTGGATAGCTCATTCTTGTGACTTCTGCTGGATTTTTGTTTGTTGTAGAGAGGAATTAATATAGGAGTCAGTCGACCCACCACTAGGCAAATAAACCCAAATATTCAACCAAGCTTGAACTATACTGATGATGGTCAAATGCATATGCACACTTCATTCTGCCCTGCTACGGTCAGTCTCCCTCTTACATAAATCCATTTGCATTCTAGAGTATACAGCCTATCTAAACAGGTATTATGCAGATAAAGCAAAAGTATGCAAGGGGAGTACCCGTAGGGATAGGAGCTTCGGTTACGTCAGACTAGACTCGTGACCAGTCCGTCTAACGTTAGACCCGGCCGGATGTTCCAAACAAACCTAAACACCCCATATTTTAAGTTCACTTCGAGTTGGCTCTCTCAAACTATTAGTTACTTATCAGCTGGTGGGTCATACTGCAAAGATCACACCAAAAGCTGACGACCAACACAGGACTCTTCTACTTACCACGACAGGCCAGCATATTCACCGTATCTTAGGGCGTCCTTCTTGTTTCGCAGACACCACGATGATTCCGCGAATCTCCAAGCGGTATGCTAGTACTGTCAAACACAAACCTTGCAAGGGTACAAAGGGTGTATATGGCGTAACACCGGAGCATCAACCCATATCGCCAGAGGAGCAGGCACGCATCATAAAGTGTCGCATCGAGAAGGCCGAAAGAGATGAGCCTATGGACATAACCATGGCATTGACTCCAGTCAAGACGTGAGTATCTTTGTTGTGTTGTTCCTCAGTCTGTAAGTCCATGGATACGACGCCTTACCATGCCAATGGAGGCTCGCTTGCTGGTTTGGCTCCATGATGTCATTAACGATATTCTTGGAACCGTTATCGCCCGCGCCACCTTGAGTCTCCATTTGTCCTCGCTTGCTCATATATTTTCTCATCATGCTCATATTTTTGTCTCGATCCTAATTATTCCGCTCTTCACCAGGTACATGGGAGGTTTTACCCACTCCCGCGACTTACGTGCTCTGTATTGGTCGAAGGATAGCCCCTACGATGAACAGAAGAAGTCATATGAAACACCCTCTCCTGCAGCTTACGTCCCTCACACCGTTTGGCAACAAATCCGAGCCTTCCACTCATCAGCGCGTCGCCCCTATCCCTCCGAGTCGTACAACGAAGAACACGTTGTCCCCAACTTTTACATCAAGCACAAAAAAGATCGCAAGCACCAGGTGGACAAGCTGATGAAATCATCTGTCACACCGTCAACCACTTCTCCATCCGCCACGGATACCGCTGGTCTTGATGTTGCAGCTGCTGAAGAAGCTATTCACGATCCGACCCGACAAACCAAAGCCGTGAAGAGACGCAAGCATGAGGAGTCTGCACTCATGGAACATCTCTCAGACTCTATTCTTGGCGACGACCTTGTGGCCAGCACACGTCGCCTTGTCAGCAAGATCCCTGTCGAGCACTACGACAATGATGGCTTTCTTGTGCACCCGAGCGGGTTTGTCGTTCCTGGAAAGGGTCACACCAGCACTAGTGATGCTGCACGTGCCAAAGAGCACGCGAGAGATGAGGATGAAGAACGCGCTGCACAGACAGCCTCAGTAGCTGAACGCGTCCTCGAATCCGACTTCGATCATGTGCATTCTGCCATGGCGAGTACGCGCCCGCGTTCTCATAAGGTTCCCTTCGAAATTAGGGAGCCTGACGGGACGGTGAAACACCCGAGCGGCTTCGTTCCTCCAACTCCCGCCGACGAGTTCAAGTATTCTGACAGTGCCAGTCTTGAACGGGGCCTTGCGGGTGCTATCAGCAGACAACGCGCCCGTGATGTGGACAACAAGAACTCCACAATCATAAAGGGCCGTCGCCTGCACACCACAGCCGTTGTGCGTGCAAGCGAGGTGGCGATTCCAACCCATCTCATGCAGCCTGTGCCTGCTCCTGAGATTAACTCTCAGGCTTCATTAGAGCTCTCCGAAAGCGAGCCAGACCATGTTGGCGCTATTCGCGCCAAATACCTTCCAACCCTTGCACAAGAGTCTTTTTTTCGACCCCACGCGGTAGAGCAAGACAATTCTGATGTGCTTGTGGAAACGAGGGGAGCCGGAGAAGCGTAAGGTGGAGAGGAGGCTCGTGATTGTTACGAGATTGTTGGCGAAGGTCGTGCTGGGAACGGAATGGGTTGTGTTGCTCTACAGACGGCTGGTCATAGAGATTGTATTTGTATCATACCCATCATCACACTTGTGTTCTTACAGTACCATTCAAATCTTGTTTACATTCGCATGCATTCATTGTAAATGATATTCGCTGCCAGTGGGCGATGATATTCTAAAGTGTGGTCGTCATTTTAGTCATTTGTCCTGAACTGATATCAGTGAGTCAAATTATGGATACTGGGTCAGTAAGCTTCAGTACTGAGCATTTCACCTTTTGGTGTAACGCTTATGCACGTGCGGCGCTCTGACCAAGTTACAGTATATCAAATCCAAGATGTTGTTCAGCTCCAGAGATAAGTAGGTATTGTGGCTTCAGCGCTGGCGTACATGGAGACTTGATAGTATATACTATATAGTATATTGACAAGATCATGCAATGAGTAACTATGGATAATAAATAAGGTGCACATTGCACAAGTATGGCCACCGTATATATACAACAAGAGCAGTTTCGAAACTGGGATAGCAAGCTCGATCCTTCAGTTCAAGTGCGTTAAATATGTGGTTCTATGCTGTCAGAATGGAGGATTTGGAATTCCTGAAAGGGGTGGAGCTGGTTCACCCGAGGGAAAAGTTTTGAGAAAAGTATCTCAAAATCAGAGGAATAAGCCTGTCGTATGTATTCCTCATCACGAGGGTACTTCAGTGTGAGATCTTTCAATCTACTATCCGAGTTACGTGGCCTGAGGGCGTGTAGGCTTGCCTTGTCCATGTCATAGTCATCATCTATGGTACTGAGCGTGATACCAATGCAAAGTCGCTTCAAGCTGGGGCGCAGCTCGACAAAACCGACAACCTCGGGCACTGTAATCCACTGTGGCATAGGTGCCGCGCTAGACATGCTCCCATCCGTCTTGTTGAGGAGTAACACCTCAAGGAAGTGCCATGCTTCTGCCATTTCCACCAGATCATTCGCACCGATGCTAAGACATGATCTCGTGTCAATGTCCACAACCCGAAGTTGGCTGAGGTGGAAGAGTGACCGTATGGTGTCGATGGTGATGATTATACTGGATGACAATCGGCAGGGTATGGGTTCGGATAAGTGTATGTATTGCAGGTTCTTGAAAGCCTCGCGCACGTGGAGCGAGTCACAAAGTACCTGGAGTAGGCTTGGATCAAACTTTACCTCAGATCGAAGTGCAATTGAGGTGAGTTTATGAGGCCACAGATATGTGAAGACTTCAACGTCTCGCCATTCTTTGATCTCCCAATCAACGCTGTCAACGTTCTCAAAGAGTTTTGGGTTGCGGGATGAACCAAGAATATCTTCGAGGATACTGCCAGCGGGCAGATGCGAACTGATGTTGGTAACAGATGGTAATCCACCCAGATAAACTAGCGCATCCTTTGTGATGGCTGGCACGGTAACTGTCCGGAGCTTCGGCATTTTTTGGATAGCATGCGACATTGGTAGAACGAAAGGCGGTTCCCGTTCGCGAAATAGGTGGTAGGATTTTAAAACCACCAGGCTTTCAAGCGATGGACAATATGAGGGCAAACATTGGAGGACGGTGTGCAAATGGTGGCCATTTTTTTCGTAATCGCGGACGTTGATGAAAAAATGCTGTAGACGTGGGCCAAGCAGCGGGGGGACCAGATGTAGCAATCCGCATGGAAATCCAATTTCCAAGCTTCGTAGGTTTGGCACCAGAACCTTGAAAGAGCCCGCCATAGTTCGTAGAAACGCTTGTGTGATATAATCACGCCGCCAATAATTCGTACCCACTCTTAAAGACCGGACACGATGACCATGGCGAGCAATAATGGCAAGCTGAGTCTCTGTTGGGATCTGTGACAACAATGAGCCATGTGTATTTCTCCTAGAAAAAGACTTACGATGGGGGAGCATTGGTCCTCTTGCAGGCTTTTTTGCGGGGCTGGAATAATCCCAGGACATCGCATGAGGGGTTCGACACCTTTGAAGTTGTTCCACAGAGCATCCAATGCTTGCTCCGAGAATGCGCGACAAGTCAGTGCAAGTGCGAATAATGTGGGTTTAGAAGATGTGACATATTCAAATGGCCAGACGCCAGGACGTTCGTCGACGCTGATATGACTTATGATGTTGGATAGAATTTCAGAGATGAGGAGAGCGCGATGCATTGTGTTGACAGAGGACATTGCTGAAGCCATTAGGAGCGGGAAGGTGGAATGAATCTGAAGGGGCGTTTCGGTCCCAAGGGTATTTTAAATCGAACCGCGATGTAGAAAGTCCACAGGGAGAAGTAAGGACAATGAATAACATGATAATAAACAATCCGAGAATATCAGAATTATGTGAGCCGTGACATGCTAAATAGGTGGGAAACACCCACTGCTATTTAGTGCTAGCGTATTGCGCTCAAGGTGATGCAACATATAGCGATGCTCCGATCTGGGGGTCACCGGACAAGTGATGACTTCCACGAGTAAGCACTTGTTGAAGCTTGAAGGTTGTTGTCGAACTTGATATATGGAAGCCTGATGTAGAGAGCGATGGTCCTGGCTTCCATAGATGTGAGATTTGCCTTGATGGAAATGTGAAGTCGCTTACTAGTGGACTGAATCGATTCACTGACTGGCACGATGACTACTACACCACAGATACATCCCAAGGCATCTCACAGGGAGAGAACAATTTCATGACCCACGTTCTGTTTCCATCTTTGCGTCACGGTGTTCAGGTAAGGGTCGAATGATACAAGAAGGATAACTTTATTAAAGTCTCCTAACACCCTGCGGGATGTAGGTATCTCGGGAGAAGTTGCCCTATCAATTAATCGAGATTCAAACCAGTCGGATATGAATTGATGGCGTGTAGCCCAAGGGAAAACGTGTTTACAAGCATGTCCAACCTCGACTCGAAGTGGTGAGAATCCAATATATGTTGCTCAGCGCGAGGGAATCTCAACACAAGATATTCTAAGATATCCAAGTCACGGCCCACGGGGCTGGCGGTCATGTAAGGTATCCAAGTCCAAGTCCAGGTCTACATTATTGGCAGGCTGAGCGTGAGATTAATGCAGAGTTCCGTCAAGCGAGCATACGAGGACACACCTTGACGAATCTGACGACCCCGGCCGATATAACATGCCGGGATTCCGGATCATGTCACCCATACGTCTTGTTGAAGAGCAAACGGTTGGCCTCAAGATAAGGCCAAGCGTCTGTCAGTACCGTTTGCTTCATGAAGTCATCTTCGAGTTCATGCCAATAGACGACCCGGAATCGAATTCCACAAACCGAAGGACACCGAGATAGAAGAGCAGTAGCATGCTCTCATTTGTGATGGTGGTGAAGAAACCGATGGGGGAGGATTCTACGCCCTGCAGGTTCCTGAAAATCTCGTTGGTAATGAAGTTAAAGCGTTCCTGCAGTACTAGGCCTGGGTTAAATTTGGCCTCAGGTCGTTGAAGTGACATCGCAGTGGCGTCGGTGATTTTGCAAGGCTCTAGAGATCTGAATATAAGTTTCAGCCACATCCCTTTTAGTGACGTGTCAATTGAAAGCCAGCTCGAGCTCGTATACTAAGCGCTTCGCAGTCTCTTCTTCAATTAATAACTTCTACAGCTAAGTACTCTTCAATTGCAAGTATTCCAACATGTCCGTCACCATTCCTACAGGCTCATATATAATCATGAATGCCATGACACACACCTACTTGGATATGTTCAATTTTCAGGTTGTTCCGCGTGACATCGTTAAGAGTGTTGGAAATACCCTAGGAAATGACATTGTGCCCGTACTCGTTCCTCTCCTTCGACCAGTCAAACAAATCCGACACCTCCGCTAGCAGCGTCATCACTGGCCACTCGATCTATCCGTGAAGTTTGCAACGAAACAATGTAGTCCCATATGCCTGGAAGTGGGTGACAAGGTTCCTCTCTACAACGAAAGTGAGGTTACATTCTCGAACACAATATCGTCAATAAGAACAGTGGAAAGGCGCTGGTTGTACACAGTGACTCTATCACGAACAACGTACGTGGCACGAGTGGTCTTCGAATGTTTCTTGTAAAGCATGTTCCTCATTAATATTTTTGTCGGGTTCTCGAGGCTGACAATATAAATAACCCAAGCCGAACTTAGCCTCTTATCGCAAAGGAACCCATAACTGGTATCAACTAGTTGCTATCCAATATCGAGATAGCTGACGTACTCGGAGATGTGAACATAGGCGAATTTGAGGAACTGAGAAGGGCCGAGGCACGGTGACTTCACATATCACCATGACAAGTATGAGATGTATCAGCACCGACTTGCTCTATGGAACGTGAGTTCAATATTTTTTCGAGCTAATAATCGCTGTATCGCGCTCGTGTTGCTTGACAGCGATATCAGATCTGAAGTTCAGAGCTCCTCCCAAATTGTCAAGGTGCAGCCTGAGCGTCAAGTGGTCACGCCGGGCGGAGCACACCTGTCAAGCTTCTGACGTATTGAAGGTAGAACGATCTCGACAGATCACTCGTTGAAGAACCCTTCAGTCACATCGAAGATTCTAGGGGGTCTATTGTATGGCTTGTCGGTGCTACGCACATGCGCCTGTTTAACATCAAGCTCGCCGTTCCTCGCTTCACCGCAGTAGTTTGGTATCGTCATATCCCTGAATCAAGTATCCTGGGCCAGTATCGGTCGTTTTCTTGGTCCACTCGCATATGCCCTTCTGCGCTTGACCATCACAATGGCTACTCCGAGTCCACACACTTTACATGGCATTGTTTGGAATTTAGGACGGGTTTTTTTTTCACAATGGCAAGTGAAAGTACTGCCGATACGGTGCTTTCATCGCCAGTCCAGATGCTGATCTCCCAGTCACTGTTCACGCTTTTGGGCACAATCCTACCCCTGCTCAGGACGGGATCCACTTCATCACTACGAGAATAGTCTCTGTTTGTGCATTGCAGTGCCTTTACCCATCTAAAACTGTCATACACTAGTACTCATATCTGTGTTATTTTCCCTCAGGTGTGTCAATCGACTTCATGCAGGTAAACATGTCCTGTCGAATTCGGGTGCATCTCTCCGGTTCAAAATTCGATTGCAATAGGTAATGAGGACGTGAGGAATCTGGAAATACCGAAAGTCGTGATACATCGCTGCAGAAAGCGTCTCCTAGTAACGCTACTGCTTGTGGTTGAAATACTCATCGTTATTTCTGAATCGTCGCGGCGTCAGTGACTCTAATGCGTTCGCTAATTAACTCCATAGACGTCATAAAAATCACTCTCAATCCAGGTATTTGGCACAAAAGCCATCATATTATGATAATGTCAGCGCAGTGTGTACGAGAAGGTATATAACGTAACTTCCGAATCAAGAAAGAAAATCAGGGAAGACAAGGCAACTAGAAGAATGTTCGTCTTATGAGCAAGGAAGGTACAATGCGGAAGAGAGCGTGGAAGCGAACGCAAGCGAGATCTTAGGGTATACGGAGCGACGATTTGTCCAAAAACAAACTGGGATCCGACTTTCACCGCCTGGCACTGCCACGACCATAGCCAGCTTGGAGGTTGTCGAGCTCGGCCTCCAGCGACTTGATGGCACTATGTGCCATCTCCAGGTCCTTGTTGAGACGGTCCCGTTCGGCGATAAGCTATGGAACGTTAGATAGTGTCGCAATGGGTTAGAATTCACTCACGTGTTGCTCCCATTGTCTGAAGCGGGCTTCTTCGGCCTTGACCTGTTCCGTAAAGCGCTTCCTGAGCAATTCTTCCTCCTCCTTGAACTTAGGATTGTCCACTTTCTTGACCTTGGGTTCGCCAAACTTCCTCGTCTCCATCTGTTGTTGCCTGTAGTTCTCGTAGTGCAGCTCCTCCGTCGTCGAGATGAGGTCGAGCATGTGCGTACGGATAAGTAGAGAGCGCAACTTGCGGAAATCACAGTGGTTTTCATTCTCAACTTCAGCAACACCCCAAAGGTACTCGCGACCCTTGACAAGGCGACCATCAGGAGTCTGGACATCTTCAGTTGAGCCAATAATCGAGAAGGGGATAGCGTCCGTGAGCATGCGCGCATGCTCAGCAGCAGTCTCGTCATCGTTTTCAACGGGGGGTTGGTAAATGCGAATTCCCTGAGCGGCGATGACCTCCCGGACGCGTTGTTTAAAAGAAATAGATCATTTTGCGTGAGAGTGTCTGCTTTCGCAACAACAGGGATAAGGTTCACACGCGTGCCGAGGCGCTTCATGATTTCGATATCAAGCGGCTTCAGGCTAAGAATCTAGTCAGCGTTGGTAATGATTCAAAAATTTATATCGACTTACGTGTGCCCGGTGGGTCGGATGAAGTAGAGGCAAGCGTGAACTCTGAGGTCAATCTTTTCGTGGCGCTGAGGCTGCTGCTCCTGGCGCATATATGCCTCGTGTTGATCATCAATGAAGTCAACAATTGGCGACCAGGAATCACGGTTGTTGACATAATCACCAAAACCGGGGGTGTCGATGACGGTAAGTTTGACCTTGAACTGCTTTTCCTCAAGCTCAGCCTTGATGATTTCGACTTCGGTGAGCTTGTCGAGTTGTTTGTGGTGGCGCCTGCTGTAGTTCCTAGCAGGAGACAACTCAGTCGTGAAAAGCGTGTTCACTAAGGTCGTTTTCCCGAGACCCGACTCGCCTGGCGCGTAAACAGGTAAGCTAAAAGGCCTATCTCATTATAAACGCATTGTACTCACCAACAACCATCATGGTGAAGTGTGCACCATGTTTGGCGACGATTTTGTGCCTCTAGATTGCGTGGAAGGAGACGGTGGTCAGTAAAAATGAGACAAATGTCAAGACAAACTCCTCACCTGGTTGGGAAGGTTGGCGATACCAATGCCATCAAACGAGGGTGCTGGTGCAGATGACATGACTGACTTTATGTTCTTGCTCGACGACAACGACGGCACTGACAGGCGACAATAGCTGAGGCGAAATTACCGACTTTTGATATTGCCAATTTGGCGTTGTTTGGTTTTATTGGTATTACTTGCCACACTAACCTTATAGGTACTAGTTCTCCTCATCGTTCAGAACCCTCAGTAACGAGAGTTCAACGTTCAACGGGCATACTGAGGTCTTACAAAACAACGATGTTTTTGGTACACAGCTACTTGAAGTGTTCAGCAGACGAACCCTGCATGAATTATCCGGTGGCGACTGGGGCATGAGGAAGCCTCTGACAGGACGCTGTCACGACGTGGGGGTGCAAGAAGTTCATCTACTAAGGCTGACAATCGTAAGTAACTTACATAGTTACATTAATTACCGACTCACGACATTAATAATCATATATCAGACATGATGACAACCCGCTGCCCTTGTATGTATTCGCTCATCGATGCATCCGTCCTTCGCATTGTCTCATCTTGAGTATTTTGACACACAAACACCCCAACAAATGCGACCGCGATCTCAGTCTTATCATCATTTACGATCAGGCTCAAATAGAGTCTCGTCTGCTATAGTAGACACAGCTTAAATCCCAGCACACACCTGATTCTGGAGGGGAAGGAATGACCACCAGGTGAACTGCTTTCGTCAAGCATGTCCTTGATGGTTCTGGGAGGTTGAAATGCTCGTGTAGGCTGAAGGGGCGGATAGCGTACTTCTGATTTAATCCTGCCAGTCTTGCGTCCGCTCTCATGGCGTACGCCGCTTACCAATGACCACGACAAGTGGGGCTATGGATATGTTGCTTCTTCAGTTTGAAAGGGGTACGCTCTGTGACATACCAGAAGGGTTGCGTTGCCATACCTTCAGTCCTTTCATACAATGAAATCATATGCTGTGCGTTAGTGAGTCTTGTATTCACAACTCTGCCTCGTCCTATGAGCTTTTTGTCGACTTATGGACCCCCTCACACAGTTGTCAACCATTATACAGCACAGACAAAACTTTGTTGAACTGTAATTCATGATCGAACTGAGTACACAAAGATCGATACCGGTTTATCCGTGGCCACCGACTGTTTCCGTTGCGGAGTGTTTCTCGCGGAGTATGGGCAGTTCTCGTCCCCGATTCATCATTCCGGTTGCGTATGACTGATTATAAATTCTTCGCCGTGGTGCGTGGTGTGGGCCAAGTGATGAAGGGGTGGACAGCATTAATATAAATTGGTAAATGCATCACCCATATTTTACTTGGTGTTAAGAATTGAATTAACGTAGACGGTCATATTAGCAAAACACCTTGTGTGCATGCTGTGAGATCGCGTCCAAGTCTTGCAACAATTTTTACAACTGAATCTTCGAAGGGTATCAATCACTGAATGCTTAGCAGTAGCCCGCACAGTTATCACAATGGAATCAAGGACATTGCCCGGTGCGTAAAAGGTATCATTCCGACTTAACACTGCCCGTCCACGGGATTCAATTTACCAGATGTACATTAGAACGCCAGTGCAACTGTAGCGCATTACGCACACTGCTAGTGAGAGCATGTCCTTCCACATGGCAAGGGCTGCGCTCCACAGCTGTAGGAGACTGGACTAAGTTTAAGCCATTCCGATAATAATCATGTCGCAGAATGCAGTACCTAGAAGTTCAGATGTGGACGATGATATAGGAGCCCTTCGTCTCTTCTCCAAGAAATGTAAAGTCCCAGGATAGTACAACATTGTTGGTCGCATCCATTTTGACACTAGCGACCCCAGACGCCAGGTCTCCAGGCGTCCCATCGAAGTCGATTTTGATGCCGCTGCTGAACTTGAGAGCACCCATAGTCTGGGTGAGAAGGAGGGGTCCAACAATGGGCAAATCTACATAGATTTGAACTGCGACAATCGGGGCATTCGTGTCGATGGCAATGTCAACCTGAAATGAAGGTTACAAACCCAGTCCTAAGGGATGGATGAACACCGCCGATAACATGGACTGACCTCAAAAGGGTCAACGAGAATCTTCCTGACTACTACGACGCTGTCGACAGCAGAAGTCTGAAGTACGTAGATGACTTGTCCGTCACCAAGCTTCACGTTCTCAATGCATTCTCTACAAAACTTCAGGTGCATTGCGGAATATTAAGCTCATGCTCTACACGCTATCAGACACACTCACGAGTGATATCTATGAAACCGTAGAATGAGCATTGACCTGAGGTACTCGAACAATATGATAAGTACTTTCAGCGTTTCTGAATGCGCTGTCTGCGGCGGAAAAGACCTTGCCAGAAGCAATCGTCATCGAAGGGAAGGTGAGACTGAGCATATCGTAAGTATGTCTATGTGTACGAGTGTAATCAGGCTAGACGATGGGACTGCAGTTTACAGTTCACGATAAGCAGACTTTATACCATGAGGGCATGGTGATTACAACGAACAACTGGAGGTACCTTGATGAGGAAGTAACTGAGCAGAATTGCACAGTGAAGCCACCAGGCCGCCAAACTTCATCAGTGTGCGACCTAGAACAGTGTATGCAACTACCACTTTTCCTGGACCTACAGATTAGCTCCGAACAGCCAAGTTCTTGTTCGGCTGCGCTTGGAAATTGTAGACGCTAGACATTGACGGGGGAGTGCCCTGTACATCCGTATTCCACTAGCGGTGGAGGTGCCTCCTTTCGTATCCTTCTTCGCCTTGCACGTTCGACTGACAACCTAATAGTAGAAGTAACAAGACAACGATGAGAAGGGCAGTTCAAACCTTTAATATTTAGTCGATGCCTGCTGCGTGCCTTTCGAAGTTCGCTATAAGGTCTATCAGCTGCCCAGAACAATCAGATTATGAAACTAGATCATAGCAAGTATGATGATCAGAAGATACGATGTAATTTTGTTGTCCTTCCACATGCACGTTCCAAGTTCTTCAGAGATCGGGGTCATCTCAGATCTGAGGTTAGGACAGCTATATTGAAATTTCTAGAGGATCAGTTGCCCGTCAACTAGTTCGAAATGTAAGCTAAGCTCGGCAATGCTCGCCGTAGGCACGATCAAGGAGAAATACGTCGGGACCATGCAGCTCCCCGGACCGCCCCATCTCGAACCTGAACGAGTTCCCCGACACTGTGCTTGTTTGACGAGCGATGTTTTATCTGAACATTACTGTTGGGCTAGACGAAGACTCTGTCACAGTTGATGTGAATCATGTGGTGGATAGAGTTCTGTTATGGAAGATAGATATATTGCTACTTACGTGACTACAGTGCTGACTAAAGTGACAGAATGGGTTTGTTTCCTGAGTTCCCCAAGCCAACCGTGACAATGCTCGCAGCCGCAAAGTAACCTGTATTACTGCCGCGATACGTCAAAATCGATTCAAGGACGTTGAAAGATGTGGCCGAGGTACCAATCGATTGAATCCACCTATTCTGGTACGGCCTGTGAGCTTCTCGCCACTTTCTCAGGTCAGGTAAATGTGTATGGCGAAAGAAAGGCCTAATTGGATAACAAATATTTGATGGTACAGGGCATCCCCTTCTTCTGACAGTGCGCTAATAGCAGTCCTTGGACCGCTAGTCCATTGCTTACAGCCCGTAGTAAGAGGCTGACTGACCATCAGCCTGAGTGGGAAGTACTACTGATCATGATGGTATCTTTCTTCGAAGGACATACAGTAGCTCGTAGAGCCTCATCAACAACGCTGTTGGTGCACGAAATGAAGAGGTACAGAAGATGTGTTAATCGAATCTACTAGTAAGTTAGTAACGGCTTCAAGTTGTACCCTTCTCGTCATTATTTTGTCAGATTCTCATGTATGGCGAGAGACGGACCCAATCGGGTAACACCGCTGCAGATTTTTGAAGGTACGAGGCACTTTCTCTGTCAGTGTGCTATTGCGTGTGCACGCGTGGCGGAAAAGATAATGGTTGCTCCTCATGTCCAGGCTTTCGTCGGGCGGTGCTACTCTCATTGCCATTGTCAGCATAACTCCCGTAACCACGATGTGCTCATGCTATAAAGTCTGCGAGTCGTGAACGTTGAACTGCAGTTTTCATTTTCTATTCTAGCCCGAGTATCATCACACTCGCACACATACAATATGTAGAGTCTCACTTCCCTTCGAGGATAATTGCCCCTGGCAAGATATCTTTTGCCACTGATAGTGCAGTCAAAAATGCTGAAGGTGATTGTATTCTGAATTTGAAGTACCTCGGCTCTTTGCTCATTCCGCAACCTCATAGATACTATTCGTGAGCACGCTGAACGGCATATTAGCTACGAATTTAACATCCCCGCGGTGAATCTAAAGTTCTTCAAAGAATGCATCGATAAGGTGAAGCTCGATGATGGACAAGTTATCTATATCTTCCAGACTTCCGCTGTTGACGGCGTCATTGTTAAGAAGATTGCCATCGGCCCGTTCGAGGCCAGTTCATGTTGTGGACGCGTTTATGCATTGCTTACGATCATTCGCACCATCCACCACAGATAGCCATCTCTGTCGACACCGATGCTTTGACTGCCACGGTTCAAATCTATTTGAATTTGCCCATTGTTGGACTCCTCCTCTCCCAAGCCATGGGTGCTCTCAAGCTCAACAGCAACATTGAAGTTGACTTCAATGTCGCGCCTGGTGTCGGGTATCGCAGGTATCAAGGTGGATACAAACAACGATGTCCTCGTGTTCTGGGACTTCATTTATCTTGGAGTGGAGACAAAGGGCTCCCATGTTGTCTTCCACATCTGAATTCTGGGTACTTCATTTGCGACTTCATTTTTGTGGAATGGCTTCAATAGGTCGGGAGTGGGGGCACAGGCTCTTTGGAATCTCAAAGATCATTTCTTGCTCACGGACAATTCGCTGTTCCTAGCTATACTTGTTGAACTGACTTTGTCATCTCTGCGCAGATTGCATATCTGGTCTTGCTGTTTGATTAGGTATGCTCTGAGACTAAGTCTTGACTTTGGCGATCTCACATCTCCGTGCCTCGCGTGTGTGCCTTCACATGACATAGACTCTTTTTTAAATGTAAAATTCCCGATTACTGCGATAGTACCCACCATCACACTGGCATCACGTTGCCATGCTGTCCCAACAAAACGTCAACCAGGAGTATTGGCTGAGCTTGTGTGTAAAAGTACTCATCTTATGACTCACTAGTCACTTTGAAATTGGCTCCACGTTCCCGATCGAACTCCGAGTCTTGCTTTATTCTTCTAAAGGCTGTATCCGAACTGTGAGAGAGCCATTGCCGGTTTTTGTGTTGTAATCGCTGCGGCTGTGCAGCTAGGAACTAATTAAATAACCACTAAAGTCTAAGGTACACACCATCCCGAACTTCGTCAGTCACAGACCCCGTAGCTTTGACCCACGAAGTACAATAGACAACCAAATGAAGCCCACAATAGCGTTGATGGGAACCTGCAAGTCGGATATTATGTCTCACCACATCCCCAAAAGGTAACGGTCCCACAAGCACCCAGACTTATTGGGGATCCTAGGGGTTTCCGCGAGCGGCAGGCTGTGGACTTGAACTAGACAATAGCCCGATGTTGTGGCCCACCACAAGTGGCTTTAAGACGTTGTGGACGGTTTGTTATAGGTATTTTGAACGATCCATTGCTTCTTGACTTTGAATTTGTACCTCCTCCTGTACTTGATTACTAGCCTACAAAGCTTAAGACAGAATATTGCTGTAATGTCGATCGACGCTGAACATCAGAACCCAACCCAAGCCACCCCAACTGCCGCTAACTCAGACATGAAGGGTAAAGGCAAGGAGAAGGAAGTCGATCATTCTGCTCATGACGACATGTCCGACTCTGAAGAATCTGGGGGTGACACATGGGCCGAATACCCTTTCGAACGATTCCCTTCGCCACCAGGCGACAAACCTCGCAATGCACGCGTCCCAAATCCTACTGCTTCCCTCGATCCGCCTCTCATGGAATTCAACTACCCTCCTCCACCACCTCTCGCCAACGACCCTACGTGGTTTGCACAGATGGTCGCCGACGTTCATCGCAGCCGCGCTCACGTCAACACTGAACTTGGGTATGCACGAACCGAGGCCGCTGAAGCTCTGGCCGATGCAACTCTCGCAGAGGCCGAACTCAAGGCCGAGAGGGATAGAATGCAGAATTTCTTGAACCGCCTGGGATCTGTCGCTGGGAAGAACTTTGTGCGCAAGATGATCAGGAAAGTCGAGCGGTCGCTGAAGACTCACGATGACGACCTAGACGACGAAGATGAAGAGGAACTACAAGACGTAGATTATGAAGATTCGAACGGCAGCAACGAGGGTGAGGTGGATCATCAAGATGCGGAAGAGGAGGATCTTGGCGACGGCGCCGGTGAGAGTGAGAAGGGCCCGCAAGATGCAGAAGATGAAAAATATGATCGTGACGGTGATGATGGTTCTCGGTACGTACCTCACTTAAATTTGCACCAAGTGTTAGTTTCTGACCTGCAGTTTTTAGCGCAAGGTCTCAATCTCCACCCGCGAGCTGCAGCCCAAACTACCCTCAACAGTACCTCCACGAGCCTTTCAGCGATGGTAAAGCCCACGTTTGGTACGTAACTAGATTCAACTTGCGTGAATTGTTAAATTCTGATTGTGTTGTTTAGGGAAAATTCTGTGCCTCTGCCCGTAGATGAGAGTCCTAATTCCTCTCCACAAGGGATTTCGCACCAGCCATATAGCCCTGACTGGCGTCGGGGAGATGTTTCAGACGATGAGTATTCCAGCGGCGAGGACGACACATCTCGGTGCGTAACTTACTTGAATCCAATCAGTTTCTTCTAATGCGTCATTTTTAGGAAATGGACTGAACTTACACCTGCACATAAGAGCCGCAAACGACAACTTCAGGTCGAAGAAGAGGAGACCAACAACCCTGAGGACTCACCTCGGAAAAAAATCAAAAAAACCCCTCCGTCACCGTTTAAAGTCGCCAAAATTTGTCCAATTCCTACACGATGCTTCTATCCCCCAGAGAACAAACAGGTCAACACAATCGACCAAGACCGTGACACAGATGAGGAGTACGAGGTAGAGAATTCTCTTACTCTAGAGCATGAACCCATGCTATCAACGCCTTATTTGCCTCAACTGAACCGATTGGAGAGGGACCCGTACAGGGTGCGCCAAAATTCGCGGGGGGAGCCCGAGCTATATGTCCCCGGCAGACGCGCTATCGAACTGCCTTAGATATGTGTTATCAATTGTTATACCATTATTCCTTCGTTTTACCACTGTAATACTTACTTTGCTCGGCTACATTTGTATACCTTGATGGCGATTTTCTGTAATACACTATAGCCTCCATAACCCACGACTGTGAAAGTATCACTGAAGGATAATCGCATGTCACTTTGTAATTGGTCTGAATAAATAGGCAGTACTGGGAGACAGGTATGAGAGACACTCCGAATGGGAATGAACCATGGGTTAGGTAAGCCGGTTGTGATTGGTTGAGTTGTTGTCCGACGGCTCACGCCATTAATTATTACTTAAAAGTGGTGTGGTTCTTCGGAACGCGATTTTCACTTTCACTTGTTTTCCTTCAAAACCTCGCGGTGTGGTTGAATTTAAGTGTCTGTCTTTTTTGCTTCGACTATCATGACTTTCAACGCGACGACCGTCGCCGCTGTGGCTCAGACTACTACTCAGCAACTCTATGCAAACATCGATTTCACGAAACTCAGTTGGCTTGAGCAGATGTGGGCTGCTTGGTACATCTGGATTGACAACCCAATCATTGCAACGGGCCTCATGAGTTTCTTGCTCCACGAGGTATTTTCTCTCTCATTCAGAGTCCATGACTATTTGCTCAATGTTTTCAGTTTGTATACTTTGGACGTTCCATCCCTTGGATTATCATCGACGCTATTCCTTACTTCCGTCGGTGGAAACTCCAACCTAACAAGGTTCCCACTGCCCAAGAGCAGTGGGAGTGTACGAAAATGGTGCTGTTCTCGCATTTCACCATTGAACTTCCAGCTGTGAGCTTAGTCTCTGCATCTGACATTCGAAACTAATTCTTTCTCTGCAAGATATGGTTATTCCACCCTATGGCAGAGAACTTTGGTATGAGTACCTGGCAGGTTCCCTTCCCTTCATGGACAACCATGTTCCCGCAAATCGCTATTTTCTTTGTCTTTGAAGATATGTTCCACTACTTTGGTGTGTGAATCCTGAGACGTCCCTGCTCTCCTTACTGATAATATCATCGTAGCCCACCAGGCACTTCACACCGGCCCATTGTACAAGCATATTCACAAGATTCATCACAAATATTCGGCCCCTTTCGGTCTTGCTGCTGAATATGCCCACCCTGCTGAAGTTTTCATTCTTGGTACTGGTACCATTGCTGGACCCATCTTGTACTGCTGGTACACTCGCAACTTGCACATTTTTACGGTCTACATTTGGATTACGCTTCGTCTCTTCCAAGCTATCGATGCTCACAGTGGCTACGGTTGGTGGCTATCCATAGTAGCTGATCGTCAGTGCTAACATGTTCTTTTTCCTTAGACTTCCCCTGGTCGCTGCAGCATATCATCCCCTTCTGGTCAGGTGCCGAGCATCATGATTTCCACCACATGGCCTTCACGAACAATTTTTCCACGTCTTTCCGGTGGTGCGACCGTATTTTTGGCACTGATGACAAGTATCGCGAATATCGTGCACGCATCACTGCCCAAAAGGCGGCAATGAAGAACAAGAGCAAGTCTGAGCGTGAAGAGGCTGAACGCAATCTCATTGCAGAGATTGAGGCCGAGGGTCTACGTGCAGAGGCTATTGCTGAGGGGAGCATGCCTGCCCCAAAGACCGTTAAAGTCCAGTAATTGGTTTATGGATCTAGATGCGGTGATAAGATGGACACACTTGCATGATTTCATTCATCCAATACCCGTAGACATGCAATAATAAATATATAGTTAATTGATTTTTTGGTCTCGCGGAGTGGAGAAAACCCAGTGTGGCCGTGGAACTATAATAATCATATACTACTGACAGTACTGCTGTTCTTTACCTCAGCCCTCGTTACCAGGTCAATCGACTTCACACACACACAAGGAACGGTGTCTTGATCATGGACGGTGTCCACTCGACATCCTCTGTATTACCTGTCGAGATCCTTGAACTTATCTTCAATTACCTGGAACGTCGCGAACTCATCCCAGTCCTTAGCAGCAACTCCATATTCCACAATACTGCATTTCGTCTGGTCTATCGTAACATTTCAGAAACGTCGTCAGTCAAAGCCTTGAAACTTATAAAAACCTTTGCTTCTAATGCCACCTATTCCCGACAAGTCCGTTCTATCGATCTCGACTTTGCCGACAACCTCATCACCGCCAATATCCTCCGCCTCTTGAATCGCGCGCTCCAGCAACTCAAATCGCTCACAGCACTTACCCTCAATTTCTCCCAGACAGACAACACTGCTGATGTCGCATGGATGTTCCAGGGGTGTTCCTTCTCGCTCACGACCTTCACCTCATCCATGCGGTGCGACCGCTCGTTGGCGAAATTCCTGGCTACGCAGCCGAAGATAACGGAGCTTTGCCTGAGAGGGCTCAATAAGGAGTATGACTTTGCGCTGGAACCTAAGGCGCTCCCTAAGCTGGGACATTTTAGGACCGTTATGTCTTACCCCAGTATTATCGGAGAGGTCTTGAGAGGTAGACCTGTGGAAAGCGTTTCCATGTCGCTTCACCGCGGGGACGTCTGTGCATCCCTCGACACGTTGTTGTTATCAGCTACAGCGATAAAGAGGCTCACGGTTCTGATCTTGGAAAGCGACCCCCCTGTCGCACTCCTTCCTCTCATCGCAGACCGGCTACCTCATCTTGAGGCTTTCCATCTCGTGGTTCTCACGCCTGACTCTACCCATGTTGGTTTTTCATCTCATGCATGGCTTCGTCTTTTTCGTTTACTTATTGTTTACAGGAAATTCTACTCGAGATCGGCTCGAGTCTCGCGCAGTTCAAGGCCCTGAAATACATCACGTTCATGGCGCCAGGTATACCGACTTCCTTCAACGATGAAAAAAGCATCGCGGAAGCATGGAGCAAAGCGTGCCCAACCCTACAGACCATCATCCTTCCTAAAGGACTGGTATGGTTCCAGAGGGACGAGAATTGGGCATGCCTGAAGGATAACGAGGATTAAGGCTTCCTAAACCTCACAGAACGAATAAACCATCAGTCTCACATTAGTTGGGTGCCGGTATCGGAATTACTCAAAGGGTGACGGAGTGCTCGTCGAGATCGTTCGTGGAAGGGGAGTGCCCACTTGGGAATAATCGGAGAGCCCACTAGTGCGGATCATCTACCACGAGACCCATGATTGTTTGTTGGCAATGATTCTCTTAAGTTGCGACGTACAGAGGTTGAGCAGGAAGCTCTTTTTTTAGATACCCCAATGGCGAATGTACCGACAGAAGTGCAATCTCGGAGACAGCTCTCCTGCGAATACTGTACAGGCTCGATCGGAGAAGGAAATATCAACTATACGTCAAGAAATACATTTCGCAAATAAATAGGCATCAACGTAGATCTACTTCGATCGTATCTTCTCCAGCATGTTCGAGGGTACCGATAGGATCTTATACTCTACGTCAAACGTAGCGGCCGTTGTGCGGTTCCTCGCGGGATAGGTGATATTCGCATTCCAACTGCATGATCTTGAAATCGATAGGGTCCAGCCCATTCATGATGGGTTCTGATAGCAAGACCGGGGGCCAGCCCTTGATGAGCGAGGGAATCATGATGACGTCGTTCCGCTGACGCAGATCACGGTGGTACGTTGAATGTATGGATTTGCATGCGCCATCTGCTGCGGTTTTCGTATGACCTTCGTTGTCATCTCCATCAATGACAACCTCGTTATGCTCCTCTAGGACGTCATCTTGGATGCATTCGTATTCGCATTCTTTGACACCTTCATCGACACCTTCGCTGTCGTATACCACAGCATTGTCCTCGACTCCTTCGTTGATGATCTTCGTCATGTCTTCTTCGCCGCTCTTATCGTCTTCCATAAAATTTTCCTCCAAGCATACGTTGCCGTCCTCTGTGACTTTTTCTTTCATGTCTTCGTTCTCTCCCTCGAATTGTTCCTCGACGCCTCTATTGTCATCCTCTGTGAGTTCGTTGTCGCCTACTGCGGCACCTTCCTTGACGCACCCGTCATCTTGTTTCATAATATCTTCCTCGATGCCTTTGTCGTGCACTAAAACGTCATCAATGAGGCCTTCCAGGCCTTCAAGTTCATCGTCGTCTTCTGTGTCGTCTTCCTTGTCGTGCACTGGAACGTCACCCATAAGGCCTTCCAGGCCTTCATCGTCGTCTTCCGTGCCGTCTTCCTTATCGTGCACTGGAACGTCATTCATGAGGCCTTCGTCGTCGTCCTTAGCATCCTCATCGTAACTCTCGACGTATTTCTGGTCATCTTTGTCGTCCTTCAGAAGGCTTTCTTTGACATCGTCTTGTTCGTCTTCCTTGCTGATTTCCTGTTCGTGTCCCCGGTCGTTTTCCATGACATCTTTGTCTTTCTTCTTTGTCTTGCTTCTGACATCTCTGGATGGCGGCTGGTGTTCTGCTTTGTATTTAACGCGCTTTACCGCCCGACGAATCCTGCGAATCTGCGTAGCATTCATGGTGGCCCATTCACTATCGGGAAAGATGGTGCCATGCTTTCTAGTGGGGGTTAGTGTTGTCGGGTAGGCATCTACGGCTTCCTTCGACGGATCAGTCTTTTAGGTTCGACTTAGCCTCGTTAACTACTCGTATGTCTATAAGACTTACTTCGACAAGCGTTACCACAGAGGTGTTGCTCGAAGAGTGCCTCGCAATCTCGGAAGAGGTAGTCGAACTTCTCGAACGTGGATAGGGGATGTTAGCGATAAAGGGGGTATCTCCCTCATTGTTGGAAGAGACGAATTCGCCAAGAGCACTACTCGGGAGCCTGATCGACGAGAAACGATAATCGCGAGTTGACACTGCTGGCTCCTCGGGCTTACGAGATCCTCTTGCGTCGTCACCCGATGGTTTAGTACTGTGGTAGATCACGAAGGCCAGGTGGAAAGTTAAGACAAATGAATACAAAGAAATCTTGCCCAAAAGTTCGAAGAGCGCCTGCGGGATCTTAAATACGACCATTCCAGCCGCAGCCAGCATGGCCGAGACGGCTATCTCCGTAATCCGTCTTGGCCGCTCTATCAAAGACGCTGGCATGAGGATGATGTCGTCAGTCGTGATATTCCTCCTGGGTTTATCGAAATCGTAAAGGTCGGGTGGCGGATGACAGGGCAAGAAGGCATGTAAATAGAAGCTGTTATGCTTTGTTTGCTACGCGCAACGCGTCTAGGTCACGTGCTTGAAAATCACTTTAAATTTTTAAATAACACAATGTGATGGTTCACAGGGGTACTTAAACGTCAAGGTCAGCGCCAGTGTCTCCGCCAGTTCCACTTTCCTCGTCACTCCCAGACCACTGTTTACAGTCATCACACAACGACGTGCGGCACGACGGGCAAAGCCTCTGCGAGCACCCCGCACACGAAAAGGCCGAATGCGACACGCAGCGATCGCATACCTTCGCCTGACACCTTCCGCACGACGCAACAAATTTGGGAAGTTCCATCATCACCCCATCGTCCACATCCGACTCTTCTTCAGCGCAGTCATAGCAGAGGTGCGCGCGGTGGCAGTCTTGACATTCATCGATATAAGAGCAAGAGCGGCAGAACGGCCGGTCGCAGCGCGGACAGCGAATGACGACCCCCGGACTATACTCTGCACAGAGGTCGCATGCCCATACTTCCTGACACAGACATGCCACACCACCGCTTGCGCACTCTGGGCAGATCGTTTTAGACCAACATAGCGTGCTGTTGCAGCTCCGCCACCCAGGGAGCTCGCATTCCATACAACAACCGCGCTTCGGAGAGTGGACGCGTGCGGATTTGGCGTATGCGACGATCAGTTTAGGAAGTACGGACTTGCTCCCGGGTAAGCCAGGAATAAGCTGAATGTCGATGGGATGACCGTTACATGATGATATGTCCCTCGTGCAACACCACGATTTACACTCAGGACACTTTTCTAGCTCCGCTGTGCACCCCCGCTCTTCAAAACATGGGAAACATAACACCTCTTTTTGATGCCTGCCGCACCGTGCGAGCGGGGGTTCAGAAGATCCCGGACAGTTATCCGACTCGCACGATGCGACCTGACAGCCGTTGCAGTAGATAAGATTGGAGTCGCATATAGAACATCGCGGAGAGCGTGTTCGATAACAGGCGAAATCTATTATGTCACCAATAACCTCTTGTTGTAAAAGCCGTCTGTGGTATCTCTACAGCAGTTAATTCGCACTATGACAATGAATGAGTACGATCAGACCTTACCTTCGCCTGCACCTGTTGCCATATCCTACGTGCAAGGTCACACTCCTCCACTGGGTTGTTCAACCCCCGAAAGGAGGTCGACCTCATGAATACGAATTCGTCAATGTCTGCCATGGCCGACACCGTAAGTTTGCACGGCGGGATGAGAATGCATATGTTCCGCGCCATATCCACGAACTGCATAGGACTGGTGGTGACAACAAATTGCGTAACAGATTGCGTGCAGAGACGGAAATGCATCACAACACTCGATAGGTCAGGAGATCCTGGTTTTTCCTGCAACATCGCGTATCCGAGGGTCGCGATGTGTTTTCCTTCGTCAACTGCGGACGGCTCATTCGATGAGTCCGACATGCGGTAGACAGTCTTCATGACCCTAAATATGTTCATGCGCATTGGATGATCATAGTCTTTCTCGCACGGTGAGATGATTGTCCAGGTAGGCATGCAGAGCAGGTGGATGAATGGGGTAGAAGCGGAACCAGGAACACACGAAAATCAATAGGCGTCTGTTCATTGTGATTTCCTTTCGGGCGTAGCTATTTTGACGCGGTCCTGCCGCGCCTGCCGCGGTCGTGACGCGGCCGTGACGCGCATGTGACGCGGCACTGACGAGCCTTGACGCGGCACTAACGATCCTTGACGCGCCATTCCTATATTCTATATTCAACTTCCAGATCAAGTTGGATGAGTTCACGACCATTCTTTTGTTACCTTATTTGCCTCAGAGCCATGTACAACTAGGTATACATAAGCCAATGTCTATTTTCTTTTCCTCCCTCTCTGGACCCTTCGAGCCTGTGGAGCACATCGACGTTTAACGGGCGGACATTCTTCGGCCGGCAGAGAAGGAACTACAGCTTCGGATAGCTCGTCTGCAGACTCCAAAGATGTAGTTATCACTGAATAAGGGACCGCGCTGTCAATCACATAAGTTAGATATCTATCGAACGGAGCAGGTAATGTCTTCCTCACTTCAAGTTCACTCCCGCTATAATCTCTTGCAGAAACCCATTCATCAGGAATTCCGAGATACACATTCCATCGCCTGTGATGTTGGCCACCATCCAAACCCCACTGCTGGTTGCCTGCAGGTCCTGCTTCTTCGGAATCTTCGAACATCCTTGCTTCTAGTGCGGTCAGACACTCGATGTCGACGTCAGCCACGAAGCTATTGGTAGGATAGCTTATCATGAGATCAGCCCAAGCCATGTTCAACAGCATGCTATCGTTCCATTCTTCGTTTCGAGCTTCGATGCGTAGTAAAATAAATAAATTATTGCCTATGGACAATTACAGTGTACGACATCTAATTTTGTCAGGATGAAAAGGAACACTGTTAGAATATCAATTATTATGACAGATGTAAAGTAAAATATACCTAAGTTATATGGACAGTGTGACAGTTGAGGTGGTGAGGTCTGACGCGGCATGTGCTACTTGTGACGCGGCATGAATGAAGTTTGACACGGCAGTGACGCGGCGTGACGCGCGGGTGACGCGGCAGTGACGAGGTTTGACGCGGCGTGACGCGCCTGTGACGCGGCATGAAGGAGGTTTGACGCGGCAACTGACGCGGCACAACTTGTTTGACGCGGCACTGACGCGCATGTGACGCGGCAACTGACGCGGTATGTGCTATGTTTGACGCGGCACTGTAGCAGGCCTTGACGCGGCATAGAGTGTGGATGTTGATATTAATACAGAGACTGCGAAGATATTTGGGAGAACTTGTCGTGGTGTGAGTACTAGTGCTTGACGCAGCCTAAACGAGGCTTCTGACATGCCATGGTTGGGGCCTGACGTGGTGGTGCAGGGTATAGAGAGTGGATCAAACTTGGCAGTGTGAGGTCGAAGCTTGACGCAGTGAGACAACATTTGACACTGCATCTGAAAACCAACATAGATGAACGAATTAGAGGTAATGCAACAATATAGGACTGACGCGCAAGATGCATACTAGTAGTATGAACGCAGAGGACAAGCACTGTAAATTTGGTGAGAGGTGAATACAGCACTATAGAGCCTGTACGCAGGCAGACACTCATATGTTGATCATTAACGACGATTCAAAGTGTTTGGAATGCGATATGTAGTTGTGTAAACATGATCTGTACGTAGGAATTTGTTACAGTGCCGCGTCAATTTCACCTGGCCCTTTCCTTTCCTAGCAATACGTCTTGGTGCATGCAAGTAAGCCCCAGACTGGCCAGATCTCTGACATTCACGCAAGTAAGACGGTATGTTTGAAACAATTCTTACGAATAGGAGAATTATTTGACAGTCTTCTGTGCATACGATCCAGACCTATTCCACGATGCTTATTCTGGGCGTGCTTTTGTAGATGAGGCGCTGCTATCCCGACCAGTAGAACGGAGTCTGAGAGTCGGAGCTTGTGAGTAGAGGTGAGGCACGAATCTCAACGTGCGCTAGGATGCCACACTAGAAGGTTGCTGGAAGGAGAGCATAAATTTCTCCACGGCGGGATCGCTATAGCTAGGTTTTAGCTACACAAGTGAATGCCAACCGCTGAAGTTTGTCCGACCCACATCCACATTATTGCAAGCAAATATCCCTATAAAGAAACTGAGCTCAGACAGTCTATGTCCGCGTGTTCAATCATGCCAACAGTAAATACAGCAAAATGATGCAAGATGTCAAAGTAGTTATGGAGAGATAGGTAACAGGAGGTTACCGACCAAGATGTTCTCAACTACGGTCTATTGCCAATACTACTATCACATCCCCACGAGTGCCATAGCCACCACTCCTGCGCCCAAGCTTACCAACGCAAGCGTCTGTTTCCAAAGCTCGCTACGCCACAAAATCGGGTCCATTACGAAGTCTCCCGCAAGCATCTCGACACACGCGGCGTACATCAACATCCCTGCGGAAATTGCAGACATGATTCCTTGAATGAGGAGCATTTCCACTGTCGAGAAGTGAGGCTGCGTCAGAAAAGATTACAAGGATATGAAATATCACAGTGGTACGTACCGACGTCATGACCCCGCCTGAATGCCAAAAGACCAATTACAATGCCAACAGGGTTGGTAACTGCAAAAAGCACGATAAGGGTAGATCGTAAAATGGCCATATATTTAGTGCCTCCATCGTCCGACGAAGGAAGAGATGCTATCCGAATGCCGAGCGATAGCCCCTCAAAAAGCTGGTGAAAAATGATAGCCACGAGGAGTGACGCTGTGATAGAATTCGAGCTCGATATCGAATCAATGTAAGTAAATAAAACTACGCACCAAACTCGGGGCCCTGAGTAATCGCTAATGTTAGACCTATGATGACAGAATGTATCATGATGCCTAATTGCAACACCTAGAAAGCGAATTAATCTACGAGGACTTCGAACAAGTGCAATGCTCACGAGAATGCCGACAACCTGCCTTTTCTTTCCAACTTGAACCTCTTTTATTTCAGAATCGAGCGTATGTGAATGGCCATGCTCAGCATCCAGCACCCGGTCATGAACTATGTCAGCCACGATACCCTGTTCCAATTCTTCTGGGCCATATGATGACGATAACTTGAATCCGCGTTCATGGTGCGTATCATGGGAGCACCTAGCCTCGTGTCTATGATGTCCTTCGAAGAAGTAGGAATCGTGCCTGTGCGGCTGACTTGTAGACCCATACGAGAACGATCGCGTACGTCGAGGGCTTTGTGGTGAATAAGAATGTACGAGATGCGTGCGCTCAGATTGGGAAGCAGAGCTTTCCAGTGGCTTAGGCGTATCGACGCGACGGGTAGGTGTCGTAGAGATAGGTGTCGATGCAGTTATCGGGGTAGTCGATCGTGGAGATGAAGTCGGTGAACCGTATGAATGGAGCCGGTCTACGTATGAAGTGGATACATCTGACAGACGATCAGTGAGCGCTCATTTTTGTGGCGATACAGGACACGCACATTCAATCAAGAAGATAGACAAAAGCGAGGCCAATCTATAGAACGGATGTATTTGTTACAGAGAGAAGGCGAGAAATGACAGGGTGACGTACACGATGAGACCAGTAAAATCCCCTATCTTCGAGTGCGAGCGTAGAATTGGGTTGTTCAAAGCCTCGAAAGAGTCTTGGAGGAGATGAACGAACGCTGTGGACAGGATGACACCTGGTGATACAATGTCAGAAACTGATATTCCAAACTGAGTGATATCTCACCTGTTCCAAAGTGTTTTCCGATAAAAAAGACGATGCGAGGTATTTGAAGAAACGTGAGGCGCTTCGAGAGCAAAGGAAATGATGATGCTAATAAACAGTCACTAGTATCGCAAGACTCGGAGAGAGCAAGTGCTACTCATGAAGATACCAGTAACGTACCGAGAAGAGATACAACAAAAATAATGCATATTGCGCTGATGCGCGAGCCTACGAGTTCTACATTTGAATACATGCCTGACACGGCGTCTGTGTTCACGCAGTGACGAGGATAGTGAACTTATTTATGGTAAAGTGCCTAGACCTTGTCGCAGTGCGTACCGTATCACTGGTATCCGATTGGCTGGTCACCAAAACGACAATAGTTCCCGCCGTGTTGAGGTCGTCGTCGTTGACGGTCGTGTTCAAATGCAAGTCTAGTGGGTCGTGTTCTGGACTATCAAGCCCAGAGACGTAGTAGGTGGGTAAGGGAATGGCAGCGATGTGGCAAAGGCCGCCATGATTATTTCTAAGGTTCACTAGTTGGGGACCTCACCAGTCACCAACATAATTTACGTCACACGCACAGTACTAGTATTGATATTTACCCAAACAGTACTCGGTACTGGCACTCGAGCTGTCCTCAGGCCATGGCCTTTTAATTTTTCAAGATACAACTCGCCTGGTACAGAGTTGCGTAAAATAAAGATGCCAGAAATGGCACTTTTGAGCGTTTATCGACCATTTCGTTCCTTTAATTTGGCAGACGTGAGAGTCGGTGACATCCTATAACAGTGCATGTAGCTTTTTTGCCGGCCGTGTCCAATTGATACTATGTAGGGAACAGTACTATTACATATCTTTCCTTCTTGAAAATCAGGGTGCTTGCCTCAATGCCTGCTCAAAGTCCGCGATGATGTCGTTAATGTGTTCGATGCCCACGGACACCTGCCCAACAATCAGTCAAATTTGAACATTTCCATCAGAAGTATCCCGCACCCGGATCAAATCAGGCGTGACCCCTGAAGACAGCTGCTCCTCATCACTGAGTTGTTGGTGCGTCGTCGACGCGGGGTGGATGACAAGGGTCTTGGCATCACCGACATTTGCGAGATGACTGGCCAGTTTCAGGCCATCGACAACCGTGCTTGCCACGCTAACGTCGCCCCTGACGCCGAAGCTGAGAACACCACCAAAGGCATTTGGGCGGAGAAGCTGCTTCGCCCTTTGGTGATAGGGGTGACTCTCTAGGCCAAGATAAGAAACCCATGCGACCTTCTCGTGTTTGGACAGCCACCTAAAAACAAATAAACGTTTCCTCACGAATCAGTGCATGACGACGTACTGAGCAAGCGCTAAAGCGTTTTCGGAGTGCCTCTGAGCCCTCAAGCTAAGCGTTTCGATACCTTGAATCAGCAAGAATGCGGCGAATGGGTTCAGGGCCGGACCCAAATCACGGAGGAGCTCGACGCGAAGCTTGATAGCGAAAGCCACAGCACCAAATGTGTCGTGAAATATCAGGCCATGGTATGACTCGGAGGGAGAAGTGAACGACGGGAACTTTCCGGAGCGTGCCCAGTTGAATTTGCCTGACAGGAAAGATGAGACATGCAGATTGAAAGCATCGTGAAGTGAACGCACCTGAATCGATGACAACACCTGCAATCGTCGTTCCATGACCTCCGATCCACTTGGTTGCACTGTGCACTGATGACCATTTATATGAGCCACAGATTACCTACATGAAGGATATGCTCACCAACAATGTCTGCACCCAAATCGATGGGTCGGATGAGGTACCCTCCAATTCCAAACGTATTGTCCACGATTAAGGGGATGCCGTGATCATGTGCAACCTGTTGACTTAACATGAGCAGCGTTCCATTGACAATGATTAGCATGCGCACTTTCGCCAACTCGGGAATGGGCGCAACGTTGTACTTTGGGTTACCAATGCTCTCAACGTAAATTGCCTTCGTATTCTCATCGATTGCTGCTGCGAAAAGCGCTGGGTCATCGCCATTCACGAACTTCACGCCGATACCAAACTTTTTGAACGTTACTGCACATCGCAAGGGTCATGATACGGTAGTAAGACGCAAACAAACGAACCTTTGAACTGGTTGTATGTCTTCGAGCAACCTCATTAGTTAAAGCAGCCTCTCGACTCCCTAAAATGATAGGCTTACCCCTCCGTAGAGATATGATCTGTTGCCAAGATGTCAATCGCGAATCTAGACCTGAAAGACTGGGCCTCACGTTGAAACGATGTTGTCACCTGCACTGGCTATCGTGGAAATAGCAAGGAATTGCGCAGACTGACCGGAGGCTGTTGCGACGGCCGCAGCACCACCTTCAAGGGCAGCCATTCGAGTCTCGAAGACATCCTACATGAATAGAGGTAGGTACTTGGCTGCAGAGGAGGATCGATGAAAGAATCACGTACGACAGTGGGGTTGCCAATACGGGAATATATGTGTCCAAAAGCCCTGTATGATGTTCCATCAGGTTCAATTCGCCTTCCTCGATAAAACTAACTTGAGGCTGCAAAGATCCGCGCCATGCTGGAGTTATGATGAGCCCCTAAATCAAATCTTGGTGCGAAGTGACTAACTTGAAAGCTGTTGAAGACGAAACTTGTTGAGGCGTAAATAGGAACTGCGCGAGCATTGGTTGTAGGGTCAGGAACCTGACCAGCGTGCAACTGCAGCGTCTCGAATTCCTGGGGCCTTGGACCAAAAGTTAACCACTGCGAAAAACCTTGAAATGAGAAATGTAACTCACTTGTTTGCTTGAGCCATCACAATTCGATGTTGGAATGGGAGATAAGTGGGTTTGCGTGCAGACTCCGACTACCCTGCTATAAATATGATATTCAAGGTTCTGAGTATCAGTGGTACAGCATCACAAACATTGTTCAACTGTGAAACGAAGCCTTACGGAAAGTCTAGGTCCAGTCTGAGGATGTGCCAGCCGCCCGCCTAGATTCTAAGGGTGTTTAATTCTCAATCCAAGAGGCTCAGAAACACACGCGAGAGGATGGGTTTGCCACATGCACGCGCTCACTGGGCCCGGGAGGCTTGCGCATTAGGTATCAAAATATGCGGGATGTCGCCAGTGTGAACAGTATTGAGAACGGTAATATTGGTCACCCAGAGCAGCTTACTACTATAAAAATGGACAACTAAAGTACATCGCACGCGAAGGGAACGACGCAGGCCGCAACGGGAGGAAGAAAACAATAGGGTAGCTGTGAGTAGATCGCTTGTTGCAGGAAAAGTTGCATGTTACTTATAATCTTACTTAATCAACTTGGTCGTATTTGTTTCCTCTCATGCCATCAACTCACCTGGTAAATTTTGAGCGATTTCGTTCCTCAGATCAGTGAGTCGGTAAGACTCTATAACAGTGCATGTAACTTTTGTGGCGACCGTGTCCAATTGATGCTATGTAGGGAACTAGTACTATTACATATATCTTTCCTTCTTGAAAATCAGGGTGCTTGGCTCAAAGCCTGCTCAAAGTCCGCGATGATGTCGTTAATGTGTTCGATGCCCACGGACACCTGCTCAAATAATCAGTCAAATTTGAACATTTCCATCAGAAGCATCACGCACCCGGATCAAATCAGGCGTGACCCCTGAAGACAGCTGCTCCTCGTCACTCAGCTGTTGGTGCGTCGTCGACGCAGGGTGAATGACAAGAGTCTTGGCATCACCGACATTTGCGAGATTGCTAGCCAATTTCAGGCCGTCGACAACCGTGCTTGCCACGCTAACGTCGCCCTTGACGCCGAAGCTGAGAACACCGCCAAAGGCGTTTGGGCGGAGAAGCTGCTTCGCCCTTTGGTGATACGAGTGATTCTCTAGGCCAAGATAAGAAACCCATGCGACTTTCTCATGTCTTGACAGCCACCTAAAAACAATAAACGTTTACGCACGGATCAGTGCATGACGACGTACTGAGCAAGCGCTAAAGCGTTTTCGGAGTGCCTCTGAGCCCTCAAGCTAAGCGTTTCAATACCTTGAATGAGCAAGAATGCGGCGAATGGGTTCAGGGCTGGTCCCAAATCACGGAGGAGCTCGACGCGAAGCTTGATAGCGAAAGCGACAGCACCAAATGTGTCGTGAAATATCAGGCCATGGTATCCCTCGGAGGGAGAAGTGAACGACGGGAACTTCCCGGAGCGTGCCCAGTTGAATTTGCCTGACAGAAAATGAGATATGCAGATTGAAAGCATCGTGAAGTGAACGCACCTGAATCGATGACAACACCTGCAATCGTCGTTCCATGACCTCCGATCCACTTGGTTGCACTGTGCACTGATGACCATCCATATGAGCCGCGGATCACCTACGTGAGAGATATGCTCACCAACAATGTCTGCACCCAAATCGATGGGTTTGATGAGGTATCCTCCAATTCCAAACGTATTGTCCACGATTAAGGGGATGCCGTGATCATGTGCAACCTGTTGACTTAACATGAGCAGCGTTCCATTGACAATGATTAGCATGCGCACTTTCGCCAACTCGGGAATGGGCGCAACATTGTACTTTGGGTTACCAATGCTCTCGACGTAAATTGCCTTCGTGTTCTCATCGATGGCGGCTGCGAACAGCGCCGCATCATCGCCATCCACGAACTTCACGCCGATACCAAACTTTTTGAACGTTACTGCGCACCTCATGGGTCATGATACTACTAAGACACTGACAAACGAACCTTTGAACTGGTTGTATGTCTTCAAGCGACCTCGTCAGTTAAAACAATCTCTCGACTCCTGAAAATAATAGACTTACCCCTCCGTAGAGATATGATCTGTTGCCAAGATGTCAATCGGGGATCTGGACCTGAAAGATTGGGCCTTACGTTGAAACGATGTTGTCACCTGCACTGGCTATCGTGGAAATAGCAAGGAATTGCGCAGACTGACCGGAGGCTGTTGC
This sequence comes from Suillus fuscotomentosus, assembly GCF_016647785.1. Classification (NCBI taxonomy): domain Eukaryota; kingdom Fungi; phylum Basidiomycota; class Agaricomycetes; order Boletales; family Suillaceae; genus Suillus; species Suillus fuscotomentosus. The sequence continues at coordinate 81,444 of NW_024539534.1, forward strand.
GACGGCTGCAACACCACCTTCGAGGGCAGCCATTCGAGTCTCGAAGACATCCTATACGAATAGAAGTACTTGGCTGTAGAGGAGGATCGATGAAAGAATCACGTACGACAGTGGGGTTGCCAATACGAGAATAAATGTGTCCAAAGGCCCTGTATGATGTTCTGTTGAGTTCAATTCGCTTGTCATACCCGATGAAACTGACTTGAGGCCGAAAAGCTCTGCGCCGTGCTAAAGTCATGATGAGCCCCTAAATCAAATCTTGGTGCAAAGTGACGAACGTTAGAGTCGTTGAAGACAAAGCTCGTGGAGGCGTAAATAGGAACTGCGCGAGCATTGGTTGTAGGATCAGGAATTTGACCAGCATGCAACTGCAGCGTCTCGAATTCCTGGGGCCTTTGACCAAAATTTAACCACTGGGAAAGACTTTGAAACGAGACATGGCACTCACTTGTTTGCTTGAGCCATCGCAATTTGATGTTGGAATGGGAGATAAGTGGGTTTGCGTGGAGACTCCGACTGCCCTACTATAAATATGATATTCAAGGTTCTGAGTATCGCGGTGGTACAGAATGTGTCCGAAACACAGATAGGAATGACGATCAATCACGCAAGTACATTACTACATCACGAGTTCAAGCTCAAGTATAACCCTGTTTGGTTTGGTCAGCTTTACATGGCCGAGGAATTAAGACAGCATGTGAGAGAGAATTTGGATCATTGGAGCTACACAGTGGAAGAAACACGGACCGATAGGCACGGAAGCTGTGGAACTCGTGAGTCTTGTGACGGAGTTTCAACAATCTCTACTCTCAAGGTTGGTAGCTCCCAGTCCAACTTGAATTCAGGCCAGGCCCGGGCAAGCTCATCAATGGTGAATCAGTTACTATCAAATAGCAGAGCCCTGACGTCGGCGCGACTTCCTTGGCTTCTAGAAGCTGTTCAGGAGAGATGGATCTTCTTTTGTCTGACTTCTGTTGGAATGCCAAGTTCTCCCATCGGAGGAGATGTCTGTATTTTGATGGAAGTTTATAATGAGGACGACAAGACCCACGTATGTATCCATAGTACATACCAATCATATTCCCTCCAACTACACTGATCATGTCCATTGGCAGGATGTGATATAGCGAAAAACTTGGCGTGATTTGCAGAGGCAAAGAGGTTTCAGACGTTGCCATAGGCGCCGCCGCTATGTACACTCACGCGCGGCCCTTTCCACTTGACGTGATACACATAATAGCTTGGGTACAACCACCCGTGGCGCCAATATGATGCTTCTGGACCATATTTTAACGTTAACCGAGAATATTGTTCAACCCGCCGCTCTATCCGCGTCTTACTAGTAGTGTGCCGCTTCGTCAACTCCGGCCCAGCCGCTTTAATTCAAGTGGCTAATACTACGGCATGCCCTACCTCTTCGCGAAGCAAGCTCCTGATGATAAAGTGACCATTTCCTGGATGTCCTCCAAACTTCTTTCTGACAAGCGAGCATTATGGGCTAATACATAGGCAGAGTGCTTATGGAGTTACAGGGATATGATCTGGCAGGATGTCGCGAGCGAAGAACTTTTCGTGTCCACCGAGGGACTCGGGCCTCGCTAAGAAAACGTGGGTTCTAACTGATCAGCATGTTACACTTAATATCTGACTACATTGTCTCAAAGATCCAATACCATCGCTGTCTCTCCAGGGTCTACTGGTGTGAAAGAAAACGGCCAAGATACCGATAATTCGAAGTTCTGAACGACATACAAGAAAGTTTCGGACGAGTATGATGTCGACTTCTTGGCCCAGACGAATGATGATATTATCCTCACTTTTGTGCGTTCGTTTCAATGTGTTTCAATACCAATTTAACAAGGTGCATCAGGCTGGTCTACTCTCAGCTGTCAACTCTTCATTCATCGGCAGCGTGCTAACTTCGGAGCATGCTGTAAGAAGGAAGCGCTCTATGTGATGTATGATCAGGCCATGGCCCATCTCTGCAGTCAGTCGGTGAAGATCGACCCAAGCCTTCTTAGCAAATTTAGCTGGGATTATTGGGAGGCAGGAGTCGTTTCATCGCGATGCATTCATGGCTGGCCAAGATGCCTACCGTCAGATGACACAAGACGACGATGACGCTTCACATCAGGCCAATGTAAGCACCCCTCGGAGAACAGTGGTTGTCCATGGACTAGACCAAAGATTTTTACTTCCGGATAGCGAGGAATTAACTTGGAGAGGTGTCCTGCAGTGGTCTCACAGTAACGGGGATAAACCCCACCCTGGAAAATTCGACTGGCTTGTTGATTATCTGGCGGATAAAGCGGACGACAACCATGAATCGGAAGGTGATGCTTTGCTTGCATCGAGTTCTACGCATGGACTATGGAGCTCTCCCAAGCAACCGTCGTTTATCAATGCGCTCATCCGTTGTATGGACGAAGATGGCGACGACGACAAATATAAACCCTCCCGAGTCCTGTATGCCGCACTGAGACTTATTTCGGACACTCGAAAAGAACTTGCGGCTATTACAGACGACTCGATGCCACAGGGTGTCAATACACATCTCCTGGATTCGCTTTGTCGCACTCTTTTCGCTGCCGTATGTCCAAATCATCAGACAAATTATAAATGAGTCCGACACCCCTTTCCACGAGGAACGAGACGGCCGCTACATCAGCCTCGTCTTTTGCTTGGCAAAGAACGGGAGGTTGCGTCAACGTCTAATCAGTGATAGTCATTTCCGGCGGTGTATTGATCTAGTTGACAAAGTTAATCAGAGGAAGAGCTGGATTTCGAAACCCGCATCCTTCTGAAACCTGCCTTCCAGGACTCGATCATCGGGAGCATCAATCCTACATGCAAGGATATCGTTCTCACCTCTACCGAGAAAATGTCGCTCAGACTATTGATCAATAAAACGTGGCACGCTCACATTTACATGGACGATGACGACTACGTTGATGCAATACCAGTATGTATGTAGAGCTAAATGCGAATTATTAACGCTGTGTAAAATTTAGCTGAGGGAATGGATGCAGACATGCCAGTGGGTATTGATACATAGATGAATTGTGAAGTCCGTGACTCGGCACCAGATGTGGAGGTGAAGCGGAAAAGTATGGTGGATATGGTGCGGAAATATTGAGGCCAGTGCGAGACAGCGAATGCATGAAATGAAGTGGTGGTGCGTGCACAGGCTGGGAGGAACTGGAGGTCGTAGGGAGTCCTGATGTTGAGCCCAGCTCAGTGCTCAGGCGCTCACCAGAGTCACCACTGGACTGCAGCACTAGTGCAACTATTATGAAACGCGCTGTCAAATTCAGTAGCCTGCAACCTGGCTCTGAATCACTCATGTTGAGTCGGACGTCCTGGGAGGTCCGTAGGCAGAGATCTTGCTGACTGACGCGTGGGACACGCGTCACGCGGCCGCAGCGGTGCGGTCGCTGTCGTAGTCAACAAGCCGCAGACTAGGTGTTGCTTAGTGCTGATAGGCTGTGTCCGTTAGTCCCGGTGTCACTGCCTGATTCGCCACTAACCTTTCTAAAGAAATCGTTGCCGCTCTATCTCGATCATGCGGTGTCATTGCAGACTCGGAGTCTCTGATTGCGGTTTCACATAAATACCAGGCCAGAGGCAGTCACTTCACTATCAACTTCATCATGGTCAACACAATTCCTCCCGCCAATCCAATTCCTGTTTCACCATCCTCTGCTGAGGTTCTGGCACGCCTCTTTCCTACACCAGCGCCCCCTCCATCGGTCCTTGCACCAGCCCGTCAACCAAATGCCGGTCCAGGGCCAACTGCTGCACTGTTGAAGACCCTCAAAGATAATCACGAGCGCAGCCATGTCTTCTTCAACCACTACAGTTTTCACAAGTATGTGCTTATAAAATGACATAGCAGAACATCCTTGACACTCCATTCAGCCATGCAGCCCACCACTTGTTAGCCATTTGGGCTCTTGGCGCATCTGGACCTTTGATCACAGCTGCATATGAGGACACTCACCTTGACCATATGCGCGATGCCTTCCAGGCACCTGACCGTGTAGTAATCTCAGATGACAACTTCCATGACTACCTCGGCGACGAAAAGTAAGCCTGAATACCTCCATAGTATATCTCAGTCGAAATAACTCACAAACGCGACCCAGTTATTATAATGCATACCTGGACTATTACCACAAAGTAGTTCTCGCCCCGGGTGCCACCATCTCAAGCACCCTTGAAAAGTACATTTTCTCTTCAGAGTACAATATCAACGATTCTCTCGCATCGGGAAAACAGCAGCCTGAAATGCTTAACCGTTTCGTGGAAATTCTCATCCACCCCCTCATTCATACCGGCTACGGTGCAGAATTCGGACTTCCTGGTATGCTGGCTGAAGGTCTCGCTCAGGCGAGCGTTCATCCTGCACGAGCAACCGTCTTAGTCTCTCGTTTACTTTTCCCTGGAAACCCGGACTCTCAGTACAGGCCCAAATCGCACGTGCATGCGGTCTCAATCCTCTCGCAGATGCTTGTCGATAGCCGTTTCTGGACGCGTATCCTCGAAAAGCATGAGTTCGAGGCTATGCTCGTGTCGCACGGCGAGCTCATCAACTCTTACGCAGAGATGTGGACATGCGAGATCAACAGCCAGGAAGATTTCAATCGCCACCTCGAGGAGCTTGTATGGGCAAGCACTTTGATGTACGGCGTCGGTAGCTGGGACGGCGAGGACAAGGAGTACCGCGCAGATTTCTTCACCATGCACATCGTCACTTCATGCCTCTTCCTCCCGTCTCTTTGTGCCCACCTTTCATACCGAAGCCAGTCTCTCCTCCTACGTGCACACTTCCTCGCGAGCATCACCTGGTGGCTTGTTCGTGGACGCCCTGCTCTCCCTCTGCGCAAGTTCTTCGCCGCACCACTTGCGCCCCTCCCTTCCCCAGCGCACTTCAAGTACCCGACGACGTTCCCTGGCGTTCTACCCCAGCCAGCAGCATGTACACTACTCGGCGGGGACGGTCCACATGCGGTGACGCCCAACGTATGGTACCCCCTTCTACAGAACACAATCGTACACCCAAATGAGCATCTCTGCAAGTGCCAGCGTGCGCTTGCGCACTTTGCCATACTGTACGGACACCGCGAGGCCGGCTTCATGTCGGAGGCACTGTCCTCAAGTCCGGCGATCAGTTGTCCTGACACACCACTGTTGCCTGGTGGCCTTGAACTCGCAGAGGATGAGCGCAAGGCACTCGAAGCTCCAGAGTGGGAGTTCCTTGATGGGAGCATATTCTTGCGCGTAGCTTGGTTGACTGGTGCTGCCCTTGGATGGGTGAGGGATGGCGAACCGAACACAGGTGCCTGGGATTACCAGGAGTTTGAGAGAGTGGCTTTGGAGAGAGATGAGCTTGAAGCCAAGATAAATGCATAGGCGATGGGGGCATGTATCCGAAGTAATCGGTTTCTGTTTGTTTGACTCCCATCTCAGCTGATCATATACATGTAATTATTCCTTATAACATATGCAGAATCCCTGATATCTGGAAACGAGTATCAAGCCTTTGGGATCTGTGACACCTGGCCGCTACTTCGGGGTCACTGGTCACGTGAGTCAAAACGTCACCGATGAAACCAACTGGTATAAGCCCCTTTCCCGTTTCTAGCACTAACTACGATGTCCTTTGAACTCGACACAACCGCTCACAGACCATTCCATCGACCTGGTGACGAACCTTTTCAACACCCAGTTGGACACATGCACGCTCATGGTCTAGCGCAATATTCTCCTAAGGCAGCGGAAGCGTTTTCGTTCCCTTCCAAGCCTGAGTCAAAGCACAGTGTGTCACCTCTTCTGTTCCAGACCCCGCAACCGCCTCTATCTTCCACATGCCCCCAGCGCTGGCCAGGAATCGATGCAGAAAGTACCAAGATGCTTTTGAAAGTGTTAGAGGACAATCATTCGAGGTGGCATATATTCTTTAATTACAAGGGATTTCATAAGTGCGCTCCGTTTCAAGCGTATGTGTATGTTGAGCACTAACTTTGTTGTGAAGCCATGCAGCCCATCACCTTCTCGCGATTTGGGCGATGGGCGCAAGCGCCAAGATCATATTTTCTGCTTATGAAACTCATTGCGTGTATCAGCGGCCTGCGTTTGACTCACCAAGCCGTATCACACGCCATAATTTCAATGAGCACCTTGGCGACGAACGGTGAGTGATGTTCGACAGCATCGTTTGTTAATTACTGAATTCATCCAAGCTTTATTCAGCTTACTCGGATTTTTTTGTTCTTGAACTCGGGAAGAAAGGGTTTGCTCGCACCTTTGAGGAATTTGTATTTGCTCCTTCTGCCAATTACTTAGCAGAACCACCTCCGGAAGATGGTCATCCGGAGATGCTGTCTCGCTTCATTGGTGGATTGCTTCACCCTATGATTCACACTGGTTATGGCGCAGAGTTTGGATTGCTAGGCATGTCGGCAGAAGGTAGAGTGACATTTATTTCACGGATTGTGCTGGTTCTTACCTGCAGAAAGGTCTGGCTATGACTGCTGTACATCCTGCGAAGATGCATGCACTTCTTCCACCTTCGGATTTCAGTTCTCCTTTGAAATCTGGAACCATGCATGCCCTATCAATTCTCGCACTTGTCGCTAAGGATGAACGATTTGAGCACGTCAAAATGATGGACGATTTGGACATGCTTACGATGACCGTCTCATCTTACGACGAGGCACTTCGAGCGTACGCTCAAATGTGGGAATTCGATGTAGCAAATAAGGAGGGCGTCGCAAAAGCGGTAGAGGAACTTGCCTGGTTTAACTCGATAATTTATGGAGTAGGGGGCATAGCTAAGGATACGTTCAGCGCCGATTTCTTCCTGATGCATCTTGTCACTTCTACCCTTTTTTTCCCGTCCCTCGTAACTTCGCTTTATCAAAATCCCCGTGCCCAAGCATTGCTGCTGCGTTCCTTTTTCGCAGTGAGCCTGGCGCGCTACTTATCGCGGGGACGCCCCACCCTCGATATCGCCAAGTTTTACAGGGACACATCACGGCTTCTGCCTTCCAGTGGTCTGGACGTCATTCCGGGTCCGCAGCCTTCACCTTTCGAGAACACGCTTCCCGACAAGAATTCTCCTGAAGCGCGGACGCCAAATTCCTGGCTATCCATAATACAGACTACGCTCGTGCACCCTAACGAACATTTGTGCAAGGTAGAGCGGGCACTCGCGCATTTTGCATCATTGTACGGCTTGCGAGGACAGGGATGGTTCGCCACCCGCAAACAAGCGAGCGTAGCCACAAATAACAGTAAGCTCGAAGATGTTGAGCGCGACATGGGACTTGGAAAGTTGGATGGAACGTTGTTCCTTCGCGTGGCTATGCTTACTGCGCACACGCTTGGATGGATGAGAGAGGGCCAGCGCGAGGAGGGGTGGGATTATGAAGGATTTTATGACAAGTGAGGCGAGGACGTGAAACACTTTGGAATTGTAGTACGATACTGGTACAAGGGTGAGTGCTATGTCTTGTTATTCTGAACTTCCAGGTGCAAATAATACGTGTGTAATGTTGTACATGTGCTAATATATAATGCGTGCAAATAATCGAGGGAAAAAATATTGTATCATGCATGCCGTCATGATTCGGCAGAATACATGCAGCAACCCGAAATAGCCGCCAACTCTTGTTTGATTTGGGTCATGGTGGGTCGCAAGAACGGTACTGGGCTCCAACACCTATCGAGGAGTTTCCGGAAGTGGTCCACCTCCTTCTCCGGAAGTTGGAGTTTCATAGGAGTGCATCCACGGGAGGGCTTCACGCCCCTCATGATGTCGAAGATGACTGCAGTATCGTTACTTCTATGCGAGAAAGGAAGTGAACCGGTTGCGACCTGCAGGACATTGTCAACGAACGGAGACAACAGACAGATGGACGAGCCAACCTCGAGACAAACGCATGCAAAAGCGTATACATCGCTGCTAGTGGATATCGGAGGCGGCTGAGCATCATCATCATTGGTGAGCGCTTCGATGAGTTCAGGCGCCATCCAACGAGTTGAACCAGCGAAGAGCGATGTTGCGAAACGACTATTCCGCATGCTGGGCTCGGATTCAAGGACCTCTTCGATGACATTTGACAAACCAAAGTCTGTCAAGAGAGCTTGACCATTGTCGCCGATAAGGATATTGGACTAGATCTAAAGCATAAATGTCGAGTCCGAAGAGCATGAATGAAGATAAACTTACGCCTTTGAGGTCGCGGTGGATAACGACTGGCTGGCAGTTGTGCAAATAGCTGACTGCCGAAGCTATTTGCTGGATCTGTTACACCTCGTGTTAGAGGATATTGTATCACCTGTCTACCACCTGACTTACTAATGCAAATCGATCTGCTTCGGGATTCATTTCCAGATAACGCGTCAATGTACCGTTATTGCACCAAGGGGAGACCATGGCTATGGAGTTAAGAGACTGGGCAACGCCATAGAGCTGCGCAATATTTGAGTGACGCAGGCGGTGCCAGGCAACAACCTCTGATTTAAGTCGCTGTCATGCTTCATTAATGCGCGAGTAAACTAATTTGGAGATGTGCACGCACCAGCATCAGCTTCTCCTTGATTTCGTCTGTCACGTGCATGTACTGGCGAAGGTATTTGAGTGCGACCTATCAATCCATTACTAAGATACTGAATTGGGAAGAAGACAATGCTTCTTACTGGTCGTGTCCCATGGTGGGAATGTGTCCAGATTCCCTTCCAAACGTCGGCGAAGGAGCCGCCAGATACAGGTGCGTCGCCTACTTTTTCAACCTCGTCTGTGAGGTCAACAAGTAACACGCTGCCTTTCACGACCAGGGTCTTCGTTAATTGCTCTAACGTTGCCTTTTGCCTGGCACGTTGCTTCAGCCGCGAGTAGTCCAGGTGCTCCGTCACCCAACGGAAGCTATCGTAATGCGCAATAGCTTGGGTGATAGAAGTAAGGGAAGAGAAGTACAACCGGGCTGGGTGTTGCTGGAGAAGGGAAGCGTTACGAAGGTGCACGTCGGCCGGCGACTCAATGTCGACGTCAATCCAAGCAGCAGCGGCTCCCATAACTTGGTTTCCTACGCTTGAACCATGCGTCTGAGGCTCCTCACGTTGTGTACCAAGCACGTAGAGAGCAATAGTAGGCATGATTGGGAATAGCAGATGAGCCGATGAGCTAGTGAAGCCATGTGTTCAACATGGCCCGATATATAACAGTTTCTTAGACTCACGGATCACCAGCAAACTCCTCATCGAGGGTGGCAAAGCATGAATCAGGGAGCACAAACTGTTGACCTTCGGACGCCAGACCTATACAGATCTCGGCATCGCAGAACCTCCAGCAGTCAAGACCCTCAAAGTGACGGAACACCTTCTTGTCGGTGTTCTCGTGCTGCAGGAAAGCATGGAAACCCCCCAACGTAGCACGTCTGCGAACCCGATGCCATGCATGTCTAGCGTTAACGACTGCACCACTGCCAGTGATGACACGTGTCGTCAAGCTGGCAACCGTCTTCGCGTACTTGTCGCTGTTTCGATACCGTAAGAATACGAAGTACCGGAGCAATGCGTCTCGGGAGTGTCTTGAAATCGGCAGCTCGAGCCTCGTGTCCGGTCGTGATTCCCCAGAGTGTGAAGAGCGGATCTTTAATATCAAATCACTAAGGATCCGCTCCACTTCATTTTCCAGACGGGTAAAGGCCTGTTCCGCGGTGCGCAAGACAGACCGGCAACCTCCATCCAAAGATGGGATGTCAAAATTATGGAAGATTGTCTGAACTTGCTCGGGAACACGACGCGTTTCAGTGAGTTCGTTGTCGTAGACGTCATATGCATGGACACGGTGATCATCGAGGGTGTGCTTCAATGGATCGCTATGTATGTACCTCCTGTTAACAACAAACTGGGGGTCATCGATGAATCACTCACGCATCAGACAACCAAAACCGCCAGAAGAACTGGGGAACGTAAGGTGTCACTGCGATAGTTTCATTGGGGATCTGTATCAAAGAGATCATCAGATCTCTGATCAGTGAGAAAGGTGCACACCATACCATTGAACTACGCTAGTCAGGGAATTTTACAGGAATCACTCAACCGCCCAGCAGTGACAAGGACCACAAGGTGCCCCAAAAGTTGGAGGTTGTCCACACAAACAGCCAGGTTTGTGTAAGGGCTGCTCTTCAAGGTAAACGGCCGTCGAGTCAACCGTGGACCGTCCCAGACCGTCTCTTGTGGGCGAGTAAGTGCAAGAGAAGTATTGCTGTGCATGGTGGAGTGTGTCATATTTAAATAAACGTCTTGACGTGAGCCCTCAGCCATGCGGCATAGGCGCTGAGTAGGAAATTACGCGTGATCATGATCTTGACACAAAATGCGGGGAATAGTATGCGGTGCCATTCGACGTGGCCGTACTTACTGGCACTTAGTCGAGAGTCACCGTAGCTAAAACTGATATGGTTACGTAAAGCCTAAGTGGAGCACCGGCTAGTACCGGAAGCCTAACCATTACTTGGGTTCCGATATTGATGTGGAAAACCAGTTCAGCCAAGTTCATCAGAACTCTTCGGAAGTCCCTGAAGCTCCCAGGGCACATAAAGCTATACCTAGTACTTCAAGTTTCTTGTGGGCGAAATGGTCCTTCTCTAGCATAACAAATGCTCTTTTGAAATTGAGTACCAAACCAGATTTGAACTCTGTAATTCGGCAATACCACCCGTGACCAGGTTGTGTAGACGTCATCAGACAGTTATGAATGAAAATTGAGCTAGTAAACTTGTAGTAAATCACGCATAATAGTACATACACATGGTGGCCGCATACTCCATACTTGGAAGAAAAATATCAAAAAACGTGCTCGCTAAGGCTTAATGCTGTACGACAGCGTGTGTTGGGGAAGTCGTCAACGGAGCGCCCGCTTAATCGATTGTGCAGTGGTGCTATTGCGGAGGACCCTCCATCCAGCCACAGAAGACAGACGAACCCCGCATAGCACATGATGTCATCATGGTCTCGGGACCAATCGCGACGCGGAGAGGCCGTAGAACGGATCATCAGAGAAGGCGTTGAACCTATAGTGTTGACCTTCCAGGGTATCTGGCATGCATGGAAGCGTAGGGGTACGGGTCAGTGGCATGGAGCCCACATGACTGCGTGCATCTTCAGAATGTCTTTCATTATTGTGGGCCTCACACGGCGAAATGTTGTCACGAGCATCATCGGACATATCGTCGAAGGCGGAGGAATCCCCTCGCGAGGTATCGTCTGCAATGACATCATGATAGCTGCAAGGTGAAGTCGTGAGTGGTCAAGCGCCTCTTTGTATGAAGAGGCACTGACCAGGACTTTTGACGCTCCTGTATGACTCGTGGCTTCACTTTGCGTACTGCTTCGTTGATATACCACATTGCAACAACAGTCACCAGAAGTGTGATAACACCAACTACATCAGCAATAATCTTCCTAGTGGAATTGGTAGATGCTGTGAAGTATGTGAGCAGGTGCGACATAATGGACAAAACAGGTAACGACTCACAGTTTGGGTCACTCTCAAGCATTGCACCAATGTAAACAGTAATGAATTGTTTTGGAAGAGAGAGCACAGCCGCCAGCATGAATGTAGATATCCCCATTCCACACACTGAGAACATGGCTGTCGTCACTGAAAATAGCAAATATTAACGAATGACGTATGTGTATAATAGAAACTTACGGTGCCCTGGAATAGCACTGTAACGCGCGACCAACGCGACTTTGAAACCGCGTTCACGGATCACCTTGCACAGGGCGGCATACATGACACTGTCTTTTTGCAACTTATCTCCGCGAGCTTGGCAGAAATGTTTGAAAGTGCTTGAGAAATACGTTCAGGGTTTATCATAGAAAGTATCGAGTAAAACTCACTAGAAGTTGGCGACTTCACCTATGAAAGTGCCAGTTGCGGTGATGGCAAAACCAATCATAGCGCCCCAAACAAGCCCGCAGAGGACGGCCAATATCTCGTGGCCAAATAACTGAGAGCGTAAATTACAGTCAACGAGGTAATTCAGTATGAAGGTACACTCACTGGAGGGAATGATATTACAAAGAACATCGCAATTGGGATGAGCCATCCGAATTTCAAGCTATGCAGTTCGGTAAAATAGCATTAGGGAATCAACATGCTTCAACGTGAAATAGACTCACTCATGAATCTTCTCCACTGTAGGCTGTAAAGCGTGCACTATCCGATCATGGAAGACCACAAAAAGGGAAACCAGGACGATGGTGGCGACAAGGCAAACGCAAGTTACTGGAACAATGCGGATCATTCCATAAGACTGTGAACTGTAGGACAGACTATATTGAATGCACACCTATTCTGCGCCATGTCCATGGTCGTTTCCAGATCAAAAGCCCCTTCCAGTCGAAGAATGCCTCTTCAAACCCTGCTTCGCTGGGACTCGAGCCGGGTTGTCTTTTTGGGACAAGTGGGTCTGTGTCGCGGCGTCCATGAATTTCTTCATTATTGCGCTGGACTCGGATTCTCGCAGGCATAAATTTGGAAGATCGACGGAGGGTAGCTCTCCTAATGAGCTCGATGAGCTCATCCCGAGAACCAGCCAGCTCATCACCATCCAACAATGTACAAACGCATGCATGGTTTACGCTAGCCACACCGAACGATTGCAAAACCTCCCAATGCTCGCCCCACCACTCGCTCCAAGGCCTTGACGAGCACCTGTCCATACCCGTGACTACGATGGCAAAGGGGGCAGCACCGATGGTAGATTTGACACTATTGTAATGACGCAGCTGGGCCTTCACATCCAGCGATCCTTCAATGCAAAGGATGAAGAGAGGAACACGATTTTTGTCGCGCACGAGTTCTTTGACGAAAGACTTCAGGTTTCTGAGAGCCACTTTCGCAGGGACGAGTCCCTCGGAGCCTTCGTTAAGACCGGGAGTATCCCATATTCTATACTTTCTCTCGTCGATTGAGAAGAGGTAGCCGTTGTTCGTCGCTGTGCAGCCTATTGCATCGTTTGACGCGGGCGCTTCTTGGCTTGCTAAGAGTATGTTGATAAGGGAGCTCTTTCCTGAGCCCGTCGTTCCAAATATGACAATATCCTGGATCTCATCATCATCCTGGAACATACATTCAGTAAATATGAGTCCTGGAAGCTTGGTTGAGTCATGACAAACTGCATGAAAAGCCACGTTGCCTGTCACAGCTTCGCTTTGGGACTCCTGTGCATGTCTCTTGAAATTCATGATGGTGGATTTACTCGACCAACTCTAACTGCAGCAGACGACTCAGAGGGAAATGTAGTGTTGGTAGTGTTAGCTTGAGTGCAAGGAGGGCTATACTCTCGTGCAGGGTAATGTATACATGCCTATACAACTCAGGCGCCTCGAGGCGCCACATACTGCAGTCTGGCCCAAGGGTCCAGAGTCTAGATGCCGAACGTGGTGTCTGACACATCAGAAGGCCCACTCGGAATTCAAGGTAGCTCAACTGCGTCTATGACATGGCTCCGAATCGAAGACCTGACGCGTCTCCTACAGCCGGATTCTTGAGATGTGGAATAGTATGGACTAGCATGGAAACTTGCTAGACAACGTCGGACTAGACAGCTGATGCTTGGCGTTTCAAATGCATGAGAGCATGAACTCCTGAGGCCTGAGGCCTAAGGTATCGCTTGTGCGATCCTTGATGAATGTTGGATGAAAATTACCTTGCTTGACCATAGATGCTTCAGGCAACTGCCCTAACTTCACGTGACATACAACTACCCGTCGTTTGCCTCCGAGTCTTCTCTCTGCTCGCTACTCCAGCAAATGGAACAACTGAAATTTATTTTGCTTCATCGTTACCAGCCATATTAATTGGTCAATCAAGGTTTATGCAGACGCAGGCGGCACTTCCAAAGTTCTCGTTCCAAGATTCCTGGATGGTTTACAAGCAATTGACATCTAACATATTTTCTTCAAGTTAACATATCAATAAGTACGAATAGATGTCGATTGGATCCACCCTTCCCGATACTATATATCAGCCCCGGTGCATGGCTACGCAACTACTTTCGATGGCTGTCGAGGTCTCGCGCTCTCAGGCTCGCACAGTTCTGGAACCCGGAACTGATCTCCTTGCTCGTGGTCAACTATATACTGCACAGTCACGTGTGTGCTTATTTTCAAAAGGAAACGAGGAGAAAGATAGTGCAAATAAGTCGTGATACTTGTCCCCTCGCGCAGTCGCATTGCTCCATCCCTTCCTGTGGTTCTAGGACACTAGCACAAGTTGATTTGCATCCGCAGCTCTCAGACGCTCGAATTTCGTGCACATCGAGTTTGAGTCTGGAACAGAGTAAGTACCGACACATATATGTAATACAGTTTACTGATATACCTATGGCCAGATGGGTAGCGGGTATAGCAGCATGAAGTCTACCCTACCTCTAATAATGAAATAAAAAAACACGTCTACGCTGCAGATGGTCACGGTATATAAGTCGTCAACGGGAAAATAGTAAAAAGAAATGTGTCATCAACGGAAATGGTCGTCTAAAGGAACGGTCATTAAAAGAAAGACCCTACACCGGCAGATCTGCTAGGTCAGCTTTTTCGATTATGGCGTCGTTAATCTTTTCGTCAGAGTCCGTGCTCCGTCGAGCAGGAGTTCCGGGGTCGCCGTGTTTTGGTTGGGGCTTGTGGTCCGTACTGCGGTCATAAAATATTGATACTGAAATGAATTCGATAGACATAATTGCAAAGAGGAACCAAAATGTTGCGGCTCGTCCGCTATACTCATGTGAGCCCCCATGCCTGGCCTCCACGGATGTCTCTATCGAGCTGACTCCAGCGAGGCCAATTGCTGATCCAAATTGGAGAGCGCCGTTAAATATGGCACCAACTGTGCCTGCCATGGACGAAGGCGCGGCTTGAAAGATAGCAATGCTGTAATCATAGGAATTAAGACGTTCGTAAAACCACGACAATTTGGACTTACTTTGTGTGCGTATACGTCAGCATGGCCCCTGCGCTTCCTACAAAAAATGCTGGGAATATGTATGGCCAATATTCGTCAGGCTTTCCCCCGCCAAGCGCCAGCAATACGGTCGCGACCATGCAAAGGGACAAGCCGGTAAGAATAATCCATTTCGGACTAAAGATGCGAGAAAGTGGTCCGGTGAAACTTATTGCGAAGGCCGCGACACCGATCGGGAGCCTGGTAAGTAAAAATCGTCTTGATAACGGGTAACTTGGAATGACAGTGAAGACCTTACATGTGTACAGCCGATGATATCGCCGACCACTCAAATACGTTTTGCCACAGGGTGGTAAAAATACTGAACACTGTGCTCCACCACAGGAATGGGAAGAGCGCGACGCCAAAAAGAACGGAGAAATTGTGGTAAAACCATGTCCGAGGTGGTCTGGTACAAGATCAGCTAATGGTTGGTAGTTGGTGTAAGCGTCTCTGATAGCATACATTGCAGCTGTGTCCACAGGTATGATTGTTTCCCAGCAGAAAAATCCGATCACCATCACGATTGAAATGATCAGCGGGACCAGCACCATGACGGATGCCCAGCCGTCAGTGGATCCGGATGTCACAGCGAAGATGAACAAAATTAAGGCAGCTATCGGAAATTGTGAGTGATGCGAAGCGGGGCATGCTGAAAATTCAAACCAGTCAGGATGGTTATGCCGAGTAAGTCAAGACTTTTCCATTTCGCTGCTGCAGGCTCAAGATTCCCTTTGGTCTTTGAAATTTCTGGCGGTATGACGAAGACACATGCCAGAGCGGCTGGCGTAGCCACGATGGTCACAAACCAGAACACGAAATGGTAAGATGTCCATTCGACGAACATTGCACCAATCATGAGACCAAGGACTGCGGAAGGAACCATGATGTTAGTCATGGATAATCAGCTAGTCGAAATCCTCACCGTTAGCGACGCAGCCGCAGCCTCCGAATAGGCCTATTGCGCGAGCTTGTTCAAGCGGATCGGGAAATACGTTGACCAGGAGTGTTAGGGCAGAGGGGATCGTCATTGAAGAAGCTGAGAAGCGATCTTCGTCAGCCAAAATCGTCGGACTGGCGGAAATGTTTACCTATTCCAGTCAACGCTCTGAGAACGATGAGCGGAATGGTATCATTGACAAATCCAGCGCACAGCGAGATGACAGCGAGACCAGATACACCCCCGACGAACGCAGTTTCTGCGAGCCCATTAATGTGACTATCTGATAGGTACGGCATAGTACTGACTTGGGTTGTATACGTCGCTAATCCGGCCGCTCTAAACAATACGTTGAAGTGCAAGGTCAGAATCGATGGAATGAGCACGCACGATGAGCAGAAAAGATGCGAAGGTCAATTGGAATCCACTGATGATCCAAGTGGACTGACTTTCAGTCATGCCCATGGATACCTCGAGTGCAGGGATCGCTGAGAAGAGAGCTGAATTATTGAAGGAATCTAAGAACTGAGCTAGACAGAACAGGAACAGTAAGATGATTCTGCGAGTACGAGAATAAATGTGGGGTTCATGATCGACCACCGTTTCAGCCGGGGAGGGAGGCAGCATTGCACCAGAAAATTATAAACAAGACACTGAACCGTTAGTTCAGGAGCGATCAGCTGACGAGGGGGAGGTTGGAAACTTTCTCTGTTCAAATGGATGAATGGCTTCACATTATAAGAGGCATCTCCACAACCAACGTGAATCAGACACATGGCGGATCGGAGCACCAGCGACTCGGAAGATCTCGATTAGTATGTGCTCTGTGAACACATGAATGTGTATAAGTTTATGTAGACTATCTTTGGAGAGATTTCAAGATTCTGGCAGCCTTTCTCTGTATGCGTAAGGAAAAGAATGTGCGACTGGCATCATGTTTGACTCACGGTGTGTCTCCGGGAACCATCACAGGGAATTCGTATACCCGACCATGATGTAGCTTATGATGGCAAATATTGTAGTTCAGCTACACAAACGAAATTCATGCACAGATTTATTGCATGATGAGTGTAGGTTTCTTTAGCATGAGCCATCGTACTTAGCGTTGCCGTTTTTTGTTCCTTCGTCGAACTATCAGTATCACAGAAACAAGCGCTAGTTACAGTATTCACCTCAACAGCGCGGAATTCTGTCTTGATCACATCACCACCTCGCATGTACAAAACGACTCTGCATTTCAAACCGTACGGCCACCGCGATAAGGAGGGAAAATCACTCTGCTACTCAGCGCTGTCGCAGCCTTGAGGGCAAACACGAGTTTGGGACTGTGGCGCACTTTGACAGAAGGCGGCCCAGACTCCAGAGATCTACGAGCGAGATGTCATATTAAAATGATTTAAAACTTAAGTAAAGAGTGCAGACCAATGGAAGTTCGGAATGAAAAGACAGGAATTTCAGTGGCTGTCGGTAGTGCTGGGGTAGAATTGTTTGCAAGCCGGCACGACTAGCAGAAGTGGCGAAACGATGGAAGACCTCGGTCAATATGCTCCAATTCTTCGAATTAGTCTTCCAACACTTCATTTCCGTCAACCGGCACCCATTCCTGTTGCGCAGGAAGCTAGGTCAGGGGCTTGTAGTCAATGTTCCAGATAGGGGCATCTGAGGTGTCAGAGGTCCTAGTATTACTAAGGTCTTACTAATACATAGTACTACCGAGCTAGTCGTTGTTCGAATGCACCGACTCGCCGTTCCATGGTTTCTTGCTCACATCCCAATAGCGCCATGGCCGCGCCGATCTTACCAAGTGATATAGATTCAGGACCTGCAAGATTATCTGAGTTTGAGGTGCGCAAAACCGAGTTTTACACTTGTGAATAAGGTAGTTTTGGAATTAGTTGTCACGACCTTGGATGCAAAGACCATCTGGACAATGTTCGTGGGACTACTGCTGGGCAGTAGTCGCATCCATATTTGTCGTCGACCTTCTCGCCTCGCATTGACATTGTTGATTATGAAAGATAAGACAGGGCGTCCGGTGAGTGCAGCGGCAGGCATTACGCGATCGTAAATGATTATCCATCTGGTACAAGCTGTATAACTGAAAACTCTTTCTACGCTACAGGTAAGGAGGTGCGCTTGCTCTAAGTCACATCGACTCAGAGAAGGCCATAACTTAAAGGTGACGAAGGTCACTGGAAGTTTGGATATTTCGCTGTGATCGATCATCTGATTCAGTGATTCCCTGTAACTTGTCATGCACCAGGTAGAACCGGCTGATTCTTCTACTACGAACACTAGATGTGATGTCCTCGAGCCGTGTCATTTGTGAGACACTTTGTACACGCACGTTGTAGAATTTCCGATGAGTACGCGTCCTATGAGCACCCATGGACACAAAATCTCTAATAATTCCTTTATTTTTGTTCAGCCGAGAATGCTGCAGCCATGAGGATGGCCTTCTTTTCGGAACCCGAATCAGTTTTTTGGCAGTAGCCTGATATTTTCCTTCGTACTTCGCCATTCCTTGTTGATGCATGTCTCACGCTTAGATCACTCATCCTTTTCCCGTGACTCAGTGGGGGGCTCGTCTTTAGCTTGCCGCGCTTGCAGCATGGAAAGATGGTCTTGATTGCGCTGATCGAGTTCACCCATCTGTGTATGTTTACATCTATTTTGGTAGATTACCGCGCTCGTGGACCCCTGTCTCAACGTTCAAACGTTCTACCACAACCATCACGCGTTATCGCAGTTTGCCCACTATCTTCTGTTGTCGACAATGTTGCCTCAGCATGTGCTTGATAAATTTGCTCATGTTCCGGCTGATACGACCAATGAGAATGAATACGGCGGGGCATACACCGCACTTCTCTGCACCATGTTCCATCTGACCTTATTAGAACCATATATGATTTGGCTACATTATCCCCTCGATGAAGAAGATCCTGCTACTGAAACAGTCTCTTTCATTGCTGTTACACTGCAGTGCCAGCCCCTATTTGTCTTGCAACTCCATCCCCCTGGTCATATCAACCTCCCGTCAACCAGGATTGCGGCAGACAACAAGATGAGGAGAATACTCCATAGTGTCTGTCCTGAAACTGTGGTACCCAAGTTTCATGGTATCAGTGCAAAAGCTTGCTTTTTATTCCACGGACACGATCAGTGGCCGTGTACACCCTGACCGTGTTCCAACTTCTGGGGACGCATCAGTAAATTCCCACATTTCTTAACTTCCTTTTTCGAGACTTGCCGCCGGTCAAAATCCCAAAAAGGAGCGGAAAAGTCACTCGCAAAAATGGCGACACCCACTTGCCATCCACTTGCCACAAGGCATATAAGTTGGATAAGTAGATGCCTCCTCTTGAATTTTACTTTTCTACCTTTATTTTCGCTTTTTGAGCAATTATTTTCAATTATTCCTACAATACAAGCAGTGCAAGTTGTGCAAGCAGTGTAAATTGTAGCAACTTATTTCACTTATTTCACTCATTGTGCACTTGTTCAAGACAAAAATAACCGTATATCATTGCATTTGTATATTAAGCGAGACAAAAAGGAGAGAAAGCAATATGAAAGTACTGGTAAGTAGCGAAAACGAGACATTTAACATGCGCGCGGCGGGCAACAGTGAACAAACAAGCAGGGAACAGCGATGATGAATGACGAGAGGAAGGGGCAGTACAACTCTATAAAACAGAAAGTAGCACCGAAATCCGTCAGTTGGGACACTAGAAAGTGACAGAAAAGGACAGTACCAGGTATCAAAGATGAGTGCGCGCTCATCCTCAGAATCTTCTTCCACAGTGGGGGGCGCACCACGCCTCCTCGCAGCGATCTCCTTCGTGCGGCCCCAGACGTCCTGGAGGATCGACTCGTCGAGGCGATTGATGGAATTCATATAGCCCCTGGTTGCCGCACCAAAGTTGGTGTCGGAAAAGGCCTTTCGAGAGTTGCTGATCTTGCCTGAGGCTTTGTTCATACTGTGGGGGACTTTGACAGCATTGCCTTTACTGTTGACCTCCAGTTCACTGATGAGCGTCTTGTCACGGCCGATAATCTTGAGGGCGCGTTCCATCTGATAAATACGTCAGTCACGATATGATGAGGGGGTAAATGTACATGCCGCCGCAGTGGCGAGGCTAAGAGCGCCCTTCGCATGCGTGACCTTCCTGTGGCTCTCAATGGCGCCCCAGGTAGCACACCTGTGCTGTACGAGGACTTGAACAAGGAGTTCCGACTGAAAGGGTTTCTTGAATTGTCCGTCCTCCGTGATGCTACCATATAAGAACCCTAGTTTGAAAAGTAAGTTGTTTGCGAAATCTTCGCGGTCTTGGTCGGTCTGGACATCATCCTGTAATGACATGAAGTGTGTGAGTGCGGTGACAGCGGTAGTGCCCATGCCATTGCGCCATTCTGATAGCCGCTGGGTGGCCTAAGAAGAAACAAGAACGATCAGATACGAATTGCATCAAAGATCACTTACTAATGCCATGACAGGCCCATCAGTAGTCACCTTGTGCGGTATGTCCTTGTACACCGCGTCCCAGGTGTCCTGCACAGTAGTGCAGAGAACTGCCTCCAACTTGGGAAGAGCCCAAGCCCAGACCTCATCTTGATCTCCGATCGCAAAAATGAGAGTGGGGATGAATACTGCACTCCATCTAGCCACTGCCCGAGCACCTCCAGGAAGGTTCTTGATCCTGTAAGCAGAACGGGGGAGAATCTCCACCTCGACAGAGTTCGACACGGCGCCAGAAGTAGCACTCGAGATACTGGAAAGACTGCGAGTATGTGTGACGGAAGACTTTGTCCGCTTAGCCGCAGGAGCTTTGTGCTTGACGCCAACATTAGTCTACATGATTCGTAGTTAGTATGATTTGAATATTAATAACCGAAGCTTACTACCGCAGATGTGACCCGCAAGGACACTGGTTCAGATTCGGTCTTGACCACCACAGGTTTGCTGTGCCCCACAAATTCAACATCGGATGAAGGTGTATCTTCCTCGATGACGAAGTCATCATCGACCATGAAGTCGTCCCCAATCTGGTCGTCCTCGATCACGTCGTCCTCGATCATGTCGTCCTCGAGCAAGTCGTCCTCAGGCAGGGCATCCTCAATCGCGTCATCATCGGTCAGGCCATCCTCCATATCTGCGAGTTTGCGCTTGACACTTGTCGCCAGAATGGTAGAGTGGGATGTTGAAGTTCAAGCGAGAGCTGCAGCTCGACGGATATCAGCATCGTAATATCCTCGGGGGACCTGTGTAGAAGGAGGAGGCTCGAGATCAGATTCCATGTCAGTGTCGGATCCATAGTTAACGAGGGAAGCTACTACTGGGGGGGTCGCCTCAACATTCATTTCATCGTCGGAAACGTCAGGCTGAATTGCGTTGATCTGTCGAGGAGTCAAATTGGCATTGCGATGGGATGGGATTGATTTGTTCGTACTGAAGTATCAGGGACCTTAGAATAAATCTTGACGCCCTGGTGATGCTTAATACATAAGAAAGAACTAGATAATTAAACTCACCTGAGCAGCTATTGGTTTGGACATACGGGCAAGGGCTTGAGAGTGCTCAACTGATTCAGCCAGATCATCGTCTGCAAACAGGGTCGTAAAACGATCTGCCACGTTGTCAGCCCCAGCATCGGCGATAGTATTGATGGGCGTGAGTGGGGCACCACCGCTACTGATAGTACTCCCCATGGTAAGTTTGGAAGAGGGAGCAGTACTGGAGAAGTCGGAAGGCATCGTAGATGGTCTTTTCCTCAATGCGTTGGAGGATGGCTTAGAACCAACACTGGCAGCGGGAACTTCCGTCCTCCAACCCGGGATACGCTGGACAGCAAAACCAAATTTTTGAGGACCTGATGTAGTGCTATCATCATCATGCACCATTAAATTGAAGAAGAAAAGAGCCGTTTCAGTGAGATGGTGCAACATAGTTGAGAAGCAAACGTCTTACACATCAGCAGACTTCTTATCGTCATCACGTGCCATCGTTGATTCATCGATAAGACCCGCTGCTTCGATTGCATCTCTTACTGGCGTCTTCACTGGTAACACTTTCCTCTTCTCCTTCTTCTTGCGTGACCCCGGCACTCGCACCTCTTCCTCTGCATCACTCCCAGGATGGTCGACGTTAGCACCGGCTGCTAATTTACCTCTAGCCCCACCACCCTTGCCATTAGCGCTAACGGCCTTATCTTCGGCCATAGTCAAGTTGGAGGTCTCCATGACTTTTACAGCCTTTTTTACGGGGCGTGGGCGTGGGCGGGGACGAGTAGGCTTTGGCGCATCAACACGTGCGGCTGCTTGGTCTGTCTCCATTTTTTTCTGAAATACAGCAATGCGGTTATGTCCTTCATGAACAGCCATTTCACTTGCCCTCTTTTCCTCCTCTACACGCTGATCGTCAGCGGCCTTTTGAGCTTTGGTACGTCTCTTTGTGTGGCCTTCGCCCCCGGTCAGGATATATCCTGGGTGCTGAGTTGCATTTTTAGCTCGAGTCGCCACACGCCTCGGAACCGCGCTGGCAAGCTGAGACATGGTATTGATGGAAGGTTTGGGAGGCTGGAGAACGAGAATACCCAACCAGTGGTGGCGGACGACAAGGTAAGTTTCGTCACAATTCTTCAAAAATTGTAGCCTAAGCTGACTCTGAATTCATACATATGACCCTACTTTGCTCTGACGTACCCACTAATATACTAGCGCGATCTTTTGCAGTCGCCGTTAATATTGGGAGTCTCTACCATTTTTCAGGCACTCCGGATAATATCAGTCCAACGCTTTGCCTGTGAGACATCAATGTCATGGTTCTTTGACACCTTTCCGACGAGGAGATAGTCTACTAACACTCCCCGCACCGTTAGTACTAGTTTTTGTTTGTTGGCGCAGTGAGACTGAGGTATACCACCGCTTTTCCAGTGTAGAAAGCTTTTTCGGTACAGTTTGCTCGTGTCCGAGCCCCAAATCTGGCCTCCATTATCAAATTTGTCACATTGGTACCGGTGATTATGGACGGTTGCACCCCAAACCTTGAATCTAACGGTTAGCCTTCAGAACCTTCGTCAACATCCAGCATAGCACACATGCCTCCCCGTCGTGCTCACCACCTGCTTCAGCTTCCATGCCCAGTTCCAGGATGTTCACGCTGGTTTCGAAACCAGTCAGGTCTTACACAACACAGGCGCTCGCTTCACCCAACTTTACCTGTTTCAGCACCGTCCCCTCAGGATCATCCCTGGCCATCTTGTTCACCCTCCCGCCCTCGAGATTTCTCACTGCCCCCTCCGGATTTTTCACCTCCACCCCGGTGTAGAGACTCGTGTGTCTCATGGTGTGATATGGCAGGTTTCACTAGGAAGTATACAGCACAAACTCGCAGCGTCATTCTGTGCGCTACCCACAGCTATCTCTATATGACGCGCAGCTTTCCCACGCAACGCGCGCCATGCGCGCACCATTCCCGCGCTTCGCGATGTATACGCGCGCGCGCGTTCCTGCGCTTGCGCGCCCTATGGCGCCAGCCATCCAGAAGCATCCATCCACTGTCCACCAAGCTCCCTAGTGCGTATATTTCCATTTCCTTTATTAGCATAGTTCCACCTTTATTTTTATCATGCATTCTCACTCATATATATATTTACATACCTACTCGGTAGCGCTTCGGCTCCGCTTGACCGCGCTTAGGCGCGCTATATAAGCGCCAGCAGTACATACTATTACGAACCTACTTTTCCTACTTTTCACTTACTAGTTACTACCCACTTACTACTTAGCAGAATATAGTAGAAAGCTATTCCTTTACATTTTGCACTCTTATATCTCCTATCTTGCTTTATATCACTACTTAAGCTTAGTTTCTCATTTCCGCATACTCGCGCGCGCTTTCCCGCGCTTCGCGCTAATACGCGCGCGCGTTCCCGCGCCTTTGTACCTTGCGCACACCTGCGCTTTCTCGCGCTTCGCTTAAGCGCACACTTCTAGATCCTTGCTGCACTCACTTCCCCTATAGGGTCGAACGCACTTGCTTCTCAAGTAACGCAGACTAGGCAGCGCGCGACCTTACAACTTTTACAGATACAGTCAGGAGCTTCTTTTGTTCCTCATTGTATTGTTGTTTCTACAACTGGAGCCCACTGCGAGGGGAGCAGTCAGCAAGATCTAGTTCCGCGCATTTCGCGCATACAGGTCAATATCTTTGCATTTCAAAAGCTAATCATTTTCTAGTCATGCATTCTCGCGCCTTGCGCGCGCGCAATATTAGCACGCCTGTGCGCCTCGCGCGCGCACCTTTCTCGCACTTCACACTATTTAACGCATAAAGGTCAATCTCTTTGCATATTCAAAAGCTAACCAATTTCTAGTCACGCATTCTCGCGCTTTCCCACCCCTGTGCGCCTTGCGCGCGCACCTTTCACGCGCTTCAATGCCCTTCAGAATGCCCATCCGCGGCACAGCAAACGCGCCCAAGTTCGATGGCACTACAGACAACCTCGCCGAGTTTATTGACACCTATGAGCAGCTCGCTGATGATGCAGGACTCCAAGGACTCGACCGCATCAAAGGTATTATCCGCTACCTTGAGCGCGACGATCAAGAACTATGGGGCGGAATGCCCGAGGCGCAAGTAAGCGATTACGACGCCTTCTTAGATGAGGTGAAGGTAATGTATCCTGGATGGGACGGTAAAAGGCGCTACGCGCTCGCAGACTTGCGCGCCATCGCGCGCGAATACGCTAACAAACCAATGCTCTCTTGCACAGAACTAAGCAATTACCTGCGCGCATTCAGGAAGATTATGCAGCCACTCATGGACGAAGACCGTATTGGAAAGGCCGAACGCGACCACTTATTCATGGAAGGAATCCCTAGCGATGCTCAGGCGCAAATCCGCTTGCGCCTTATGATCAAGTTCCCTGACCACCACCCATACGACCCATACCCATTCATGGACGTCTTCGCAGCTGCGCAGTTCCTATTACCTGCGCACGCTTTTCCCGCGCCAAGCGCGCCAGTTAGCGCGCCCATAGTAGCACCAATTGCCACCTTAGTCACAGCAACTGTGCCAGTGCAAGCTAAAGTGGCTAAGTACAAAGATCAATACCACGCGAGTCGCGCAACGCAGGATACGACCATTAGCGCTAACGCAACAGCTGGACTCTTCTATCGCGCACCCTCAGAAGCTGTACTTGACAAAAGGCCACCAGTTCCTATTCACGCGCCTCACGCGCGCGCCTTTCCCGCGCCTTCGCGCGAATCACGCGCACCTCAACCATTAACTGCACCAGCATGCAAAGCCATACCAGAATGCACCACCTTAGATCACGAACTCGAGCGCGCGCTTGCTAAGCGCAACCAGAAGCACACCACAGGCGCCTCTTCACCTTCACCATCAGCATCATCTCCTTCGCAATCTCCATCATCACCAATCGCATCGCTAGTCAGGGATGACTCTAAACATCTATTGCACACTAACGCGCCAGTTGAAACACGCGCGCCTATCGCTATCGCATCGCGCGCGCCTATCGCCATCACCTCGCCAGCAGTCAGGGATGACTCTAATCATCCATTGCACACTAACGCACCACTAGAAACATGCTCGCCCCTCGCTATTGCATCGCTTACGGAAGAAACCTCGCCAATCGCACCATCGCCATCACCGCTATCACCACTCGCATCATTAGAGGTCAGGGATGACCCTAAACATCAATTGCGCCTTAGCGCGCCTATAGAGGAGCCTCCTACCGCATCAGAGGCTCAAGTTGCACCTTGCATCAACCAGAGTTTGCCTCTGGTAACTCCAATTGTCACTAACGATTGCGCGCATGTCGCGCTTTTTGCTTCCAGTGACTATCGCTTGCCAGTAAAGCATCCGTGCATCATGCTGCACATCCACCAAGCGGAGCATGTCTCAGGCGACCCTGGCGCAACTCAGGCGCACCATATTGCGCCTGAGGACGCGCAATGCGCGCGCCTCGAGGTATTGTATATTTACCCTCATCTCATTTCGCGTTTTCTGTCTCTTTCATGTTTGAAGCTCTTAAGGAGCTATATGATGATTCCAAACACTTTAATTTCATCTTCTCACCACCCCTTGTTCACGCGCCATGATCACGCGCATCGCGCAATACGCGCGCGCGTTCCCGCGCCTCGCGCATTCATAATTGTAGCAGAGTTTTCATGCTATTGTGTTTCTATCACTTCTCCCCTTTTAAATTGCATTTCTTTCATTCAACACAAGGTATATTACAATCAGTCATCCAGGCGCGACTTAGGCGCGCGCCTGACACATACATACGCGCCTAACACCCCTATCATCACCTTTAACTTCGCACTTCCCACATTTATTCACATTCTTCGCGCTTTTGCTTACCATGTCAATTTCATTCCTGCGCGCCTTGATGCGCACTATTCTCTTTCACCTATGCGCCTATTGCGCCTTGATATACCACCCTTACAGCCCATTTGCGCGACATTTGCGCCTAATTCCACACTATATACATTTCTCGCTAACACATTTGCAGAGAAATGGCCATTCCTCGCGTGTTCGGCCAATATAATCAAATTCGCGCGAAATCGCCCCAAGGCGCGCACATCGCGCGCACCCTATCAGCTTGTAGGGCGCCCCTACACCCCTTGCAGCGCCTCCCATTGGCGCGCCTTCAACCTGCAGCGCGTTGTGCAGGAATTCATTCTGCCAGTCACAAGCCCCCCCCAAATACGCCAGCCTTGCGCATTCCAACCCTACCTTGGGTAAAGCGTCAGCTCGCAAGAGACGCGAAGCGCGCTAGTCACGCGCGCTCGCACGCGCTCAAGGAGGAGGATCGAGCGCTTCAGCGGCGCATCAAAGGAGGAACATATACCAACACTGTTTCATAGGATATTGTTTGTTTTACCCTGGGTTTCGTCCAGTGCTCTTTCATTTCATTTTCTCTCATTATAACACTGTCCAAAAGACTAATAACACACTGATATATGCATATAGGAATCACCTAGAAGAAAAACAACCATAGATCGTGCCCACCTAGCTCAATAGTATATTTCCTCTTCGCACGCATGACGCGGCACCATGCTCCTTTTTACCTTAGAACGCGCACATATGCGCGCAGTCTTCCCATGCTCACGCGCATATACGCGCAATCTTCCCGCGCACATACGCTTCATGCGCGCGCGTGCGCGCTTCCCGCGCCTTTCTCATAGGAAGGTGTAGATGTTGACAGCTGCACGAAGAAGACAAGTCGGATAGGACATCCGCAAAGTTTACCATTTTCCCTTCATATTTTCACTTATAGTTTTACTCATGCTGTTCAAACCTTTAGCAACTAATATTTAGCACGCCTAGTAGGACTTGGTTTGGACATGGATTGGATTGCTCCTGGACTGCGCCACTTCGCACCATCCCCACAGAATACAACACATGCGACACTCATGCGCGTTCTCGCGCCTTGCGCGCGCGCACTTTCCCGCGCTATATGGATATGCGCGCATCTCGCCCACGCTTTGCGCGCCACATCCATATCACCCTTGCATCATCGCCCCACACCCATGGCACATTAATCACATCAGAGTCACCCTCGCAATCCACCATGCTACACTTCATTCCCGCGCCTTCACGCATAGCGTGCGCACATTCTCGCGCCTCGCGCGTAACATGCGCGCAACTTCCTGCGCTTCACACATACCATTCTTATGATCACGCATTCATCGCCCAACAACCAAAGCATCGTACATGCATCGCACATGCATACTATCATGCGAAACCCTCACCACACACGCGCTGAGTGGGGACACTCAGAATTTAAGTCCCTGGGAGATGTAGAGACTCGTGTGTCTCATGGTGTGATATGGCAGGTTTCACTAGGAAGTATACAGCACAAACTCGCAGCGTCATTCTGTGCGCTACCCACAGCTATCTCTATATGACGCGCAGCTTTCCCACGCAACGCGCGCCATGCGCGCACCATTCCCGCGCTTCGCGATGTATACGCGCGCGCGCGTTCCTGCGCTTGCGCGCCCTATGGCGCCAGCCATCCAGAAGCATCCATCCACTGTCCACCAAGCTCCCTAGTGCGTATATTTCCATTTCCTTTATTAGCATAGTTCCACCTTTATTTTTATCATGCATTCTCACTCATATATATATTTACATACCTACTCGGTAGCGCTTCGGCTCCGCTTGACCGCGCTTAGGCGCGCTATATAAGCGCCAGCAGTACATACTATTACGAACCTACTTTTCCTACTTTTCACTTACTAGTTACTACCCACTTACTACTTAGCAGAATATAGTAGAAAGCTATTCCTTTACATTTTGCACTCTTATATCTCCTATCTTGCTTTATATCACTACTTAAGCTTAGTTTCTCATTTCCGCATACTCGCGCGCGCTTTCCCGCGCTTCGCGCTAATACGCGCGCGCGTTCCCGCGCCTTTGTACCTTGCGCACACCTGCGCTTTCTCGCGCTTCGCTTAAGCGCACACTTCTAGATCCTTGCTGCACTCACTTCCCCTATAGGGTCGAACGCACTTGCTTCTCAAGTAACGCAGACTAGGCAGCGCGCGACCTTACAACTTTTACAGATACAGTCAGGAGCTTCTTTTGTTCCTCATTGTATTGTTGTTTCTACACCGGCCATCATCTCCCATACTTCCTGATCCAATTCAAGAGGATGTACACAATGATGCAGAATTTACTGACACGAGCGAGCGTTGCTATCGCACATACCATTCAACATTAAATGGTAAGTTTCATTCAAGTTTGAGTACTCCGTTTTTGACTCAAATGTACGCTTAGGACGACCATGCGCGGCTGATGGGACATTTCTGCCATATGGCACCCCTCCGACTCCTGTGCCATTGAAGGCTCCTGATGATTGGAGCCCATATCGCACTAGGATTGAGTTTGAGGCGGCAGAGTTCGCATTCAAAAAATGTCATATGTCGGCAAGAAATTTGGATTTCTTGTGTGACCTAATGGCCGCGACTCTCGCAAAACACCACGACACCCCTCCATTTGCTGATCACAAAGATCTGCACAATGTCATAGATGCGACGCAGCTTGGTGACGTCCCTTGGCAGTGTTTCTCTGCTCAATATACAGGAGAACGACCTGAGGTTGCCCCACCGTGGATGGACGATGAATTCGAGGTCTGGTATAGGGACCCCCGCGCAATGGCGCACAATATCATCGCTAACCCTGACTACAAGGACGAAATCGACTATGTACCATATCGTGAATACGATGCATCGGACGCCACACGCCGATGGAAAGATTTCATGTCCGGAGACTGGGCATGGAAACAAGCAGTACGTCTTCCATCTCTTTCTGATATCGCTCGTAAATAGTATAGCTAATATTTCATCAAGGACACCATATCACAAGATCCAGAAACACACGGATCCGCTTTGGTCCCAATTATTCTCGGTAGTGACAAAACTACTGTCTCTGTGGGCACTGGTAATAACGAATACTATCCCCTCTACGCCTCGATCGGTAATGTACGCAACAACGTGCGACGCGCGCACCGTGATGCTCTTGTCATCATTGGTTTCCTCGCCATACCCAAAAGTACGTATATTCATATTTTAAATTTCGTTTTCCGTCATCTGATCTGCATTTCAGCTGACAGGAGTCATTCTAAAGATGACGCATTTCGGATATTTCGCCGCCAGCTATTCCACAGTTCGCTATCCGTGATTCTCTCCAGCCTCAGACCTGTTATGACCACGTATGAGGTCGTGCGCTGTGGAGATGGTCATTTCCGGCGCGTTATATATAGTCTAGGACCCTACATAGCGGATTACGAGGAACAACTCGTGCTATCCTGTGTTGTCAAACATTGGTGCCCGAAGTGAGTATTGGCACTTGCAGTCAGTATCCATTCACACTAACAATTTGTGTAGATGCATTGCAGTTCGCACAAACCTTGATGGTGGTGGCATCTACCGCACCCGCGAGTTTACTGATTTCTTGATCAACGAGCTACACGCAGATGTATTGTGGGATGAATTTGGTCTTATTGGTGATCTCGTCGTGAGTGGAACAAGCCGCTCTTCAATACCAGACTAATCTATTTTGTGTAGCCATTCACTAATGACTTCCCCCGAGCTGACATTCATGAGTTGCTGTCGTTTGACCTTCTCCACCAGCTCATTAAAGGGGCCTTCAAAGACCATCTCGTTGATTGGGTATCAAAGTACCTCAAGGCCGTACACGGGACCAAACGATCAGAGGAGATCATGAGCGACATAGATCGCAGGTATGTCAACTTATTCATTTACTCAACAATTTTATTTAACAATAAGCCAGAGTTGCTGCTGTAGCATCATTTGCTGGTCTACGACGTTTTCCTCAAGGCCGCGATTTTAAACAATGGACGGGCGATGATTCCAAAGCGCTCATGAAGGTATTTCTTCCGGCTATCGAAGGTCACGTACCTCAAGACATGGTGCGTGCGTTTCGCGCATTGTTAGAATTCTGCTATCTTGTCCGGCGCAACATCATTACCGAAGATACCTTGATTCAGATTCAAGACGCACTTTGTCGTTTCCATCATTATCGCAAGATATTCGATACCGTCATTCCCACCTTCTCACTCCCCCGTCAGCACTCGATGGCTCATTACGTGGACATGATCAGACTCTTCGGTGCCCCTAACGGACTGTGCTCATCGATCACAGAATCGAAGCACATCAAGGCAGTAAAGGAGCCTTGGCGGTGGTCGAGCAGGCACAATGCTCTTGGTCAGATGCTTGTGACCAATCAGCGCCTTGATAAACTTGCAGCATCGCGCGTGGACTTTGATGCGCGAGGGATGCTCACTGGCACTATTTTGTCGAGTGCTTTAGCTGCTCTTGGTAAGTTTGTTTAAATTTCTTTATCGAATTTCTCGCATATTCAATGGTAATGTACAACGGCAGATGAAAACGAACAAGTTGCCCCCGCTATGGCACCACAACCCCATGCCCCTGACAATGAACCGCAACCAGATGCCCCCGTCATTGAACCGCAACCAGACATGGACGATGGCGAAATTGTTGATGGTCCAACGGTACTTGCTTCTGTAGCACTCGCGAGAACTCCCCGTAAGTAACCTCCTGCAGTGTTTAAACTTGATCCTCACCACTGTATCACACAGAAAGAAAACGGGCACAGACAGTCGCAGCATTAGCACATGAAGTCGCTGTTCCAGATCTACGACGCCTCATTCGGTACTTCCTGTTCTCTCAGCTCAACCCAGATGATGCCCGCAACCCCGAAGATATCCCAGCTGCCGGCTTGCCTCGACATGAAGGCAAGCTTCAGGTCTTCAACTCTGCTGCCGCAACGTTTTATGCTCCCAGTGATCTGAGTGGCATTGGCGGCATGCGACGTGAGCATATCCGTGCATGTCCACTCTGGCGGAACGAGTACCCGCGCAATGATTGTGTGTTCATTAACACTGATTCAGATGCTGAAGGGATGCGAGGACTCGAAGTTGCGAGAGTCATATGCTTCTTTTCTTTCAAGCACGACTGGGAAGTATATCCATGCGCTCTCATACAATGGTTTGAGAAGATTGGTGACTGTCCTGATGAAGATACTGGCATGTGGATGGTCGCTCCAAGTTTTCATGAGGACAGCTCGAGGGACCTTGCTGTCATTCATATCGAGACGGTCTTCCGTGCAGCCCACTTGATACCCATCTACGGTTCTGAGTACATTCCTCCCTCCCTCAAGTTTTATCAGTCTCTTGATACTTTCGGCTCATTCTACGTCAACAAATACGCTGATCACCACGCGTTCGAGATAGCGTCCTGACTGGATGACATAGGTGGGTCCTCAGTTCAATTTTTGGTCCGTTGCTAATATTCAGGTCCTAGGACATTGCATGACGACAATATCCAGTCGCTGTTCCAGAAGGTCTCCCACTGGCTGTAACTCTTGCTCTGGCATTCGCCACCAAGAGGATGACGAAAGAAAACCTCCTGGTGCGCGTCTTGGGCTCCTGCGAGACGATGGCCAACTCTTCCATCATCTGCACCGACAAGACCGGTACTCTCACCCGCAACGTCATATCCGTGGTCGCAAGCCCACACAGGAGCTCTGGTTCGAATACCCTGTGTGACGATTTCAGCATCGATTAATCAATGCTCAACACCGTTCTGAGCCGGCCACTTCTTTCGCTGTTTAATGCGGCCATCGCTGTTAACTCTACTGCGTATGAGGACGAGGAGAAGGAGACTGGGAAGCGTGTGTTTGTGGGAAGCAAGACGGAGACGGCACTTTTGAACTTTGCGAAAGAACTTGGGTGCGTTTCTACGTCAAGGGTGCTAGCGAGATTTTGACAAAGTTGTGCAGCAGCCACGTTGTCGTAGAACAGAATGGGAGCTCTCGCCCCAGTACCGAGTCCAACGATGTCGAGGTGGCAGATATCGATGGCGTCTCGCAAGAGAACATGACGAGGACTATCATTTTCTACGCAAATCAGACTCTGCGGACTATCACCCTGTGCTATAGGGATTTTCCGTCTTGGCCACCACCAGGGATGCAAGGCACTGCGATTGACGATGTAGGTATATTTTCAGTGATATTTCGACATACTCATTTAGTTCTAGGTGCCCTACGACGTCATCGCCTAGAACTTAACATTGATCGGAATCGAGAAGCAGATCTTGATCCGGTCTGTCTACCGGATCACCGTCATCCTATTATTCCACTTCCTTGGCATCACAATTTTGGGCTATGCAGACACGTCGGGGAATGCCACCATTGTCCAGACTCTCGTCTTCAATGCGTTTGTCTTCGCTCAGATATTCAACTTGGTGAACTCACGAAGGCTGGACCGGAAGCTCAACATTTTTGAAGGCATGCTTAACAATTGGTACTTCATGGCCATTACTCTCATCGGTGAGTCGAGTCATGTTATACCTGGACTACCCTCACGGCTGGTTTGCAGAGATCGCTGTTCAAGTGGTCATCGTGTTCATCGGTGGCACCACATTCCAGGTGACACGTATTGCTGGTCGTAAATGGGGCATCTCACTTGCCCTCGGCTTCGTATCCATCCCCTTGGGCACGCTCATCCACCTACTGCCCAACAGACCCTTTGAACGCCTCTTCATCATGATGCGCTTACTCCCCAAACCCGAAGGCGGTCTTCTCAAAGTTCGCCCAGATGTTGAATGGAACTCTGTGATTGAACTTTTGCGTGACAATCTCGCCACGTTCGCTAACCTGCAGGGCGGGCGACTTCACTCGTCTTCATTTGTTGTGAAGAGCCATCAGGCTAGACTGCACGAAGATAAACGTGTTCCTCTGTATGTGTTGATGTTTAGTTTGTGAGATGGAATCCTTAATTTTTTCTAGCCCCTCGTTGATGACTATGATACCGACGCTTATTGCATCTTCCATCGGAGCTGGCTGGGCACCACAATCACGCGGTACACCGTCTGACCCTGCTCGTTATGATCCCTCAAAGTCCTCTGCTGCTCTCTGGGAAGGCAGGCTCCAAATTCATCCCGATACCAAGCCAGATGATGCACTGTATCGCACAAAATGGGGTGATGGCATCATGTGCGTTGTCTCTTGCGGTCGAGTTGTTCTCTATGCTGACGCATAGGTTTGCAGCTTTGATAGTGACTGGTGAATAAGCTTCTGGTTATCGTTTGGAAAGACGTACTGATGATGATGTCTCAGGAATCCCCATGCTGATCTTTAGGCTCAAGATCGTGCTCACCATATCGGCCAGACAAAGGCTGTCCGAATCCTCCGTTTCATCACAGGGAAGAGTGTCGAAGAAGCTATGTATGCTCGTGCGCGGTACAAGCTCGATATCGACGACAAGGTCATCCAAGCCGGTCGATTCGACAACAAATCAACATAGGAAGAGCAGGAAGAATTCCTGGTAGGTGTTGCAGCAGCTCTCTCACATAACGAATAGCTAAATGAGTGGTATGCAGCGGTCCATCCTCGAAGCAGATCAAGAGGAGGAGAACGAAGAGGCCGGTGACATGAATGACGATGAACTCAATGAGATTTTCCGCACGATGGATCTTCAGCGAGAACGGGATGCGTTGGACGCATGGCGTGCGATCAGCAACAGGGGGAAGCCGTCGTTACCGCTCATGCAGCTTGAAGAGCTGCCTGAATGCTATCAGACGGATGAACTGTTCGAGCCGAAGGAGATTGATGATGCTATCCAGGGCCATGGTCAGCGTCGTCGTAATGTCGTCAATTATAACAATGGTCTTAGCGATGAGCAGTGGGCGATGGTACGTCTAGTAGGATGTCGCGATGCATGCATGCTGATCGGGATGTTAGGCTGTGGAGGACGGTGAAGATTTGCAGGAACTCGTCGATCGTGCCCGTGGCAAGAAAGAACGACGCGCTGCCAACAAGCTTCTCAAGGAAACCGATACGCCTGGTCGTAGTACTCCAGCGTCAGACTTGGGTGTCGAGGTCGAGTTCACAATGGGGCATGCGAAGGTACGTGTTTATTCTATCTACTATACATTGATACAATGCTGACGGTGAATATTTGCGGGTCAAAGTCGCGAAAACGACACTATGAGGACCAGGTAAGTCTTCATTGATTAAGAGACATCCTAGGACTCACTTTAGGCTGGAATCACGAGCGACTCGTTCCGTCTCGATTCCTCTCGCCGATCCACCCCTTCACCCTTTCCCAAAGGCCCTTTGGCACCTCCGCATTCGCCTCTGCCTCCTCTGCTTCCGCCTCAGCCCGAATCGCCTCATTCGCCCTGATCGCAACATCGATCCATTGGCGCTTCCTCCCTCGCACGCTATCAAAAGACTTTGAAGCTGCCATTTACTTAACGAGATCTCGTCAATACGTCATACTTATAAGTACACTTGCACCACTTACTGTAGTTTTGTGCCTTGAAATAAATGTGTGTCCTTTTGATGCTTATCTGCGCATTATCGCGCTTGTTTGTCACGCGCTTTCTTTCGACTAAGACACTCAATCAAATAAATGTAAATAAGTGGTAAATAATATTTATTGACTGGCGGCAAGTCTCGAAAAAGGAAGTCAAGCAATGCGTGAATTTACTGATGTACTACACTAAGCTATACTCATGAGTCAAAAGTGCATCAATATCATACCCTGATGCACTCTCTGAGCTTTGATTGAGTACATTGATCTCTTCAACAAAGCCAGTTGGCACCGTGGATACCTTCTGCCCCATCATTTTCTGACAGTTGGTCAATCCTGGTGATCAGAGTCTGCTGCAAGGGGAGGAATCCATGCAAACGACCTTTGAGTTGACTTGGAAGTTGCAGAAGCAATAGATCCGGGGATAGAATTGATAGAATTCAGCCTTGATTGCATTTTTTGTAGTGAGCCACACTAGGCACGAGCATGCCCGATGATCATATTTTTCAGTCAATTAGATGGATGCTGTTGTGCCGAGCAGCAGTTGCATGTGAGAAAGTAGTGATTTGAGTTGTTTTTGACCAAATTTTGACTTTCTCCCCAGTAACTACTAACAAAGTGGTTGGACACAATTTTTTGGACAGAATGGCCCTTGGGCTTCTAGGCCACATGTCATATTTTTATTGTTTTTTAGTAGGAACAAATACTAGTTCAGCGTATTTCTGCCGACTTCTGCCAACCACCCTTGACCTACTGCCGGCAATTGCCGCTTGGCAATTGCCACTGGCAGAATGGCAGCATTCTGCCAACAACACTACCAACATCAAACTTCTTTTTGACAAGCGAAAATTGTGGGTCTTTTGCTGATGTAAAATAGCAGACTCATGGTCGGTGCTTTGCGGAAGGAATGTTTTTACGGCAGAAGAGTTTTTACTAAAAATCTTTAGCACGCCTAAAGAAACCATATAAAAGCAGGTGGCTCGTATCTCAATCCTTAGCCATTGCCCAACCAACTCTCACTTTTCTTCTCTATCTGCTTGCTCATGATGACCCACAACGAGCTATGGTTAACTTATCACCAAGCATCACGCTGCAACAAGCCAGCGACCACTCAGTTGGTGGAACTTGAGTTTCAGAATGAGAAGTTAACTGACTTGGAAGATGTGCTCGAGCATTTATTCCGTCAGGGATTCGTCGAGGCCCAGCATCGGTCGCTGTCATATTGGGAGAACCACAGCGGGCAGCGTCTCAACCCAAGTGATGCCCTGGAAGAACTGCTGACAGAAGGTGCAGGCAAATGCCCCCAGTCTGCTCTTAGGCTGGTCATCGGTGAGTAATTAGTTTTTGACGCGAAGATTGGTCCTTACCCCGGGAAGCCGATTGTCCACCTCATGTGTGGTTCAGCTATGTTTACACTCACAAGAATGTGACGCCCGCCGTGACGCAGCGCGTTAAATTTTGCCATGCCCAGGAGGCAAAGCTGGAAATAATAGCCCACCTCACCAACCACATTTTCCGTAATGGCTATCTCCCCGCACGATATCGGACGGTTGTGACATGGCAAGGGGCTTGTGGAAGGAAGATAGAAGAACACGAAAAGCTTGATGCTCTGCTTACCGCAGGAGAGGGTCTCTCTGAAACTTCGCCCCTGCGTCTCATTATAGGTAAGACTCGTAGTTGCCAGTTTTCCTGAGGTTTTCGCTAATGGTGTCATAGATGCCACCCACACGCATGCCGAAACATGTCATGCAACTGGTCACTAGGAACGAGAGTTGGTGACCATTTTATGGAGGGAGTCGGGCTGGTATATATTGCTCCTTATCGTGCTCTGGAAAGCACTGTGACTTTGAGCTATGATTGGTAGTTGTGGGTGTTTTAACGTTGAATGCCAGATTGTGAACTGCCCGTTCGAGTTGCACGAAGGACTGCCAATGATCATGGGTAAATTGATGGTCCTGCATAATTAGAAGCGTTGAAACGTTGAGGATGTTGAGCGGAACGTTGGCAATCACGTACCTGATGTACAGTTCTTAGTCATCCATCCAATTTGGAACGGGTTAGGGCCGGCGTGTACGTGCCTAAGACTTGCCGTAAGCCATCTCTTTCACAGGCCCCTTGCAGGTAGTCCATCATCATCCCGGTTATCTTCCTTTCGTTACATTCACGACAGTGGAGTAATTTATCCGAGGTTGTGCCACGCTCAGCTATGGCGAAGAGGCATTACTCGGCTCTATCGCAGCCCACCCTCTCAATGAGCGAGCTGATATGCAAAACCCTCGATCATGATGCTACAGACATGTTAATCGACAAGTGGCTTGAGCACCGCAATGATGCGTATTGGGAATGGTTTCAAGGTGTCAGAGAGCGAAAGCATGCCGCAAACTCTCTCAGACGCCAAGTCCTCGTCTGGAATAAAGGAGATTTTCTTCCAGAAAACATCTTCTGTCGCACAGTCGACACCGGTCGTCTGATTCCTCTGGATCGCACCTGGTCGACACATGTATATCACCACAGGTCAATGCAAGACCGAAAATTGTCCATGATGCCTGTTGTATTTACTATGGTAAGGACTTAGCTGCTAGATCTTGATCAATGTCACTGATGATAATCTTAGCTGCCTGAGCTGATGATGCTCAGAGGGATGCACGACATTGGCTGTGACGATGTCTACATCATTGTTACAGACATGAAACGCCAAGAGATGGACGATG
Source organism: Suillus fuscotomentosus (assembly GCF_016647785.1). Lineage (NCBI taxonomy): Eukaryota > Fungi > Basidiomycota > Agaricomycetes > Boletales > Suillaceae > Suillus > Suillus fuscotomentosus. The sequence goes on from NW_024539534.1 coordinate 119,001, forward strand.
TAACAGAATACTTCAACCTTGTTTGTCGACATGCATTCGGGCGCACGTGTAAACCTAGCGTGGAGAACGAGATCCAGTTCAATCGTTTGTGACCATCAATCCGTTACCAGTCTGCATGTTGACATTGATTTATGGGTCCTAGATATGCGTTTGAGCCATACTCTCCTCAAACAACGACGCACACCATGTTTTCCTCAGATTGATATCGCTTTCCGAGCCATTCTCCACGAGAAACGACCGCCTTTCATCATCTTATTCTCCCATCAGACCACTTCCTATTCCCAAATTTTATTCACACACCCACTATTCGTTCCATCAGAAGAAATATTTTTTGACTTTCCTAGTGGTTGTCCCAACCCGTGCTGTAACGACGACTGCGAAATGATACGCTTTCCTCGTCGTGGCATTGAAGGTGCAGTAGTATTGTCGATAAAACGCGGTCGTCGAAATGGGAGGAAGGTGAGATCTCGGGAGATGTGCAACTGGATCGACTGCAGCATTTGTTTCAACGAAGAAACATCGCAGTACGCCGAGAGTAGTGAAGGATCGCAGAGCAGCGCCGACAGTGGGGATACTCCGAACAATAATGGACTTGTGTGTAGCAAGTGCCGGTTGGTGAAGTATTGTTCTCCTGAACATCAAAAAAAGGACTGGGAAGAGCATCGTCGGGTTTGCGCTAAGTCAGCTGCTATCATCTGACTGTACCTCGTGGACAAGCTCTCGATTTTTTCTTCATTGGAAGACGTTAATATTCTTGCTATTGTTGTACTGTGGTCTACTGCATTTTTATTGTACGCCGGTCATTATTTTTCACTGTCTGCATCTTGTTGTAATTGCCATCACTGATGTTGTTTATCGATTATTCAATATTATATTTGGGTTTGGACTTTCTGCGAATTTCAACTTCCCACATTCCCTCTAGAAATCAACCTATATGTCCATCCGTTACCTTACCGCGCAGCTGGCCCAACAGGTGCATAGAACATTCAACATTATCGTTGCGTATTAACTACGAGCTCATCCGAGTAACGGGCAGATTGATGAGGAGCTTATGAATGCTGTTGGGGCGTTCAGTTTGGATCAGGCACGGGGCTCCAGTCCTGTATCAGCATACGATACTCAAGCATAACCCGTATTGCAGTTGATGGAGCTGGCTGGGTTGGCCTGCGCCCAAACGCTATCTACAGTGTACAGCAAGGAAAAGTATCCGAAAGTCTTGGTATGTTGTGGACCAGGAAACCAAGGAGGAGATGGATTGGTTGCGGCTAGACATCTTGGTATGCTCTTAGAGTGACCCACCCCTTGCTCCTGTGCTGATTTTTCTCAGGGATGTTTGGTTACAAGCCAACGATATACATGCCCAAGGTAAGTCACATCCACCTAGTGAAGTAACAGTCTCGAAATGTAACCCCTAACAGCCAGGCTCAAAAGACATCTATAGGGTTAGTCCACATCGTGAAGTGTTGTTCTCTATCTGATACAGCTTCTTAACGGGACTGGTAGCGCCTGCAAAAACAATGCATCAACATGGACATCCCCATCGTTCCACCTGCAGCATCTGCTGAGGAGCTGCCTCACCTCCTTCAGTCCTCGAACCTTATCCTGGACGCCATTTTTGGGTTTTCGTTCAAACCGCCAGTGCGGGCACCGTTTGATGATGCACTGAAGCTTATATCTGCATCCGGGCTCCCGATTGTCTCGGTGGATATTCCAAGTGGATGGGATGTCGAACTCGGAAATGCAGAAGGCGTCGGGTTGAATTCTGACGTCCTGATCAGTCTGACAGCGCCAAAGGTAGGAGCGAAATACTTCAAGGGAAGACATTTCCTCGGAGGGCGTTTCGTACCAAAGTAAGTATTGACAAGTTAAATGCTGGAATGATGTCCATACTTGCTGTCAGGGCAATGCAGGAGAAGTTCCAGCTCAACCTTCCTGAGTATCCTGGATTCGATCAAATTGTGGAACTACCGAGGAACTATATAATGTAGCTTTATCTATGGTATTATGACATGGGTAGGAGTGATATGACGGTTGCACTGTCAAATATGAATGCACCCATCAGACAAACGACGCCGCTCACGGCATGATTTAAATTTTCCTCTTTCCAGCTTCCTACGATATTTACATGATGGTTTCAACTCGTCGAGAGCTTCATGGGTATACAACAACGATAGCGGACACCACAGGATGAAATTTGACGACTCAATGATTCCTATGAGTGTATGTCAGTACAGTACATAACTTAAAGTTGAACCATGCTCTTGATTTTTGAAAGTATTTCTTGTATCTTTGTGTTACCTTTGTGTGTCAGCGTTTGGTTCCCGTTTGCTTTCCTCTATAGCAGTCGGACCGGCTTTGGGAGATTACCGTTCACTATTACTTTTGCAAGTCATCCAAACTGTATGGTCCCCCTAGTGCGAGCTTTATACGTTTCGGAAACCTCGCGGTGTAGTGAAACTGCTACATACGTGACGGAACTAAATGGTAGTTGGGTGATTGGGTCGTGAGTTTTTGGTTATATCTAGTTGTGTGCTCATTGCGAAGGCGAGCCACGATCATTCTTTAGAATTCCTCAAGGAGGTATGCATGTTGCTTTGCGAAGGTCGTTTTATGATAACAAGACATCTCGCCAGGTTATACATTGGGGCAGATCGTAGAAGCTTGCACTCGATTTCAATCGGAGACAGTACATAAGGATCCCATCCACGTAACCGCCCATTTTCTTCGCGCGACGAATGTTGGGCCTGCGGAAGTGCGCGTTAGTGTCCAGAAGATAGGGAAAAACTTTACAAATCTTTTAGCGGATCTCGTCCAGGGAGTGAGTGACACACCCGCTCTCCGTGATTGTCGTGTGGTTGATCGTGTGAGCAGGGGCACACCAGACTGACGTCCCATCTTATTTTTGGTGATCTTACTCCTGTGCCGGGGGAAATTCCTCGCAGTTTAGCAGCACCATCTCCATATGCTCGACGCCTACCCCTGCACGATCATCCTTCTGCGGCCGTCCGAGATAGAATGAGGCATGTCTGGAGGTTCCACTCTCTTCTGAGTTGGTCCATAGACCACACCATTTTGGCGTGCAATGCTATGCGTAGCCAGACCCGAGTTGATACTGAAATCATAGGTGGAGGAGGCGTCGAATGGGGTGCATGGTGTGAGCTAACCAGACCAGAAGATGAAATAAAGCCTTCATCTATTCCATTTTTCGGGGACATGTTTCTCAATATCCCTTCCCTCCTACCTGACTCAGAGCCAGCTAGTCACGGAACATTAGATTGGTTCGTTCGGTCCTGTATTCTAGTCACGTAGCGTTGACTCCCTTCTCTAGTTGGTTCCCGACCGTGACCATGACAGTCGAATTCAAGGCCCGTATTCCCTCATCTCAGGATTATGCTTCTCGAACGGTCGGCTTATATAGCGAATCACGTTTTTTGACTGATCCCCACGGAAGACATAATGCTCGCGTTGAAGTCTGGACCGCCCCTTCTGCAATTGGCCAGGGTAAATTAGAAGCTGGTTGGAGGGACAAGCAGTACTGCATTGCAGTTGTTGACCAAATGGCCCTCACTCTGCCTATGGACCTCAATCACCGTCAAGGCAGCAGAAACAAAGTGATCACTAAGCTGTAGACTACTAACCGGTGATACGGTGGTTTCGAGAGTCGAAACATATTTGAGCTGGACTTAGAGTTTCCACGTATTTCCGTATGGTCGGAATGCAGCTATCGCCGGTCGTAGGCATATGTATGGACACTGTGGGATGTTGCAACGTCACTCGGATCTCGATGTCTGGCTTAGCCGTATATCCAAAACTCCATATTTGTCTCTGCGGAGAGCCTGGAGCACAATTCTTCCCACCGACCGTGAAATCCGTTCTCAGGATTAACCGAACGAGGGATTGGCGCAGTAACCAGAATTGGCACGTGTTGTTGACGTTCTTTGTCCTGCTCAGACCGGACACATGGAAGCTTCGCTATCTCTGTCTTGCTCAGACCCAGAAGCCTCTCTATCAGAGACGGTTATACAAAGCTCCGACTCACCGACCCTGCCTTGCCTACAAGCTTTACCATCATCCTGCCAGGGGCATTGATGTCACGGTGTGTTTGCAAGCGAACATGATTACTAGTGGTGACTATTTCATGACAGGCAGGTGTCATGGTACGGGGAGCGATTGTTGTTCTGATAAAATATCAATAGGTTCGCACTCCTCGGATCTCACACTTCTCTGATCTTTGCTCGCATCTGGAATGCCCCGCGTTCGTGCCTGCACTCATTCTGATGAAGATCATTGTTGTCATTGTGGTTCCTCGGAGCACGGTGGATGCTGTGATGACATGTCAATCGACAAGGTTATTTTTGGGAGGCTCTCCCCTTGAAAAAGTCTTTCTTTCCCTCTTAGTGCTTCACAGCATCAATATACTTATCCTCCGGCTACTAGTAACGCCTAGAAGCCTTGGACCACCTCCAATCCGACTTATATAAGGTGTGTCACTCGACGCAGTTATCTTCACTTTGTCTTCCCAACTTTTATCTCAAACCACTCAAACCATGTCACACGTCGTTATCCGTGGAATCCCCTTTGCGACTCGTTTGCGCGCAGCCAAAGGTGGTGCCAAAGAGCTTCTTGAACGCGACCGCGCCCGCGCACAGAAGTTCCTGGCTGGCAAGTCCCACCATGCCTTCGTTGCTGCCAAAGCCAAACACGCCAGCAGTACTGGCGCGAACTCTAGCATCGATGTCACTGATTCAGGTGTCACTTACACTACGCAAGTCGGTGTTGGAAGCCCAGCGACCGATTATACATTGTTGATCGATACTGGTTAGTGGAATATTAGTGACGTGAATGAATTGGCACTCATTTATATGTCAACGATATTCCAGGTAGTTCGAATACTTGGATTGGTGCAGACCTGCCATACAAACCCACAGGCACTAGTCACAACACTGGAAACACTATAGTGAGCTAGCTGCTTCCAGTGTTACGATGCTGTTAACAGACTGGTCTGGAATCTAGAATGTCAGCTATGGTTCGGGAAGTATGTCCGGAAAGGAATGTAAGGACTGCTTGTTTCGGCTACAATCGCACCAACTAAATGTAGACCAGACACCGACACCGTGACCTTAGGGCCAGACTTGGTTATCCAGAACCAAGGCATCGGCGTGGCTTCAACCGCGCAAGGGTTCGAGGGCGTCGATGGTATATTGGGGTAACATCTGGTTTGAAAAGTAATGACTCGTAGTGCTGATGCCTTTGCAGTGTCGGTCCGGCAGACCTTACACAGGGAACCGTGTCTAACACGACGGAAGTGCCTACGGTTACCGACAACTTATACGCACAGGGAACAATCTCTTCCAATTCACTCGGCATCTCCTACGAGCCATCCTCCACGGCTAACGTATCTAATGGAGAGCTCACATTCGGTGGGACTGATAGCACCAAGTTAGAAAACATCTTTCTTTTGATTCTGACTTTGTCTGACATCATATGTCAGGTACACTGGCACACTCAATACTGTTCCGCTTACCACCACCTCTCCAGCCTCGGCGGTAAATCACAGCCTGACTGAAAATGTACTGCTTACTAATATTGACGATCATCCATCGTAGTATTGGGGTATCAATCAGTCGGTATCGTACGGCACTAGCCAAACAATCTTGAACACGACTGCCGGCATTGTGGACACTGGCACTACCCTTCTTCTCCTTGCCACTGGTATGCACATGTCCCACTGTGATATTTGTTACTCACCGAAATGTGCAGAGGCTTTCCAGGCCTATCAGAAGGCAACTGGTGCCGTCGAAGACTCGTGAGTTGAGCTCGATGAGCCTAAGATGTTCTGTTATCTTATGTGGATCAGGACGACAGGTCTCCTAACCATCACGTCGGCACAATATGCTAAACTTCAAAGCCTGTACTTCAATATTGGCGGTGTATGTTTTTCTCTCGTATGATGAACCTCTGGTTGATTATTGGAATAGGTCACCTACGAGTTTACGCCTAATGCTCAGATCTGGCCACGTGGTCTGAACAGCACCCTCGGAGGAAATGAGGGACAGATCTATCTGATCGCGTCTGACCTTGGTTCCTCAGTGGGGAGCGGGTTGGATTTCATAAGTACGTCCCATGATATCTTACTGGGGCCTTGGTCTTACAACTATCATGCGTATTCCAGACGGATTCGGCTGGATTCAACGCTATTACACTCTCTTTGATACCGGGAACAAGCAGCTCGGTCTTGCGACAACGGCATACACTGATGCTGATACCAACTGATGATAGTTCACGCAAAGTTCTCACATTATTTTCAAGTTTAATTTGAAATAGTTTCAGGCGTGTACTAGTATTTGCTAGTAAATATTCTAGAGAAAATCATCTTTGTCATCAGCATTACATTACCACAGTCAGATGTAACACGAAGTCTCAGACTGAAAGATACGATCATTAGCCTGGGTACGGTTGAAAAGTTGATACTTTTCAACAGCTGCCTGTTAATGACTAGTGTTGATAACACTGTTGAAAATGTCGGAAATTTCGACGTGAGGATTTCGTACACAAAGTAACCAGATAGGTTTATAGCTGATTCCGCCAGTTTATGTGTAAATCAGGTGAGATGAGGTTATGTAGAATGGGACCTGTGTTGGTGTGGCGGCGGCGGAGGTCAAAGTTCCGTTGTGCACTCAGCACTGTACCACCAAGGTCACGTGATACGTCACGGGGCGGATGTAGAACAGCTGTTGAGTACCACCGCCATGACCAGCACCTGCTAAAATTCAAACTCCTCGCTTCGCCTGCCAAATCACTTCGAGATCGACCAGCCTGGGTTCGCCGATCGACTTGTCCGTGGCGTATAAGCCAGGTGGTCACGAGCCTAGGTTACTCTGACACATTCAGCATTAGCGCATTTCCCAGTGATTTTTATAAGAACTTCTACTATCCACAGTGATTGGCACCTACAAGTTGTTGACCCTCTCTGTTTTGCTCAGACTGTACATATGGAAGCTTCGCTATCTCTCTACCTCTGTCTTGCTCGGACCAGATGGAAGCTTCGCTGTCAGAGACACGGCGATACAAAGCTCTGGCTCATCGACCCTACCTTTCCATGCAAGCTTTACCATTATCCGGCCAGGGTCACTGATGTTTGTTTTCGAGCAAACATGACTAGTGGCTTTTTCATGACAGATCGGTGACATGGTACATAGCTTCGGACTTCTTGGATCTCGCACTTTTGCATAGTATCTCTGGTCTTTGTTTGATCTGGAGTGCCCCTTGTTCGTACCTGCACCCATTCTGATGACAATTGCTTTTGCATTAACTTGTTGTCATTATAGTTTCCCGCCAAGCTACGATAATAACTATGTTGATATTTCAGTCGACAAGGTTATTTTTGGGAGGCTCTCCTCTTGAGAGGGTCCTGCTTTCCCCTGGCAATGCCTTACAGTATCAATATATCCTCCGGCTATTAGTGATGCCTACAAGCCATAGCACCCATCTCCAACCAGACTTATATAAGGAGTGTCACTCGACGCAGTTGTCTTCACTCTGTCTTCCCAACTTCCATCTCAAACCACTACCACTCAAATCATGTCACACATCGTTATTCGTGGAATCCCCTTTGCGACTCGTCTGCGCGCAGCCCAAGGTGGTGCCAAAGAGCTTCTTAAGCGCGACCGCGCCCGCGCACAGAAGTTCCTGGCTGGCAAGTCCCACCATGCCTTCGTTGCTGCCAAAGCCAAACGCTACGGCAGTACTGGAACAGACTCTAGCATCGATGTCACTGATTCAGGTGTCACTTACACTACGCAAGTCGGTGTTGGAAGCCCAGCGACCGATTATACATTGTTGATCGATACTGGTTAGTGGAATATTAGTGACGTGAATAAATTGGTACTTATTTATATGTCAACGATATTCCAGGTAGTTCGAATACTTGGATTGGTGCAGACCTGCCATACGAACCCACAAGCACCAGTTACGACACTGGTAACACCATAGTGAGTGAGCTAGCTGCCCCTAGTGTTACGATGCTGTTAACAGACTGGTCTGGAATCTAGAATGTCAGCTATGGTTCGGGAGGTATGTTCGGAGAGGAATGTAAGGACTGCTTCTTTCGGCTTCAATCGCACCAACTTAATGTAGACCAGACACCGACACCGTGACCTTAGGGCCAGACTTGGTTATCCAGAACCAAGGCATCGGCGTGGCTTCATACGCGGAAGGGTTCGAGGACGTCGATGGTATATTGGGGTAACATCTGGTCTGAAAAGTAGTGTTTCGTAGCGCTGATGCCTTTGCAGTGTCGGTCCGGCAGACCTTACACAGGGAACCGTGTCTAACACGACGGAAGTGCCTACGGTTACCGACAACTTATACGCACAGGGAACAATCTCTTCCAATTCACTCGGCATCTCCTACGAGCCATCCTCCACGGCTAACGTATCCAATGGAGAGCTTACATTCGGTGGGACCGATATCACCAAGTTAGAAGACATTTTTAGCTTTATTCTGATTTTATCTAACACCACGTGTCAGGTTTACTGGCACACTCAATACTGTTGCACTCACCACCACCTCCCCAGCCTCATTGGTAAATCACACCAGCCTGACTGAAAATGTACTGCTTACTAATATTGACGATCATCAATCGTAGTATTGGGGTATCGATCAGTCGGTATCGTACGGCACTAGCCAAACAATCTTGAACACGACTGCCGGCATTGTGGACACTGGCACTACCCTTCTTCTCCTTGCCACTGGTATGCACATGTCCCACTGTGATATTTGTTACTCACCGAAATGTGCAGAGGCTTTCCAGGCCTATCAGCAGGCAACTGGTGCCGTCGAAGACTCGTGAGTTCAGTTCGATGAGCCCATAATGTTCTGGTATCTTATATGTGGATCAGGACGACAGGTCTCCTAACCATCACGTCGCAGCAATACGCTGAACTTCAAAGCTTGTACTTCAATATCGGCGGTGTAAGTTTGTCTCTCGTATGATGAACCTCTGATTGATTGTTGGAATAGGTCACCTACGAGTTTACGCCTAATGCTCAGATCTGGCCACGTGGTCTGAACAGCATCCTCGGAGGAGAGGAAGGACAGATCTATCTGATCGCGTCTGACCTTGGTTCCTCAGTGGGGAGCGGGTTGGATTTCATAAGTACGTCCCATGATATCTTACTGGGGTCTGTGTCTTACAACCATCATGCGTATTTCAGACGGATTCGGCTGGATTCAACGCTATTACACTTTCTTTGATACCGGGAACACGCAGCTCGGTCTTGCGACAACGGCATACACTGATGCTGATACGAACTGATGACAGTCCCCGCACCGTTTTCTGTCGCGGAATTATCTTATTTTGACGATCACAGAGGACTTTAAGCTACCTATCCAATGTATGTAAGTTTACTTGTAAATAGTTTCAGGCGTGTAGTAGTAGTTGCCATGGCTAGTAAATGTACCAGAGAAAATCACATCTTTGTCATTAGCATGACCTGTGGGATGTAACGCCAAGTCTGAGAGATTGGATATCATGATCGTAGCTGGCTACATACAGCATCATGATCGAATACTGGCGGGGCCACTGCAGTGATTTGTTAAGTCAATTTGCGGACCTTCACCTCTAATTCGGAGCGTTTGACTACGACATCTTCGTGCTGAGAGTCAGGACTATATTACCGCAGGTGATTCGAGCATTTCCCTATATATGCAATTGGTAATGCAATTTAAAGTTACTGTCGACCTCGAGTGACAGCGAAATGCATGTGTTCCTAAGGCCTAAACCCTTGACAGGAATTTCCAATCTACTAGCAGCGCATCATAGTCAAACGCCTCTGGACCCTCGCGATCAGTCGATCATTAAATGGTAGTAGCATTGCGAGAGTCACCCCGAAGTGGTCGGTTTGGGACAAAGTAGGGACACGGCAGGCCCATCGGCACAGCACATCGGCACAGCATCTCCAAGCGGAGCATGAAAGTTGCCCTCAGGTGCCGTGTCACGCGTCACTGGACCACGCTGAATTCGACTGCAGACAATTTCTAGATTGATCATCACACCTTAACATTTCCTAGGCGTCGTTCTTGCCCAGGCCGATGACAGGTACTGCCGTACGGCACATTTGGTGATCTGATCAGCATCGGTGTCCTTAAGCATACGCTTATCCACTGAGCACTGGCCCAGGCTGCTGCCGTGCCACGACAATGAATCAGACTCTGTATCTTGCAGAATGACAGCGATGACAAGGTAACTGTATAACTTCTACAAGTCTTGTGCGCTGCACGTCGCTTTACCAAGTGCAGCCGTGATGCAGACTCAGTACACAGGCAGACGAAAGGGCATGGAAAGATGTTGTCTATATCAAATGCCAGCGTATTTTTTTGCTAATACCTATTACCGAAGTAGAGCTGATCACGAACAAATTGACGGTCCAGTGTGACTGTGTGACAGCTGACCAATCTTGCAGCGCCACCGCCTCGCGTGAAACTGCCACAAGTCCAGACGCGACCCCAGAAGTTCTAAGTCCAGCCCATCCAGAGTTTGAAATCGGCACGGAATACGTGCGGGACGGATCAGCGGACGCCGTGGGCGGCGAAAATCGACGGTTTTGAGCTGCGGGAGAGCTCCAAAAGCTGCTGGACGGATCAGAGGGTGCCTGGGTGAGCAGGTGAGCACAATGTAACATGCCTAAGGGAAAATGCCGACACGCTAACCGAGGGACTGCGAATTTCGCACATTAGGACCGTCAATCTTCCGTTTGCACCCACCTTCGGTTTGGGTGGTAACCCGACCTCTCCTCCCGCCAAAAAAACCGCGCTGCATGCTGCTATACTGCAGATTGACGGTCCTCGGATTTGCAGTCCAGGACCTTGGCTGGTACTGCCACCGGCGCTTATGTACGCATTTCGCTGTAGGTAAGTGAGTCTCCTGTTCTCGTTCGGCTCCCCATCTCCTCCACCTATCTAGCAGCTGTGCTCATCAGCCCTTACTGATCTATAATTACATTTCTAGCGTGCTCGTCGTGATGGGCATCAACGACTTATGGGAGGCACGTCCTCCCCATTGTTCACTCGCCGGGTGATGACAACTCACCCCGTTTTTCAGGTCCTCGAACCTGCTGCAGCAACCGTGCCCCTCATCTCTCTCGCCATCCAGGGCCGCTACGAGGGACCCGCACCGCATGTGCCTTATGTTGTGGGCGTCGACGCAAGGTTCGTGTTCTCCCGCTCGCTGTCTGTGCTTGAATACTCACGTTTAAATCTAGTGCGTGGTTCGAACAATGCCAGCAGGGCAGGTGGCACCGTGCGCATGCTCAGACGGGCCAAAATCCTGCCCTCCGCACATTTTTATTTCGCCTCGCTCGCCTCGCCCGTCTGCCAGTCCAGCTAGTCTTCGTGTTCGACGGCAACCAGCGACCGCAGATCAAACGGGGCCACAGGGTATCCACCAACGACCATTGGATGGTCAAGCCTACGCAGCGACTACTGAATGTGTTCAATGTGCAATGGATCACGGTATGTTTTTTTCTTATTATTTTTTATTCACACTTTTCACTTAGATCTATCTACTGGCAGGCTGCTGGAGAAGCTGAGGCGCAGCTGGCGCAGATGAACGGTGCCGGTGTTATTGATGCTGTCATGACGGACGACAGTGACGTATTTGTTTTTGGTGCTCACACTGTCCTGCGCAAGTAAGTTCTCTCTCGTTCTCTCATTTGCATGCTCTGATCCATTTCAAGTTCGACATTTTCAATTGATTTGATGGTCAAACTATATACAGCGAGTGCGATTCAAGAGCACGTGGACTGCCATCTTACTGGCGATGGATTCCTCACCCTTGCCATATGCTGTGGCGGCGATTACGACAAGGTAAGCTGAACCAGTCTGCTGCCAGCCTGGCTGACGAGACCTGCTTTCCAGAAGGGCCTGGTGGGGTGTGGTCGTGAAATGGCGCTTGGCCTGACTCGCTGCGTGGATGCTGGTGTGCTTCGCACTGCCATGTGTGGCAACAGCCTTGATGGGCCTCTGCAACGGTGGCGGGATGCTGCTCGGTATCATCTTGTGGATGACCCCACTGGAAAAATGGGACGTTCTCATCCTACTCTTGCACGCTCGCTCCCTGACTCATTCCCTGATCCACATGTCGTCGACTTGTATGCACGCCCTGCTGTCACTGCAATCACCAAGCTGCCTATTCTCCAATCCCCTGCCCCGCCCGACATTGCTCCACTTGCCTCGCTTGTTCAACAGCTTCTTGGCTGGGAATCGAAGAAGGTCGTTAGCACCTTTCGCTCGACGATCTGGCCTGTCGTGGTCTTGAATGAAGTCCTCGAGGACCTGGCTAATAATTCTCCTGCAAGTGATGAGGTTTGTCGCCGTTCTCCTCTGCGTGGAATATTTTGATTAATGTCAGGTACAGATTGCCCTTGCTCCTGCCTGCACGAGGGCAGTGTTTCAGAGCCATGCTGTGCACCCGAAAAAAGCCCTTGCAGGTGTTCCAGGGCACAATAACGATGTGCCCACTCATGACCTCGAGCAGTCCACACTCCAGTTGCTCGAGGATTCACCTGGCTGCTCTCATTGTGAGGATCGTGCACCGCGATCTCACAGATACGTTCGAGTTTGGCTCGCCGACAAAATTTACGATTCCTGGGTGCAGACAATGATTCTGCAGTCTCCGAATCATCCCAGTACCTCAAACGCTACTCTCTCTTCTGCGACCGGTGTCATTGATCTCACGCGCGATGACGAAGCAGTGGCAGTCAGTGATGTCATGGACCTCACTCAAGATGGGGATGATGTAGTGCCCTGGAGCGCCGGTGCCAGTCATAACTTTATCGATCTTACTCTCTGATACACTTGTTATTTTTCAACCTACTGTATCTAGTGCCCCCTTCCCCCATGTATTTAGTATCGCGCAGCTTGTATAGCATTGACATCATCATCCCAAAACACGAGCCTGTGTGATGGGCTCTCCTGACATCCCATCCTAATTCATGCAGTTAGCTCCACTGTCAATATTCTGTGGACGACGGTCATCTCACGCACGTCCTGGCACATGGCGCACCATAAGCCATCATCAAAGTCGAGTATTGGTATCTACATGCTAGTAATATATTAACTTTGTCTCTAGGAAATCCAAGACATATACGACAAGCTCCGTAAAATTCTGGATGGGCAAGAGTCTGTCAAACTATACCTGGAATTCTTGAAGCACAGCAATAAGGTAGATATGCTGGTTCTGAGGAACACGAAAGTGAGTATTCTCGTTATAGATTAAATTGTCATTAATATTTGTCGCCAGGACGTTCTCGAGGCCCGGACGTCTATATATCATACCTCAGTCACTCTGCAGAACACCTTCATGCACACTGGAACAACTTCCGATGTGTTCCTTCGTGAAAACCTTGAATGGCTTGGTTTAGCATCTAACTGTGCCAAGTTATCTACGACCACTGCCCTCGGTATCGGAGAAAGCATGGCCCCTTGTCAACAACATCTTCGGGCGCAACAGTTGGGGCCGCAGGTGTGGAGACAAAATAACTAGATTATGTAGCGCATACTTGTGTGTACAGTAGTAGATTAGAAAAATTTACTGTTAATGAACTACTGGACAAATGCCTGAGTGAACATCGAAGCTACCTTACTTATGATCAAGAAACCTGCTCCTCAGGGTTGTGGTCCACCGAAGATTTGGTGTGTCCGTTGTTCGACAATGTCAGGACGTGTCGTCAGAAGCTCGCGCCACTTTTTTGCAACGGCGTCGTCCTTGCTCGACAAGTAAGCCCTGCCACCTTTTGTGTAGCAAAAGGCACCACGGGCCAGTGGGTGGTTGAGGTTGCCACCAAAAAAATCGCGTGCATCTTTAGCGTCTCGGGCAGCAGCAGAGACTCGGTGCTCTGCAAGACGGTTCAGGATCTGTTGGTAAGAAAAAATCTTACTATTCTCATCACTGAATGCACGCCAGAACGAGGTGTTGTCTGGGTATCGCTGCCGTTCTTCAGCAATGAACTTGAAGACAAATGAACAGTCAGATAGCATGTGTGACTCGCTGGAGATCAATCATACCTTCCAATTTCCCCATTCTACTCGAAGTGCATCCCATGCTGCAGTCTTGACACCCTTTCCTTTCTTGTAGAACTCACCCCAATACTTGACAGGGATTCCACGACTGTTGACAACAAGTAAGTTCGATTCCTCCCATTCTTCACACAGCTGGTTGATATCTTTCGAGAGGTGGACTGTAGGAGGTGACGGCACAGTTGTCCTGTCATACGAAAACTGCTCTTGGCCAAGGTGCGCGATTCCGAGGTTTTTGGGGGGGATTACCTCTGGAGGCAGAGACATGGATGCTGTCTGCATCATTGTGCGAGGTTTGGACGGCGCGTTGTAGAGAATCATGCCTCTCATGGCGTGATATGGTAGTTTTCACCAAGGAGTATACAGCACGAACTCATAGCATTACTCTGTGCGCTACCCGCAGCTATCTCTATATGAGGCGCAGCTTTCCCACGCAACGCGCGCCATGCGCGCACCATTCCCGCGCTTCACGATGTATACGCGCGCGCGCGTTCCCGCGCTTGCGCGCCCTATGGCGCCAGCCATCCAGAAGCATCCATCCACTGTCCACCAAGCTCCCTAGTGCGTATATTTCCATTTCCTTTATTAGCATAGTTCCACCTTTATTTTTATCATGCATTCTCACTCATATATATATTTACATACCTACTCGGTAGCGCTTCGGCTCCGCTTGACCGCGCTTAGGCGCGCTATATAAGCGCCAGCAGTACATACTATTACGGACCTACTTTTCCTACTTTTCACTTACTAGTTACTACCCACTTACTACTTAGCAGAATATAGTAGAAAGCTATTCCTTTACATTTTGCACTCTTATATCTCTTATCTTGCTTTATATCACTACTTAAGCTTAGTTTCTCATTTCCGCATACGCGCGCGCACTTTCCCGCGCTTCGCGCTAATACGCGCGCGCGTTCCCGCGCCTTTGTACCTTGCGCACTCCTGCGCTTTCTCGCGCTTCGCTTAAGCGCACACTTCTAGATCCTTGCTGCACTCACTTCCCCTATAGGGTCGAACGCACTTGTCTCCTCAAGCAACGCAGACTAGGCAACGCGCGACCTATCAACATTTATAGATACTGCCAGGAGCATCATTTGTTCCTAGTAGTATTGTAGTTTCTACAACTGGAGCCCACCGCGAGGGGAGCAGTCAGCAAGATCTAGTTCCGCGCATTTCGCGCATACAGGTCAATATCTTTGCATTTCAAAAGCTAATCATTTTCTAGTCACGCATTCTCGCGCCTTGCGCGCGCACAATATTCCCACGCCTGTGCGCCTCGCGCGCGCACCTTTCTCGCACTTCACACTATTTAACACATAAAGGTCAATCTCTTTGCATATTCAAAAGCTAACCAATTTCTAGTCACGCATTCTCGCGCCTTGCGCGCGCGCTTTCCCACGCCTGTGCGCCTTGCGTGCGCACCTTTCATGCGCCTCAATGCCTTATAGATTGCCCATCCGCGGCACAGCAAACGCGCCCAAGTTCGACGGCACTACAGACAACCTTGCCGAATTTATTGACACATATGAGCAGCTTGCTGATGAAGCAGGACTCCAAGGACTCGACCGCATCAAAGGTATCATCCGCTACCTTGCGCGCGATGATCGAGAACTATGGGGAGGCATGCCAGAAGCGGCAGTAGATAATTACAGCGCCTTTTTAGATGAGGTGAAGGTAATGTATCCTGGATGGGATGGTAAAAGACGCTACGCGCTCGCGGACTTGCGCGCCATCGCGCGCGAATACGCTAACAAACCAATGCCCTCTTGCACAGAACTAAGCAGTTACCTGCGCGCATTCAGGAAGATTATGCAGCCACTCATGGACGAAGACCGTATTGGAAAGGCCGAACGCGACCGCTTATTCATGGAAGGAATCCCTAGCGATGCTCAGGCGCAAATCCGCTTGCGCCTTATGATCAAGTTCCCTGACCACCACCCATACGACCCATTCCCATTCATGGACGTCTTCGCAGCTGCACAGTTCCTATTACCTGCGCGCGCTTTTCCCGCGCCAAGCGCGCCAGTTAGCGCGCCCATAGTAGCGCCAATTGCTACCTTAGTCACAGCAACTGCGCCAGTGCAAGTTAAGGTGGCTAAGTGTAAAGATCGCTATCATGCAAGCCGTGCAATGCAGGATATGACCATTAGCACTAATGCGACAGCTGGACTCTTCTATCGCACATCCTCAGAAGCTGTACTTGACAAAAGGCCACCAGTTCCTATTCACGCGCCTCGTGCGCGCGCCTTTCCTGCGCCTTCGCGCGATTCACGCACACCTCAACCATCAACTGCACCAGCATGCAAAGCCATACCAGAACGCACCACTTTAGATCACGAACTCGAGCGCGCGCTCGCGAAGCGCAACCAGAAGCGCACTGCAGGCGCCTCTTCACCATCATCCTCAGCAGCACCATCTCCTTCACAATCCGCATCATCACCATCACCATCAACCTCGCCAGAAGTCAGGGATGACTCTAATCATCTATTGCACACTAACGCGCCAGTTGAAACACGCGCGCCTATCGCTATCGCATCGCGCGCGCCCATCGCTATCATATCGCCAGTAGTCAGGGATGACTCTAATCATCCATTGCACACTAATGCGCCATCGCTCGAATCGCGCGCGCCTATCGCTATCGCATCGCACGCGCCTACCGCTATCGAATCACCAGAAGTCAGGGATGACTCTAAACATCCATTGCACACTAACGCACCACTAGAAACATGCTCGCCCCTCGCTATTGCATCGCTTACGGAAGAAACCTCGCCAATCGCACCATCGCCATCACCGCTATCACCACTTGCATCATTAGAGGTCAGGGATGACCCTAAACATCAATTGCGCCTTAGCGTGCCTATAGAGGAGCCTCCTATCGCATCAGAGGCTCAAGTCGCACCTTGCATCAACCAGAGTTTGTCTCTGGAAATTCCAGATGTCACTCACGATCACGCACACATCGCGCTTTTTGCTTCCAGTGACTATCGCATGCCGGTAAAGCATCCGTGCATCATGCTGCCCAACCACCAAGCAGAGCATGTCTCAGGCAACCCTGGCGCGACTCAGGCGCACCATATTGCGCCTGAGGACGCGCAATGCGCGCGCCTAGAGGTATTGTATATTTTTCCTCATCTTGTTTCGCGCTTTTTGTCCCTTTCATGTTTAAAGCTCTTAAGGAGCTATATGACGCTTCCAAACACTTTAGGTTCATCTTCGCACCACCCCTTGTTCACGCGCCATGATTACGCGCATCGCGCAATATGCGCGCGCATTCCCGCGCCTCGCGCATTCATAAATTTAGCAGAGTTTTCACATTATCGTGTTTCAATCACTTCCCCCCTTTTAAATCGCATTTCTTTCATTCAACACAAAACATATTCCAATCAGTCATCCAGGCGCGACTTAGGCGCGCGCCTGACACATACATACGCGCCTAACCCCCCTATTATCACCTTTAACTTCGCACTTCGCACATTGATTCGCATTCTTCGCGCTTTTGCTTACCATGTCAATTTTGTTCCTGCGTGTGCTGATGCGCACTATTCTCTTTCGCCCATGCGCCTTCTGCGCCTTGATATACCACCCTTACAGCCCATTTGCGCAACATTTGCGCCTAATACTTCACTATATACATTTCTCACTAACACATTTACAGAGAAGTGGCCGTTCCTCGCGTGTTCGGCCAATATAATCAAATTCGCGCGAAATCGCACCAAGGCGCGCGCATCGCGCGCATCCTATCAGCTTGTAGGGTGCCCCTACACCCCTTGCAGCGCCTCCCATTGGCGCGCCTTCAACCTGCAGCACGTTGTGCAGGAATTCATTCTGCCAGTTACAAGCCCCCCCCCAAGCGCGCCAGCCTCGCTCATTCCAACCCTACCTTGAGTAAAGTGTCAGCTCGCAAGAGACGCGAAGCGCGCTAGTCACGCGCACTCGCACGCGCTCAAGGAGGAGGATCGTGCGCTTCAGTGGCGCACCAAAGAGAAAGATATACCATCGCTGTTCATAGGATATCATTCGTTTTACCCTGGGTTTCGTCCAGCGCTTTCATTTTCATTTTCTCTCATTATAATGCTGTCCAAAGAACTAATAACACACTGATATATATGCATATAGGAATCACTTAGAAGAACATAGAAAAAAAAAAACAATCATAGAACGTGCCCGCCTAGCTCAATAGTATATTTTCTCTTCGCATGCATGACGTGGCACCATGCTCCTTTTTACCTTAGAACGCGCACATATGCGCGCAGTCTTCCCACGCTCACGCGCACGCGCGCGTGTTCACGCACCTTGCGCGCACATGCGCTTTATGCGCGCGCTTCCCGCGCCTTTCTCATAGGAAGGTGTAGATGTTGACAGCTGCACGAAGAAGACAAGTCGGATAGGACATCCGCAACGTTTACCATTTTCCCTTCATATTTTCACATATAGTTTTACTCATGCTGTTCAAACCTTTAGCAACTAATATTTAGCACGCCTAATAGGACTTGGTTTGGACATGGATTGGATCGCTCCTGGACTGCGCCACTTCGCATCATCCCCACAGAATACAACACATGCGACACTCACGCGCTTTCTCGCGCCTTGCGCGCGCGCACTTTCCCGCGCTTCACACCATATGCGCGCATCCCACCCGCGCCTCGCGCGCCATGTCCATATCACTCTCACATCATCGCCTCACACCCATGGAACACTATTCACCCCAGAGTCACCCTTGCAATTCGCCATGCTACGCTTTATTCCCGCGCCTTCACGCATAGCGCGCGCACATTCTCGCGCCTCGCGCGTACCATGCGCGCAAATTCCCGCGCTTCATGCACATCCGCGCGACAATTCCTGCACTTGCGCATTCATCACCCCACAACCCAAGCATCATACATGCATCGCACTCGCATACTATCACGCAAAATCCTCACCACGCGCGCGCTGAGTGGGGACACTCAGAATTTAAGTCCCTGGGAGATGTAGAGAATCATGCCTCTCATGGCGTGATATGGTAGTTTTCACCAAGGAGTATACAGCACGAACTCATAGCATTACTCTGTGCGCTACCCGCAGCTATCTCTATATGAGGCGCAGCTTTCCCACGCAACGCGCGCCATGCGCGCACCATTCCCGCGCTTCACGATGTATACGCGCGCGCGCGTTCCCGCGCTTGCGCGCCCTATGGCGCCAGCCATCCAGAAGCATCCATCCACTGTCCACCAAGCTCCCTAGTGCGTATATTTCCATTTCCTTTATTAGCATAGTTCCACCTTTATTTTTATCATGCATTCTCACTCATATATATATTTACATACCTACTCGGTAGCGCTTCGGCTCCGCTTGACCGCGCTTAGGCGCGCTATATAAGCGCCAGCAGTACATACTATTACGGACCTACTTTTCCTACTTTTCACTTACTAGTTACTACCCACTTACTACTTAGCAGAATATAGTAGAAAGCTATTCCTTTACATTTTGCACTCTTATATCTCTTATCTTGCTTTATATCACTACTTAAGCTTAGTTTCTCATTTCCGCATACGCGCGCGCACTTTCCCGCGCTTCGCGCTAATACGCGCGCGCGTTCCCGCGCCTTTGTACCTTGCGCACTCCTGCGCTTTCTCGCGCTTCGCTTAAGCGCACACTTCTAGATCCTTGCTGCACTCACTTCCCCTATAGGGTCGAACGCACTTGTCTCCTCAAGCAACGCAGACTAGGCAACGCGCGACCTATCAACATTTATAGATACTGCCAGGAGCATCATTTGTTCCTAGTAGTATTGTTGTTTCTACAGCGTTGTTGCTGACAATGCATGCTTCTGCGTGGGACTGGACAACTGTGTTATGGCACCCAGAGCTTCGAGTCTCCATGTGTAACGTGCATGTATCTTTATCTTTTGATTTCATCAGTGTTTTCATATCGAGAATGTGCGATGTGAGAACACTGATGTGATTTTCGACATTACTGAGGTCCTCTCGCACAGATGACATGTTGGAATCCACTTTCCGCATACGAACAGCAAAAGCATCCTGTTGCGGACATTCTTCAGCTTCGGTTGTCGAGGCAATTTGTTGGTGGCAGCTTTTTCGCTGTGTTATCGGAGGTACACTCAAATCGTGAGGCATACCGAACGCTGACAGCACTGCATGTGCCTTTTTGACAATATTATTATAGGCTTCAATGGTATGACACACTTCTGCTCACCCATGCTGAATTTGCAGCTCAGTCGTCATCCTGGAGTGCCCGTTGCGTGCGATTTGCGCTCTTCTTGCTTTTGTACGTAATTGTTTGTTCTTCGATTCCAAACACCTCCTCAATCCTTCGTTTCGAAAGGGATTGGCGTGAGGCATGTTCCCCTCGTTTCCGTTTCAACTTAGGCCTGAATAAGCTTTACCAAGAATTAGGTACACGAGCACTGATTCAGCACACACGCCGGTGACACACCTCAGCCACTCGTCTCGGTCATTGGAAAACTGACGAAGTCTGTCCAACATCTCCATGCGATTGCCACGGGTTGGCCTGTCATAGCTCTTGAGCTTCTCGTGTAAGTTAGCCTTCGTTGTCTTCGCTGTTCTGTTGTATTTTCATGAATTAAATCAAACATGCTGAAAGGGGGAGAAATGTGTGACATACACTGTCCAAATGAAAGATTCAACTGCTTGTCCTGGTGTGTACATTTGACCAAGTACGGGCAGTTCGAGCTCTTCTGACTCTGAGTGATGTTGAGACATGGTGACACCATGAACTGTAATGGTAATGTATTTACGTGTCAGTTTCAATGTTTAAATTGAATCAGGGCATTCAAGTTAGTTTGTTTCCGTGCCGGCCGAGTGTTTCAATTCTCGATCACTTGGTCTAGACTCTGAACCCAAATTTTCTATCATGTCCGAGTCCCTACTACATGCCTTCAAAGGTGCTGATTTATACTTTACTGAGTCAAAACGCATCAGTATCGAGGCTGCAGAAGAGGATCAGATCGAGGAGGAGGAATCTCTCCTCAACAGCTTTGATGTTGATGACTGTGAAGCTGCCGGCACCCTTCGGTTCAGTACTACAAACACTGCTGGTGGCGAGGACAATGTGAAAAAGAAGAAGCCTAAACGCAGCAACAACCAGTTAGCATCTAGTTTGCAGGCAGCATCAGAGGGAGTGGTTATTGGTACAACACTCTCCGACTACCAGAGGTATGGCATGGGACCAGCGAAAATTTCTCAAATCTCACGCGTGTGATCTCTCCAGATACTGGAATCAGTTTAAAGAATTTTGTGTCACCATTGACAAAGCACAAGTTGCGAGCGAGATTGACAATCTT
This sequence comes from Suillus fuscotomentosus, assembly GCF_016647785.1. Taxonomy (NCBI): domain Eukaryota; kingdom Fungi; phylum Basidiomycota; class Agaricomycetes; order Boletales; family Suillaceae; genus Suillus; species Suillus fuscotomentosus. The sequence goes on from NW_024539534.1 coordinate 140,377, forward strand.
TTTCCGAACCTTCCAGCTGAATTTCCAACGTGGATCGCGCTATGGATCATGGATAAGTGAGTGCATCAAATGTTGTGTTTATTTCGTGCTAAGCTATGGAATCGAGATGCGACGAAAACGATATATGGACCGGGAAAGCAAAGGATCCCAGTGTTCCACGTGCAACGTATGGCACAGCACAGAAGATGCGTGCCGCCATAAGCCACAAATTTGGCAGAGACTACCAGCTCGGAACACAGCCATGGCTGGAGCACCCAGCTATGCCAGGCAGATTCATCGGAAACCCCTCACTTTCGGTGACAATTTCACAGTATATGGTCAGTCTTCGTCGGCGAAAGGTATTGGACTTTAGCATCATGAAAATTGGTGTTGGTGCTGATTTCACGCTATAGATCCGAGCAGGCGAAGCAGTAATGAGTGCTCGCGCGATGGATGAACCTACCATGAAGAGGCTCTGGGAATTTGCATGGTCCACAGACCGAAAAGAATTTGGCCCGATCTCACGCAAACGAAAGGCAGAAAATCCTTCTGAATGGGCTGGATTTTTGCTCTGCGAGATGCTTTATTTACTCTACCTTCTCTCCATGCTTTGCCTGCTCCGCTACGACGAAGCATTGCGGATCACCTGGGCCGATGTCACATTCCAGGTTCAGGACTTGCTGATAAAAAACCACTGGCTCGATGCAACTCCCGAGCTTTTCATGTCACAGGTCAGCTACCAACCTGCACAGTTTCGAGTGAAGCTAGAATTACCATTTCGAAAGACACATCAGTATGGAGGTCAGTGACTGTATGGGCTGTTGCCCACCTTACGGCTAACCTCGAACCCATAGGCATAGCCCCATTTTACATCTACGCTGATCCTGACCGACCGTGGATGTGCTTGCTGCGAGCATTCGCTATCTGGTGGCTAATAGCTCACGAGAGACACAGAGAACTCAATGGGTTCATCTTTCGCAAAAAGATTGGTGTGGACAGCATTAGTGTGAGCCTGACGGACTGCATGGTGAGCTCAAGGTTAGTAGTCATCAAGAGAATTAAGGTTGATATGTTATACTCAGACCTCGGACTCCTTCCTCGAATGCTTCCGGAACAATCTCCTCGACATAAGTGTTGATCCGCGTCCATACGGTACCCACTCGTTTCGTCGCGGCGGGTGTCAATTTCTGCACACGGTGCGAGGCTGGTCATTTCGAAAGATCTGCGACTGGGGTGGGTGGGCTGAGAATTTCGACAACCCTGGTACCATATTCAAGTACCTCTTGTCTTGGAACGACAATCCAGCAGAGGCTCGCGAACATTACATGAACCCAAACAGGCCAGGCTGTGACCCTTGCTATAGCTGCGGAAGAACTTGTCATTGTGGTTAACTAGATACTTACAATACATGTTCTCGTTGTGTCTCAACTAGTGAATAAGTGGTGATATAAAAAATGCCGTGCATTGGGGGCAGACCCATCTACTCGTGGTTTATCCGACAGCCGTGGCCCATTGGATATGCCCATCTGTCAGGGTGCACAGGTGCGCACGAAGAATATCGTTTGTGACAAAACAATTCCCTATAATTTGATAGTAAGTGAAAATTGAGAAAACTCGTCCAATAGAAGTTCATACCTAAATCCAATTGGATCTGCAGCGACTTTCTTCAGTCTGTCAGGGTGCACAGGTGCGCACGAAGATATCGTTTGAACAAACGAGTTCAAGATGGCCGTGGCCCCATTGGAGATCCCCAGTATCAGGGTGCACCTGCCTCAACACTGCGACAAAGGTTAGACCCGCGACGAAGAAGTAGGAGGACGTACCAATGCGCTCGAAGATGTCGTTGACAAACGAGTTCAGGATGGCCACGGTCCCATTGGAGATGGGCACATATCAGGGTGCACCTGCCTGAACACTGCGACAAAGGTTATAGACCCGCGACGAAGAAGTAGGAGGACGTACCAATGCGCTCGAAGATGTCGTTGACAAACGAGTTCAGGATGGCCACGGTCCCATTGGAGATGGGCACATATCAGGGTGCACCTGCCTCAAACACTGCGGCCAAATTAGACCCGTGACGAAGTTGATGTAGAGGTAGGATGACGTGCCGACGCGCTCAAAGATATCATATGAGATTGGCCTTGTTGGAGATCGAGAATCGAGAACCCCGTATCAAGGTCCACCTGCTTCTTTGTCAGTGGTTTTTGCAGGTGCCTTGGAGGCAGTCAACGACGTCGGTCGTTCCATTTCTCGGGCTGCTTTTTGATCCGCGAGACATCGATCGGTGTCGATCGTCGGTGGTCGAGGTCCAGGCGCACGTGGAACGGTATTGGCAAAAACGAGCGCAAGAAACTTAGAAAGGAAGGCGAGCGCTGTGGCTGAGTCGTCACGTGACAAGTTTGCAGTCTCAAGCGAGGACTGCAAACACTACGGTGTCCGCAATATTTAAGACAAGTCTGAATGTCGTGTGAAATGTCAAGGCAATACTTAGTATTTAGCTTGTCATGTAAGCAGATATAAAATTTCAAATGTTAAAGAGATCTTGCGTGACAAGAAAAATATAAAGCAATAGCGAACATTTTGTTGCCGGCTGAATGCCATCAACAATAAGAAATATAAATACATCTTTAATGCTGGCCTATACTTCGAAATGAAGCTTCACATTTAAGACTCCAAAAAACTTTAAGCATTGCACGTGACCAAATGCCTGCTCATAATACGAAGTTTGGGCCACCACTTAGACGGGCGTTTAAATTTAAAATACCCCTTGACAATAAAACGTGAACATAAAACATCAAGTTTTGTCTCCAGATAAAATTAATCGCCCAACGATCGCCCGCTCATCGCCCACTTACAAGTGCACGAGTAGAGTTCTGTTCGTTTGAAGAAAACTTGTACAATTTTTTTCGCATCAGAATAAGTCCTTTGGGGTCACAGACCCCATGTTGGACATGTTTCGTCATATGCTTTCGGTATACATGTATTCTATAATAGTACAATTTTTTTCGCATCAGATTAAGTCCTTTGGGGTCGCAGACCCTATGTTGGACATGTTTCGTCATATGCGTTCCCCCGTACCCATGTATTCTAATATTCTAATAGTACAGTACAGTAGTGACACAAAATAATCTAATTGTCCGTGAATGCTAAGAGGACATCAGAGCTGCACATTAAACGACAAAAAAGATAGCTTACCACTTGCTTTGGTAGTGAGAAAGTCAGAACATGCCGCGTCAAGATTCTTCTTGAATTTCTTCGTCGCTCCATTGAATTTGAGTCCATGTTTCCAATGTGTGTTGTTCACCGGACCATTGTTGTCGGATGAATCGCGGCGACGAGAAACACCTTGTCGGATGTTTTCAAGGCGTGTCTGGAACCAGCTTTCGCATCGAGCAGACCAAAACCCCACATCCAACCCTGACCCAGCCCAGGCCTGCGGCCTAGGCCACCAAGACAACTTCTCTATGCATCCGTTGTCTGATGATTCAAATTTGAGCGCACTACGGGTCAATGTGAATTAAGAAAACTTACTTGTGTATACATAATACGTCCCACAAATGAAATCGACCTCCTCTTCCGATAACTCGTCGTCAAAGTGAGTCTCGCCGTTGATGGTGAGCATTTGTCCAAATGGGACAGCATCCCGTGAAATGCCGATGAGGGCCGAGGGGAGGTTATCGAAGCCAAGGCTATGTAGTGCTAGCTGCCATAAGATCCCACCGCGAAGCAGAGCAGCTCGTGCACGATCTTCATTCATGAACTCGTGACGGTACTGCTCATATGCGATATAATCAGCGTAAATGGCCTTGAAGGGGGGCCGGAAGTATCCGAGCGAGAATGTACGAAGTTCGCTGAGCGGGCGCCTAGCCTCAGGAGAAACTGCCATGGGCTGCAGTGTCTTGAACGTGATACCTTTTTGCAGGAGCTTGAGGGCGATGGTCGAGATGTCGGACCCCCAGTCACGACGGAGGCACATTACAGCTGTAGCAGCGTCAGGAACCACGAGTTTCCACGGGATGAGACTTCTTGATTGGCTTGGCTGGATTACGTAGAGTCGCTCCTGGCCGGGGATGTCGAGATAGCAAACTCGAATGAACACATTCGACGCCGACAAAAGAGTGCCAGGTGCCAGGTCCCAGTGATCGGCCGGGATCTCAGACAACTGCGACGTGGGGAGGGTGACAAGATAACCCATGAAGCATGTAATGACATGCTTTTGCACGTCTGAGATTGAGTCGACATCCTTACCTGAATCTCCGACAATGTTGCAGACGTGGTTGAACTTCTGCTTCTTGACCCAACTTTCAAAAGCGGCAGATCCAGCATTGGATCTGGTGGTCCCACCGTTGGATCTGGTGGTCCCACCATTGGATCTGACGGCTCCACCATTGGTGCTGGCGCTGTTATTCTGCACCTCACTGGAGGTTCCACCATTGGGTCTGGAGGTTCCACCAATGGATCTAGTGCTTGATGCCGTCAGATGGAAGCCGAGGTGAAATCGTAAGTGGGTTATGAAGCGTTCAATACCCTCGGTGTAATCGGACGAGGCTGCAACCTCATGACGCCCGAAGTAAGTGCGAATATCCTGCAAGAAGCTGGATAATGATGGAGGTACAGGGGGAGGTGGCGGCACAGGATCAGGGATGGGGTCCGGGAAATTGAACTGGTCTTCTTCCCAGTCGCCGTCGGGGGTGCTGGTGGGATCCAGCTGATCACACAAGTCCCACTCATTTCTGAATGAGTCGTACAGCCTGGTAGAGTTGCTGTAGTTCCCCCAAGTCCCCGATACCTCAGCCTTCGTGAGGCGGATGCGAAGTAAAAAGCCCTCGAACTCGTCTTGAGGTTGCCATTCGAATACCGTGGCCGTACTGGACTTTCCAGGAAGACTATGATTCTTCGCTGCCCGTTCCCGACTCTCACGTGATTGCCGTTGAGAAGGGGATTCTTTTTCCTCCTTCTTCCGATTTTCCTCGCGGCGTCGCGTAAAAAAAGTCTTCCAATCTTCTCCCGACTTTTGGCCACTGAGTCGTTGAGGGGCCGGAAAGTGAGGGTCCACTTGAGGATTCTCAGGTGCGGTTCCCCGTCCAAGAGCAGGCTGAGTTGCGTTGGCATCCCACCCAAGGGCAGGCTGAGTTACGTTGACATCCCACCCAAGGGCAGGCTGAGTTGCGTTGGTATCCCACCCAAGGGCGCTCCCGCTCTGAGTTCCATCATCCCGCTTACCCCACACGTCATCATCCTGGCCCCAGCCATCATTCTGACCCCAGGTGTCATTACTTACGCGCTGCGCCTCGATTGCACGTGCGACAGCTTCCTTGGACGGGTTATAGTGACGCAGCTTCGCGTCGAACGCAGAGTTGTTCTGCTTGCAGTGAACCCAGACCGGGATTGAGAAGCGTTCGAATATAGGGAGCTGTAGCTCCCAAGGGCAATGGACAGATGATATGATGACGCCGGTGCGCGGAACTTTGGCCGACAGATCTCCGACAAACGAACGCGATAATTCGTGGACCCATTCGGCCGGTATGGGGCTTCGGGGGTTGTCGATCAGAAGAGCCATCCAAGGACGGGTTGATCCGTGATATAGACGGCTCATGATGTGCCATGAGCACGCAGCAGCGATTACTAGACATGCGTCAGTTACGGTGAGATTGAAGATAGGTTCACGTACGTAGGAATGCATTGCGCGATCTTAGTGCGACTTTCTTAGCAAGCTTCGCGTCTGAGTGCGACCTCAGGTACCCATATTGAGAGGGAGCGCGTGGAAGCACAGTGCCCCATGGAATTAGGAGTCCAGCTCCCAAAAGCTCCTGGCACCAGAGCAACTTCTGCTCTAGTTCGCGCCATTTTTCTCTAATGTCGCGATGGAGAAGGTGCTTCCCCTGGCTGTCGACCTCCGTGTAAAGGGAAAACATTGAGTGGTTTAGACACTCAAATATGGGACCGTCGAAGCTAGGATTCAAGGGAACGAGAGGAAACCATGGACGAGCTGCATACGCCCAGCGAGTAGTGAGGGGTGAAGTGCTGTCGTCCGGAGATGCGTCATGATCGTCCCGGGGGTCCCAGACTGGCTCGTGAGGAATGTCGTCGGGAAGGGAAGATGCGTTGAGGGAGGTGTAGATCTTCCCCTCACGCACAAAGATGTTGAGTTGGCCGGGCATGGCGTTGATTGTAGACAGTATCACAGAGGTACAAACCAATGTGTTGAGAGCGAGGAAGAGTAAGCACTATCACAGAGGTACAAACCAATGTGTTAGAAGGAGGAGTAGTAGGAGTAGGACTATCACAACGGTACAAACCGATGAGTTAGAGATGATGGAGAGAGAGAGGAAGGAGACCGACCGACCAAGCTTAAGTACCAGGCTTGACAATAAAATTGTGTAATCATTCCACAAAACCGCTGCGGCCACCAAATATCGAACTCCGGGGTAACAATAGACGGGACAAGTGGAGAGTCCACAAAGCGTTGTGTTGGTTTAGGAAATGACTACCACAACAGTACAAACTGCTGTGTTAGTTTGCAAGGGTAAGACGATACTACAACCGTACGAAACAGTTGTAGTAGCGGACTATAGGAAAGGAGTAACTTGAGACTTTGGCGAAATTTCAGATGCGCGACAAATAGTTACAAATACAATTATGTCATCATTGTAATTGTCAATTACAATGATGACATAATTGTATTTGTAACTATTTGTCGCGCATCTGAAATTTCGCCAAAGTCTCAAGTTACTCCTTTCCTATAGTCCGCTACTACAACTGTTTCGTACGGTTGTAGTAGTATCGTCCCCTTAAGTTTCCGACCTTGGTGGTTTGTACCATTGAGTTCCTCGCCCCCCGATCTCTCTGAGCCCGATAGTTTGTACTATCGAGCTCATCCTAACATTGAGCGCCCCGACCCCTCCCGCCTCATTTTAGGTGGGCGACTTAATCTCAGATCAGAATGCTGACGTAATATTATTTGCAGCTGTTTGTCTCGCCATCTCACATTTCGCCAAAGTTCCCAAGTTACTCCTTACTGCTACTACAACTGTTTCGTACGGTTGTGGTAGTATTATCTTACCCCTGATTTTTCGAGCTCGATGGTTTTGTACCGTCGAGATCATCATTCACAGATCTCTTCGAGTTCGATAGTTTGTACTATCGAGCTCACTCTCAATACACTCGTTCCAACGTCACTACTCTTTCGATGGATTCATAGCCGTTTGGATGGGCGAGCTCTGCTTGCGTGTCCACCCAGTCAACTTGACGCCCGACGATGCGGAGACATGTTCGGATTTGGATAATCCTTAAGAATACCCTCCGCTAGACCATACGTAGGTGCACACGTGAACGACCAATTGGTCACCCACTTAAGGCAAGCCTGGGTAAAGAACGATATGGCCAAGCGATCGAGGTACACTTGGCTCTTCGTTTGTACTGTTGAGCTCATCGTCCATGGCCCGGGGAAGGGGTCATATATACACTGCGTAAGTATCACCCAGCACACCCATTAACTCACTGCTGAAGGGGTTATACACCGCATAGGTTTCACCCAGCGCAATTCGACAACTGCCTCGTAGGACACCATATCTGTTTCCCTGCTCGTCTCGACTCCTCCACCGTACATACAGCGGAGGGGCATAGCAACACATTTTTTTCGTAAGTTAACAGTATGTCTATCATTATATGAGAATAACATCTTTCCCCCCTGAACTTTCTTCCCTAGTATCAACCCGTCGTACCCTCAGCGCCTCATAAAATACCCTCTCGGCTTCAGCAGCGATCTCGTCTTTTTCACCAATGGCGCTTTCTTCACCTACATCTCCTTCCGCCTCTCGAATGGCCTCCATAAGCCTTTCTGCCAATTCGCGCAGCATCAGGATATCGCTCTTTTCGTGGTTTTTTTCTTGTGCATGCGGTAGTTTGTCCAACACCGCTTCGCGCACACTCGCTTCAAGATTATTAGCGAAGAACACCCGTGTATGTCTCATGCGCTGGCCAAGGTCTGCTGACAGCGCCATCGTGTCCTGGAGACATAAGTTAGTGAATTATATTGCCAAGTTAATGATGACTAACATAGTTCACATAGTTCATCAAGAAACATAAGGTCACCAATAGGGCACTTGCGTGAATCAAGATTGTGAAAATGCGCGTTAGTGCACACGACAGAGACCAGGATTCTTTCGAGGTGATGGTTTCCTTTTTCATGCCATAGTCGTAGACCCATAAATTGACTGTAGCCTTATGCCTTAGTGCTTGCGATGCACTGGCGACTATGCAGCGCCCGTTAATATCACGTGTCTGAAATACAATCAGCACCACATCTCCGAATCAAGTCAACACCTACGGCTATTGTCTGCACCAGGCCGGCATTGGAGTGATGAAGACTCTCCAGTAACTTCCCCGTTTTCCTCTCGAATATATATACCAAACCATTGTCACTCCCACCTACCACCAACCTCCCTTCGGCACCGAATGCCACCTGCTTTGGGACTGATACACTGGGAGGAGCGGTGATGAAAGTTCGAACTGGCTCCTCATCACCGAGAAGTCGGTACAACGTAAACCCGTCGGTTGCGTTGTCTACCACAAACACACCCCTCTTCTGGTTGATTGCCGCATGTCCGCTGAAGGAAGAGCGTCAGTCATACTTCAGCAGCTTGCGGTGAATCCTCACATCACCGATTGGCAACTATATTCCTTCACTACTGCGCCGTCATCCCCCTTCAGCTTGATGAAGTTGCCGTCATATAGTCCAAACACATAAACACCTTTATCGTCTGCAAATGCTACAGACTTCGGCACAGTGTTGTCCAGTCGCACCGCGAAAACGGCCTCCAGTTGCGAGTTCGTGTTTAGAACAAGTACCTGAACTATCTTGTCCCTTGTTCCGACTGCAATCCGAGTACTCCCTTCAGAGGACATATCCCATGACAGACATGTAATCTCGAAGCCCGATCCGAGCCTCCTGGTGCAAGTCTCCTGAAAAAGCATCTGTTCGACATTAGGCGAGAACTCGATGATGAACAGGACATCCTTACATCTACTGGGCTACGTCGCAAAAACACGATGTAACCAAGCCCTGTTCCATAGCAAAGGGTTTCTGTCATGGCCAGTCTTGTCGTAATCCAGACAGCGCAGCTGACTGTGCCTCGGGACTCGTAGTTATGAGATGAGCATGTGAGTTCTTTCCGAGATTTGATATCCCAGACTTTAATGCCCTCGGTGCCTGTTTATTTTATTAGCGCTCCAATAATTAGAACGCGTGTGATTTACCGCCGCATGCAAGAGCTTGGCCATCATTAGATACTGCGAGCGCGTGGACAGACCCACTTGTTGTGAGGCGGGCTTGATGCTGGAAGCGTTGGGTTGACTGCCTGAATGGAGACCAGGAATAAAAAAACATCGCTGGGGTGATCTTAATCGGTGTGTGCTCAGGTCAGGTTCTCAAGTTCACTAGCTCAATTCAACAATCTTTATACTAGGGGCTTTTTGTGATTCCATGGCGACTTTGTGCTTTCTGGCTGTTTGTATTCGTCTTTTATGAGCGACGTGTCAGCCTTTCCTAGACAACCTCGCTTTTTGTTGCTTTTTGTTGATTCTTCGTCTTTTGGCATTTTTTTTATTCTAATTACGACACTTATCTTTACGACTTTCGTAGTAATTTGCTTCGAAACTTCGTGTCGTTGATCCCGGTCTTTATTGTTTTAACGTAATATTGTTGCTCTAATGTGTCAACTCATAAAACCTACTAGATCCAGCCGCTCACGTCGCCAGCTTGACCCACTAATATCGCCAGCCTGACCCGCTCACATCACCATCTTGATCCACCTTACATTGACTTACAGATCATGCGCAACACATCAAAAGCTGTCTCTCCCTTTCACGATCCAGAGCCTGGTGCTCCACCCCCCTTCCCGCCTATGCTTACCGACCAGCTCGAACTTTTTGGCAGCCCTCGTCATTCGACTATGCTCATTACTGATGAGATTCTCCTGCCAAAGGTTAGCATCATTTTTTTTGTCTTGCTCCTCATACTGAGAGCATTTGCAGCCCAAGAACACACTGGCGCCTGAGTTCAAGCTTGCGGTACGCCCATCCAAGAATACCCATCCTTCCTCACCATACCCGAAGAGAGTCTCTCTCGAGCGTTCTCGTTCTCGTTCTCGGACACCCATTCCCTCGGATTCATCAGGCTCCTTCGATTCGCTATCAGACAGTGACTCGTCAACTTCGGCTGCAAGTTTATCAGAAGACTCGAAGATTCCAAAGCCTGCTGGTGAGCCCGGTCGTCCTGGGCGTGGAGGATACACGCTCCGCGAGGCTTTGGATTGGAGTCCAAAGGCATACACCAAGTTTAAGGTTAGTAACACACTCCCACTGATGTATGCCTTTTATTTATCGACACCTCTAGAATTCTATGCACCACCTCATCGAAGAGCACCTCGATACGACGAAGTGTGCCTCCTCCCAAAGTCCTATCCTTCTGAAGACTGTCCGCGACAAAGTCAGTACTCGATCTTCATTTATCCATGACCTCATGGTTTATGGTTTATTAGGCTGTCGATGCTTTCCCCGACCTAGAAAATTATAGCGAATTCTGGCCAGTTAACGATATGATCATGATGCGCCTGAAATATACATCAGGTCGTGCTAGGCAGAAAGAAGCAGGGATGGTTACGGGAAAGAGTAAGAAACATACTCCCAAGGTCAGTATATTCTACTCCGAAAGTCGACACTAATACAATGACATCTACAGAAAAGTTGATTCATTCTCACTATACCCGTAACTTAACTTAGATGAATCCCCTTATCATTACCATGTTTGTGATCACAATGCCCGAACTAGTTAGAGTACACCCTTCAAATTGTCTTGGTCTAATTATCCCGTGGGTATATCACATGTTATTGAAAGACCGACAAGTGAATGTGTGCTAAGCTTGTCACATGGTGTGAAATTTTCAAATTGACAATTACATATGTACTCTCAGTGACTGCGCGTTACTTCACTCTCTAGTGCGCCTGCAGTACTTGCAGTACTTCCATAGTCATTTACTACCTTATTTCAAACACTGGGATGCAAGACGAGTGATCTTCCGAACAGTAATATATGTTTGGGTCAAACATGCTGCATTCGGATATGCTAATATTATCTTCCTATTATCTTCCTGTGATAGCAGTAGCCTTGTTAGGCGGCTTTGAGAACAGCGACGTTTCAGCAACCGCCATGTCAAAACATTTTCTCTCGTCTGAACTCGGGCTAAAAATCGCTTCGTTACACCCACTGGGTGTCATCCAATCCGACATCTCCTCCATGGACAAACTGACATCCTGTGAGCTCAATCGCCTGATCACCCAAGAAACCCGCCGCGAAGGAGATGCTAATGATATGGGACATCTATTACCTTTGATCTTCAATTCGTTCGACCCCGCGAACTTGCCCGCAACAGATACCCTCGTAGATTCAACCAACAAGCCGCTCTACGACACTACCACAAAACAGTGGCCCTTAGCGCTTCCCAGGAAGGGTGAGGCCATCGAGAAGACATTCCCATTCTTCCTCAACAACCTCACCAAAGCCCTCCTCCGATCATTTCCTTCGTTAGGCACGTTTCCTCCACTATGGTACGGTTCGAGTTCTACCGTGCCCGTTGAAAGCGAGCATGTTCAACGAAAACCCGATGTCTGCTTATCCGAGCACACGGAGTTGCGTTGGAACACTATACTGGTAGTCGCTGAGCTCACCACAACCTCGTACACCCCTTCAATACCTGCCGGAAAGACGCTTGACACAAAGGCATGGCTCATTTTCAGAGAGCAACCGTGGAGGCGTTTCGTACTATCTCTTTCCTTCAGCAATAATTATCACGAACTCCGTGTACATGTACATGACCATTCGGGCGGCATCGTGACCCCAGAAATCAATATACATGAGAATCCTGATGCTTTCAAACGCGTCATGGCATGCATCGTTTTTGGTCGACGTGACTGCATTGGATTTGACCTCACGATCACGATCAACCCAAAGATGACGAGCTTGTTGTCCGGGGCATTTTGGGCCCGAAACATCAAAGGTCTTCCCAAGCGAAGGAGTCGAGCCACCCGCCTGAAGCCCCGCAAGCTATCTTCACTAGATGCGCAGATAGTGCTGACACAATCTCACACACTGGACACACAGACAAAGTTTCATTCGCTTCCCGACCATCTTCCGTCTCCCGACGAGTTCGCAAATGAGCCTGAGGCAGACTCCACTCCCCTTGTTGATGCGCCAGATCTCAAGAATACAGACGCTGAGGTTGACGATGTGATAGGACAGATCGCCGTCAATGAAAACGTATACAACTTGCTGAAGGTGATCTTCTGCAATCAAGGACTTGTGGGCCGCGGAACCGTTTGCTACCTGGCTCGGAGAGATGGCGAGGAGTTTATTATTAAGGATCATTGGGTGAAAGGCGACAAGAGTGTAGTGTTGAATGAGGTGGAGATGCTGAAAGCTCTGAAGGATATCCCTGGTGTTCCCCAATACGTGGAACACTGTCTCGTGGAGGTAGAGCCGGGCAAAGTCGACGATACGCAAATGTATCGCCAGAAGATCTATAATAGCACCCAAGGTGTCTATCGCACGCATGTCCGTCTCGTCTTGAAACCACGGGCTCGTCCTTTACACGAGTTTCGAACTAGAAAAGAGCTCGTCAAAGCGTTACGTGATATTGTGCTAAGTAAGTGAGCCTGTCGTATTAGTTAGTACATATCTGATTGAACCGTCACAGTTCAAAAGCGTGCAGTTGAAGAGCACCAGGTTTTGCACAGAGACTGCAGTCTAAATAACTCCATGATAGAAGACACCGAATATGGCAGTCGAGGGGCGCTAATAGACTGGGAATTCGCGGCACGCATCACATCGGACGATATGTATTCTGCCGGTGGAACAGTAGGCGCCTTATTTGTTCGGTGAGCAATGAATGACTAATTTTTCAGGGAACCATACCCTCTATGTCCGTCAGCGCCCTTAGGGCAATGGGCAAGCTAAATTATCAATACTCGCAGGGTATGAAGTCGGTAAAAGAGCTTAAGCTAGCCACGGACCATTCGACTCCCCAAAAGATGCCCAAAATCAAGCATACATACCACGACGACCTTGAATCGATGTTTTACGTTTTTGCCTGGATTGGCATAATGTTCAAGGGACCTATGGGTGAAGAGCGCTGCCTTGAGGACGTCGTGGACCGTGATCCTGACAAAATGGAGATGTGGCTACCAGAGCGATGGCATGGTACGCCGGAAGAAGTCACTCAAAAAGCCGAAGCGAAGCACTATTTTTTCCTTGGAGATTCGATGAAACAGTGCATCGGAGAACAATTCGCCCCCTATTTCCAAAAGCTCGTTCCTCTAGCAGAGGAGTGGTATGACCTCATGAGTGAGAAGAGGATGAAGGTCGAGTTTGACGAAGTGGTCTCATTATTCGACAAGCACATCAACGCGCTTCCGGACGAAGAGGACTCTGATGAGTTGTCGAAGAAGGCCAAGAGGTTGGGTGATGGGAAGGAGGGGAAGAATGATGTTACTCCCGCTCCGTCGAAGCGAACTAAAGTTGAAGTGAGCTTGTAACGATTTACTTAGTTTACGTTTACGTGCATCATGACTGGTCGAATAAACTGTGCGCGACGGATTTGTCGCTGGCTACGTCGACAAAGGTATTTTGATGGGTCCGTAAAAGATGCAATGAGATAGCGTCTCGGTAATGCAAGATGCCATTGTTATTGTGCAGTGAAGACAAAAGATAGCGTCCCAGCAGTACAAACGGCTTGGTGAAGCAGTGAGGGAGAAAGGTAGCGTCGTCCTAGCAGTACAAACTGGCTTGGTGAAGCAGTGAGGGAAGAAGTAGCAGTCGTCCTAGCAGTACAAACGGCTTGGTGAAGCAGTGAGGGAGAAAGTAGCGTCGTCCTAGCAGTACAAACAGCTTGGTGAAGCAGTGAGGGAGAAAGTAGTGTCGTCCCGGTACAAACAGCAGGAAAGGTAGCATCCCAGCAGTACAAACGGCTTGGTGATGCAGTGAGAGGGAAAGGTAGCGTCGTCCCAGCAGTATAAACGGCTTGGTGAAGCAGTGAGGGAGAAAGGTAGTGTCGTCCTAGCAGTACAAACGGCTTGGTGAAGCAGTGAGGGAGAAAGGTAGCATCCCAGCAGTACAAATGGCTTGGTGATGCAGTGAGAGGGAAAGGTAGCGTCGTCCCAGCAGTACAAACGGCTTGGTGAAGCAGTGAGGGAGAAAGGTAGCATCCCAGCAGTACAAACGGCTTGGTGATGCAGTGAGAGGGAAAGGTAGCGTCGTCCCAGCAGTACAAACGGCTTGGTGAAGCAGTGAGGGAGAAAGTAGCGTCGTCCCGGTACAAACGGCAGGAAAGGTAGCATCCCAGCAGTACAAACGGCTTGGTGATGCAGTGAGAGGGAAAGGTAGCGTCGTCCCAGCAGTACAAACGGCTTGGTGAAGCAGTGAGGGAGAAACAACTGCTCGGTGAATAGTCGTAAAGTGACGTAAAGTGACATCGCCTAAGACACCATCCTCCAGCTGTACAAAACCGCTGAGTGATGGTGGGTGTGGGAGTCGACAGAAAGAAAGTGCGCAATATATTAGGAGTCATTTAAGTTTTTTAAGTGTCAATTGACAGGTGTTTGCGACCAACTCAAATTATTTCCTTATTTGGTTACCACGAGCTCATATTATGTCCTATCTATCTGTACGGCCGTAATACGGGTTATATAAATAGAGTTCTGACAATTCCAGATCCGAATCCTCCCATTGCATCTCGGATCACAATTCAACTTCTGAGGCACGACGATTTGTATTGTCGTGACTAGTCAACCTTGGACTTGTAGCGATATTCGGTACTTAATTTAGTGACTAAATCTGAATCTATACCGTATACCGTCACAATTCAACTTCTGGGGCGCGATGATTTGTATTGTCGTGACTTGGGCTTGTAGCGATATTCGGTACTCAATTTGGTGACTCAAGAAATTCATCTTACGCAATTTATTGACTCCACAAATTTATTCAACATTATCAACTGCTGGTCTACTAGCATCAAACTATGAACCTGTCAGCCAGCCGATGATTAACGCGAGCGCTCAAGGGCTTCACGAGCGTGAGAGTGCGTGGTAGTTTTCCATGATATCGAATGCTTCGTATAAAGCTGATAGATTCTAAATCAGCGGGGATTGATTATCACTGGGTACTGCTCACTTGTGCATGATAAAGTCGGCTAGCGCATTGTCCCTTCCCCGCATGTTTACAACAGAGCCGGCGCTTGTGCCAACCCTAGTAATAGCTGCATCACCTCGGAATACATTGCCATCGCTGCTGAGAATGGTGTTGATTCTCAGATGACAAGTGCCGCTTGAAAAAAATACAGAACTGATAGATGCGTCTCCCTTCATGAAGGGTGACAAGACAGTTGTGTACGTAAGGTTGTACAGTAGCGTCATTTAAGAGGCTCTCGGGAACGGGAAAGGCTCGCGTTGCGCGAGCGATCAGAACATCGTGTAAGCATTGGTAACCTGGTGAGGTCTGCTCCACGATGCAGAATATAGCCTACACCGCACATGGAATTCAAGAGTCTGATTAAGCTGTAAGCGAAAGACCAGGAGAAATTTAAGATAACTTGCCGACGATGTGGGTAAGATATACGTGCGAGTGTTGACCATTGTGATAAAGATAAAGGAATGACCAATGAAATTAGCTGTAGGCGACCAGCACTGAAGATAACTGGGGAGGTGAGAGCAGGGCGATGAGAGTGGGCGATGAGAGCGGGCGATCTTATAGTATTTTACTAACCCCAAAGCACGCTCCACACGGAGTATTCTGCAAGCTGAATTCGTCATCTTTATTTGTTTCATGGAATGAAGCAACCACGGACAATAATCTAGCAGAGTATCGTAAGCCCACCTGATCTCAGACTTACGACTTTGTAAACTGACTTTTTGTTTGTAAAAAAATGGCACTATTGCCCCTGAACATCCACAGCCTAGCCTCAAAAGTGAGAATCGTGCAACGTCGTTCACAATACAGAACACCCAAAAAGCGGATGTGATGATATCACGATTGAATTGTTAGGGTTGCATATAAGTGGGATAACGCATATGGAGCCCAGAAACTAACATTGACGCTACACTCTTCTTACTCAACCCTATTAACATGCCACGGCTGGAGCAGGAAGACATCCAAACATCCTATGATGTGAACTTGTTTGATGATGACGACATGGAAGACGATATGGAAGATGCTGCCGCGTTTCAAACCGCAAATCATATAGACTTCAGTCTAGCAAGGACGACTCAGATAGACAAGAGGGAGGCATCACGGATGGACCTAGATGATGCCACCGGACAGCCCCCAACTAGTTTCGATAAGGAGAAAAGGTTCAAGACGGTACATCCGGGTGTATAAGGTTAATGTCGAGCTCAGTGTCTGTCCAGGTATCAGATAAGCATCATATCAAGGAAGTAGATTACTCGGCGGAACTGCGCGAAACAGTGTACAGTCAAACGGAACAGATCAACCACATGAGACGTGAGATGCAAATGGTTTGTAGTAAGCTCACTAGACATTACAGATATCTGGCTCACGGCCGTGTAGGAAGCTCAAAACCTACAACAAGCACATTTGTCCAGCATGGAAGATATCAGAAAACAGTGGGAAGTAGCTCTGAGAGAGCGGGAAGCGCAACTCACCAAAGAATTTGAGGTAAATCATTTGGATGCTCGAACGACAGACACCCGTTGATGACAGTGACAAGGCTAGCCGCGCCGAGCAGCACCAACAGCTTGAAGATTATATGAGAAGTCGTGAAGCGGTCGGCCACTGCGAATCGCGAGGCGGTAGAAACTAGCAGTGCAGAAAATTCTAGAGGATAGTCGCAAACTGCTTTGAGCAAGAACTAGCTCAGCGTGAAGAAGAGTTCAATAGAAAGAAAGAGGAAGAGGTAAGGTGAATAACTTGTCACGAAAGGTGGTCAATGACAACCACAGTAGTTTCTAGAACGCGAGCAAGCGAGATTCAGCGAGATGGAGCAGAGGCTGAAGTCCGAAGTCGATAAGTTGAGGGTGAGGATATTGATTCGTGGCTGATGAGTATGCTGAAAATGCCCCAGGCAGAAAAAGAAAGCGAGCTGGCCAACATGGAACAGCAGTTTTCCAGGAGTTACAGATTACCGGATAGGGATACAGAAATGGATGACAGCCCCCGTCCATCCGCAAAGCCATCGTCAGGTACCCCATGCCTTGATACCATCAAGAAGTTAAAGAGAATTCGTGGAATATCGCGCAGGACTCGCCTTTTATCAGTACCTGCGGAGGTGAGTGTCTGGTATATTGTTGGATATGATGTAAACTCATGATACTAGGCGGACATGCAGGAAATCCATCAAGAACAATCATTCGAGAAAGATGCACCACGTCAACAACATGACGCTTCACCTATGGAAGATGCGATTGCAAGAGGTGTGGAGGCCGCTGCTGAGGCGCATTCTCATCGAGAAAGACTTCCCGCTCGTCAAAAAACGCAGTCCCCAGAAGAAAAAGATAGAGGATGAAGAAATTCGGCGAGAGAAGGCTGCCGAACTGAGCTGCGAAAGAGATTTTCTTCTGGTAAGCCGCAACATAGTATCGAGTTTGATTCCCCTTACATTGAAGTAGGGAGAAGTGCGGCGTTTGTTGAAAGATGTTTTCAAGATCACTCAGGATACCGATTTCATAGTCCATGAGGCGGCGAGTCGCGAGGATGTCTACTCATATGAATACGAAGATGGTCCAGGTCCCGATCTAAAAAATCTTACCTTTGATCTAAAAAATGGATCCAAAACCCCCTGGAATAGCAAGATTATTGATGTACTCCTCGAAGAAATACAGAAAAGGTGCGATGAAGAGAAGTGGCCATTCCAGAGGTCAGAGGCGTATTTCAGGGAAATCCTTCAAGACCGTTACAAGCGCTTGCGTACGATCTGGACGGCCGCGCAGCCCAAGGTCACAGCGAAGGGTATACTGGAGACCCCCGTAGAGGTGGAGAAAAGGTTGATTACGAAGAAGGACGAAACACTGAAAGCGACTCGTCAAACGACGCGTCGGAGGAATGTATGCCCGCAATCTCCAGATAATTTTAGTACTGAAGACTTCGCAGAAATATCGTCGTAGGGAAGCGGTTGTCGACAATCTCGTCAAACAAACGGCCGACGAAAACGAAGAAGACCTCCCAGCCTGGCGGTGGCTTCAACGTCTGATCAGGACGTTGGGAGAAGGCGGTATGAGTTCGGAGGAAAGCGATGTAGAAAACGACATTGAAACCGTTCTTCGTGTCAAAAATATGACATGGCGCCGAGCGGTAGAGCGGGAGATGGACATCGTCGATCACCAAAGACTTATGGACGACGATATCTTCGCCCCTCAAGGCTCAAAACCAATGAAGCGGATACGCAGCAGCCGGGAATCCGATGACTTCCAGGGCACAAGTCGATGGGTTGCCTAAAGTTTTGTATAACGAAGGATGGCTCGCTGGTCTGACCAAGCGTCAAGTCGAGAGATTGACGATCTCGGAGAAGGAATTCAGGTGGATGAAAGTCGCGGTTGCGTAGACGAGATTCTGGGGAAGATGTCATTTTTTTGCAATGTGCAGATAGTAATGTACTCACTAGTGAGAGAATTTTGTGTTGCTATGCCCCTCCGCTGTATGTACGGTGGAGGAGTCGAGACGAGCAGGGAAACAGATATGGTGTCCTACGAGGCAGTTGTCGAATTGCGCTGGGTGAAACCTATGCGGTGTATAACCCCTTCAGCAGTGAGTTAATGGGTGTGCTGGGTGATACTTACGCAGTGTATATATGACCCCTTCCCCGGGCCATGGACGATGAGCTCAACAGTACAAACGAAGAGCCAAGTGTACATCGATCGCTTGGCCATATCGTTCTTTACCCAGGCTTGCCTTAAGTGGGTGACCAATTGGTCGTTCACGTGTGCACCTACGTATGGTCTAGCGGAGGGTATTCTTAAGGATTATCCAAATCCGAACATGTCTCCGCGTCGTCGGGCGTCAAGTTGACTGGGTGGACACGCAAGCAGAGCTCGCCCATCCAAACGGCTATGAATCCATTGAAAGAGTAGTGACGTTGGAACGAGTGTATTGAGAGTGAGCTCGAGAGTACAAACTATCGAACTCGAAGAGATCTGTGAATGATGATCTCGACGGTACAAAACCATCGAGCTCGAAAAATCAGGGGTAAGATAATACTACCACAACCGTACGAAACAGTTGTAGTAGCAGTAAGGAGTAACTTGGGAACTTTGGCGAAATGTGAGATGGCGAGACAAACAGCTGCAAATAATATTACGTCAGCATTCTGATCTGAGATTAAGTCGCCCACCTAAAATGAGGCGGGAGGGGTCGGGGCGCTCAATGTTAGGATGAGCTCGATAGTACAAACTATCGGGCTCGGAGAGATCGGGGGGCGAGGAACTCAATGGTACAAACCACCAAGGTCGGAAACTTAAGGGGACGATACTACTACAACCGTACGAAACAGTTGTAGTAGCGGACTATAGGAAAGGAGTAACTTGAGACTTTGGCGAAATTTCAGATGCGCGACAAATAGTTACAAATACAATTATGTCATCATTGTAATTGTCAATTACAATGATGACATAATTGTATTTGTAACTATTTGTCGCGCATCTGAAATTTCGCCAAAGTCTCAAGTTACTCCTTTCCTATAGTCCGCTACTACAACTGTTTCGTACGGTTGTAGTAGTATCGTCCCCTTAAGTTTCCGACCTTGGTGGTTTGTACCATTGAGTTCCTCGCCCCCCGATCTCTCCGAGCCCGATAGTTTGTACTATCGAGCTCATCCTAACATTGAGCGCCCCGACCCCTCCCGCCTCATTTTAGGTGGGCGACTTAATCTCAGATCAGAATGCTGACGTAATATTATTTGCAGCTGTTTGTCTCGCCATCTCACATTTCGCCAAAGTTCCCAAGTTACTCCTTACTGCTACTACAACTGTTTCGTACGGTTGTGGTAGTATTATCTTACCCCTGATTTTTCGAGCTCGATGGTTTTGTACCGTCGAGATCATCATTCACAGATCTCTTCGAGTTCGATAGTTTGTACTCTCGAGCTCACTCTCAATACACTCGTTCCAACGTCACTACTCTTTCAATGGATTCATAGCCGTTTGGATGGGCGAGCTCTGCTTGCGTGTCCACCCAGTCAACTTGACGCCCGACGACTGCGGAGACATGTTCGGATTTGGATAATCCTTAAGAATACCCTCCGCTAGACCATACGTAGGTGCACACGTGAACGACCAATTGGTCACCCACTTAAGGCAAGCCTGGGTAAAGAACGATATGGCCAAGCGATCGATGTACACTTGGCTCTTCGTTTGTACTGTTGAGCTCATGTTCTCTTATACTTTCGTCACTCTGAGCCCGATAGTTTGTACTGTTGAGCTTATCGTTCCTCGTCGACATTTGCGAACATGGAATTTTCCCGACGATACGACCGGATTGCGTGACCACTCGGGCACTTGGAATTCCGTTGCACTTGTCTCGTCAGATCTATATTACGGTATGTATTGTTCCATCGTCCCTTGTCATGCATCCGAATAGTGTCCATATAGGCAATCACCTTGTACTTCGTCATTGGCATTTGTCTCCGATGCCTTGTTTGTGAGTTGCTCCATTCTTTCCTTGTTTTTTTTTTCATTTAAGTCCCGCTATGCCAGGATCTACTTCCAATCACCCAATTACCAACCTCCCTCAATTCTCCATGCCCATAGCCCGTGCAACACTCAAACGATGCCTTTGCGAGGAGTGCATTGAGAAAGGCGGATATGACGAGAAAGGCGCACCAACAGGAGTGCTCATGGCCGAACACTTAATCGTGTCTCATATCTTGCGTGTAAAAGCGGAACGCGCCGCAGGTAACAGTGTGATTATTGACGTAGATTTTTCTGCCACTGACCTTGCCGCATGCACCTTCGCAGACAACACGTCATCAGTCGCCGTCATCGCCGACGATCTTCGTCGCTTGACCCTTGATACGGATGTACCGGTCAATATTTCTCCGAGCTCGACAGTTTGTACTGTCGAGCTCAAACCTGACACAGTACCTGTCTCGAAAAAGGGATGCAATCGACGCACCGCGAAGGCGTTGGTTGTCCTTGACAACATCGAGTCTCGGATCCAGCAATGCTTTCACTTGTTGCTGCATTCTTGTCGCATTGATCACGTTGGTCGCGAACTACATTTACTTCAGTAAAGCCATGCAAAACGTCATTCGGCAGACCGATATCGTGATTGCACGAAAGAAGGCGATCGAATCGCAGATAGACATATTGGCAACCCAGTGCAGCAGTCACGAGCCATCCGAATGATACACCCGTCGAGATCAATACCGGTAAGTGAGCGTGCGGATCATCATGACAGTTCTTTGCTTATCGTTCAGTAGATACCCTTCCGCAAGATCCAGTGAACGAGTTAGATGAAATCACTCAAATCGTTCTCTTCCTTGGCGTCGCATGCAGAGTTATCATAGGGGTCAGCAGGAGTAGTTGTGATCTAATCATGAAGATCATTTCCGTCATACTATTTCTCGCATTCCGGAGACCAGATAACAGCCTCAACTCCTCCCACACAAATATCCTAAAGCAGATCCCAATGACCTCAGAAAGCGCCGAGGCCAGATTCCATCTCAAGGGAAAGATTGTCCCGTATGCTGTCTGCAGTTGCCATTGCACCTATCCACCAACTTATGCACCAGGCTCGACGACTCCAGTATATCCTGAACGGTGCACTCATCGTCCCATGCTCACGACCGAATGTGGCGAGGCTTTGCTTGTTGGTGCTGATGGAAATTTCCGACCCAGGAGGACCTTCATGTACCACGATTTCAAGGATTATCTGTTCGGTCTTCTCTCTCGTAGAGATATCGAGGCCGTGATGGATCAGGCATGCGACAATCTGATGGACTCCATCGATTCCCCCCATCCGTCCTTCATCAAAACCCCCTTTGAAGCTCAATTTCTCCGCCAGTTCGATGGTCCTCAGCCGGGTTCACTTTTTGTTGATAGAGGAGAGGAGGGACGCTATGTCTTTCGCTCTCCATGTGGATTTTTTCAATCCGGAAGGTCTGAATATCCGCAGGCGCCAGTACATCATGCGGAATCATCTCTATGGCATGCTTAAATTTACCGGTGGATATCAGATACAAGCCGGAGAATATGTATGTTGCGGGTATCATCCCAGGTCCGAAGCAGCCGTCACTGGAGAACCTCAACCACTACATCCGACCCCTCATCAATGATTTGGTAGATGCATGGCAGCGCGGTATCAAGTTCTCCAAAACGGCTTGTTACCCCCATGGCCGGCTTACTCGTAGCGCCGTCGCCCCTGTTGTCTGTGACCTCCCCGCCGCTCGTCATATTGCTTCTATGGCTGGAGTTGGCAGTCACTTCTATTGCAGTGCGTGCAATTGTTATCATAAGTCTACCTGTGGAAGAGTCGACTTCGAGAAGTGGGAACCTCGCAACAAAGTAACATTGCGAGAATATGCTGAGCAGTGGAGAGACGCTGCTACATCCTCTGAACGTGAAAGACTGTTCAAGGCTCATGGCTGTGCGCTATTCCGAACTCTGGCGCTTACCATACTGGGACCCCTCCCGGCAACTTGTCATTGATCCGATGCACTGCATATTGGAAGGCTTGGCCCAACACCACACCCGACATCTTCTCGGTTTAACCTCAGAGTCGACCACATCGACATCGCCCTCCCCGGCATTTGCGTGTGACTTTGGCGAAATACCTCCCGGGACAATGACAGCCAAAGAGGTAACACAGATATCCGCGATTCGCACCCTCCTCGCATCTCACGTAGGTTCTGGCGACGATAATCAACTGGAGGAATGCTTTGACAAGCTAAAAAGCACTCTGTCTCATAAAAATTCCGGACCGTTGAGATTTGCCTGCAATTCTTTACATTGTATGCCCCAGAAAGTTGGCAGAACGCTGAAGATTGACTACGTCAAGGCTCTTGTTGATTGGGTAAGCTCTTCGCTGTGATGTTTCTTGCCGTCAATTTCTCTAACACGCACTTCACAGCGTCGCGGACAACCTCTAGCGGCCCCTCGAAAAGTTCGTTCGTTCGAGACAGCAGAAGTACTTGATCGAATCCGTAACGTCATCCGTGATACGACCACCCCCACTTGGCTTGGTTCCGTCCCCAAGAATTTTGGCGAGGCATCTGCTGGGACAATTAAGGCTGATGAGTGGCGATCCCTTATCACGATCTATCTTCCCATCGCCCTCGTGAGCTTGTGGGGAGCTGGTACATCGCATTCTTCTGACGAAATTGCTGTTCGCCTCAAAACTATCCTCGATCACACTATGGAATTAGTCGGTGCAGTGTATCTTGCTTGTGCACGAACAATGACACCGAGAAGGGCTCAAGCCTATCGCTCGCATATCGCTGCTTATGTCGGAAAGTTGCAGACAATTCATCCCACCTTCTCAGTGCGACCGAATCACCATGCATCGTTCCATATATATGATTATCTGCTCCTATTCGGGCCTGCTCACTCGTGGTGGTCTTTTCCTTTCGAACGTTTGATTGGAATTATACAACGCATTCCTATCAATCACAAATTTGGTACGTCCTTTCAAAGCACGAACGAGAAAGTTAGACTTAATCCTGTTAGGGGAGCTTGAAAATACAATGCTTCTTTCCTATATCAAAGCTGCAAGACTTCGCCGTTGGCTCGCCTGACCAGACTGTCCGCCTGTTATTCAAGAGTGTGGGGTCCTGTTTGATCGAGTATTCAATAAGAGCGCTACGAGTTCTATCCATGAGCTTGCCGAAGATCCTATGAATGATGCCATCAAGGTTGCCGACTGTGCAGCAACTAGTGCGGTGCCTGAAGACCTGTATACCCTCATCAGACGACGAACGGCGGTATTACGCGCTACACTCAAGTTCGACGGTGTGATCTACAGTAAGGCGTCTACACACTTGGGCAACAGCCAGATTTTCTTCTATCCTCGCGGAGATCGGTCGTTAACCCCTGTCGCCGCCAGTATCAAATACATTTACAGTACGCTGACAGGAGAGTTATTGTTTGCTGTACAGCGACATATCCCGCTAGATCACCATACCGTCGATCCCTTCTCAATGTACCCTTATTTTCTGGCGAAATTGTACTCGACAGACTTCGAAACCCGCCTTGAAAATGCCAAGGTGTCATGGGTCGTTAGTCACTTTGCGCGATGGAGGGTTTCTGACCGTCACGCTGTGATTCTATCCTTATCTCGCGACTGAAACTACCTAGCAATATCTATAACTCTCCTGACTCAATTGTTATAGCTTTCAATATGAATATATTTATTTAATCTCTTGCATTTTTACAGGCGTGTGAGCGGGCGATGGGCAGGCGATGGGCGGGCGATGATCGGGCGATATATTTAATCTGAAGACAAAACTTGAAGTTTCGTCATCGCATTTTGTTGCCGCCGTGAACTTGATATTTTCGGCAGGGTCTAATTGTTTGATACAACTTAACATAGTGACCATGGACCAAACTTCAAGTAATTGTCCCAAGTTGAACGTCATAATAAAACTTTAAATTCAAGCACACGCTCAAAATCTGACAATATTTCTTATTTTCGGTGACGTATGGTCAGTGCCAAAATAGCTGCCAAAGCTTTATATTTTGGATCTTGCACAAAACACTGCCAAAATTTGAAGTTATGTGCCCATATATATGTTAGTTTAAATTTCAAAAATGTTCTTTGCATTCCGGATAACATTAAAACCTATCTTAAATATTGCGGACACCGTAGTGAAACCGTCACCGAAAGGACCGTCAATTTTTCACACGAAGTCACTCGCTGAGCCAGTCAGCCACATCATTGTTTCCTTGTTCACACCCTTCAGGCCACCGTCGGGAAATTGTACTATCAGTTTGCCACAGAGCAGAACAAGTTTGAATGTTTCTCGATAATATGCAGAAAATATAAATATCATGTAACGCACTCCTCACTATTCTGAATGGCGGAGTAGAGGTATACAATGGCGATGCTTGCCCATGCGTACGTCCTCAGGCCCGGACACCCAGTATCCCGCGCTTTTTCATGCAGTTCAATGGAGCTTAGAATTAGGAGAAAAATGCATGCATTCTACTCTTTTCGAGGACTGAGATACTTAACTGCTGCTATTGTACGATAGAATTGGTATACATGGTAACTTGACATCCGGGAGTTGTAGCGTACAGTAAGAGATCTACACATTAGAATTTGAGGTTCAACCAACGTGCACTTTGCTCATGAGATCGGCGAGTGTGTCTGCAACCATCTCGAACGTTGATTTCTTGTCCGTTGCCAGTGGTACGGGAATTTCCTCCGCTTCCTCAGCCTCCTCTGGTAATTCTTCATCCTTCTCTTCGTCGTCTCCCTCCTCCTCTTCGTCCTCTTCCGTACGGATAAGCTTGCCGCCATGAGCTTTCAAGTGTTCAGCGATGTCATCCAGATGTTCGTTATCCTCCACGTCATCATTATCCTGCAGGTCTAACCGTTTCAGCTTGGTCAACTTCGTCACGGCTTGGGCAAGGACCTCGTAGCTTTGGGCATCGAGGTTGTTGTTCTGCAATCGTAGCTCCTGAAGATTCTGGAGACTCTTTGTATTCGGATCGTTGAAAGCCTCTAGGAGTGGTGGCACTTCGCCTTCTCCGTTCGAGAGCATGCAGTCAGAAAGGTCGAGGAAGCGTAGCTTTGGCCAGCTGGTTTTGAGGGCCTCACCCCATGCACGAACAGCTTTCCGACCTTCTTCATCCATCTCCACATCTATGAATGCATTGTCCTGGAAATTCACAATCTGCAATTCAGAGCATGCGACAAGACCTCGCCCAAGGGCCTCAACACCATCCATACGAATGCCATTCTGGGGCATTTGCACCTCTGTAAGTGTCTTGTGTGCCTCGAATGCCTTGGCCCAGGCGGTAGCTCCTGGGTCTTCTAGCCGATTTCGGCCGCAGATGACAACCTCAAGGTTTGATCGTGAGCCATCTGTTGGTGCAGACTTGCGCACAGCTTCTGCAATCTTCTTGCCACCAGCGGGCCCGAGGCCATTGTTATTGAGACGGAGGACGCGTATAGAGTGATTACTTTCGAGAAATGGTGTAAGGAAGGGCACAACACGCTCTCCAAACGCGTTATCATTGAGGTTTATCTCTCGAAGGGAGGTCTTGTGTGAGAGTGGATCGAGGAGTGCTTGTATAGCAGCAGGGATCTCCTCGATAGTACGTCCCGTAAAGATATCTGCCAAGTCTGCAAGCTGAACACAAGTCAGTGGGGAACAATCTTTAAATATGAATTTCGAGAATTATAGTACGCACTTGAAGCACGTCCGCAGTCTCGAGGAATCGAGCAAACGCCTTGGCAGCTTCCACGCCGATGGAATTGCCTCCAAGGTGGATAGCTGTGAGTTTGGTAGGGTCGACGCCGGTAGTAAAGGGGGCAACATCAGCAGCTGTTTCAAGCTTTAATTGTTTGCCACGAATGTCAAGAATCGCCTTAGATGCCGCCATGGTTAGCGATGGGCAATCGATCGTGGTGAACGTTGTTCAGTAAAACACAAGGTGAATCGATAATCCCAAAATGGAAGCGCAACTTTATAGAAGTCACGTGCCAGGTGCAGTATTTTCCAAGATTTGAATCCTCCTGATTGACCACAACGGCGAGCACAGTGAGATTGACATCATCGACCACGACGAGAAGCAGCAAGACAGACTAAATATCACATGCGCCAGCCAAAAGCTTCTTTCCAAATCATATAGCTATGATGACCTCGACAAACGCATTCGACCCGCTCACCATCAATCTTGAAAAACAAAAACGTGCACTCTGTGCACTTCTGCCTCCCAATTCCTTCCATATCCAACATATAACTGAAGCGAATACACCAAAACACGCTCTATCCACATTATCTCGACTGCTGGCTGTTCCAGCTCTCACTCTGACAATCGCTGATCTGTTCAGACCTCTTTTGATTGATTTATGCGCCAGATGGCTTCACGACGATGACGATATCGAAGATAGGTTCATCGCGTTTTGTCTCCTCATTGAGCTTCATGAGGAGCTATATCCGTGCGCTTTTTTATCGCACTTGTGTTATTCATCTCACATCTGGTTGTAGATGTCTATACGCTTTCTTGCAAAAACAGTGTCTATCCAAGGGACCACTTGCTTTCATAGCTGCGGCTCCTTCTGTTGCTGAAATTGAAACCATTCGTCTGCACCGCATGTTGCTTGCATATTATCGCCTTCTCCGCGCTAATCGTCTCCTTCCCAAGCATCTACTATGGGACGGGTCGCTACTATCCAAACTACTCTTCCCGCCTCACCCTGATACAGGTGTACGATTACTTGCTGCTCGGTGCTATGCATCGCATGTTAGTATGGCAGAAAGTGAGCGTGAGAGGTTTATCACCCATGTCCTCGGCGAGTTTTGCAGCGTTGATTGTCCAATTAACTATGCCCAGACTATCGACGGGACTGTTGTTGATACCGACGGCTGGCTCGTACCTACATTGGAGATAAAGCGCATTTACGATGCACGCGACGCTATTCTCGAAAGTTCCGATTTTTACTCTCTTGACGCAGAGGATGTATTGCAGCCTCTCTCGGAGGCAGACCTGAGGTCTGTTACCTGCTATACTGTTGCAAATATGAACCTGATGCTTCTGCTAGTCCCTGGATTGCTAATATCCATGGTTTATTGATGCTCAAGTCATTTCCAACCATCCCTTCTCCCTCAGAGATTATTGCAACGCCTTCCGCTATAAATGCTCTCCGTGAAATTGCGACACACCTTTCTCTCCGCTTGCCTGTCCTCCTATCTTCTCCACCATCCTCAGGAAAATCACTCTTCATATCCCATCTCGCTTCCAGCTTACATCCGACGATACCAGTCAACGAGCTCATCGTGACCGTTCACCTAGCAGACACGTCCCTCGATCCTCGGGCCCTTCTTGGCTCCTACATTTCCTCACCAACACAACTCGGAACTTTTGAATGGAAGGATGGTGTACTTGTGCGCGCACTGCGTGAGGGGCGCTGGCTGGTGCTTTCTGACATAGATCGTGCTAGCATGGAAGTTTTGGCCCTGCTGAAGCCACTTGTCGAGAGTATGGGCCTTGGGAATTGGATTGGACATCGCGCAGGTATAGAGGTCCCCGGAAAGGGTCGCGTTGAGGCGCGTGAAGGTTTTGCACTTTTTGCAACTCGATCGCTTGCTGTTGGGCACGGAAAGAAGGTGCCTGCCCCAACATTTTTTGGTTCCCACAAATGGCATGAAGTGATAGTGGATGCACCAGATGCAGAAGAGGTCAGATCTATCATGGAAAGCAAGTTCCCGAAGATTGTGGGGGCTGCTGGGGCTCTTATCAAGCTCTGGGACGATGTACAGGCACTCGGCTCAACGTCATCTTCGCGTCCTGTCGGGCTACGTGAACTTCAGAAGTTTTGCCAGCGAGTTGAGCGCCTCCTGCCGTCCAGCCATACGGTGGATGTGGACATGGATAATGACACCCAGTTACCACTCTTCAACATCTTTCCCAATCCCAGTCTTCGTGAAGAAATATTCCTCGAGGCCCGTGATGTCTTTTTCGGTGCGGGTGCTCTCACTGCATCTGCGCGTGCACACTCTGCGCGGGTTTCCTCTGTTATTGGGGCACACTTGGATCTGGATGCAGAGCGGCAGGCTTGGTTGCTTTTCAGACACACATCGGATTTCGAAGTTGAGAAAGACGTCAATGGAGATGTGCTCGCAGCACGCTGTGGGCGCACGCGTCTCCCCGCTCGTCCCATGAAGGGCATGAGCACTGGTGCATCCTCACGACCCTTCGCATTGCACAAGCCAGCTCTGTTACTCCTCTCGCGTATCAGCACCGCACTCGCGCTGTCCGAGCCCGTCCTGCTTACTGGTGAGACTGGTACGGGTAAGACGAGCGCAGTAACATACCTTGCATCATTATTGAGACGTCCACTTATTTCCCTGAATCTCTCGCACCAAACGGAAGCTTCAGATCTTCTGGGAGGCTTTCGTCCTGTCGATGCACGCGTCAGGGGTAGCGAGTTGATGGAACATTGGAGCGAGTTATTCGGGAGAACGTTCAGCCGCAAACGAAATGCGGGTTTCGAGGATGGTTTGAGGAAAGCTGTGAGAGAAGGGCGGTGGAAGAGAGCTGTTGGTATGTGGAAGGAGAGTGGGAAGATGGCAAGGGAGAGGATTCGGGGCAAGGTTGAAGGAGATATAGGGTATGTATTAAGTTTAACTCGGTTTCCTCCATTTTTGATCCCACTTCTTAGGGAGAACGACTCTGACGCACCGAGAAAACGGAGAAAAGTCGAGGCCGAAATGAAGGTTTCCGACGCGGACTGGGAACGATTTGAGAAGGATGTGGATGAGTTTGACCTTCAACATGCCCAAGGGAAAGGTAAATTCACGTTTGATTTTGTGGAGGGTCCACTTGTGAAGGCTCTGCGCGCTGGTGATTGGTATGTTGCATGTTACACGCAGTTACGCTTCTCATAATTTCCAGGGTTCTCCTTGACGAGATCAACTTGGCAAGTCCGGAGACATTAGAGTGTATCACAGGCCTCCTGCGCGGTCCAACAGCCTCGATCACCCTCACTGAGCAAGGCTCCCTGTCTGCTGTCCCACGCCATCCTGATTTCCGTCTCTTCGCATGCATGAACCCCGCTACTGACGTCGGCAAGAAAGACCTCCCGCCCACCATCCGTACGCGCTTCACAGAAATTGATGTCCCTCCCCCCGATGCAGATCGTGAGACGCTACTCAGTATTGTTTCGCAGTATATCGGAGCAAGCGCGGTTGGTGATAAAGGTGCTGTGATGGATGTCGCAGAGTTCTATATCTCTGTCAAGGGTGCAGAGCTGGCGGATGGCTCAAACAAGAAGCCACATTACAGTATGCGCACCTTGGCGAGAGCCCTGACGTTTGCTGCAGATATTGCAGGGTCGTTCGGGTTGCGACGGGCGCTTTGGGAGGGGGTGTTGATGGCATTCACCATGGTGTTAGACGGAGGAAGCGCAGAAACTGTTACTGCCCTTGCACAGAAGCATATCCTTGCTGGTGTCCGCAATCCTCGATCGTTACTTGCCAGGGAACCCAGTTTTCCTCCTGGGCGGTCTATAGAAGAATTCATCAAGTTTGGACCGTTTCATCTTGAGAAGGGACCACTCCCCGAGGACCCCATGGAGGAATATATCATGACACCATCGGTCGAGAAGAAGCTCATTGACCTCGCAAGAATCGTTTTGACTCGACGCTTTCCCGTGCTCATCGAGGGTCCTACCTCAGCAGGCAAGACGAGCGCAGTGGAGTACCTCGCTCGCAGAACCGGTCACAACTTCATCCGTATCAATAACCATGAGCACACTGACGTGCAGGAATACCTCGGCTCATATGTTTCTGATCCTGCCACTGGCAAGCTCGTATTCAAAGATGGCTTGCTTGTCCATGCTCTCCGACATGGACATTGGATCGTACTGGACGAGCTGAACTTGGCACCTACAGACGTGTTGGAAGCTCTTAATCGGCTGCTAGATGACAATCGGGAACTTGTCGTTCCGGAGACACAAGAGGTCATCCGCCCACATCCACACTTTATGTTATTCGCAACACAGAATCCTCCTGGCCTATATGCAGGGAGGAAGGTTCTGTCCCGTGCCTTCCGAAATCGTTTCCTCGAGGTTCACTTCCAGGATGTGCCTCAAGCGGAGCTTGAAACCATTCTCTGCCAGCGTTGCCGTATCGCACCTTCCTATGGCCAGAAAATCGTCAGTGTGTTCCGTGAATTGCAGAAACGTCGTCAGTCGAGTCGCGTTTTCGAGAGCAAACAAGGTTTTGCAACTCTTCGTGATCTTTTTAGATGGGCCGGTCGTGATGCAGTGGGTTATCAAGAGTTGGCAGAGAATGGGTATATGCTACTTGCGGAACGTGCACGACGCGAAGACGACAAAGTCGTAGTGAAGGAGGTCATAGAGTCTATCATGAAAGTTCGCATCGACGAGCGAGCGATATACGACATTCATTCCACAGTAGGGGATGCACAGACCTTTTTAGGATGCCCCATACCGCCAGACTCACAGGTTGTCTGGACAAGTGCAATGCAACGGCTCTTCGTCCTGGTGTCACGTGCCCTGCGGTTCAACGAACCCGTGCTTTTGGTGGGAGAGACGGGTTCTGGGAAGACATCTGTCTGTCAGCTCTATGCAGAAGTCGTGTCCAAGCATCTGTATGCGCTAAACTGCCACCAAAACACAGAAACCGCAGACCTTATCGGTGGCTTGCGACCTGTACGCAACCGTGCCTCGGCCGAGGCCAATATTATCCGTGATGCTCATACGATCCTTGAGCGTGCAGGCATTGACGACATACCTTCTAATTCCCAACAACTGTTGTCCCGAATAAATACGCTCCTGAAGGCAGGCAAGGATTTGGACCCGTCGTTCCTGACTCCATTACGCGAAATTCAGGAGAACCTCAACCGGATTTGCTGCTTGTTTGAATGGCATGATGGGCCGTTAGTCCGCGCAATGCGTGAAGGAGACGTCTTTCTTCTCGACGAGATTTCCCTTGCCGACGATTCTGTTCTAGAACGTCTGAACAGCGTCCTGGAACCTGGTCGCACAATCGTGCTTGCAGAACGTGGCGGTATTGACGGTGATTATCCCGCCATACATGCTTCCAACGAGTTCAAGTTGCTTGCTACCATGAACCCGGGCGGTGATTATGGGAAGAAGGAGCTATCTCCCGCTCTACGAAACCGTTTCACGGAGATTTGGGTACCAGCAGTAACCAGTCAAGCGGATTTGCAGTTGATTGTTGACTACTCATGGAAGCACGACTCTATGAAGCCGTTCACGGGTCTGCTCCTGCAGTTCACAAACTGGCTTCGGGATAGAGTTCACGATCCTGCTATTTGCTCCCTGCGAGATATATTGGTAGGTCTCCATTTCGTTAATGTCGGCCAATCATACTAATCGGTATTTTTTTAGGCTTGGGTGACATTCGCCAATGCTGCATGCTCTGGCAGTGCAGAAACGTCCATGTTACCAGCGGAAATTTTTGTATGTTGGCGTTGTCTGTTCAAGCAATTTGGTTATTGACAACATCCCAGCATCACGCGGCCCACATGACTTTCCTCGACGGTCTTGGATCCTTGCCACAGCTAGCTTCCTACTCGTCTGATGCGCTCAGTCGACTGAGGAATGATGCCATTGAGAAGTTGCAGCTGCTCGTGCCATTCAAGGAAGCCGATAATTCATATGCTTTTGATGCATCAAACTTCGTGCAGCTTGGATCTTTTGCCATCTCTAAAGGCCCATTAAAATCAGTATTGCATAACTTCAATCTGCAGGCGCCGACTGCTCGTGAGAACGCAATGCGAGTGGTCAGGGCATGTCAGGTTTCCAAGCCGGTCCTCCTAGAAGGCAGTCCAGGCGTCGGAAAAACCAGTTTGATCACTACTCTTGCCATGCTTTCAGGATATCATCTCTGTCGAATCAATTTGTCCGACCAAACAGATCTTATGGATCTCTTCGGTTCCGATCTTCCTGTCGAGAATGGCTCTCCAGGAGAATTCGCCTGGAAAGATGCCGAATTCTTGACAGCCATGCAAGAAGGACATTGGGTTCTCCTCGATGAAATGAATCTCGCACCCCAGGCTATCCTCGAGGGACTTAATGCTGTTCTGGACCACCGAGGTACTGTATATATTCCCGAGCTCGGGAGATCCTTCGTCCGGCATCCCGCTTTCCGTGTCTTCGCAGCACAAAATCCACTCCAACAAGGAGGAGGTCGCAAAGGACTTCCAAAATCTTTTATGGACCGCTTCACGAAGGTTTACATCGAGGAGCTATCCCCTGAGGATCTTCTTCTTGTCTGTCAAGAGCGTTTTAAGGGTTGTGATGAGGACATGCTACGCGCCATGATCACATACAACAACCGCCTGAATCAGGAAGTTGTACACAAGAGGACTTTTGGTCGCGACGGCAGTCCTTGGGAATTCAACCTTCGCGATGTTCTCCGCTGGGGAGAGCTATTGCAATCATCGCCCATTTCACATCATCCTCGAGATTTCTTGCGAGCCATCTACCTCAGCAGGTTCAGGACTCTCGCTGATCGTAACTGCGCTCAACGATTGTTCGATGAAATCTTTTCTACATCTAGCCCAACCATCCTTCACAATCCGCATCCTATCATATCATCGTCACATTTCCGTATCGGGCACTACCTCGTAGAACGACGTAACAACACCCTTAGTCTTCGACCCAGGTGCCTGCTACAAGCGCACTTTGCTACACTAGAAGCCATTGGGGCATGTCTCTCTAGGTCGTGGTTAGTCATTGTTACAGGACGACACGACAGCGGTAAGTCAGAACTCATCCGTACTGTCGCTGATCTTTCAGGGAATATCCTTCATGAGATAACTATCACGAGTTCTACTGATACCATGGATATCCTTGGAGGTTTCGAACAAATGGATCATCGTACCCGAGTACTTGCTCTCGTTCAAGATATCATCAATTATGGAGAAAGTCGTTCCAAATACCTGTCTAGCTGTACCACCGATCACCAGACTTATCTCTCGCTTCTTCTCGGGTTATATTCATCACCTCTATCCTCCAACTCCCTCCTCCATTCTGCAGCACAAGTACTATCGACCTTCGCTGACGAAAATTCTACGGATGAAACACAGGCCTTACTGCATCGCGTTCGGCAATTATCGTCCGTGGTGACATCCAGTGGCCAATTTGAATGGGTCGATGGACCTCTCGTACGCGCAGTCAAGTTAGGGCACTGGGTAGTTCTGGACGGCGCGAATCTCTGTAATCCTTCCGTCCTCGACCGACTGAACTCTCTTTGTGAACCTGGTGGAGTTCTCGTTCTCAGTGAGAGAGGATATGTCAATGGTGCGGTACAAATGCTTAGACCGCATCCCAACTTTCGTATGTTTATGACATCTGACCCTCGATATGGCGAGCTATCGCGTGCGATGCGAAATCGTGGTATTGAAGTGTCATTGGCTGCTTCCTTATCCTCAGAAGATGAACTTCGCCTCCGAATTCATCATCGACTTCCTAGGACCATCTTAGGCACAGGTCCTCCTTTCGTCATGACCTACGAGCTTGCACGCAGAGGAATCTACCACACCCATCGCGGGGAAAGTAGTGACTCGTGGCCATCTGGGTTAGTTGAAGAAGAGTCTTCCACATCTTCGTTGATCACTCTGGCACCGTTCCTTCGACCATCCAAATCGGACCTGCGCGCTATGATTCATTTCATGCTAAGGACAATCTCTTTGGATGTGACTTCTTCGTTGCGGCGCTTTATGAAGTTCGCAATGCCTTCGTGCTCATCACAGTTTATTTTGGACGGTGCCCTTTCCTCGGGAGCTTTCAAGCTCTTTACTGAGTGGCGAAGAGATCTCCTCACTTCCCGAGTTACGAACGACGCTATTACAGCTCTGGTTAGTGTTCGCTACATCCGTGCTGGGTCTAGTGCACGTCGCACTATTTGCATGTACTCAATACGTTTATTGGAATATAGCCAATGGATACTTTCATGGTATGTCCGCCATGCAAGTTCTGCAGTCATGAGGACGGACATCATCCAATACACTTGATGCTTCTTCAAACTTTGAACTTGATCGCAGCAATATTCATCGATGATACCGAGCGAGCGGAGATGCCACAAGAACTGTACGGCATTTGTGCGAGCAAGATAACTTTACCAACACGCCAGCAACACCCGACATATCTACGACTGTTAGATGCTATTCATGAAGTTTTGAAAGAGGCGCGTAGAACGGCTGAGGAGGTTTTCAACCAAATCGTCAGAAGATCTGAAGTTCAGGTTAGATTTCAATTCTCTAGTCTCATACTAATCGTTGTATTGAATGATCATCAGCTGGTGGACCTTGAACTTGCCCTCAAATTACTTAGTATTTCCAGGCAACTCCGACGATCAGGAACGGGCACATATGTCGATTACTCCTCGATACAGGCATGCTCTAGGTCAATCGTAGCCGCGTTACAATTACGGAGCTGCTCAACATTTGAACGTCTCGCAAGTGTTTCTGCTGTATTAGATGAGGCAGTTTCCCCCACCTCTGGATTAGGTTTGACAGAAATGTGGACGCACTTGTTCGCGCCAATGACTATGGAAGTATCTCTTCCAGAGATCAGAAGGCTCGAGCATGTCGCTGGGCAACTACATGAAGGCTTAAATCAGCACGGTACAATTTATTTATTTTTGCGCTCGATACGTTCTCATCAATCCCAAATAGTCCATCGCAGGCAAATTCTAGATGTCTTATCCCTTTATACCCTTCCGCTTATGAGCACAGTATCCACTGACTTGGAGATAGAATTAGCACACACGGTGAAAGAAAAGGTTTAGTTCAATTATTGCTCCAGCGTGCACGCCGCTGAAGTGAAAATTCTAGGTTACGTCGAATTTCCAAGGGGGCAACAATTCTCTCAAACGATATGCTTCTCCTTCTCTCCTTATCTGCGAATTGCTCTGGTTGAGTGACATTCGTGAAGCATCATCATCGGTAAGTTGCGATTTGGTGCCCCTTGCAGGACATCCAGGATGACATCTTATAGACCGTTCCTCCTGCCATGAAACACTTGATTGATGTGGCATGTGAGGAACCACGCGAGGATCTCATTCGCTTTGCATCGTATCAGCATTTCATATGGGCACATGACGCAGGAGGGGGAGGTAAGGGCACCACTGTGTCCCTTAACATGCGACTGAATTTTTATTAGTTCCCACGCATCTCTTGACTGCTTTGCAGACTGGATGGCTCGCAAGTCTGTGGAATTCAAGCTTAACTCAGGCAGTGAGTGACTGTAACGTAGCCTCTGCATGTTCAGTGACTTACGAGATCCTGCCAGGAAATTCTTGATGGACCGGATGTCCTCCTTTGTCCGACTCTTCTTCGGGCCTCCATAAATTTGAAGTATAAAAACTTTGTTTCTATCCGTATCATGTACTCATCCACCGCATAGCCAAGCGCAGAGCGTTTCACTATCTTCCCTCGAAGGGCACGAAGTTTCTGTTCGTCGTCACCTACGGCTGCTCTCTATGCAATGTGTTGTTCATGAGTCGCGGGTACAACAATTGTCGGCATTCATGTACCAATGTATTCTATCTGTAAGTGAAGCGGTGGCCACTATCGCAATTCTTATCTGATCGCCCATCAGGTGGCATCCTGCTTCGCTTCATCATTTGATGATATTAACTGGCAAGCCATGCTCGGATCTGCCGTCAACAGCAGCGCCTTTCCCATGACAATGTTGTCTCTCCTCGAACATTCCAAGCACGAGCCCTTGAAAGCAGCTATCCATCTGTTTTTGCGCCCCAACCTCATACGGTTCGCAACCGACCACCAGCCACGAGACATAACAGCGGCTCGCTTGGGGCGTTGCTATATTTCTCTCAGTAGAGTGATCCTCAACCTATCCATTCCTGATCTTCCGGTAGACCCCGCAACCGTGATCCGTCGTTTAGCGGAATATTCGCAAGAAGAGACTGATTTTCTGTCGACCCAGTCGTCTCTCCATAAAGCATGGGAACAACGAACCGCTGGCAATCTATCCAACAGTGTTATACAATATCTCGATGTTTTATCTGAAGCCGAACACAAAAATCTACCACTGGGTTCCTCAAACCTTCCCCGACGACCTGATGGTAACCGCATTCACGCATTTTGGTCCGAGGTTTCACAGTTTCAAAGTCAAGTCATCCAACCCAACAAGGTTGATGATTTAACTGCCATTCTCGAAACCGGCGATCCTTCTTCTTTCGCGCGTGAATCCGTGATGCAGGAATCAATATCTGGGTTTTGTCAACGGATGGACGATCTTTACCGCGACTTTGAAGATATTGCAAAGATTATTCGCCTAGCGCTCCTCCTCCTCCGTTTCGGGATCCGACTTATTCGCTGTTCTGCGCAGCAAATGTCCTACGCACAGCATGCTCAACAGAACATAGCTGCTGCTTCCCTGGTGACATATCCATCTCTTCGCAGTGCGCAACTGTTGCAGACGCAACTTGAACGAGGAGCTGCATCCGGAGCATCTCCCTCTGACCAGGTCCTACTGCATGTGTCAGCCATAGGCCTCCGTGCTGCTATATCAGGCCTCGCTCCCCATGCTGCTGCTGTTCATGCGGCATATGAGCAAGCATTCAGGCTCTGGACTATGGACCGCACTCGCCAAAATGAGAAGGAACACGATGACTCGTCGCTATACAGACGTAGCACCCTTAATCACGATGCCTCCACGGAAGTTGAAGCGGAACAGAAAGAGTTTTTGGAGCTGTTCCCAACATTTGAGGACGCACTCGCTAGTCCTGACGGCATGCCCAACAAGATTCACGAAAAACCCTCTGAGTTCTTTAGTGCTTGCGCAGCCGAAGCGTTGTTGGGGATGCACTTCGGACTCACTGGAGTCACTAGTATCGGTATCAGCGTCGGAGGTCCCAATACGAGGTTTAATTCATCTCGTCGGTCGGTTTTGAAGACGCTCCTCGACAATCGATATCCTACTCTCCCAGACACCCTTGATGATGAATCGTTGCACGAACAGCTTTCTTTAGTCCACGATCATCTTCTCGCGCTGAAGTCTCAGGAGCGCCCTACTGGTCAGCTGTTCAACTTCTATACTGACGCGAACATAAGAGAGGCGAAGAAGGCCCTTGCAGCAGTGGGCTCCCTTAGAATACGGTTGATCGCGCTCGTCGAAGACTGGCCAGATCAGATGGTTTTACAGCACCTGAAAGACCGTTGCGATGCGTACCTGGCCCTGGACATAAACAGTCCCATTGCCAAATTGTTGTCCGGCCTGGAGCAAATCATACTGCAGACAGACGACTGGGAAATGTACGCACACCGAGGAAATAGCCTCAAGGCACATCAGCAAGAGTTCATAATGCTCGTTGTAGAATGGAGACGCTTGGAACTATCGTGCTGGAAAGTGCTATTACAGTCTCAATCTGACTCGTTCACCAAAGGAGTTTCGGAATTTTGGTTCCGACTGTATGATCTCACAGTGCGCGGCACCCTTAGTGCAGCTCAAGAGGATGAAGGCGCAGCTACTGGAGCTCTCCAACAATATCTCAGGCAACTGCCATCACTCCTGGATGACTTCATGCGTTCCAGCGCTCTGGGTCAATTCCAAGTCAGGTTGGATCTCCTCGGGACTTTCAGGGTCATCGTCGGTCATATCGCATCTACGTTGGACGGATGGCAGCGCAATGCCCTTCAACGCGTCGAACTTGTCTTGACGTCCACTCGGAGATACTATCGATTGTTTGCAGCCCAGTTAGCCGGATCTCTAGCGGATCAAAGAGGAGAACTTGAGAAAGATGTTCAGGCATTCATAAAGCTCGCCAGCTGGAAAGACATCAACGTCCAAGCCCTGAAGCAAAGTGCTCAACGAACGCATCATCAACTCTACAAGCTAATCCGCAAATTCCGGGAGATCCTGCGTCAGCCCATTGCTGAGCGCATACTGCCGACATTCGCTGGTGATGCAGAATGCACCCAGTCAATAGATGTTCTGGGTTACTCGGGAGATCTGCTCCCCATAGCATACACTCTGGAGCGTGGCAACTCTCTTCAACCGAACGAAACCTATTTCACACCATCTCACCTTGCCAATTTAAACCAGACACTCGAAAGATTCCATAGGCTTATGAACAGTCGTATTCGGGCTTTCCTGCGCCGACGTCTTCCTCATCATGTTGACCAACTTGCGGTCGAGATCATACTTACCGTACGAGACCTAGCAGCAGAAGGCGTGCCCCCAGGTCTTTCCAAGGAGAAACGAGAAAAATACGTGAAGGGCCTGCTGGTTCGCAAGAGGAAGGCTTTGAGTGATCTCTTGAAGGAGCTCAAACGTGCCGGTCTCGCTGCCAATGTCAAACCCGAAGTGCTCAGCGAGCTCAGAGATGAAAGCTGGATACGAGAGCAACCGTCGATGCCTCCAGAAAGTTCCATACACGTCGAGAAAGGGGAGTATTACTTCGACCGCCTTCGTGGTGCTCTTTCGGCAGTCAGAGTCTTGGTTTCCGATCATCACTCGGACATAAGCACGCGTGATTTGCTTCGAGGTATTGCCTTTGTAGAGTCTGGTTATTCATTAGCTCTTAAGGCGAGGTCTTCGTAAGTCAACAAATTCTTGATGACACCCTTTCTCACCGTGAGTTTCCAGGTTGTCAACAGCTTTTCAATGTTTCATCGACATCAGACGGTGCACCGAGCGCCTTCAGACCCTCGTCGAAGCCCCCCTACTTATCACCAAAGGATTCTCCCCCGCTCGTCTGCTGCATCTATGTCAAGCACTCGGCAACGCCGTGCATGCTTTTGAAGAACTTCTCCAAGGAATTCGCCTTTTCATCGAGATTCAGGAGGACCAGGGCGCCGCACCATTAGTCATGGTTGAGGTTCAATCAGTTTATGCCAAGACACTAGTTCTTCGTGACCGTGCTTCAGAAGTTTTACAAGGAAGCCAGCACGCAATGCCTATGGTGCTACCTGGTGGTGGGTTGGTTCCTTACAGACATGGTCACAAGCTGATTATTTGCCCAACAGTCGAACACTCCACTGTTAAAGAAGCTGACGAACATTTCCGTGCCATTCCCGACTACCTCCAGAAGATGACAATGGCGGAACCACGACTCAGCTACATCTTGTCTCCTATCGAGCAATGGCTCCGTAATCAATACGTTTCTACAGATGCCGAGACAACATCCGGAGCTGCAGAGTCATTGGCTGCGGATGTCATCATCGAGACGCTTTTGGTGACAGTGCAATCCCTCTTGAAAAGATGTCCGGAAGGGTCTACCGACGAGCCTCTTGATGATGAAGCCCAGGATAATTTCATCCGTGAAGATTTGCGCACAATTTCAGGCTTCACTCAATCCTTAGACCTTGAAGTCCTCTTGGAGCGGCTGCATGTCATGACGACCCATCTTTCCTCCCTTTCACAGTCCGACATCCAGGCAAGCCTTCGGCGCCTCCTCCCCTTTCTTCAGTGCTACATTTCTTTCGTGGGAGAACACCTCATGGTGCACAGTCAGTGGACAAAGGCCCTCTTCAAGCTTGATTTCATCGTTTCCTCTACCATGCATACTATCGCTAGGCAAGGCTTTTGTTTGCCCCCGGATACAACTGATTCGGGTGATGCCGAAGGTGGCACCGAGACTGCTGGGGGAGTGGGCCTAGGTGATGGAACGGGAATGGAGAACGTCAGCAAGGAGATCGAGGATGAAAGTCAGGTTGAAGGATTAAAAGGGGATGAAGGTGAAGCTCAAGATGAGCAGGGGCACGGGGCTGATGATAATACTATTGAGATGAGCGAGGATATTGGTGGGGAGATGGAAGATGTGCCAGATGATGGAGATCAGGACGGGGATCAGGAAGATGATGACGATGAACAGGAGGAGCCGGATGAGCAGCTGGGGAAACTTGATGCAGGCGATCCGAATGCAGTCGACGAAAAGCTGTGGGGAGACGAATCTACGGAATTAGATTCCGCAGATCAGGACCAGGTTCCCCAAGACCGCTCAGATTCGCAGCAGGAGGAATCAGAGATCGTAGCCAAGGAGCGCGACCAATCAAAGAAAGAGGGTGGAAAGGAGAAGGAGAAGGAGAAAGAGAAAGAGGAAAAGAAAGATGGAACGGTCGATGAAAAAGGCGAGGAGATCCAAGAAAGCGAGGAAAACAAGGGCGAAGAACCCGACGAAGATTTGGAGGCCCCGAATGCAAATGGTGCGCCCATGGACGAGTACATTCCCGATGCCAACACTTTGGATCTGCCCGATGACATGGCTCTGGAGCCTGACGAACAAGGGGATCAGGGAGGACTCGAAATGGGGGATGAAATGGATACAGAGTTGGACGAAGATGAACAACACACCGATGAGATGGAGGAAACAGACAGCCTTGGAAAGGACGAGTCTCCAGGGGATATACCAGAACCTCAATCGCAAGAAAACCAGCCGCCGGATCAGCCTCCCCAAGCTACAGACCATGATGCAGACAATGTAGAGGAAGACGTCGAGGAAGGCGCTATTGCTCAGCCAGATGTTTCTCCTGGGAACGGAGATGCTGGGAACAAAGACAATGAGCCACAGGCCAATGATGGTGCACAACAAGGGCAGGCAGGCGACGCATCTGGTGAGATGAAGGACGATGCCGCAGCACCTGAACAGAGCACCAACGAGACCTCTGAAGAATCAAAGTACGCCGCCCATTTATCCATGCAGAAACCTGTATCTGAACTTGTGACCAGACCAAGAGATGATGCTGAACCCTCGAAACCATGGTCTTCCACTGACACGGCCACGAAACCAGGTACATCAGCGGAGGGCATGCAGCATGGTGGAGCCTATGCCCGCCAACACACCGAACTCACCACGAACCCTATCCGTAACCTTGGTGATGCACTCAAAGAGGTACAACAGCGCTTCGAAGATATCCTGGGCGGTGGAGAGTCTTCCCCGTCCGCTGCAGACCAAGCTGCTGAGCAAATCGAGTATGCTGATGCGGACGAGGAGATGCAGGCTTTGGGTGCAGCGGGCGAGGAGCAGGTTGCGAAGCTGAATGAGCTAAGGCTTGTTGATGAGAAAACAGAAGCAGTCGCACTACCCATGGATATCGATGCTCCCCGCACGGATGAGCTTGCACCACCACCACAGCCATTGACTGCATTGCATACGGAGCCAGTGACAGAGGGTGCACGTCCAGACATAGAAGGCGCCATAACTAAGTTGGAGACGCACTCTGGTGCAGACCCCGAACATGTTTCCTCACGCCGTGATCCTTCATCTTTACAAGCGGATGTCGATGAAGACATGGAACAATCCAGTCCAGACAGCTCCTTTGAAAACATAGAGGCAGCCCTCCAGACCTGGCAGGATTCAGGCTATACCTGCGAAGATGCTGAATCTCTTTGGCGGCTTTACACGTCCCTCACACACGACCTCTCTTACGCTCTTTGCGAACAACTGCGTCTTATCCTTGCACCCACCCTGGCCACTCGTCTCAAAGGCGACTACCGGACAGGCAAGAGGCTCAACATGAAGAAGATCATTCCTTATATCGCCTCTGACTACACCAAGGACAAGATCTGGCTTCGGCGCACGCGCCCCAGCCAGCGCGAATACCAGGTCCTTCTTGCACTCGATGACAGCCGCAGTATGGCAAGCTCCCGCAGCGTACATCTTGCTTATCAGACACTTGCCCTCGTGAGCAACGCCATGGGGAAACTTGAGGTCGGCGACGTTGCAATTGCCAGGTTCGGCGAGGGCATGGAGTTACTTCATGGCTTTGACGAAGGACCATTCACGGATGCTGCTGGTGCAAAGACGCTCGGCGCGTTCAGATTTGAGCAGCGTGCCACGAACGTCCTGGATATGGTAGAGAGGAGCCTCGAAGTGCTAGAGATCGCCCGAGAAAGAAAGGCCACCGGGTCGGCAAGTGCAGGTGAACTATGGCAACTTGAGATCATCATTTCGGACGGTATCTGTCAAGATCACGAGCGTTTGCGGCAGGTGCTGAGACGGGCAACAAGCCAACGCGTTATGGTCGTGTTCATCATCATTGACTCACTGCACTCGACCTCCACTTCTGGGCAAGGGCAAACACAAGACGCTTCTGCTGTACAGAACTCAATCGTTTCGATGAATCAAGTCGCCTACACGATGATCAACGGGCGCATGGAGCTTCAGGTAGAGAGGTATTTGGATTCTTTCCCATTTGATTACTATGTGGTGTTACGAAGCGTTGAGGCGCTACCTGAAGTACTGTCAGATACACTTAGACAATTTTTCGAAAGGATCTCCGAAGAGTAGAATACTATATGAATGATAACAATTGAGTTCTACTTGCAGTACTGGCGCGAGCAGCTTTTCAGTGTTCGGAGCACCCCCACTGGTGTTATGACTGTCTTTGAGGGCCTTTGCAGCAGCTGTAAATGCTGCAGACTTGAAAGTGCCATCGGCCACCATCTGCAATCAACCTTGCCGTATCATAAAAGTATGCTTATCTCCAGGTTGAAGCCGAGTAAAAGCATAGTCAACAAAGGAACTCACGAAGGTAGAAAACAACAAAGAATTTTATCGAGCGATATCTGGTGAAGGACGCTGTAAAATAAGAATGCCTGGTACTACAATGTCCACTACACTAGCAAACACCTAGTACGAAATTTGATAAGTCTCACCTAGGCCTAAACCTTCAGTTACTCGATTGTGCCCACACCTTCCGTTGGTAATCTAATAAAATGGGCACAAAATCCCAGAGGCCGAAGTCGGGCCAATAGGTATTCACCATGTGAATCTGTGTGTTTTCGCAGCACTGGAGAGGTACGGATGAGTTTGGTGAAGACAACATTTTGGAAGAGTATATGGCTGCCATTTTCACCAACATCAAGAAAGAGAATAGCCACTTCTTTGAAATGGGAGATAGAAGACAAACAAGCAAATGAATAGAGATTGGTGATGGGGAGGACGAAAGACAGGGAAGGAACAGAGACACACCTGCCACTGCAGAAAACCACTCAATCGCTTCACGCCACTCGTGCGAATGAAAATGTCGAGCGGCGGACTGCCCCCAAGCGAAGTCATGAGATTTTCCTCGATAATTTGTTCTGTGATCAATCTGCGTGTATTGGTTAGCATGAAACACGGAGTGAGAGAAGTTGAAAATTAAAACAAACGGCCAAGGAAATATCTGTGCTCACAAAGAATCAAAGCTCTCTTTATCAAGGGCTTGCTGCACGACAGTTTGTACCGCCAATGTCATCTCATGGCGCGAGGCGTATGGTGCGCAGACATTTAATATTGCTCTGTCGGAGTATGTTGAGAATAGAAGACGAGGGTAGAGGGGACATACCTGTTATTCTGACGCGTCATTCCCTCCGCTTTATCAATTGCGACTTGAACATGTACAGGTAGCAGCTTGCGATGGCCAAGTACGTTGAGGCGTACACCATACTGGCTTAAGAGGGCACTGAAGAGTAATCGCAGGCAGTGACGTCAGGCGAGCAAGCACTTTAACTGCAATGCATTTAAAATAAAATCTCACCCATTCTGTGCTATCTCCACGAGCCTCTCTTCTGCTAGTTTCATGAGCGCGTCGACCTCATCAGGTGGTCTATTGAAGTTTTCGATCGCAAAGGCGTAGACCGTAACACAGTGTATGTTAAGGCGCATGCA
Source organism: Suillus fuscotomentosus (assembly GCF_016647785.1). Lineage (NCBI taxonomy): Eukaryota > Fungi > Basidiomycota > Agaricomycetes > Boletales > Suillaceae > Suillus > Suillus fuscotomentosus. Next base: position 184,689 of record NW_024539534.1, read on the forward strand.
TGTCTCTAATACCTGTAGCCAATGTTAGGGGGTCTCCATGACTCAAGCAGGATCAAGGGATGTACCTGCTTAAGTGTATGGAACCCGTCTGAATGACCGTCAACCGCGCGGCGGCCAGTGAGACGTGCAAAGCGGCGGTTACCATCCATTTCGAAGGCCACATGACGTGGAATAGGGCCCGCAGAAAGAACATGGAGGAGCAGAATCACGAGTTGGGCCTTGATGAAGGCGAGCAAGGACACTGTCCAGCCCAGGATCCCGGGCCATGTCATTGCGAAGTTCAAACGTGGCTGCAGAAGGTAATACCGTATGAGCACAGCCACATACAGTCTGTTTCTTACGCGGCCTCTGTGATAAGTTATCATTTCCCTTCCCTTTCGACTTTCTCTAGTTCTTCTTCGTCGTCTTGCACGATGACACGCACACATGATGCCGATACATCAGCCACGCCCGACGAGCGACGCGGTTTACTCTTGAAAGTTGATGACGCTGTCGAACCTGATGTCGAGCAGCAACCCACTTCCCCTGCCCCCTCACACAAACGCAAGCGTTTTGCTGGATTCAGTGTTCTCCTCTCGCTTATTCTTTCTGCCACCCTATTTGAACTCTGGCCCCGTACTCAAGATGACACCAGAATTGGCAGGAACGCATTGTATTCGAATGGAACGCACGAGTTCAAGAAGACAGTGCTTATGGTGTCGATCGATGGTCTTCGTGCGGATTATTTGGATCGTGGACTCACGCCGCATTTACTAGATATCAGTCGGGAAGGTATAAGGGCAAAGTACATGAAGCCTATTTTCCCCGTGCGCATTCCCTTTCGGTTCTTTGCTCTAACACTAAACACTTCCCTCTCTGCAGACTCTGACGTTTCCGTGAGTCATAATTTGTTGAAGTAATTGATACATATAAATGACGTTTGTTTCAGAAATCACTGGGCATTGATGTAAATATTACCCGTATATTGCTCAACACGAGTTTATGCTACATCTAGGACTGGCCTCTACGCTGAGTCACACGGCATCATTGCGAACGTTCGTCCTTTACCACTTTCATCAACTGCCTGGCATTCTCACATTGGCCATGTAGAACTTCTGGGACCCCGTTTTCCAAGACACATTCCATTATGCTCGTGTTGAATCCGCGCAGAACCCGAGCTGGTGGCTCGGTGAACCTGTCAGTACCCACCGAATTGTTTTTGTATGCCCTCTTAATACGTTTCCTTTCACCTCTTGTAACTTTGCACGTCCGTCTCGTCACTTGACTGACACATACGTCGGCCTCCCTGTCCTCTGCATTTCCTGCCGTTTGTACAAATTAGGTGTGGGAAACCGCCGAACGTGCAGGCATCATCACCGCAAACCTCATGTGGTCGGTTTTCTTCCCTCTGTAACTTAATTTGCTCTTTATTCACTTGACCAGGCCTGGTCCTTGGTCTACATCCTCGGGCGTGAACTCTACATATTTTCTACCTTGGGAGGTAAGGGTATAGTCTTGGACTCGAAACAGGATACGATGTGATCTGAAGTGGAACGCAGAATAATTACGCTCTCGAGAAGAAACTTTCCAATCTCTTAGAGTGGGTTGATCTCCCGCTGGAAGAGCGGCCGCAGCTTATTCTTGGTGTGTTCTTGCATCTATTTTCTTTCTCTGCTTCTAGACCAGTATACTTCTGTTGCTCTAAGCCGAGCGATGTTTATTTCTTCTGCTTGTCATTTCGTCCTCGTCGATTCTCTCTTGTGACATGCTGATGTCATTGTTTCATAGGGTATGAACCGTCGCTAGACCAAGCTGGCCATGCAACAGGTCCAATGTCCAAGGCCGTTAATGTAAGCATTGCGTCAATTCCATTGGTTGATGTACTTATTTTCGTTTTCAAAACTTGCTACTTACTACAGATGAGTCTCGCAGCTATCGATCTTTTCGCTCGGAACCTAACCCAAGCACTGGGGGAGCGCAACCTCACTCATATTGTTGATATCATTTTCGTCAGTGACCATGGGATGATGGACACCAGCCACCCGACTTGGATATATGTTGACGAGATTGTTGGTCAGTCGTGGAAAGGTGTTACCAGGGTGGATGGTAAGTAATTCCATCATATAGTCTGTTGCTTACCGGAATGTTTCGACTAAGTGGCGGATTGCTTACTCTGCGCTGTTCAGGTTGGCCATCCATGGGCTTACGCTTCGCTCCTGGCACGAACGTGACCGAGGCCCTTGAGCGTCTGTGCGAGTACACACTTTCCCACCCGGATCAGTTCGATGTGTTCACGACTGAGAGCTTCTCCACCGACCCCGGCACCTCCTTGGTAAACCTCGACGTATTCAACTACGGTAAGATGTCTGCAGGCACAGTGGAGCCTATGCCCGAACGATACCATTTCTCCCACAATTACCGCATCGCCCCTGTGTGGATTGTCCCGCGCACAGGCTACGCGCTGACTGACCACACGGACGGCGAAGATGGAATGTCAACTGGAGTGAGTTCACCTTAACGTATCTGTAGGTCATCGAGCTAACACATCGCACCTTCCTAGAACCACGGCTATGACAACGAAGACCCGTCGATGCATGCCATTTTTGTCGCACACGGGCCTTTCTCGCAGGGCGCGAAAGCGGCTGTGGTCGCACGAGGAGAGGATGATGGCACAGGAGAATACGTGATGCCAGGGTTCCAGAATGTCGAGATCTACAACCTCGTGATGCGATTGCTGGGCCTCGACGCTACAGATACAGCTACAACCAACGGAACCGCTGGATTCTGGGATACATTTGTCTTGCCAGATGCTTGAACTTCATACATATTTGGAGTCGAGCTGCTTTAGATGCTTTAAATGCTATTATTACTCATCACATTACTGGATGTTGATACCTTCCTGGATGTGCTACATATGCATTATATTTGCTACCCTCCCCGAATAATTAGAGGATCTGACATGATGGGATTGCAATCAGGTATAAGATCTACACCATAAGAGCTGGAGAAAAATCAATACAAGGGAAAAGCATGGAGCTCATATATACACCACTGCCTACTCAAAGCCAGTACCAACCATTAATGTGCTTCCGCATCAAACACCATGTGATTACTTCCGATGTTCATATGCTCGCCAGTAGCACTAGGCACGTATGCAGCTTGCGGGACACCTGTCTCATCCAGTCCTTCCGCAGCCTCGATGATCTCGTACAAACGCGAAGCAACTTCGGGTGGAGGCACACGCCCGCCAAGGATATCACGTGCAGGTACAGGTGATCCGTAGAAGTCGCGGTTAGCGTCTTTCCGCTCTATAAGAACAGTGCCCTCCAGCGAGAGACCAGCGAAAAGACCTGTGGCACGTATCAGCACATCATGTTAACAATCACATTACGGTCAAAATGAAAACTAAGATGAAAATATAAGATATCTCACCCTTCGATTTCGAGTATGAGAACATGGGTGCAGGGTGAGCCAAGGTGGCCTGGACGCTCCCGCCAGTGCCAATAGGGCCCGCTGAGGCGCTGATGTTTCCGCCGATGGTGACATTTCCGCCTATGCTGAATGCCTTGACTGCATCCTCGCTGTTCAGTACGATCACAAAATCTGTGATGTCCGCGCCGATTTGGAGGCCCCACCCGAGTCCACCAGTTGCTATGCACGAGGGCGCAGACCATGATCCATCCGGGAGCCGCGCGATGACTAGGCCAGAGCCAGCTTTCCCGCTGAACATGAATCCAGCCTTGAGCACTTGAAATACGGCGAGACCTGAGCGCATTAGTAAGTGAGAGGGGGTGAGCTGAGATTTGATGGATGTCACCTCTTGCACGCTGGAGGACGGCTGTAGGTACTGAGTTGAGTGCAGATTCGGGATGATTGGGGTTAGCTGTGGCAGCAAAGCATTCAGCAAGTGATGTTGTCGATGTCGTTGGAAAGAATATGCGCACCAAGGAAACTCTCAAGGATCTTTGCTGCCTTCTCAGCTTCCCCCGGCAGCGTGAATCCTTGCACGAAGTCTCTAGAGCCACTCGCCACGCGCGAGGAGCCTTCTTTGACGAGAGCCGTGGCCTGAATGCCCGCCTTCTGTGCGCCCTTCTTGAATTTGTCTAGCATGGACATGATGAGAACTTAAGGAAGATATCAGATGTGTCGTGAACTGCTTATACTCAGCTAAGTAGTATTATCAGCCTGTGCCAGCTCGGCCAAGGCAGTACTACGGCATTTTACGTAACAGATACACGCTTACGCGCTCATCCGTGGTCACGCAACTCGCAACAAGTCATGGAAACTGATTGGGTATGGATATGATTGTGCTATTATTAATAAGAAGTCGTCCAGAATGTATTACCGCCACACGTCGTTGAGGGTTGTAATGCCAGACATGCTCGTTGTGAACTCATTATTGGGATCAGATTCCCAAGTAATATTACCATTGTTGACGATGATGTACTTATACTGAATTTGTGTGTTCGCTGGAAGAGTGACGGCCGCTAGGACTTGGTGTTAGTACATGTTGCACTTAAAAAAAAGATTCGACGTACTGCTCCAGGTTGGGTAGTCAGCTGAGGACATGAGAATAGCATTGGTGGTGCTCCAGTCAGTCAGAGCACCGACAGAGCCAGTCAAGTATATGTTCTCTATAGGCGGCAGAATTGAATAAACTTGGTTACGTTCACTGCATTAATCAACTCACGTCCCACGACAGTAGTAACGTTGACGTTGAAGATAACCGGAACAGTTGAGGCCTTGCTAGTAGAGCATGCGGGGGAAACTGAAAGACCCGCAGCACCCCAACTGGCAGATGTTTCACCAGCTCTTGCATTGAATGCAGTCAACGCAGACGCATAGCTCCACGTGAGATCGAAAGCACTGTTGGGTGTGCCATCGCTCCTGGTGTACTGCTCAGCCAGTCCTCCACCTGAGGGAGTGTACTTCGCAGCCGTAGCAACGAAACCGTCTGCGAAATTCTTGATCGCTGTTGTGAGAGTGCTGTAAGTTGGAGTCGAGGAGCTGTAGGTCCCTGGCTTAATGCTTGCGTCGAACTGTTGGAAGAAGGGGAAAGAGACATCTGTTACCGTCAGCAAGCCTTCCTTACTCCACACGATGAGGGCGTCGTAGAGCTGCTCGGCAACTGCAAAGGATGCCAAGTACCACGGCTACGGACAGTTGAGAAATAAGATCAGGAATAGGATAAAGACCTTACGTTACCACCCTGGTACACATCCTCAGGGTACCGTCCAGTTGCAACAGCCTGGTCGGCGCGTATGCCAGCGTTGATGTCGTATATCTCACGGAAAGAGTCCACATAGACTTTGAGGTTGGATAGAGCAACATCAGAGCAGGGCTGGAAAGTAACACCATCGCAGCCAGCTTCGACGTCAAAGACGTGAATGGATGTCAACACTGTGTTCGCATCTCTGCCAGAACGGCCCCCTCCGGTGTTGGCGGTCATGAAGCCAGGTGAGGGGTTCCAAAATGACTATTGAGATGCTCGCTTTGGGAAAATACTACATGGAAGACTCGCTGTACGCACCTGGAGGAAGCAGAGAATCTTGTTGGCCTGGGTATTGTATCCACTGACAACTGAACTTTGGCCGATTGCAGTGGCAAGAGCGGAGCCCTGACGAAGTGCGCGGTGCTGAACAGCGCTAGTAAAGAATGAAGAGGAATCAACCTCCTCCCACAGGTCGAAACTTAACCGTTGTGTGAGTCTCAGGACAAGAGTGCTTGAATTAAGCAAACCTCACGTCGTCTCATTCCAATTGTTCATGATGTAGTCTAGGTCGAGTTTGATAATGGGCCAAAGGGAGTCGGTGACGTATGTCTCATTTTTGTTGGCAATAAGCCAAGTTGCATAGGTGATCATGGCGGTTGAACGCAACGCAGGACCATCTGTTTTCCCTGTTAGCGATAGTATGCCACTGCGCATTTATCATACATACCACGCTGGGGGCGACCCCACGCCCCAGTGAATGCAGTCTCATTGATGTTGAACTTGGGCTCGCCTAAGCCACCAGTGGAGACAGTTCCACTTGGGTTGGGGACCTGCTGCATATTTGCTTCGGCGACAATGAAGTCATTGATGTGACCACGTAAGGTGGTGTCTTGCCCAGAGGTGTATTGATCAATGAGCATTTTGAAAACGAGCGAAGAGTCCCGGACCCATGTGTACAGGTAGTCTGGATCAGTGGTACTAGGACTGGCGATGACCACGCCGGGCTGCATGAATTTGGGTCAGCAGTTCAAATACTTGGTATCTTCAGAACCCACATAAGCTCCAGACGACTCAACACCACTGGAGCCGATGTTTGCAAGTACACCAGCTTTGGCAATGGGGGATTCAGTACTTATATACGAGTCCACCGTACTTGACTGGCCAAACGCTGAAGCGCAAAGCCCAAGCGTAGAGGCTAACCTGAGGGAGCGCCACATATTGACCTGGGGAAAGATGGTCTGCAAAAATCTGCAGACCTCGTCTTTATAACTCCAGTACGGCCCGTACGATGCCATATGCAAGAACCGAAGAACGATGTCAGGGAAATGATCGTGGTTACATTCAAGAAGGTCCGCGGCTAACTTATAAGCCATAAATTTCAGGCTGAGCTGGCCAGTTTGGGGCCACTTGGCTTATCCACAGCGCTCCATATGATGATATAGTCAAGGAGCACTTTCAAATGGTTGTTTCTGCTAGCTAACAGCACCAACCGTGTGAAAACTTGATTTACATGAATTTGTATTACGTACGTCTATACGGCCCTATACCATGGTCTCGCTCCTGGTCAACTGCCAGCGGAAACCCAGCTAGCTCGAAAACCTGGACCATTACTGTAATGATCACATCATTTGGAATCGTAGAACTGAATGATCTCATATTTCCATTCTGCGATTACAACTGGTGGGTTTCTGGACCTTCCACCACTTCGAGCACTCGGCATACAGAGATCATCGATGAAGGCCCTGGCATAGCGGTCAATTTCATAGTAAGAAGTAACGACTATCGTCATTCTTTTTCATTGATGATCTGTCTAGGGGAGACTAGCTCAGTCTTGATACTTTCCACACAAGTATTGCAACTTGCAACTTGCGGATCGCGACGAGGCACCGATTCGAGGACTGGACTCCTTCATATGTATATATTTAATATGTCATTGTTAAACTCAGTCCATCTCCACGATCCAGAGGTCCTGTCTAAAGCAATTCTGCAACTTATAATTGTGGCGATGGAGGGAACACAGGGCGAAAACCTAATCTTTCTCGGTCAGCTCTGGGCAGACCGTCATTCGCATCCGTACCTTGGCGACAAGCTTTCTGCCGTTAACTTTACCAGCTGCTAGCAGACTAGACCACCGGTGCTTTCAGGAAATCATTCGCGCCATGCCCCAGCTTAGATATGAAGAAACTCCATGCAACTACAGCTGTCTGATTGCCCGGCTCTTCTGTAATGGTTTCTGCCGATGAATCACAAGTGCATCTAATTCTAAATTCAAATCAAGTACAACTCGGCAAGTTTCAAGTTGGACTAATCTTACACATCGACATGAGCTAGTGGAAATTCCCAAATATTCACGACGTCATTACTAGTCCAAAGACAACTCCCATGTGGAGGTCAGACATCTGTGTCGAATGCATCTCCCATGTGGGTGTTGTGCTCTTTACAGCTCCGCTTTGCATTCACTTTACACAATGACAGCCATCGAATACTCCCGAATGACCACAACTGCACTGATCCACAGTCCACTATATGAGTGTTCCGCCACAGTAAACCATGCAGGATTCAATAGCTATAAGATCCTTGTACACGACGACGGTTGTAAGTCCCTGATCACTTAGAATGAACCCTCTCATCTTCACCAACGCTTTCGCATCGGTCCATATCGGTGTCCAAGAATGTTTTTGCGGCAAACCGACGGTGGAAGATCACGATTTCTGCTTTTGCTCTCCTAGCTGTGCTCGCGCAGATTCATTGCGCACTCTAGGTGGTCAAGGTGACTACCATTATCGCAACGTTATGCAGAGGGCATGTGCCAGCCCAGCTGTTCCACAACATGCGCTCTCGAGGCACAAGTCGGAGCACCAGCTTCGCAGTGTTTCTATCTCGAAGCGCGCTTCTATGTTGCAGCAGTCTCCACGTTCCCCCAAGCCAATGAAGACCCTCCCCACATTGGAAGAAGTCACGACCACTATTCTTCCTAGAGAAAGCATATTTGAAGGCGGAGACACTTCTGTTCATATTCCCCGGCGGCCCTTCGAACCACGAAATGAATCCGTTGACACACAACAATCTGATCCGCCTCAACGGACCCTCAAGCACTCCTTGCCCTCTAAACCGGGGCTTAACAAGGGCGTTCGTGATTCAATCTTCGCAATGTTCCGTAAAAAGATTCAACAGGCTGCCCCGCCGAGCGCGAAAATTCGAAGAGAGTCGTCGGTAACTGGAGCCATATTACAAGAAATGGAAGAAGAAAACGAGGAAGAAGCTGCTTGGGGAGGACTTCAGGATCGCATGGAGGACAGCTCAAGGCCCCCTACCTTGGTTCACCATCAAGTCAGACAGACTACTGACACTCGACGATCACGCGTCATTCGTCGCTCGGCTTCGTTCGCAGGCTTTAACGGTGATAGGGGATCTGTGATGGAGGTAGTTTCACAACTTCGTCAAGCGTGGAACGAGATGACAGACATCACACCGGACTTTGACGAGAGCTCGGACGAGGAGTATTAGTTGCCATTTTATTTTGCCTTTGAATGCGCGGAGCGTGATATGAATATGCTACACTATGTACTATGTCATGTACAGTTACGATTACTTATCAACTACTTATGCTATAACTCGAGCAACGATATCTCTCTCTGGCTTCACGATACCATGATCCTGTTGTTCCCATTACTATGGGGTGTACCAAGTTTCGATCGATTTACGTCGACTTCCGGCTTATTATATAGTAACACTTCAATGGATACAAAAAAAAAACACTGCTTCAAACCGCCTCAGATCCTGTCCTATAAAGCGAGCACTCCAATAACATAGATCGTTCGTACGACGTACACCTCACTACCGACTCTGTCTGTTGGATACTATCATGTCCTCTGACCAGATCTCATCTCAGGTCTCACAGCAGACCCTGCAGGCTCAAGTAATGATCGGAATTAAAATACAAATTGTTCGAAACGAGGTATGTTATGAACGCACTATGAGTCTTTCGAGAATCATAAGAAAATTCGCGTTTCTCTCGAGTCATCTCTCATGATAGATTCATACCATTGCTGCAACCAGAACAAATTCAGTTCCCGATTACATCAACTCGCAAGAACTCACATTTAGTCGTATTCTTGTTTTGTTTTTGGATACGATAGTTATATCCATGCTAGCAGTTTTATGGAATCATGTGTCCTCCTGGGAAGCAGGGGGTGAACAGACACCGAAAATGAGCAAGGGCAGAAGCTTACACCTGACCTGCCCTCCCCAAGTACCAAAGGTAGAAATGGTCGCTCATGAACTTCCCCCAAGCCGAGTCCTCTTTGTTCCACGTGTCATAAGCCCGTGTTTTGTAGTCGAACAATCAGCCGCCCAAATGCCAATTTTTGAATTACTTACGTCTGTACGGTTTTCACTAGGGTGCGACCTTTTAGCAATCAAATGGTTGAATGAACGAGCGGAAGGCCCTGGAGGATACCTCGGTCTGCGATAGTTCAGGATTAATTAAATGTTGTTGGCTGTGAATTTTTGACTTGCTACTTAGTCCCCATAACCCTGGTCCCTTGAAACTATCGCATTGACATTGACCACTATAGGGTGTTTGTCGTCAACGGGAAGGAGGCAATGTTCATTCCTACTAGCCAGGACAGGGTTTAAAGGCCCTGAAATGAAGTGTTTGTATCAGACTTCGTACCCGTAAGAGTCCTGGTCGCATAGATCATGAAAGTGAATTCCTCTTTATACATTTCAAGTATTTCGCCGGGATCGTGGTAGACCGCAATGATACTAAACCTCTGAGTACATGCGCTCATAACGAGCCAGCAGAGTATGAATGGGGTGCTTGCGCTCCCATTCTTCGAGCAGGAACTCATGAACGGCAGCAATCGGCGCTAATAAAACATTTCAACCTTTTGAATATCTCTCAGCTCCAGAGTTAAAAAACTATGGAGAAACCCCTTCGTGGTTTCGTGGCTTTTTGGACTTGACAACTATCCCCTTCCTCTATTTCAGAGTGAAAGAACTAGAGGAGGCCGTCGAGTGATGGATACCGTAGACGGTGGAGTATAAGGGACAACCTGCACAGCACTTTCCGGAATGCGTCGACTCCGGCAGGAGGACTGATTTATGTTGGATCCTCGGTCTTTCATTCTGATGAGGCAAATGAGACTGGTGGGGTGCAGAAAGATGACGAGGGTACCTCCAACTGAACAGCCTTTCGAGTACTTGAACAGAAGTAGAAAAGGCGACAAGGTTCGTAATATCTTCATTGGAGAACAATGTGTTTTTCTGAGTATCATCCTCAGCCAAAAGTTCAGCAACGGGTTTGAAACAGGTTTTGCATCAGAACACCGGACAAAAGTTACAGAGTAAGTGATAGAATGAGGATGCTCTTGAAAGATACTGTGGACTAATTTTGAAGCTAGGGTTGCTGATGCAAGACGACCAAAGTCAGGAAGGGATGTCAGAACATACGCTAAAAGACCCGTGTTCACGAAGGAGGTTGAACCGAGTTCTCCATCTGTGCACTTTAGGGGGTCATGAAGCGTTGTGCACATGTGGGCTGTTCGTTCGTTCGTTCAAGGCACAGCAAAACCACAGACGGGCTTTGAAGATCTGTGTTGCATTACGACAGTGAGCTCGTTATAGGTGTCCAATGGTAAGTGGCTCACGTTGGTCAAACGAGTTATATGTCCGGACTTTTCCGAACAAGGTGCTCCAAACACGCATAACAGCTTTTGCAAGATGTCATTTCCATATACCTAGTTCCGTTAACTCAAGAACCCACCTTATCGCTGTCGTTGTGTTTTCTCCCGTTCCCAGGAGGCTTGCATTATGATGGCTCGCGCGTCCTTAGTCTTATTGCTCCTTTTCTTTGTAATTCAGGTCTACGCGCAACCATTCAGCTTCCTTCGCAAACTGTCTGCGACCTCCCAAGAGGGCAGTTGGTTGTGGGGTTGGGTTTGGGGCGCTGAAAGCTCTGTTTCTGTGGTGGATCGGTCACCGCCTCTAACCTTCCGTTCAAGGCCTGCGGCTTTTGGTCGGGAACTCAAGGAGCCACTCTTAGGTTATGTCATTCCACTGTCCTCGTTCACGACTTCATGCCCTGGCAACGATACCTTACTGGTAGACCGTCATTCGAATTCGGGGTGCCCGAAGTTATGCATATGTGGTCCCCACCAACCGGATCCAAGCGAGTCTTGGATCGCACTAGTGCAGAGAGGCCAATGCTCCTTTGTGGACAAAGTGAGTGTGCTCGTCCAGAATCCTCGACCCGATTTTCTGATATCGTGTTAGGTCAGGGAATCCCAGAGACTGGGTGCCAGGGCCGTTGTCATCGGGGGCCAAGATCCCGACATCAGCGGTCAACCAGACATGCTTGTCAATATGTATAGTACAGGTTCGCTCTTTTCTCATGCAACCATCGAACCACAGTTGAAATGTTCCAGGCGACGCTTCTGACGTCGAAATTGCTTCCACCTACATCACATGGTCGGATTACAAGGAATTATCTTTGTTAATACGCTCGTCTACGACCTCTCATGCTGGCTTACAAACGCTTTCACTTTTGATCACGACTCAATACTCAGCTTGGGAATGGTATTCGTGAGTGTCAATGTCCTCTCGCAGTTCGCTGCTCAAAGTCGACCATTCAGCCCAATATTAACATTCATCGTCATCCTAATACTCCCCTCTTGTCTCACATTCGTCACACTTCTCATTCATCGCATCCGCATGGCTCGTGCAGCACAACGTGATCGTGCTCCGGAAAATGTTGTCAAAGGTTTTCCATGGCGGGTCTGGAATGGCACTGCATGGGAGAAACATGAGGGAACCATGACACATGGAGCCCATTCAATCGGGGCACACGACACTGATCTCGAGTCGGGTCCTTCAGATCATAGTGCATCGTCGCCCTCCACATCTCATGAAGCACTGAGCCATGCGCCGATACCATGGTGCGAGACGCAGGTGGAATGTGCCATCTGTTTATCGGAATTTGTCAAAGGAGATTGCGTCCGGGAGCTGCCGTGTCATCACATCTTCCATCTGGAGGAAGTTGATTCGTGGTTGATCAACCGGAAGAAATTGGTGGGTTATTGTGTCTCAAATCATTTGGGGCATGGCGATTCTTACTTGTTCACAGTGTCCTGTCTGCAAAGCAGATGTCACCCGACCCTGGCATCTTTCCCAAGCAAATAAACCGCATGCTGCACCTGCTAATGAACAGGGTTCTGATTCTGATGCAATATCTTCGTCTGTTATTACGCCTCCCATTACGGAACTGACACCCCTGCTTCGCGACCGCAGCGGGAGCACCGGCTCATGACATGAAATGATGATGATCGTGTTGAATTATTTTGTATGATATATGATAAGGCGGCCTCTCGGGTTCTCTTCTATTTCGCTCTGCGCATCGCGCACTGCGGTGTACCGTGTTTTTCAGTTGTAGTACATGTGCTCGTCAATAATACCGATGTACTCTTACCAGTCTGTAACTCGAGGCGATAATCACTGATCAGTAACGTAAGTGCTCGTGGTGGGGTCAATCTTAAAACCTGTTACCAAATTGAGTTTACTTAAGCTTGTAGTTTGTTGTGCAGTGTGGTTCTGTAACCCAAGTGTCCGATGACCGCCAGTCTCATTTGCGCCCAGGGGACAAAGAGATAAGGTACGTATGGACGCACTTTGTTATATGCTTCAAGCTGCATAATTGGCAAAACAGGAACATATACGGGCCAAGCTCCGAAGCTATAGCCTCAGTATGGGTCTTTCTCTTATTGTTGTTATTTTTGCACTTCAACGTGTTCCATTTAGTAAGTCTGTTTGTTCGAGCCAAGAGAGTTCATAATCTTTAGAAAATGAACACATGGCTAGAAAGCTAACTGCACCGGCGGTGAGTTTTACGTCGATGGCCCTCTTTATTTCTACCAGAGTCCAGACCGGGGCTAAGCCGGTTTCGGATTTAACCATTGTGCGCGATTCAAGTTCGCAACTGGAAAGTCGCGTTTCATGAGCATCTTTGTCTCACTTGGTCGTCACTTGTGTCTTTATTGGAGGGATCGTGAATAGCGGACCCTCTTGTAGACTCTGTTAACAGCCGTTGCATCCTATCTTCCTTAACAAACACAGAGTTTTCTCTTTATCTTTCTATATAAATGGCCAAGGCTTCCCGCAGCACTTCTAACTTCGGTGAGTATACGTCAGACAATTTGGCGCTTGCATCAGTGCCGACAGTGGCCCAGGCAGTGACGCAGAAGTGCGATTTCCTTACATACCAGCTAAGGAGAAGAAAATGCATTTACAGTCGTCGACACTTTGTCGCTACTATGCGACTGGAAGTTGTCGGCGCGCTTCAGCGTGCCGTTTTGTGCATCTGCAACCAGAGAACGTCCCACAAGGCATGATGTCTCTATGTTTGCTTCGTCTCCCGCGGACTTACATCGCAGAAATCTCGCCATCAGAGAATGCTTATTCTAACGAACAACCCGTGCACACGAGAATATGTCGCTACTACGCCGCCGGACATTGTCGACGTGGTTCAGCATGCCATTTTGTGCATTCGCTACCGGAAAGTGCGCCACAAGGTATGGTGTCCCTAGTGTTCGTTTCGTCTCCCACAGACTTACATGCAAGGAATTCCAAAGGAATACCGCCATTAGTGTATGCTTACCCCAACAGACACGAGGTGCACACGAGAACACCACTCAAGGGGTGGGATCAAGACATCGGCCATAGTCATGGCTACACAGCGTATGCCATATACACAGTAGCCCCACATACGGAACCATACCGCTTCGACACGAGAGGCGCCTTTGACAATTTCAGCGATGTCTCTTCGAACTCCAGCCCGTCTGATCAGAGTTTGAATGCCGCATTCCAAGTCATAACCATCGAAGAACCTGTCCCTTCAGAATATCTCCCTTCTGCGTTCTCACAATCGTCACCGAGCTTACAATATCCCAACAACGCGGGACCACGCTGTGGCAATGTGGCATACCCTGGTTACGATCGAGGATATACTCTAACTGGTTTGAAACCTCGAACCGCCACCCGCAGAAAAGCAGAGCAGGCGAAGGAGAAGCAAACCCTATATAGGAGTGAGTTTTTCCGATAGCTACTTTCCGCCATGGTTGGTTGCTCATCATTACAAAACAGCTAAACCTTGCAAATTCTTCTCAGCACACAAAAGCTGTCCTAAGGGCAATAAATGCAGGTTGTACGTGCTCTCTTGATGTGATGTCTTTTTTTTGGTAAAGCCATCACAGTTTTCATGATGTAGAGAAAAGTAAACGGGCAAAGAAAGCCGATAATCAGGCCCGTGAGACACCGTCATCTCACTTGCCTCCAAAACTGCATTCACCTCAGGAAGAGTTCAAGGCACATGATTATTATCCTATTACCTGGCGAGTGATTGGTGGTGGTGTAATGATGGGTGGGTATAGTATGTACTCCATAGTCAGTCGCAATTATTTTATTGACACATGTCCCACAGGGATACCTTGCAAGGCATTCGCAGCAGGCTACTGCCCCAACGGCAATAATTGCAAGCAGGCTCATGAGACTGAGGCCTGGACTTCTGGTGAGTTTCTGATCTAGTACCATTCACGTGAATTACTCACTGAAGAATGGGGCTTGAGCAGAAAATGATATTGTGGAACTTAAGACACAAACATCGGCGACGTCTGTGGCAGTGCCATCCTCTGCAAAGCAATCGATAGATTCAAGTGTTGAATCAAAGTGCAGGGCAGTATGCACCCACTACTCTGATTCATCTCATAATATCCACGACACCGACGGAGGCACATCTGGTAGTACGAATGATGCAGAGGAATCTATGGCTGCTTCAAATTCAAACAGCGCCGTTCCCTCTCGACATCGACGTACCAGATCGATGTCTATGCCGACTTCGCCGTCAGTTCTCAGAGCTCCTCATGTGAGTGCTGTCTGCATGCTTGACAATTCAACTAACGTACCCCGAAAGATTTTCGCGGAGTTGTGACTGCCAATTATGAAAGGATAACAATTGCTGTCGCCCAATTTGATGATTCTAAGGAATGTTCACATGGATGGAAGTGGTTGGCTGGGAGCTTACCGGATTTTGAGGGTTCATGAATGTTGTAGCATATATGTAACATTAAGAACGAGATGGAGACTGGACCCTTACATTTCGAGGCTATGGATATGAGGGCTCAGAAGCTCAGCGCTCAGTATCAAACGTGCTGCTAGTATGCACTTACGCACTGTACTAGTAGATCCACTGAACTGCCACATCCGCCGCCACTAGCCTCTTGAGAAAGTAATAGCAGTATCCTGGTACTCCACCGTAAAGTTATAAGTCTGCTTGTTGGCACAAAACCTTAGCGAAGTTGCTATATAGTGCCCCGTTGCGATGGCGGTCGTAAATTCATCTCCGAATTCTTCGTATAATTCTTCGTATCAAGTCTGGCTCTTCTCTCGAGCCTTGAACTTGAAATGGATGCATGTATGCCATACAAGCATTGCCGCCTCTCAACAAGGGGTATGGAATATACCATTCGAGGGTTGCTCGAGCGTGGTCCGTTCGTACGTAAGTTGGCTACACTTCAACCCGGGTACAATTCAAGCGGTTCTATTCTGCTTGAAAAGAGTCTCATGCTCTTTTGGTTGGTGACAAATGTTCCGCCATCGCAGCAAATATAGTAATACGGTCTCCCAACGACTCCCGGATAGTATTGCAGTGCTGCTCAGAGAACCAATGACTTGACTAGGAGATATAAGCTAGTCGTTAATAGACAGATTAGTAAACGGGTTAGGAACTTAATGGGAATGTGAATTTACTGCGTATAAATAATAGAGTAGAGTATGCGGAAGAGAGCCGTGCGCAGCGGGGTGATCTTGTAAGTAATCGGTCCCAGCCATGCTACCAAGTCACTGCGTGATCCGACCATGGGTCTGTCACCAGACGAATCGGATGTAAGTGTTTTGACGCAAGAAGCGGGCACTTGAGTGGCTGCAGAGGTTCCAGGGAGAGTACAATAAAATCCTAAACATGATGTCAGCAGGGAAATCATAAGGACCATGGCTCAAGACTCACTCTAACTGAGAGCGGGTCTGTTGCGAAGCTTCCGACCGTGACATCTTCGGTACATCGCAGTTCCCCATCCCAGTCCAAGCAGTCAATGCCCTCCCCAAGGGGGACGTTGCGATATGAGTAATGATTGTCGGGTAAAGGTGAGGAGTATGTCAATTTGCCTTCTCCTATTATTCGTTTGGACACCTTTTGTTTTTCGAAGACTTTAGGAACTACTTGGCGGAGTAAGTAGACGCGGATGGTGATCTTTCCTGAGAGGAGCACAGGAAGGCTGTGATCAGGTGCAAATTTGTCCAAGAATGGAGCTAATGAGCTCGATGGGGCACGCAATTGGAGATGGAACGGTATTGTCTCAGAAAATGGATAAACCTGTACTGAAGGAATAAAGAGCTATCACAGCAGTTAGAGACATGAGGACACCACAATTTGACTCAAAGACTTACAAGGCATTGTACCGGCGCGAGCCTGGAACTCTGTGTTGCATTCATGGTAGAGAGTACTTGATGCCATTCTTCAGGGGAGCTCTTCACCGTGGTCATGAACGGCACGTCGCTCGGAAGCATGGGTGTGTGTGGGCGAGAACGCGGATGATAACATACGGGTACCACGAGGCTGCAAATCGTGGAATCAGGGAATGTGAGTTTTGAACACTGCTACTCGTACTTACGAATCATTAGAAGATAAGAGTCGTCGAGGCCTTGAGACTACGACGCTAAGAGTGTAGGAGCACGTCGCAAATTTGTCCTCAAATGAGGGGGGTAAAGGTTGCGGTTGACATCCATCCATGAAAACAGAAGAAAAGGATATTGCAAACGGTAGGGTCCTAGGACAAGGATCACCGGCAGTGGACGAAGAACTCCACAAAGAATACGAGTCAGATGCAACCAATGTGGTAATGGCTGTCCCTGATGTCTCAAGACGAAGGTGACCCTCGAGCTATTGGGGAAAATAAGATAAATGCTAATTTGAAGACAGACGTGAACTCTACCTTCAAGGTGACCTCTACGAGGCCTTCTGAACTTCGCAAAGATATGTGGCCTCGAACGAGTCCATTTCTTCCGTAAACGGGCGTTATGCTCCCTAGCGGCTGATCTTTTAAAACAAGTGTGATGCTGTCTGTTATTCTACGAAAGACTCCAGTGTTATGGATTTGTGAAGACCGTCGTTGAGTTTCCTCAACCGTCTGTTCCCCTGGGAGAAGCTGTGTCGAGTATGACGGCGATGGTGGGGAAGGAGTATATGAAGGGGGAATAGACTCCATCTTGATCTTGAGGTACGAGGAGTTGAATCTCTTTCATGCCTCTGTCAATAGTGTTTATAGCAGCGCAAGAATCAATCTCGGCGTTGACTCATGCACGAGTCATCCTGGTTCAAAAATCATTCACATACTGCACAGTCCGGCACCGCAGTCATTGTCTTGTAATGATAGTTGTCTATCTAGGTGGACTGTGGCGAAGGTTTGATGCAGTTTGACTCACTGTGTGCTAACGGGCAGTGATGGTAAGACGGACTTGGCATACGCCGAGACTTGGTGAATTAAGCGCCGATCAAAATTAAACGCGCAGCACGTAACTCTAGTAATAACCCCGAATGTCCATTTTGGTGTCACGGTGATGATGCGCTGAGATTGCTATTAGACCTTTACTGTGTTCCTCTGGCTAGGCGCCCCACACGACCTTCGAGTCACCTCCAAGTCCTCACAACCCCCGCGATAAAGTCCCTATATTTGGCGGACCAAGGATGCAGTGCTTCCTACGGGCAGATGAATTATTCTGAGACAAAGGGCATAACTCGCGCCTCACTTCGGACCCTCTTTGCGGTGTTCTACAGTATCGATATCTAGTCCTTTCGGGTCTTATACTCTGCTTCAGCCACTGGCCATTTAGATCTGACAGCCTGTATATATACTACTTCTTTATAAGGCGACCTCCATCTGGACTGCGTGAACCTTTCTCGCTATTCTACCATCTTGATAGCAATGGAGGTCAACAATGACTACGATTTCTTACTTCCTATGGCGTCGTTGCTTCGGGCTGGCACGTCCAAGGCTCATGAATCCGCAGAGCACAGTCAAGGCGGCGTCCGGCTCGCAAAGGGTGAGCTGGACAAGCAAGAATACCTGTATTTCTTAATGATGCTGTGGCACGTATACGCGTAAGCTTCATTCAAGTCACATTGCATACTATGTGTTGACTCGCACTCAGCGAACTCGAGCGGGGTCTAGAGACGCACCCGTCATACCCAACGCTACAACCAACGTATAATCCTACATTGCTTGCACGCACTCCGAGTCTCTCTCAAGACATATCATATTTACTTGGGGTCCCCGAAGCAGAATGGCAGACGCACCCATCGCACAGCTCGTTGATGGCGTCACCTCCCAAGCCTTTTGTGGAATACACCACGCGCCTCCGGGAGCTTTCTGAGTCTTCAGATCCCACATGTTTACTTGCACATGCTTACGTCCGCTATCTCGGTGACATGAGTGGCGGCCAATTCATACGGCGACGTATAGCCAAGGCATACGACCTGGATGCGGATCGAGGAGATGGTATACAATTTTACGATTTCAAGAAATTGGACAGTAGTGAATCTGCGAATATGGGGGATCTCAAGAAAATCAAGGAATGGTACAGAGATGGACTGAACGCTGGTATTGGTGATGACACCACATTGAAAGGTTTATACACCGTCTTTGGGTTACTTCCGTTTTCTGAACTTTGATTCGCCAGCGGCTGTATTGGAAGAGGCCAACAAGGCCTTCAAGTTGAATGCCAGTATCTTCGATCTACTGTCAGGGGAGGGGCGCATTCAGGAACCACAGCAGCCAGCTGTCTCCGCGCCGAAACAGGCGAAGGCGCTGTATGACCCAATATTAGTTTCTTTCGGTGGCCTCCTTTCAGTGGCAATGACTGTGGGCCTGGCTCATGTCGTCTATATGGGCGCTAGCAACACCAGTGGCAATTGCGTGCTCAGGGGTGCTGAGTATTGGTTACGAAGCATTCTGTCGATTGCATAATGATTCCGAGATGCGTTTTAATGAATGGGATGGTTTGGAATGGGCATTCTGGATCTCAAGTTGTAGCATACATATCGTCATAAGACAGGCTTGCGTGTACATACTATAATGACAGTTTCATGAAATGGACTTGATATTGGTATTTGAGATCTGAACATTATCAAAGTTACGAATACAAACAATGAACAGAAGTAGCCAGCTACTATTAGTGTCCTGCAGCTGAAGTAGACTAAATCTATTAGACTACATATAGTTCGTGTGGCAAGTATCATCGACTCCTTGTGAATGCATCCTTTCCACCATAGTCCTCTTCGAAATCGACGGTAGACCCACGCATTGGTTGCATAACAAGACTCGCCGTACTCTGGGAGTCATGCAACTGCGCATAGGGACCACTCTTAAACCCGTCCACAGAAGCAGCCCCCCCATTCTGTTGGGCAGCCTTCTTGGCAGCTTTCTTTGCCATCCGCTTGCGGCGACAGCAACAACGCCACACGCAATAACTTATGAGGAGAATCAAGAGCACCAGGCCTCCGACAACGATGTAAGGCCAACGACTTAGAACCAGTTCCTCGTATGCTTGCTTTTTCTCCGCGGCGCTCTCAGGCGAGTGTTGTTCCTGTGATGCAGGAAGTAGGGCGTATTGAGAAGAGTTAATTGTGTTTTGCCCGTTCAGCCGGACCTGAATGAAGTCGTTGACAGCGGATTCGACGTTCGTGAGCGGGAGCAATTGGATGTAGGGATTATTGGAATTTGAGCCGCCGGTGATGAAATTGCCATAATTAATCAGGGCGTATGTGTTCCGCACTGCGAATGTGTCAAACAGGTATTGTCAGAACAGGTCGACAACCTACGGAAAGCCATTCCCAAAATCATATCATACTCTCCAAGAAGACTAAATGCAGAAGTGACTGGTTGGAACTATTCGGAAGGTCCAGATTTAGAACAACTTCGTGTTATGCGGAACTGTCACATACCGTTCCCAGGCAAGCTGGGTTTCCATTTGAGAAGGTCACCCCAAAGTCACTCGACGATACATCGAGTGGGTGAATAGGATATGAAACGCCCCCAAAATTGAAGGTAACATTGATAAGTTGCCCGCAAGGTACTAGCCAAGCTTCGTTTGCAACCGACCATTCGGCACCCTGTACACGCCCATAGATGGCATCCGACACCGTTCGAGGCACTTGAGGCAGGGTGAAGCCAGAGTCTAAAACTCCCACTATTGTGCCGTCAGGAGCTTTGGGGGCAATCGATGAATATTTGATCGGCTGTCCGTCAGGCCCAATGATGCCATTATTCTTGTCTGTTACAATCTGCCAATGCTGGTCAACATCAGTCACTCTGTAAACCTTTTCAATCGACAAATGTGGCATGCTGGTAATATTCTCGAATCCTGGAACGAGTTCTCCTATGGTGAACTGGCCAGTGATATTACTCCCTGGGTCTCCTTTGCGACTGAGCATCATAGTTATGTAGTCATTTGAGGACGTTTGTTCGAAAATTCTGTTGATTGGGTTATTCCCCGAATTTCCGTCGAGTTTCTTGTATATCGAGGAACCAGAATTTGGGCCAAGGCCGATGAGACCGTCATACCCTTCCGAATGAATATTTGTGGAGAAAGATGATACATTTGCAACAAGGACTGCACTGGATGTCAGAAAACGAAGCGGTGATACAAAAAAGGACACGGACGGAATGCCTGGTCGCTGACAGATTGCCCAGCAAATTCAAAAGGTGCGGTATAGATGTCGCCTGGCTATGGACGTAATGAATCGTGAGAACTATAACTTTGAGCGACTGACCAGCAGCTGTTCCAACTGGCGTATGAAAGTTTTAGAGAACTACCTGTGTCTGTTGCTCCAGGTATGGAGCCGGTCACCCATAGATCAGAGCTGTAAATGGGCAAATAAACAAATACCCGCAATGGCTGTGAAATTTGTATTACCTTCCCGTATCCAGCATCACTGATATGTTTTGACCACCAAGCATGATATTCGTGTAGTAGAAAGAGTTTTGCGTGTTCCCGACAGGTAATATGCCATTGGAAGACGATTGACGAGGGAAATGGGTGGTTGGGTTGTTAGCAGGTGTTTGAACGTGGACATCGAAAGGGATTCGGAGAGCAAGGACAGAAATCGTCGAACACAACGAAGAAACAAAGGAAAGTGTGATGAAGGAGTGCATCATGACGCCACTAAAGCGTTAATAATATGTTAGCCTGCACGGCGTGGAGGAGGATGGAAACGAGAACGTATGTAACTTGATGTGATGAAATTAAATCTTGTGGGATCAAATCATCAACCGTTGCACAGCAATTTTACTAGGCTCTCATATCAAACATCTTCCCTTCTCAACGTCACGTTCTATCATATCAGCGTGCTTTGGAATCGCCTTGGAAATGGCCTGATCATCTACTGCATTGTACTGGAATGAAATTCATGATTGTGAGTGACCTCCTTATGTGCCCTAGTAGTGCTGAATGACAATGCATTGTCAGATTGTACAAGTAGTAGTAGGCCATCCTTGGGCCATCCAAACTGGATGCTACCGCCTAGTCTCCCTATAGACGAATGTAAATGGTTTTTCCTTCTTAGCAGGTGCCTGTAACTCGTGACAGACAAAGAAGAGCATGCACGACAACCAATGAAGTGATCCGGTCGAAAATGGTGAGCTCTAAGCACTGCGAGCAACACGTGGATTCTGAACGCCCGTCCGATCAATTCATGAAGCTCAGGCTGTGCTGTCAACGTAAAACATGCAGCCGACCCCCATATAACCCTGAAGGCTCAGCATCTCGGTTTATTTCTTTTCTCTTCAGTACTTTCCAGTGCCATGAGGTCGTTTTTGCTACTTTTTTTCTTTGGCTTTTTAGTCACCTTGAACACTGCAAAAGGGGTTCATCTTGAACTGCACGGCAAGACTGGAATCTCTAGGTCCAAGCTTCAGAGAAGGACAAGCATCAGCGGCCTCGAAAGCACTGTGGAAGATGACCAGAATATCCAGTACATGACAAACATCACCTTGAATGGACAATTGTTCGGTGTTCTGATCGATACCGGCAGGAAAGTTAACTACTCGCAAGCGATGTTTTTGCAACTCAAAAGCCTGACATTGCTACTGCCTTCAGTTCAGATCTCTTTGTAACATCTCAGGTTCCTAGTGCTATTGACGAGCACTACCAGGCTGAAATTGGCTATGCCTCTGGAGGTGCTGCTGGTGAGTTATTTTTTGACAATATTAATGAGATGCCGTTGTTCATTTCCGTTCTCAAGGGGAAGTCTTCTCAGCCACGATGGGATTCGCCGGGTATCAGATTGACGCCCAATATTTCAGTACGTTATGCATCTCATCCGCTATCATATCTGCTAACCGATACAAAGTATTTGCAAACTCGACGGATGGATTTACACAATCCGTCGATGGCCTCATCGGCCTTGGGCCATACACAGGCTCTGTGATAAGATTCATCGGTGGGACAGCGGCTGCAGACCCTCCTCTCGACCGAATCTTCCGCTCTAACGACACCATATCGAACTTCGTCGCTATTCTTCTCGATCGCTCTGACGACCCTGACGAACCTTATCCAGGCGACCTTGCTATCGGAGAAGTCTTGACTGAATATGAAGATATTCAGACACAACCTCAACACCCAGTCACGTCGGTCATGGTGCCCGGGAATCAGCATTGGATGACATTACTTGACGAGAATGGGATCATCGGTCCAGATGGCAAACCTATTACCATCAAGACTCAAGTCACGGATACACCTTATCCTAATAATGCGACTGTCGTCTTTGATACAGGTTTCACGTTCCCCCAAGTTCCTTCGTAAGTTCCTTGTAAAAAATTTCTCATCTACTCTGATACGTCATGACAGTCACGTTGCCGAGGCGCTCTACGGTAATGTTCCTGGTGCCTCTTTCACGAACATCGCAGGTTTAGGAGAAATCTGGGCACTGCCCTGCGACCAAGAACTTAATGCTACATTTTTGTTCGCTGGAATCAAATTCCCTATTCACCCGCTTGATCTCAACTTTAATATGGGCGACAACCAGTGTGTTGGAGCTGTGAGTCTGTGAACCTTGATTCTTGCCAGCTTTATAATTGTTTTAACAAGTTCCAACCATTCTCGTACGATGATACGGAGGATGGCGTGGTGATGTACGATATGGTCCTCGGCATGGCCTTTTGTGAGTCTGGATACCTACTATTCTAGAACATCCAGGTTCTAAAATTGAACAGTGCGCAATGCATACCTCCTGATTGATTTCGGCTCTTTTGTCGACGGGGCACCTCCTGGCACCAATGCCCCGTACATACAATTGTTGCCAATCACTAATGCTGTTAATGCCTCTGCGGATTTCGCACGAGTGCGCTTGGACAATGGCTCAAATGTCGATGACCTCGCTTCGCTGGCCTCACATTCTTCCACGACCACCACCACGACCACCACGACCACCACATCAAACGCCAAGTTGCCACCATGGGTGATTGGTATTATTTTCGGCGTTGTCATTTCGGTTTTGTTTCTGGGCATCTGCGTATACTATTGCTGCCGTCGCCGTCGCTTGCAGCGCGTTTCTTCTACGCAAGCTACGTGGGTTCCTTACGCACCCCAGAGCTACCGTCCTCTCTACGATCCCTCGCCGCAAGGAGCATATGATATGCATTTGGCGCCTAACGCGAACCCAGTTCACGTTCCTGAATACAGAAGTGCTTGGGATGCACATTACTGAATGTACCTGGCCCGAGCGGGCTTGGAGTCTTGTTGTATTACCCTATTTTCCTGTGATACCATCTTGGTTACTGCTCTAGGCTTCCTCCATCTGGACTCTACTTATCACTGCACGGCATACTCATATACGATGACTGACAATCGACTGACAAGTCACCTACTTTTATGAATTGATGTTCATTGTATTGTTGAATGCCTCTCATAATGGCGGGTATCCTAAACTTACATCGAGAGTAGTAACCATTCTAGTCTCTTCTTGTAGTCAGACCATCATGAGGAAAACCTGGTCTAATAGTAAGAGTCTAGCCTAGTAAGGTTCGCCTGGTAATAGTTAGTTATTTGTTATTTTTTCGACCATCCACGTTTTCCTGGCTCGGTGAGGTACAACACCTTTCGATTGCTCCGAAAGTGCATCTCACTCTGTACCGAAATTTGTCCTCGCTGATGTGCATTTACGTCGCTGTCGACAAGAACGTAGACATTGATGGCGCCAACAATCCATTACTATTGTCCATGCCAATCTGGAGAGTCAGTTCAGATGCCTCCACCTCCGCATATGGCGTCTTCCTCGGCTAGTTTCCACCCTTTGCATAGTTTGTTCTTCTGCGAGGAATGTGACGCTGTTCGGTGCAATCGCTGCGTTTCCGTCGAAGTCAGTGGCTACTATTGTCCAAATTGCCTTTTCGAAGTCCCAAGTGCGAGCGTTCGCGCGGAAAAGAACAGGTAAACTACTCTTATCCTCTTGCTATGACTATTGCCCACAAGTAATAGATGTGCTCGAAATTGTTTTTCATGTCCTATATGCCGGTCAACCTTGCAAGTAGTCGCCTCTGACCCTCCTGATGGCGGCGATGGTAGGCCTTCCGTGTCTCTCAGTAACGTTGGAGAGCCTCCCTTCTTTCTTTATTGTAACCACTGCAGATGGGACTCTGCCGAAGTTGGGATAACATTTGAAAAACCAACTGGACTCGCCGGTGCGCTGCTCCCCCTACACATTAGCTTATATCTAATCATCTATCTGATAGCACAGCTGCAAAAATTTGAAGATTCTGCGCCCGAATCCCTGGAGTTTGAGCGACTGAAGGAGCATTTTGAACCTTTCCTCCGTACATCATCTCTTTCTTCTTTGTCACATGTTCCGAGTACTTCTTCTCATCATCTTCCTACTTCATCTGCTACAGCCGCTGCTTCCGCTGCGCTTGCGCGTGATATTCCCGGCGTTGGGAAGTATAACCCTCTCGCTCGCAGTCGCGTGGGCCGGGACAGAACGGCAAACAAGGACGAAATGCCGGAGTACAAAAGTAGAATGGAGATCGGTGTTCTTGGTCAGCTGGGGTCTGAAGGAGATGGTTCAGATGTCGAGGCACTTCGGCGCATGGAAAGTGCGGAGGAAATTGCGTCACTTGAGCAAAGGTGGGGAAACAGCTGGACCACCTCGCTTAGAACAAGGTGCGTGCATTTTGGGCATGTGTGGGAGAAGATACTAAGGTTGGAGTGAACTAATCAGCGATCTACGCCCTCTGCGGATCCCCCTCCATTCCAAAGTCTCGAAGCGATGCCCAAGTTGCAGGCACATCCTCATCAAACCAGAGCAGAAAGCACAATCTGTGCGATACAAGATCAAGCTTGTAGCGGCTAATTATTTGCCAGCGATGACTGTGGCCCTTCCGCACACTCAAGGGGCTGACGCTACTAGGCGTCCGCAGGCTAAGGCACCCAGTGCCTCGGATGACCGGAATGCTGGTGTTATGATGGCCGGAAAATCGTATCCCTTCCACCTCGCTTTGACAAATCCCCTCTACGATCCCATTCAAGTCCGACTTTCGGTGCAGCGAATGCATGTCACTGCAGCAACTAACAGTGCTGCACCGGAGAAGGCTCGCAGGACACCCTTCGCAGTATCTCTGCCAACCTCTTCATTCCCTGTCGCTGCATTCGCTGAAGCATGGGAATATGATGATGACGACGATATGTTCGGGCTCGAAGATGATGAACTTGGTTTGGAGATGGGTCGAACCCGAGACAAAGATGGCAAAGGGAAAGTCAAAACTGTAGGAGTTTTGGAAAAGAGGGCCAATGTTACAGTTGTGGGGGGTGAGGTTGTCATCGGAAAAGAAGCCCGGGGCCACGTAAAGGTATGTGCTTACAGAAGCGCCAGCGAACCCTTGACTCGTACTCAGTTTGTCGGTGTACAGTTTAATATGCTTGTTTCTTACACCTACCGATCCGATGATCCACTTCCCTCGGAGGATGGTGCGGGGACGCCTTCCCGCACAGTTGCGAAGACCCCGGAAGTGAAGACATTCACCTTCTATACTGTCGTTGATCTTGGTCTCATTCTTCCTAGGGAAGAAAAGCTGGATCCAGATATATGATGATGCTCCTTTATTGCTGTATTGCGACGCATAGCTTATGCCGTTTGTGCTTGTATTAAGCAGCGACTTAAACTTTGATACCCACGAAGAATTGAATGCCGATAACACAGCCTTATTCACAACCCGTCACTACACGTGGGAACCATCTGATCGTTAACATCGGAGTCAGTCTACATCAAATCTTGGACACACTAGCTAGACAACAATCGTTAGAAGTTGCGGTGCCGGACTGTGCATTATGACCCAGGATGACTCGTGCGTATACGTCAACGCTGAAATGGATACTTGGGTTGCTATAAACACCATTGACCGAGGTGTGTAAGAGATTCAACCCCTCATACCTCGAGATCAAAATGGAGTCTATTCCCCCTTCATATGCTCCTTCCCCACCTTCGCCGTCCTACTCTCCTTCCCCACCATCGCCGTCATACTCGACACAGCTTCTCCCTGGGGAACAAACGGTCGAGGAGACTCGACGACAGTCTCCGCAAGCTTTGAATACCGGAGTCTTTCGTAGAATAACAGACAGCACCACACTTGTTTTAAGAGATCAGCAACCGGGGAGCATAACGCCCGTTTACGGAAGAAATGGACTCGTTCGAGGTCACATATCTTTGCGAAGTTCAGAAGGCCTCGTAGAGGTCACCTTGAAGGTAGAATTTACATCGTTCTTCAAATTAGTATTTATCTTATTTCTCCGATAGCTCGAGGGTCACCTTCGTCTTGAGACATCAGGGGCAGCCATCACCACATTGGTTGCATCTGATTCGTATTCTTTATGGAGCTCTTCGTCCACTGAGCCTTGTCCTATGACCCTACCGTTTACAATATTCTTTCCTTCTACTTTCATGGATAGATGTAAACCTGCAGCCTTTACCCCCCTCATTCGAGCACAAATTGGCGACGTGCACCTACACTCTTAGCGTCGTAGTCTCAAGACCTCGACGATTCTTATCATCTTTTCGCTCTAGTGATTGGTGAGCATGAATAGCAGTGTTTAAATTTCACATTTCCTGATTGGACAATCTACAGCCTCGTGGTACCCGTATGCTATCATCCGCGTTCTCGCCCACGCACACCCATGCTTCCGAGCGACGTGCCGTTCATGACCACGGTGAAGAGCTCCCCTGAAGAATGGCATCAAGTACTCTCTACCATGAATGCAACACAGAGTTCCAGGACTCGCGCCGGTACAATGTCTTGTAAGTCTTTCAAATTGTGGTTTTCGTCATTTTCTAACTACTGTGGTAGCTCTTTATTCCTTCGTCACAGGTTTATCCATTATCTGAGACCATACCGTTCCACCTTCAAATGCGTGCCCCATCGAGTTCATTAGCTCCATTCATTAACAAGTCTGCACCTAAGCATGGCCTTCCTGTGCTCTCCTCAGAGGAAATCACCATCCGCGTCTACTTACTCCGCCAAGTAGTTGTCAAAATCTTCGAAGAACAAAAATTGAGCAATCAAATAATAGGAGAAGGCAAATTGACATACTCCTCCCCTCTACCCGACAATCATCACTCATATTGCAACGTTCCCCTTGGGGAGGGCATTGACTGTCTGGACTGGGATGGGGAACTGCGATATACCGAAGATGTCACGGTCGGAAGCTTCGCAACAAACCCGCTCTCAGTTAGAGTGAGTCTTGAACCATGATTCCTATGATTTTCCTGCTGACGATATGTTTAGGATTTTATTGTACTCTCCCTGGAACCTCTGCAACCACTCAAGTGCCCGCTTCTTGCGTCAAAACACTTACATCCGATTCGTCTGGTGACAGACCCATGGTCGGATCACGCAGTGACTTGGTAGTATGGCTAAGACCCAGTTTTTTTACAAGACCAAGCCACTGAGCACGGCTCTCTTCCGCATACTCTAATCTATATTCCGGATCTATTGTTTATATGATTGGTCGAGCTTTTAGCTCTTAGCCCGTTTACTAATTTGTCTAGCTTATATTTCCTACTATTAGTAGTCAGGTTCGGCTCTAAGCAGCACTGCATTATTACAGCCGTTGAGAGCCGCTTGGAGACTGTTTCATTATAATTGCTGCAATGGTGCACAAACCAGAAGATCATGACACTCTCTTACATTGTATCTACCATGAAAAATACTAGTAGAACCTAGTCTGAACTGTACCCAAAGCATAGCCACGTCCCTCGGTCTTCGGCCAGTGGAGTTCCAAAAATAGAATTTTACTACGTTAAGATGCACTGCTTGCTCCTGCGCCCATCACTGAACCGCTGCAGGGCACTCGCCGTGTCAGCTCAAGCAAGGCACTAGTACTGCCCCTGAAAGCCTGGCGCCTGACTCGGAATTTAAGATACGCGTCCCGTCATTAGAATATTACTGATCCATCTGCAGCTTTGCAGCGTTTCGACTCTGAGAACAGTGTCATTGATGGCAGCCGAGGCCTCGCTGCCAATGGGAGCTTTTGCTTCAGTGTTGGGAAAGGGTTCTCTCTGCGCCCTGTCCGACTCATGAGCGTCCGCCGGGTGTGCCTAAGATAGGTCACACTGCGCCAAGGTTTATGTACATCATGATCATTTGATTATTGCTATTGCGTTGTTCACGCATTCCCTTACGTTGACCAAGCATAGCAAGAAACACAGGATGGCGTTGTTACGGCGGTCTCGCCGATCACCGCCATGTATTCAACTCGATCCCTGATGAAAAGCACCTGTCCTTTTTTCGCATCCCGGTAGCCGCTGCATGGCGCTGTTCCCGGATCCACGTTTTGTCCGAAAATGATGCAACTGTCAACACCACTGGTTTCACCTGTGACATGGGTATAAAGCTGTTATCCATCATGGGTATCCATCTGTTCAGCCTCCAAGTGTCCCACATCTCTTCTGCACACATGGAAACATTCTCCGTTCAGCTGCTGCCGGAGTATACACCATCGAAGCCTGCACCTGACTACTCTTCCAAACTACTTCCTGGGGAGAAGTGCATACAAAGATCGCCTCGCTTGATCCAACGTGGGGACAATGCATCATTCACTTACCGGCAAAGAGGCATGACCCTCAAATTGATGGACTGTCGTGAAGAGGATCGCCATCCATCCTATGGTCTGGGGAGTACTATCCGAGGAGAAGTTGCACTTGATAACCGCCGGAGAGTTGTAGCTGTTGCAGCGAAGGTATGTGGGATCCGTCGTGTTCGGTGTTCCACTACGTCATTTCTAATATCACCCATTAGCTTGAAGGTCGTATTTACCTTTCAGGGCAACCATCCAAGGGGGTTACTATCATTTCAAAGGAGCGGACCCTATGGGAGAGCTCTACTCTGAATGGACAAACGTGTCCCAGCATCATGCCATTATCAATGTCTTTTCCAACCTCTTATCGAGAGCGTGGCCAGGATCGTCCTTTCCGTTTGCCGCCATCCTTTGAGTTACCGAGACCGCAACGCGTGGCCATAGTGTACACACTGCAGGTCGTTGTCACAAAGTCGAGAAATGTTCCAATGATTGGAAAAAAGCTTTCGAGGCGAGTGCGCAGCAGATCCGAATGCATCTCGAAACTAAACCATCATCATTAGGGAGGCATACATGAGCATTCACATTAGGTACCGCCCCCGAGTACGACCATCAAGACCAGTCCCAGATTCCTTCAGCGAGGTGAAACAATCTCCTGAGGATTGGATGGAGGATGTTTGGATTACGAAGCCGACCGTTGGTACGGGAAACGAAGCATTCTCAGCACGTTGTCATGTAGGTTGCTGTCGTCACGATCGATCATTCAGAAACTGATGCTAGTTTGTTTCAAGTTATTCTTTCCGTCCGTCCGTGTGTTCACCGCTTCGGAAAAGATACCTTTCCATCTGCGACTAGAGACTTCACCAGTCTTCTTGCATAGCCATGCGAAGCTCTTTCTTCCTCACGAAAATCCCTCGGAAATAAAAGAAGTCTTAAACGTGTTTATACTACGGCAGACTACCGTCAACATTCAAGGCACGTCATTCAGTCACGACCAAGTTCTTGGTCGCGGACAGATGACGCTGCAATCATCACCCACCTCCAAAGTCCTAATTTCAGAATCAGAAGAACCTGTGACATGGAGTTGGAATGGCAACCTTCAGTGTGAAGTTCCCGTGTTGAACACTGGTTTCAATACCGGCCAGATTAGTACTTCGGTGAGCTGTTGTCTCTCTAAACAATCTGAAATCGAACTCATAAAGTGATTCCAGGACTACATTGTGCTGTCCTTACTATTGCCTCCTGGTCAATTAAGACCTGACCTTTCACTTCAACGCGTCATCCCTATACGACTTGCTACAGAACCATGGGTCGATCGCTCATAAACCTATTTTTTCTCATTGCATTGTGTTTTGACTACTGCACTGTATATATATTCACAACCACATCGTCATCTGCCATATCCTTATTGCTCTTTATTGTATCTACTACTTATCTCGTGCTATATTGCTAACTTATAGTTCTTCTAAGTTTGGTACCCTTGTACCAAGATCATACATATCGTGCGGTCCTCATACCTTCATCAGTGATTCTGGTCTAATTCTGGTGAATGTATGTTCGATCAATAGTTCCTACTAGGTTCTTGTGTCACAGGTTCGAGTTCCCTAGTAATGATCTTTGGATTTAAATGGCTTAGGTTGTCAGGCCTCAAGCTTCATGTGAATCATACTGTCATTTTCTAAGATTTGTAAAAAAACTCAGGCAGATTCAAAGGAATCATTGGAGAACATTGGAGCGTCCAATTTCGAAAGGGCTCAGCGGGCCCACGCACGTGGCCTTGCACACAGATTGCATCCGTGCAATGACACAACTGGTTCGTGGCGTAGTGCTAGTACTGCTTGGAGACTTTCGAAATTTGGAGCAAGTTCCTTTAATAGTGATTAGTATCGACTCCGTCATGCTGCGCTCAGTTATACGCTCTTTCCAACACCACAATGACCGTTTCAGATAAAGCCTACTCACTAACTCACTCCCAGAAGACGCTTACTGCGGCGCTCGCAGCCTCTCCGGCATCATCACCCGGAGATCTTGTGAGAACGCTCTATGCAGAGCATCACAAGAAGCCCGTGTCCTCCGCAGGTTATCTGGAGACATTCATGGGCGTGCTGCAGCACGGAAATGATAATGAGACACGGCGACTCGGAATTCCACCCGGTGAACCTACACAAACGGATCTCGACCGCGCTGCCGAGTGCGGAGATTTCGGCAGTAGGCCAAGTGACCTGTTCTTAAAGGTGAAGTGAAGTGCGGCAGACGTGTAATTTTGACTCATTGCATAAAAAGATCTACTGTGACGTACTTGCTACGCTCGATACAAATCCCTGGGCCTGTGTGGTATCGCCCCCCTTGTTGGGTTCTAGAGGTGTTGTGAACCTGAGCATTATTTCCGTGTAATTCCATGGTTTCTTATTTCCTTGTTCGTCTTTCGCTAATGCGTTGAGCAGCATTCCGGATATCATACAGCACCATTATGACTGTATCGTCCGTGCTGAGTCGGAGGTGTTTTTGGCAACGAACTTTTGGCAAGCATCCAAGTCCGCTAGCAAGATATGCGATGCATTGCTCGAACTCTCGCGCAGAGCGATGAAAAGGGGTAAGAAGGTCGTGGTGAAGATGATGTACGATCGTGCAAATTTAAAGATGCTCATGGAAAGCCACGTTATTGTCGACGACGCAGAAATGGCCAGTGATGAAGTAAAGCTCCCCAAGAGGAGTGACATGCCAGGAATCGACTTCGAATTGGTAAATTTTCATCAGTGAGTGTTCCCAGTTGTCTCTCATATGCGAATTACTACACGATGCAAAGACCTGTTTTTGGGACATTCCATTGCAAGTTCATGATCGTGGATCGCAAAGTGGCGCTCTTGAACTCAAATAACATCCAAGACCGTCCTAACACGGAGATGATGGTCCACTTAGAGGGCCCGATTGTCGACAGTTTGTATGATACTGCTCTCATCAGTTGGTTCAGGCCCATGCGCCCACCCCTTCCGTTGCTCAATACTCGGTACCGGCCGCCTGAGGGAGGCTACAAATTTGGAATGGATAATGAATACGCCACCACCCGGATTTTGGATGGTAGGAAAGGGGCGGAACTTTTCAAGACACTGCAACAGGAGGCCGGCGGCATACACGACAGAGACTTGGATAAAGAAGGAAGGGAAGATCCTGCCTCTTCTGGGTCCCTACCCGCAGGAGTCCCATTCATTTCCGGCACCTATCAGACAATTACAGAGCACCTCAGTAAGCCATCGTCTCCATTTCACATCCAAGTTCCCTGGTCTGATACCATGTAGATGCCGGAGATCAACCAGATACACATGCCACTATATCGTATGAGCCGCCAGCATCGTCCAGAGATGAATACACCCCGCACATTCTCCACACTCATCATGGAGAATGTCCCATGGTATTAGTAAACCGTGCGCCGAACGGAAATCCTGGGAATGCCGCCAGTGGTTTGCACAACGCGCAGGATGCAGCCTGGCTTGCAGGGCTGAAATACGCACAAAGGAAGATTTTCATTCAAAGTCCGACTTTAAACGCAGTCCCTGTAGTTGGAGGCATCTTGGACGCAGTCAGGCGCGGCGTCGAGTGCACACTGTATATAGACGTGGGATTTAATGATGGTGGGGAAGCACTTCCTGGACAGGGCGGCACGAATGAGGAAGTATCCAAGACGATGTTCGCACAGTTAAGTGACGAGGAGAAAGAGAAACTCAAACTTTATTGGTATACGGGCATGTGCTTCTCCCGCGAGGGTGTCAGTTGAGTACTCACCTGTAATCATTTCAGGCAAGGATCAAATTAAGCCCATCAATGCGTCCGCGCAGAAACGGAACTGTCATGTTCGTTCTATCTTTATTGAAGCTAGTAGCGGAGCCCTTACCTGGTTTCAGGTGAAACTAATGATCATCGACGATTCTGTTGGGATCGTAGGCAACGGCAACCAAGGTATAAGTGGTTTTCACCGTTAGACCACTCACAGATGTTCATCAAAAATTTTCAGACACGCAGTCTTGGTATCACAGCCAAGAGGTGAACGTTATGGTTGACAACCCAATAGTATGTCAAGAATGGTTTGATGGCATCCGGAGAAATCAGAACACGCATTTACATGAGTTGGAGAAAGATGGCATATACCGTGATAAGTACGGCAACCCACTTACGGACTCTACTGGCGTTGGGTCAGGATTTCGAGGGGTGGTCAAAGGGATCCAAGGGAGTATCGCGCGAGTTCGTGGAAAGGGTGGGTTTTAGGCACTCTTACACTCCCTTGAGTGAGCTGGAGGCTCAAGCAAGTGTAATTATTTATCCATGCACACGTTGGCGTTATTGTAAGCGGCCGAATGCCCGTGTGTAATATTAGTCATACTTTGTAACCACGAGGTGCATATCATGGCTTTCCTCGCTTCTCATTCCACATGTTTAGCATCATTCGAGCAGCCCCAGTGAACCACCATATTGAGAACTGCGCTCGGGTCTCATTTTCCTTTTTTCAGCATTGAAACAACTCCGAGGTTGAGGAAGCGCCCGAACTTTAGATAACCGTCTTCACCGAATCTAATACTCATTTAGCTGTGGACGCCGAAGGGAGTGGGAAGCCAGGGTTAAGTATAGCCGAGGACCCGCATGGTGCTCGATGTTCCACATAACACTCGATCCTCGAGAAGGAAATGGATCCTTCTGAACTTTGCTAGTGCACTACCATGTCCACCACTGCAACCAATCTAAATCTGCCCGCGTACCCTACTCCCTCATCACAGATCCATTCACCGACGTATACCGCTGCTCCTCAGGCTCATGAATACCGGTTAGCTTACAATGCGCGTCTAAATCCTAACCGATCGCCGCGTGAATTTGTAAAGCAAGCCAAAAATGGTGGCGTGACTCTTCGCCTTGGGGGTCAAGACGACCGAGTCACGTTTCCTGTCTATGGTTATGGCGCATCTGTGGAGGGTACCCTCGACATCCACAAACGAGATGGTATCACGAGTGTTGAAGTTCAAGTGAGTGAATTAGCCAGATGAATAGGGGTTTATCCTGATACAGTCCCCTTAGATCGAAGGAACCCTCATGATGGAGGAGTTGGCTGAAAGTGGGACAACAAACTGCAAATTGTTTCTCAACAAGACAATTCTGTGGGTCAAAGACAGAGTTTACGAAGCGCCATGCCCGCGTTCGCTTTCATTCAGTCTCCCTCTTCCAACCACCTTTTCAGACGGCGGAAAATCTTATGTATGTAAACGGCGCGAAATTTGAACAGCATCTTGACGATTACGAGCACAGCCTCTCCCGCCAAGCCATGAGGCCCACCTATCCGGCCTGCCTGGATTTCGGGCGAGGATTAATTATAGCATCAGTGTTATTGCTGTGAAACCAAACATCATACCACATGCAGTCAAGTCGACCTTGTTGGGGGGTGGAGATTGGTGTGTTTCTAGGTGAAATTGTCTGAATCCTTTTTCACAGTTTACAGGACGATTTCGACTCCGTTTGTGTATCTTCCTCGCACTCGCCCATCTTCGCCATCACCACCACCTCTGGTACCCGGCCAATGGGGAATAATCGAGACCTCGCAATGGAAGGTCTTTCCGACTTTGATTCACGCAAATCAAGGAGGACACGACATCATGGTAAAGGTTGGTTGATGCTATGAATGAATGTATATATCAATCCTAATAATTTCCGGGCATCAGTTATATCTCCCAGCCAGTCGAACATTCTGCATACACGAGTCCATTCCATTCCACATTATGTTCTCGTCTTCGGCAATGTCTCTTGCTGCGTTTATGCCATTGGGACCGGTGGTAATCGCATCTTTGAAAACGCAGCACACAAAAATACAGTTGTTGAGGCAGACGACTGTCGATGTTCGGTTTGTTCTTTCAGTGATCTTGGTGCAACTGTACTTGATAATTCGCTCGACAGCAATGCTTTAATACTTGGCACCCGCACCGACATCTGGAGAGTCGATTATATTGGCGAAGGTGCTTTCAGACATGCAGTATGTCACGCAATGCGCAGTGCATTTGGCAAAGGGCGCTTGATGATTGACGTGATTCTATAGGGTGAAGGCGGCGCACACTGGATTGCATTTTCAGGAGATATTTATATCAGTCCCGATATCAAGGTCGGAGGCTTCAGAGCGGGTGGTTTTTCCATCAAGGTAGGCACTTACTTTACATTTTTGTCGAGAGCTTCAGCTGAAACCTAGTCATAAAGGATTGTATAGTCCTGACCATGACTCCGCCCGATATCTCTAAATCGCCTTTCAAGGAACTGCGGTTCACAGTTCCTGTCCAACTTGCAACGGATCCCTGCCCAAGAGATGGATCTGGTATTGTCGGATACAGGGACCAAACTGGTTCCCCATCGATATCTTCCTCAGATGAATTTGAGGCTCCTCCAGAACTCGGTTAAGTGATATTATGAATGACTTTGTGGTTTGCAATCATTGTCATTTACATACCGCACCATAGACTATTGACGCTATCGCAAGCCAAGTGTCATGCGTTCTTTGCGTCATACACTTTGTACACACGTACGTATGCATTTTGATTATCCACATGTGCGTCATGACTAGGGTAGGGTCGGTGTTTGTTTCTTCTCAGTCAGCTATTTTAAACATCATGGAAACCAGCGCATTTGAGTTCACTTGGTGCGGCATAGGCCGGAACTTTGAATGGCGTGCCGCATCAAGGGAACTGAGGTGTGAGCGAGCTAACGGAGACCTTCAGTGCATCTCGCCATTATTGCATGTCTACATTCTACATTTCAAACACGAGAAATCTATAATCCTATCGCTAATAAAGAGGCTATAAGAACTATCGGGGGAATACGAGGAAACCTAAGTCTAGTACCAAATGCTCCTCGTCCTATGGACAGGCAAAATGCCTTCCGTCTCGATCCCCTCAAGACACCCTTTCCCACCCTGCAACTTCTTAGCCAAATCCCAAAGATAAAAATCAATCAAAACACAGCTGGCTTCCCAATCCGATCCACATCTCATTATCTCACTCCGGATACGTTCAACAGCAATGATGCTCGCCGCGCGCAAGCTCATCTCTTCTCTCGATCCAGCTCCGAGTGGCATTCCGGTGCACAACTCGTGTTTGAGCGATGGGGGATAGGCAAGGATGCGTAGGTGGTGCAGGATCTGGGGGACACGGTAATCTGCGAACATCGTTAGGGCGCTGATGCGTGCTCCGTCCAGGCCGGGGAAGATCGGATGTGGGATGTAAGGATTTTCGGGGTAGAAGGCTGCCCAGGTCTCTGCTACTAGGATCTGTGGCCGTTTCCAGAAATATACTGACAAGCACAGACTCATCAGTCTTGTGGAATTGATAGACGCTAATTGGGTGTCATGATTAATATCGACTTACCTCGTCGTCCATTGAACATTCGGTCATCTCTAAAACTCGGGAACGAATCTGTGACGAATTGGACGAGGTCGAGCGCCGTGCCCTGATTGTCGTATCTTGTTTGGAAGGCTTGTAAAAACCCTAGGTATGAACCTCCAAATTCATTCTATACATTGATATGTGTCCATAAACCAGCATGCATATATGCACATGGGGAAAAGCTTACGTTGCACAATATAGCACCGACTTCGCGCATGATCGCTAAACGCTCATTAAACAGGGGCATCGATTCAGCCGATTGGGGTGCAGCGCGGAATACGTGCGCAATCAGCGAGTCCGGGCACAGCGTCTCAGAGGAATAAAATTGGGGATCGATGATGGGTATACCCTCCTCTAACGCTAGTGACCATCGGGTCCGATTCAGGACTACAAATAAGAAACAAAAGATGATGACGCGTTTGCCCACCTCGATTCAGAGCAGCAACTAGGCTCCAGTATCCGGTGTGCACAGTCATTGTCTCGCTACCCCAGCTAGTCCGCCATTCAATACCGTACCGATCCAGCTGGCCTTCCTTTTCCGACCAAAAACTGAAATTTAAAGAAGAGATGAGGAATATCCAATTCAGACATGCACCCGTGAGTATATCGTCAGGGTCATACGGCTCCGGCGGACAGATGTGCAAGGGGTGCGTGCGCCATGTACGCGGAGTATAAGGCTCGGAAGAGACTTGTTTCAAAATCTGCGTAGGTCGGTCAGATGCGCGACGCTCTCGAATTATATGAAAGATTAAATTGACGTATTGTGTGGCTTTTTTGACCGCATCGTCGTTGATTTTGACGATGTCTGTTTGCTGGTGTATCGTTGATTAAAATGAGTTTCACTCGAACTACGTCTATATGAAAACTTACTTCAAGGACAAACTCGGCGCTAGAGACGACTGGGTTGGTTGGGTGCATTTTGAGAGGTGGGACAGACTCTTGAATATGTTTTTCATCGAAGACAGGTGAAGTGGATGGCACGAAGAACGTCATGATGGTGGTTGTCCAAGTGGGGGTTTCAAGCGAGAGCACGCTAATAAAAGCCCTCCGCTTTTAAGCGTCGCTTCCGTGGGTTTTCGCCCACTGAAGGAATGTCGAGCACGGTAATTGGTATCTGTATCTGTATTTCTATTGAAAGGGGTAAAATTGGAATTAGGCTTTGTAACAGCGCCACAAGGCTGGTGAAAATACTTCGAGCTGTGTTGATTCACGTGCCGTTCGGGAACACTCCGAACTTCACTTTTGCTTTCAACCCTTGTAGAGAGCTCGTACATTCTCTCCGGGATCCAATTTTTTTTAAAAACGGAATTGAATGGGTCACACACCAGTATCTCCTTGCAGTCGTCACGGACGATCTTTCTTTATGCAAATTACCAGTTTCGTTCTCTCACCTGTGATAATCAAGGGAATCACCCATTTCAAGCTAAGTGCATATGCCTGAAGCAGTCAAGTGTGGGGTTTGAGCGTTTGAACATTCGGGAAATCTCGTATATTACTGGTTATACTTGTGACGATGGGAAGATAATTTTTCATGGGTAAATATGTTATACCTTGATTGCCCTACTATACAATACCGCATGTGGTCCATGGTGACGAATGATGTAGCTCAAGTAATATGATAGAGTACAAGGAAAGCCACTGACACGACCAAGATATCAATCCGAAGTTGAACCTCGACGGCGTTTCACTGGAATGGTCTCTTCACCTCGCAACACTTGTTCCCCGTGCTCTTTGACATTTGGTTTACCAAAAGTCTGTAGACAGATAAATCAAGAGAACAATAGCAGGCGCGCAAGTGACTGACTTTTCCACGGATAACCTGAGTGCAAGTGGGCAAGGTAATTAATGAGTAATAAGTTACAGTCGATGCGAATCATACCTTGGCATAACCTGCCGGCGCGTCAGTTTGTATGCCCGAATTATATGAGTGACGCTCACCGAATACTTGTTCTTTGAATGTGGGAGACCGTTTTTTCTCTGCAGGGACCTCTACCACGTTTATATTGGGATCATTGTAATCAACCTCGGAGGGATTGCGAATCTCTGCGGGAATATGAGCGCCGTCACCGGGTGAAGTGGAAGCTGCGTTTATCAAGTCTAAGTGAAATCGAATGGATAGAGTACCTACCTTGTTGTGGTGCGGTAGTTGACTTTGGTTGGTTCAACTGTCTTTGAAGGAGGGCGGGGTGCGTCGTCTTTGGTGGAAGAGGACATGATGATATGGTGGAGTGGAATTGGAAGTCAATAGGCTTTATAGTAGAAATGACATCATTGTTCGTGATTATGTAAGGAACCAGGCTGTCGCAGTACCTAGGTTGCTCCCAGAAAGCCGGTCCTCGATTGTTGCACGGTCCTTGAGATATTCAAGGAGGGGCAAAATAAACTTTTCCACTCCAACAAACTGAATTCCACTTCGAACTTTTCCGTAAATGTGCTGCGACGGCGACCTCAACATCAAATAGTTACCATTCTCAAAGTTGGCTTATGGAGTTAGACATAAATTCCCTGTGCTGGTGTGAAAGCGCCAAGCTCCTGTTCTGGTAAGCATATTGCAATTGCGACTTCGATGAGTTGTTCGTTAGTTCTCAGGCTGTTGTCCTTCACATCCCCGGAAGTGGTCATTACTCTGACAATATAGCTACCACGGCAGCAGATGACAGCGAAACTTGATGCGATAGTGCGGAAAACAATACGAACTACCAAGCTAAGGGAATGTATCATGTCAGTAATACTAAGGCGTCGTATTGCGAGACTTACAGTTGCGTTGGCATCACTGTGATTAGTCTGACACAGCGCCAGGAGAGCCGACAGCAGAATGCCTTCATTTAGAGCCGGAGAAGATGCGATTTAGTCGTGCATTGTGACAGCATTGAAAGCCACAAGTGTAAGACTAACAGCGGTATTTTTGAGGCTGAGAGCGAGTTCGGGTACATTCGTCCAGTTGGAGGTAATGATGTAGTAAATCTTGCCACCACTTGGGGTGGAAGCCCATGGCTTCTACCATCGAGCTTCGTGCAGTAGGCATTGCTGCTGATTTGAAAAGTGAAAAGATGGAAGAACTGAGGACGGATGTCAAAAATGAAAAGCACAGCATATGCAGATTGAGAACATCTTGACAAAGTGCGGGGATTCATAATGAAGGAAAGAGGGAAAGAACTACACAAGATGGTAAAAACACATACCAAAATCTCCTGACCAGCTAATCTGATACTTTCCTTGTGGGCCTCCATAAACCACGGTCCTGACAGGGATAGAAACGCATTGAGCGTGCGGTCAAGGTCCGAACTTCATGTTCACTTCCCGAGATTGCATGATGGTGCAGTCGGCATTCTTTACAGCCTCGGAAAATAAAGTCAGCTCAAAGTCCACGGACAGGGAAGACCTGTCTGAAGCCAATTTCATGGTTCGCGCAGTAAAAGCAGGAGACAATGAGGATAATTGCACAAAGACATTGCTAGCGAATGTATGGATCGAGTCGAGGCAATGAACGCCGTCTGTCTCGAGCAATGAAAAGGTATGATTCTCTCCGTCTCCGTTCGTTGATGAGCGCTAGCGTTGAGAAGGTGTGCCGAACGAGGAGGATATAGAAGGGCCCAGAGCCCACCTCTCATTCTCCTACAACTCCACCTCCCACATCTCGGCGCCCCAATGTTTGTCGTCGAGTCTATCATCGTCGATCCAGCAGCGAAGGTGGCGAGTAAGTGGTGAGACGGTGTCGTAGCCATCACAGCTAAGATGGCAGATTATAAAATGATGATACAAATGCATAATTGATACTCACAACGCGCCCATGAGGTTTCGAATCGCTTGAAGGTTAGCTTGCCAATCAACACTCCCCTCTGAGGGAGGTGGCACGATTGGAGCCGGTGGAGTCACCCCAACGAATATCTTCGTGTTGAGGATCAGCGATTAGTGAAACTTGACGAGGCAACAGAAAAGTGGTGGACTATATTCAAAAATTCAAGTTAGACTCGGTAGAAAGAACAGACATGTAGTACAAACCAAAAGTGACAGCGAATCTGATGTGACTTGTAAAACAGCCACATTATATTAGGAAACCCGCGACCTATGGAAGACAGGATAGCCGCGCTCACTTAGTCATGTCACAAACACATATAAGGCAATAGGACACCGTACACTTCGAACTGAAATAAATAAGTCTGTTTATCTGCGAAAATTTACGATTACCTAATGTAAACACTGTAAAGCAGATTCCTCCCAAGATTCCTCCGCTACCCAACAAGGGTATGTCACGGTCACACAACGCCGAGCAACCTGAAGATACCTACGCGCGGCCCCCACGACGGTAGATGCAGCTGCGACAACGGACGGTTGGGCTTAGAAGACGGATAGATAGATGGATTGTATCAGTAGAGTAGTAGGAGACTGTTATACATGATTCCACGCACCATATCATTTAGTAGTCCGAAGTCAGACATTCAGAATGAATACAAGTGTGAAATCAAAGATTTCAAATGAGGGTTCGAGAACGACAAAGATGCATCAGAGTCGCACCTTTGTTCTGCAGGCCTCCCATTGTGAATCAACGAGAAGGTGAGTGAAAATTTACAATTATTAGTAGATGTTGAGGGATATCCCGGCAGACGCACGCGCCTGCCGGGAAAATTTACAAACTTTACAAACTTTACTGTAAATTTTTCACTGTCCCGCACTTCACTCACTTTACCCACCAGAATTCGCACTTTACTACACTTTACTCTACCTCGCGCCTGTCCTTCTGCCCTCCCCATCCTACTCAGTTGCCATAAATGGTGACTTAGACAATACGGTCACATGACACATGATGTGTCTTCTCCGTCGCCTCCCATCTTCCTTGACAGTCGTTAACGTTGGCCCCCCATATTGCACACACCCTTCCCCAGTAGCGAAATTTATAGGTAAGTGATTTTCCTTTATTGCTTGCTTACCCCGCTGACCCTGCACCAGAATTCTCCCTGTTTGTCGTGAAATTGTCCTGGGTATCCTATTCACTCAGCCGCAACAGTCTACTAGTCAACAAAGACGATCATCGTGAGTTCCTTTTGTTTCTTCATATATCCAGTATGTTCGGTTACTGACTTTATTGATTCAGGAGCTGCTTGGTGTATCCTCCGTTATTCAGTCAGACTCTCTCTTCGCCAAGGACCTGAAAGTGAAGACTGAACAAGCAGTTCAAGACACGATTGTCGCAACCAACATCATCGAGGGCTTTAAAAACCCACATCAGAGTGCAGCATATCTCAAGAATCATGCTTCGTTCCCTCTGGAGTATGTGTAGATCATCGATGTGAAGTAACTTGAAGTGTTGACATGTTGCTGGCTAGATTCTTCACCCGTGTCACGCAAGAGATGCAGGAGCGTCTGCAGTGGTTCAAAAACACTATCGAAGTATGATGCCGTATTTTTGGTAACACCCTGAAGTATTCTAATACATCGAATAGCAAATTGAGCGGAAACTATCTGCATCGGCATCTCAGTCTCAAAATACACCCCAAGGTTAGACTTTCCTTCACTCCACCCTCATCCTCAGCTTACATTTCGCAGTGTTGTCTTGACAAGACATCGAAGACTACCAAAACCTATGATCGACATCACGAGAGCCCATGAAATGTGAGTCGTGCTTTCGAAATCATTTGGTTATGAGGACTCACCATAGTCCTGTCATTCCAGCTATGCTCTCTACCTACTGAGGATTGTGCTCTGTGCTAGCTAACCTCCTCACATTCGATTGACTTTGGCCAAAGAGATAGAATCACTGGCATCGTCTCTTTTGTCCTTTGGATTCCCCCGTGTAAGATATCTCTGCCAGGTGTCTCTCGCCACAATATTCAATTGCTTCAGTTCCTGCTCGTGTGTCACCTTGTAAGTTAGATGAAAACCATCTCAGAATTGCTATGTGGCTCAATTTAGGTGCGCGTGATAACATTACATAGATACTCTGAAGGGAACGTGCCCATGTCAAATTCACAATGACTCGGTCTAAAGAGCTTCCTTGCACCTTGAAATCTGTGAATGCCCATCCTGGCACAATTGGAAGTTGCGTACATCGAATATTGATTATTTTTTCACCTGTAGGATATCTAAAACTATTTGTCACAGGCAGAATGGGTACAACACCATGGTCCAAATCTCAATGGTCATTAATGTTGCCCCCCCGCATGGTGTGCTACTGTAACACTGCGGTTTTGTGTGATTAGAAGGTAAACTCAAACTTTTCAGCATACCTTTGACTGACATTCTCATCTAGAAACACTACTACTATTCATCATATGATGGTACTGCCTTGGATCATTGCCAGAGTCGTCTTTCGTGTAAGTCTTTGTTTACTTGTTCCTCCTTCAAGTTCTACTTGGAACATTCCATCATCTCTTCCCAAGCTGGCTGGCCTTCTGTAGGTGAACCAACTCGGTAGGTTGCGCATGTCTGGACAAGCCTTTTGTAGGTTATCCGGATGTCCAGTGCATGACGTACTCATACTCTGAGTCCCTTTGCTTTTTGAATCTGACTTGGGGCCATTTTTTTAATGCTAATATTCATTTCAACCGCTTCAGCAGGAATCCGTTGGCTGGACCCAGTGTCCCATTCTTGGAGGGATGTCCAGCAATAAAGAACTTCTTCAAGGGTGCTTCTGTCACACTTGTCCACCAGTTTCAGACTGCCACTCTTGCTGTTCTCAAGCAGAACAATGTTCATGCACTGGACCTCCGCCCAGAACTCCTTCAAGGGTGTTTCTGTCACGCTCGTCCACCAGTTTCAGACCGCCGCTCTTGCTGTTCTCAAGCAGAACAATGTTCATGCACTGGACCTCCGCCCAGAACTCCTTCAAGGGCATTTCT
Source organism: Suillus fuscotomentosus (assembly GCF_016647785.1). Classification (NCBI taxonomy): domain Eukaryota; kingdom Fungi; phylum Basidiomycota; class Agaricomycetes; order Boletales; family Suillaceae; genus Suillus; species Suillus fuscotomentosus. The sequence continues at coordinate 228,284 of NW_024539534.1, forward strand.
GTCACGCTCGTCCACTGGTTTCAGACCACCACTCTTGCTGTTCTCAAGCAGAACAACATTTGTGCACTGGACCTCCGCCCAGATTCACCACAGTTCAGCCAGTTCAAGAACTCCTTCAAGGGTGTTTCTGTCGTGCTCGTCCACTGGTTTCAGACCACCGCTCTTGCTGTTCTCAAGCAGAACAACGTTTGTGCACTGGACCTCCACCCAGATTCGCCACAGTTCAGGCAGGGCATTTCTGTCATGCTTGTCCACTGGCCGGGCCTCGAAAATATCCAAGGATTGGTTGCCAACGCTGGAAACTTTGAGTTTGAGAACACGACGGTCAAGGTAGGTTTTCATACGAATCACATCCATAACAGCTTCTCTCAGTGCGAGTGCAGGACTACTTCAAGAAAGCTTGGGGTCGCAGCAGCAGCATCATGGTTCTGTATGCGCTAGTGTTTGGTTTGGCAGATGGTATCCTATGGTACTCACTCTTGTGCTCAGTATGTAGTTGAAATTCAGTGTGATACTTTACTAGTGTAGTCTACTATGTGTTATGACAGTGCGGGTCAATCAAAATTGAGAGCCAAGTGAATTTTAAAACATGGAGTGACATCATACCCTCTGAAATTTTGGAACCGTCCCACCAATTACCTCTGTCTTGTGTTTTACCTCCCGCATGGCACGATCAAAGAAGGCGGCATCGGACACCATTCAAAAGAAGCCGAGGCGGAGGAAAGAATCAGCTATCCTGAAGTCAGCTTTGGCTGACATCCAGAAATGCAAGGAACTTGGAATTGAAATGCACCTCCAAGCAAACAAGACCAGGAGCAGCTATGCTGGCCATGTACGCCGGGGACGCGAGTGGCTCGCAAGCCATTTTGATGCACCAAGCTGCTCCACTGATGAGGGGGACTGCTCAGTGCCCAAAGAGCCTTTGGTACAGCTGGTGGCACTGTCAGTGCCCTCTTTTGTTAGAGACAATCCAGACAGCGATGTGTATGCAGATCCTGTCTTCAAAGATGCATTTGGGTGCACGCCAAACTGATGCTCCGACAAGGCACTAGCCCTCTTCATGTCCCTGAAGGGGTTCCATGAAAACCTCAGCAAGAACACGGTCGAAAGTATCCGCGCAGCATTCAAAAAGCTCTGGGAGCAAGCGTGAGCAACACCCTGCAGGACCGGTACAGACTGAGAGTACTACTGACTTTTACCAGGGATGGCGGCACATTTCGTGGAAAGTGGAGTTTCAATGAGGTGAGACAGCGCTGGGAGGGAAATCCAGCCAACTCAGCAGAAGTTTACGACGTGATGGCATCTGTCAAGCACAAGGCCAGCGCAGAGGGTGGAGATCGAACTCACTCGATGGCAATGACAAAAGACTTCATGGATCGCATGCTCCAATGGCATGAGGCCGCATGCCCGCTGGAGATCGCACTGCAGGCCGTCCAGCTAGTGATGAGTGGCACACTGCCTTCGCAGGTCCAACTGACTCTTGACACAAGGACCCAGCTCACTCGCCATCTTGAACAGGTCACTTTCGATGCTGGCGCATGGATCTTATGGAGCAGGTATTGTCCCACCTGCCGAAATTGATGTGCACTCGCTGACTTACCATTTTGGTAGGTGCTTCAAACTCGTGAAACTACAGCGCAAAGACATCTCGCTCGACACAATCCTGCTGGACACCGTCATGAAAAAGTATCTGGCATGCGAGCCACTGACACTCAGCGACAGCAACACCTATTTCGAAATATTCCTCTCGAACCGAAAAGGATGGCAGAAAAGGGTCGATAAGGGCATCTGCGAGGCAGACCTTAGGTGTGAGTTGATTCAGATTAGCATGAAGTGACGCCCTGCTGATGTAGCAGTGTATGTGCCTCACACCAGCCAACCACTACAAGATATTTCCCCGCCCAGACATGCCTTCCTGCGACAGCTTCATCTGGATGTTGCTCTGGATCAAATGGCTCAAGTTTTTTCATTACGGGCGCACACTCGGGCCAAACTACTTCATCTTCCCTTCGATGGGTGCCAATGGCATCATGCAGCCTGGACAGCATCTCTCCCATGACACTGTCCAAAAGTGGATTGATGAGGCAACGACAGGTGCTGGCATCCTAGGCTGTTTTTCGACTCACTGCTTCCGCCGTGGAGGTGCCCAGTATTGGTTTATGTTCGCACCGGTTGGTCAGCGGTGGTCACTTGCCATGGTTCGATGGTGGGGAGGATGGGCTGATGGTGAACAGGTATGTGCCTTCAATGATCTACTTTTTTTTCGCTGCCACTCGTTCATTCCATTCCCAGCGAAACACGCTCATTCGTTACCTTCTCGACGAACTACACACCTATGAGACTGACTACAGTGATGCCCTTGCTCCTTTCTCCCGCGAAGCTGAATCCTCCCTTGCAGGCGAGCAGGCACTCATGAGGCCAGCATCCACTGAGGAGCTGTGCATGGTTCATGCATCCATGACCGCAGATGTCAATCGTTTGCGAGTTGACATCAGTGCAGTCAACGACTCGCTTCGGTCACTCACTAGCATGGTCCAGGCCACTTCAAGTTGCCTGAAGGCTGCTGGACACCTACCTCCAACACAGCTCAAAGAAGATCCCTGCTTCACCCTTCTCCGAGTCTCTGCATCCAGTGCAGAGTCTCCTCAGATTTCAACTCCTTGGCATGTCCGTCCACCACCAACACACTCCCGTCCTCTGTCATCTGTCCGCAGGAGCCATGGCCATGCACACATCACTCCAACTACTCGACCACTGCCATCTGCTGCTGCGCACACAGCCTCAACTCAACAACTCCCAAGCAACGGTCTCGTCATTCCACGGCTGCCACTCGTCCGTTCAAACGGGTTGAAGACTCCAAAGGCCGAGTCCTGGAGGGACATCATCACACACTGGCTCGTCGGCGACCCCGACAGAGGGTTGAAGACGCCACTCAAGGACTGGCCACAGGAGTGGTACCAAGGCCTGAATTGGAAGCTTGCAATGCAGTACCAGAACAGGGCCGTTGTTGCGCGCGAGTTTATCAACCAGTGAGTGCTTCCAGCTGCGATCCACACGTCGGCGCTCACACATTCTTTTGTTCTTTCTTCCTCGTCACCTCCAGTTACCAGTCAGACAAAGCCCTCTTCCTTGCAGCCTACCCAGAAGCCGAGCGGGGACACACCCCACTGCTTGCAGCTGTCAACAAGGCACAGGCTGCACGAGGAGAGCGTGTCCGTCGCAACAAATGACATGGAGGACTCTCACTTCGGAACCATACCACTACTGCTGCCCACTCGAACTCTCGTAACTTGTAAGTACTATAACCATGAATCACTTCATATTGCAAAGGCCACATGCCAGGACTGTTGATACTGTACATTCCCGCACCTACTTCTCTACCCTAGGTACTTCCTCGCCGTACTCTCTCCTTCTCAGCACTAGTTAGTTCCCCCAACTCTTTCGTGCTTCTTTCCTCCGAGTCCATCTTTCCCGTGTGCCTTCTAAGTTCTTGCAAGTTGGTTTCGAATGTTCTGAGGTCCGGGAGGTCCACGCCAACGATGAAAATCAGATGCAAAGCCTAGTGAGCGAGCGAGCGAGTGAGTGAGCAGGCCTGAACCTGCGCGTTGGCGGGCATCATGCGCTCTGCTTTTTTCGTACCCATCTGCATCCGTTTGGCGCAATCATGCGTCACGACCACCATCACGCAGTGATCTGGCTCGAAAAGGGCAAAGATCGAGACCATGTGCGTGCACGTGGGACTTTTGGCTGAGCGCCACCATAAATTTCTTGACATAAGTAGGTTTTATTCACTTATTTTACCAGAACAGCATGTTCCTTCCTCTACATCCGCGTATTTTGACCATTTTTTTCCCTGCTCACTCTCTATCTAGATTACGTCCTGACCAGCGACTGCTGCTACCCAAGGTCACAAGGTGAGATAGTCCCTTCAATTCATCTGCATCACTAACACTAACATTGTCTTCTCTCTCAGTGTCGTTTCAGCGCTGAGAACGTGCTCCATTCAAATCCGGGCCTGATTCGCACCATACATTCAAGCCTTCCTGCCATTCCTGTATCCTGCCCCAGTTGTGCATGGTTGCCGTTGGCACCAGTTCTCACCCCTCTCGTCAACCAGGCGCTTCTCCCATTGCATCAACAACCCCACTCATCACCCTAAACCTTGGGCCATCCGTCCGAGCGAGTGCAATAACTCCAGTGAGTTTTTTATTTATTTTTATTTGCACTTCACTTCCTGGTCCGACACGCCTCTAGGAGGTGACTTGGACCAGAGGCTGTCAGGCTGTGAGGACACGCCTCTAGGAGGTGACTCTGAGCACTTAAGCCTGATAGCTTTTAACTTTTATCATATCGGTTCCTACTACCTACTATGTGTACTGACTTCATTTCTTGTACCAGGCCATTTCTAGGCGGGGTACACCTTCTACGTGATTCGCGTCATACAGTGCACACTGGTGTCAACACTCCTCCTCGATGCGAATCACGAGAGAACTCCTCCTCGATTGCATTATCGGAGGCCAAGGCATGATCGAAGGCGCTCGAAGGCGCTCGAAGTCCTTTCGAGGTAAGGGTTTGGTAAAGATGTCGGTGATATTGTCTTTAGATTTAACGTAGTGCAGTTTGAGGTGACCTTGTTCAACGTGTTGTTGAATCGAGTGGTGTTTGATATCAATTTGTTTCATGCGTGCATGGAAGGAAAACAGCGTAATTGAACGCTCGACATAAGTTTTAACAGTCTATCAAAACTTTCATATCATGTATTACAAGGTCCATCAAAATATGTCTCCTAAGCATATACCTCCAATCCAAATCCTGGCCACTTGCAGTAATAGTTACAAACATGCTTCATCTCAAAGTCATCTACCATGCTTGCGATGTTTCCATCACCAAAAAGGTCATTTCCATCACTGACTGAGCTAGACAAGCAACTGTGATGAGCAAATGTCGCAATTAATATGAGCTGAAAATATACACACCGGTGGGTCAATATTTGAGGATCAGTCAAAAGCTCAGTGCTGCCTTGATAATCAGAAACAAAGGCTAAACCATCTGTCTTCGCATACTGAATGTGCTGAGTGAAAGCAAGAAAGACGGCTAGGTCATAGCCATATTCATCATCATCAAGTGATGGTTCGCAGTCCTTGTTGTGGATAAACTTCGTAAATGTCTGATTACCAGGACCGTCGAATGTCACCGGCTCCTCAAGGAGATACACCGCTGAAAATGTCCCTGCCTTAACATCTGCTGTGGGAGCTTGATTGGACGTTCCCTGAGTGTTCGATGAGTGATGAGAAAATGCTAAAGCAATCCCTGCATCCATGAAGCGCACACGGGGTATTTGGAAAGATGGAGGACTCGATGCTGCATCGATACAGTGATCAATGTATTTGTAAGTAAAGTTAAGGAGAGATTTCGCCCAGTACAACACGTTACTTTCATTTAAGAGCTTTTGGAGCTCATCTGCTAAGGCATAACATGCGATCTTGAGGGTGCTGGATTCAGCGGCAGCAGTGTGAGAGGAAGGTCTGTAGAATGGCCACTTAATGACGACATCCTGCTGAGTGCAGGACCCAAGGCCACTGGAGGACAGAGGGGACAGTGTGAGCCATCCTGGATGTGCTGTCTTGAAAGCACCAATCCCAATCATGCTGCAAAGGGGGACATTGATAGTGAGTTGGCTGATAGATGAATTGGAGATGTCAAGTCCGAATGAATGGTGTTGAGGAGTCTTCAAGATATCAGCTAGTGGACGCACAGGGATTTGATGGAATTGAATGTCCTCATTGCATAGATCATAAACTAAACTCAACGCGCATTTAGATTCTAGAAATTAAGATGAGAATGAACTCTTACCTTTAGGTGCACGTGCAGCATCCATGCTACCTCCATTTTTCAAGGCCTCTTTCAGATCATCACGGTCAGGGAGGCAAAATACATGCGCCGGCTTCTTACGGGGAGGTGAGACAGTACTACTTGTGGAGTCACTCTTGCCTCGAATATGAGCTCGCTTTGCTGATGGACGTGTCTGAGTGGGTGCTGTGAGCCATCAAATGACTGAGTGATGGTAGGATGATTACATACCGCAGTAGATAGACTATGCGCAGGTTCTAAGTCGTTACCAAAAGGGTCTTCGTCTTCTTGTTGCGCAGCAAAAGGGTCTAGGTCTTCGTAGTCGTCCAAGTCAGTACTGACAGCATGAGGGTCTTGATCTTCAATATCAGTACAGATGGATCGGCATCATTGAAGCTGTTCGTGCAAGGTTTCCTAAGAGAACTATGAGTTAGTTGACGCGCAACACCCTGAATGAGTGAAATCTTACCTCTTCTTCAGTTCTTTCGAGCCATTCCTCATACTCACTCCACTGCACTGCAGGCACAACAACCATGAGTGAAAATTTCTTAGTCTTGAAAGTCGTCGTCTTTGGCGCACGTCGAGATTGGACCAAGCACTGAGCCAAAAAGTATGGAATGGTGGGCAAATGCCCAGCTAGGTCAACCCAGGCAGCATCTCGGATGAGAAATTCTTGAGTGCGCCAAGGAAATCCCCTTCCGAATGTGAGGATTTTGGGTAGAACAGTATCAAATGCAATCGCTATGAGACTAGGGGCATCCAAGTGAGCATCAATATCCTTCTTTCCTTCACATATATTCTGGTATGAGTGTCAGAAATATAACAACAGAAGAGAGATAGAAAAAAACATACCCCAAAGTTGATACCGCTGACCTGCACCAAACCAGTTCGGTGCATGGACGACCAATACTCTCTCATGAGTCATATACCCTGAAATACCACTATGAAACCCTTTTCCCTTTTATCTGAAGTTGGACTGAGGCTAAAGGAATATTTTTTTGCTTTTCTTTTTATTTTCCAAGTCTGTATACCAGCAGCCTGAATATTTTAGTACATTTAATTCTGCTATGAGTTTTGCTTAGTCAGCCATGGTGATGACTCAGACAAAATCCCACACATGTCAGGTGACTGTGAAAAATATTTCCCACATATGTTGTCCTGGAAAAACATTAGTAAACCCCTAAATACTAGGCTCGCGTCATTCTCACCCTTCAAACAAAGCAAAGCAAAGACAGCCACACACAGGATTCATATCATGTGACACTTCTTATTCTCCTTCTGGATTTGTCATCAGGGGTTGGACAGGTCACATGACTTAGCAAAATACCCAATGACTCACTATGACTCACTCTAGATACTTACTATGACTCACTATGACTCACCTTGCACATATGACTCATTATGACTCTTGATGACTCTTGAATACACTAGTAGCACAGCCACATTTATTGTGTATATAATGACCCCAGTTTTTGAAATAATAAAAAGCGAACAGCAGCAGATAGTAGGGTGTTTTTCAGCCCATCCAACACTAAGTTGTGAGTAAGGTGTGATAAGTGTCAGTACCAGTGTCAAGAACTGTTTCAAGACTGAGAGGAACATTCTCAAGAGACAGTAATACTGCAAGCTCATCATACTGAACGACCAGCTGTGAGCTCACTGTGTGCAATGGCCAGCAAGCAAGGTACAGCCACAGTTATATTCTGATTTATATTATTCTTTTTCTTTTCTTTTACTTTCACCAACCTTTGGTGGTCTTTGTCCAGAAATATATTTCCAAAATATTCGTGTTGTCTCTACGTCCACCTAAGACTCAGAAGTAGCATAGTGGGGAGACTTTAGGAATTGATAGTGAAGCTTGACCTCACTCATCTGAGTAGTGATACTGAGCCAAGATATTCTTTGCCTGCTAGGCTTTAGCCGTTGAAGAGGGGACTTGGTAGTAAACCCAAGGACGTCCGTTCCTGAGTCTGTTTGAATACTCAAAGAAGAGTTCCTTGACAGCAAGTTCAATATTGAGCTAAGAGTTCTACAATAAAGCATCTGATTAGTCTTGACCTTTGATTCTACCTGTTTTGTGCTGAGGGGGTTTATCATTGTAATTCTGCACCATTTCTTTGGAGTATAGTTGGTACGAAGCACTGTTGTTGAAAGGGAACTTGAGGAAGAATCCCGTATATTCTTTTGGTCATTGCCATACTGTCGGGCTGACCATTGTTTGTTTGTTTTCCTGTCAAAGTCCATAGATTGGATTGACCATCATATTACTGATCTTGCAGAAGTATCCTTAGCTGAATATACTTTGAGTAGTATACAACTAGCCACCCACGAACGACCACGTTATCAGTCATTGGTATTTGTCTGAATCGCTGACTGTGGAGATATTTGTTTTATAGGTGTTTATCTATAGATCATCTATCTAAGAAGACACCGCGTCCGCTTTTCTTCCGTGAATTCCCCTCATACACAGCTGTTATCTCTAATGTGATAGTCTCCGCAGGGGGTGGAGCGTATGCTAGTTTAGCCCATCACTCACGCTCCAAACTATATTGAGCATGGTGCGCTGAGTACCCTGCGGGACCAGGTGCCCTGTTCTGGCTGGAACTGACTGGTGGTTGTTGCCATGATAAAGGCACGGCAATATATGGGCCTGGAAGGCGGCCCATATGCACAGCGCTACTTGAGGGCTGAGGTAGGAAAGGAACCACACGAGGGGGGTTGATAGTAGCTATGAAATTCTGCCATTGAGATGTAATTACAAGTTCTAAGTAGAGAAATGGGACTTACATCTGCGCTGTGCAGCATTTACACTTTGCTGTATGACGTTAGGATCAGGGAGTGATTGTGCAGCTAAATATAATCGATTGCGTCATTGATCAAAAATTACATAGGAAATTTAAGTGTACTTACAAGAAGGGCGAACTGAAGAGGGTCTTGAAGAGGGTCGGACTGATGTTGAAAGCTTCTGTGCATATTGCAAGTAACATGCTCTGCAGATGAAGCGACCAGGTTGGCTAGGCACAATGGTGGCAATGTAATGATATGATGCGCCTTTGAGGATAATGCTACCGCAAGCAGGTCGACCACAGATACGATCCTCCTTGGCAATAGCATCCTCAGTGAATTGAGATACAAGTTCCATGTTGGACATAACGGCAGTGGCAGTAAGTACTTGTGCGATGAGGATGAGTTTAAGGAATACTGTTAGAACAATGGCCCTACGACACTTGAGAGACAGACTTATATATTGGACCATCCAGGACAACTCACCGCTTGCATCTAAGTTGAGGTTTATCCCGCAGCACTGAGGTGCATCTAGTAAGTTAAGAGTTGCCAAATTCTCCATGTTGGATAGTTAGGATCAGAGTCACCATGATTATGGTCATATTCAGTTGGTGTCCAGTCAAAACAGACTCGGAAAACTCAAACTCGGAAAACAGTGCATCAAGCATCCAGCGTGTTTGATGTGTCGGACTTTTGTATTGGACTTATTCTATAACCTTGCACCCAGGCTCAGTACAGCCGCGGACTTGTTCATGTCGGACTTTTGTTCATGTTGGGCTCAGCTGCCATTTGTCATGTCCAACCTGTAAGTGTTGTGTTCAGCCTGCAAGACATGCCTTGACTATTATCTTGCTGTTGTTCAACCGCCTCTTATCTAAGATCTTTGTGTTCAAGTTAGTATTCAATGTGCCTGCCTGACCGACTCTTATTGAGATGTTTAGCGTGCCTGTTTTATTGAAGTCTTCAGTGCAGCGCTCAGTATGCTATTGGTGTTCAGTGTGCTTCTCTCTTATTGGTGGGTGTTCAGTGGCCTTGTCGGAACTTTTTTTACGGCATTTTGATTGATTAAAATGCCTTAATGGCCTGGCCTGATTCTGATCAGATTCTGATTAAACAGTCAGCATTTTGATGACCATTATAAGTGCATTACGACCGACATTTCCATACCTGTTACAATTGGGTTCGAAACCGTAATTTTAATCATAAAATGGCATTATAACACCGATTCTAATAGCAGTCACGATTTGATTTAAAATGGGTATTGTAACCATTTTTGTTGCATTATGATGGTCATGTTCAGCGTCGCAATGAGCATTTTAAACTGTGTCATAAAGGCCATTTGGGCTGATTCAGATTGTTTTAATAATTCATATTGTTGGGCATATATTCTAGTCTGAATCTGCAGTTACAGTAGCAGTACATACTATGCCTTGTATTTAATAAATATAGCGGACAGGTGGACAGAGAATACACGAGCGGTGGTGCTACGAACATACTCATCGGCGTGGTCAATGTCAGGACACATAGTGGATATCATGTGTGCAAGACCGGCAGCCTTGGAAAGGTTGGATATAATCTCCCGACCCTCCACATGAGCCATCAGGTGATTCAGAGATGGTGTTGCGCTCAGTTGCCCCATGCGAATCGGGGCAGTGCCATAAGGAGGTTAGGCGATCAAGAAGAAATTTGGGTGTTGATGATCATGTCAACCTTGGGATGCGAGCCTGCGTGATGTGTTGAACTAACATTTGTGTCAAGCGGGACTGTATCATTTAAATCATGGATGAAAATCACATACATCTCAGGAATCATCAGAGAATCCTTGGGGTATCCGACGAGCATCTTTGATTGGCGGGTGTTGTCGCTGGGTGGCATCGGCCTAGGATGTAAATGTTCAAAGCAAAGACATTGTAGAAAATGTACAACATACATCTATTAATAATAAAGGCTTTTTGACAGTATTCTGTGGTGAAAGGATCAGTGTGAGGTTTTTTGGTGAGATGTGATGCAACATACATCAAGATTATGAGTGAACTTGTCGTCAATGTGGTGGGACAACATGAAATGTCAATAAGAAGGGGATTCAGATGTTGAGGCAGCTGCAATGACTTGTTGTATTAGTGGAGAGTGTCGTGTCAATAAACAAAGAATAGTCTACATGGAAATTCAGATTCTGATGACATGGCAACTTAGATTTTAATTGATCAATAATGTAGCAATAGTTAATTATAATACTTATTACATCAGCATCTTTGCGCAGAATAATAATACAAGTCATGATTCAGACTGGCATGAAGATCAACGCCAAACTTGGAGGCATCAATGTGCTTCTGATTAATATTCAGATAGTATTAGTAGTCTAAGTAATAATAAGAGAAACTCACCAGCACTCCGTTCATAATAGTCTGAATCATGGGTAAGACTGGCATGAAGATCAATGCCAAACTTGGAGGCGTCAATGTGCTTCTGATTAATATTAGTATTAGTAGTCTAAGTAATATTAAGAGGAACTCACCAGCGCTCCATTCATAGTCATGGGTAAGACTGGCATGAAGATCAATGCCAAACTTGGAGGCATCAATGCACTTCTGATTCAGGTATTAGTATTAGTAAGTATTATTAGTCTAAGTAATAATAAAAGAAACTCACCAGCGCTCCGTTCATCATGATAGTCATGGCCCGGCGGGTATATATCGTCACTAACAAGCTATTTATTAAGTGGTGAGTGAGGTGAGTGAAGTTCAAAAATAACTGAAGTATATTGTCAAGGGACGACGAAAGGACTACTTGTAAGTCTAAGTACATAGTACGACTGCACTGACCATTCATGACAGCCCAGAATTCTGATATCAGTATTATGCACCGTTACGGGAGGAGCAGCGAGGGGCCACATCTGTTCCAGCCACTGCCTTGCCTTTTCTCCTCCCCTTTTTCTGCACCGTGACCTTCATACCTTCACCCCCACCAGACACACCTTCCACGTATGCTACTGCTGCTACATTGGCTGGAATAGCAGCAGGGCGGGATCTGGGAGCAGACACTGCAACAGGGTTGGGTACAGTAGTGGGCACAGTCTGAGGTGCCGGCAATATTGGTCCGAAATGACTACCGTCTGAATCGTTATTCCGAACGGCAGCAGGTGTGGAAATGCTGGGTGCAGGAAGGGGCACAGATGCGATGATGGGTGCAGGAGGGGGTACAGATGCGATGATGGGTGCAGGAGGTGCAGTGGGCGGCACCAGTGTGGCTGGTGGTGCTGCCTCTGCTGCATTGTCATCTGAATCTGAGTCATCGTCATCCAAGCTGGCCATCACCCGCTGTAGCGAATCAGTAAAATCCTCCATTCCCGCAGCCTGAGTGTCGTCTGCATCATGAGCGGTCTTGTTGATGTTGTCGAAAACATAGTCATTCATGTTTTTCACAATGGCTTGAACACGCGGATGCGCCCATTGACTAATGAAAAACCGCTTGACAGTTCGAAAGACAGTGCAGTAAGAGATTGATGAGGTGGCACCGACGCCTGAGCCTGGGAACTGTTGATCGGGAGACAGCAAAAATCATCTATTGGGGGATGCGCCACTGTTCAGTAACCAATAGTTAATACTGTAATATTGGAAACATACCAAAGTTACACTACATGCAATTAATCTGGGTGTGCAAGCCTTCAGGTGCCACAACTTATAGTACGGGCTCGGACCTCCACCACGTCCTGACTTCGAATAGATTGACATCTTGCCGCCCACTGCAACTTTGATAAACTACTAGAATATTAGAAAAGGATGAGTAAATGGTTTGGTAAGTTTGTCATGAACATCGCACCTTCGCAATCATGAACCAATTACCAAATACCTTCTTCGCATTGACCTTCAGATCAGGATAGATGATAGGTGCATTGAGGACATCAAAGTCTTTCCCCTTTCCTGCCACCCATCCAATCATATCCATGATCTGCTGGTTAGACATGCGATCATACGATGCAGAGAAATATTTGGGGGCCATGTTGAAGATACTGCCAGCTACACTCCACAACACATAGTGGTATGACGAACGCACTCTTTGCATTCCAGTGCAAAACTAATGCAAGACCGTCTAGCAAGTAACATCAAATAGAAAGAAAAGACTAACCTTGTTTACGAAGTAAGTAGTCAACATGTGAGGGTGCAGCACGTAGTCGATACAGCCATAGAGCTCCGTCATGAGGGCATCCTTCTCTGTTGATTTATTTGCGTAACAGCATGCACCTTGGATGTCAGCAGGGGGATCAGGACACGGAAATTTGAAGATTGAGTCGTCAAGCACAAACATCTCAGTGATGAGCCCATACTTCTTCCCCAGGTCCACGATTACCTTCTCTGATTCTCGATCAGAGTCGGCCCCAGCAGTCATTGCAGTCGTGGCCGATGATGCTGAAGATACAGCAGATGATGGTATCTGACTAGGGGAACATTTACGCGACCGCTGTGGCTGATTTGACAGGAGGATGTTATTGGTTGCATTTAACGCAGCATTGTGATCCTCTAGTTTTCCTTTTTGAAGTTGAAGATATTTGACATACTGACGTGAGATGCCATCAACGATCAGGAACAGAACAAGGAAGTAAATGACACTAGTACCTCCTGAAAATGCTCTAGAGTGGCCCCTTCACTTGGTGGAGCGACAGGTCGGATGCTATGATCTGAATCCTCTGAATCAGACAAGGAAGGGGACTCTGATTTGGACATCAACAGTGGGTGGTATGAAGAAGGACGTGCGAAGACAGGTGCGACTTGACAGACTTGAAGGACAGTTGAACTGTTGAACGGTGATTCAGACTCGGCGTCTTTTATAGAATTGAGAAGACTTGCCTGCACGCACTGCCAGCTGGTGGTCATTGACAGGCGATAAGCTGTATGGGTAAGGCAGTGGTCAATACAGCGGATTAAACACGTACATTACAGCATGACATTCAGCCATGAGTTTGGGCTGTGTTCTACTAGATCATAAGTGGTTGTTGGTGTTGCTGATGTGATGTAATACCATTCACCTTCAATTGAATAGTGTTCACGTGGTACTCGTAATAAGACATGATGGCAAGGAGGTAGTGATAAGCAACAAACAATCTTTGATTGGCTGACTATGCTACTGATGTAATAAGAATCAGGTGCTGACGTCTGACCAATCTCTGTCTCGCCAACGCACACAGATCTCTTTCCGGCGGATATTGCATGTCCGATGAGGCCAGAAACTTTCAGTTCTTTGGTTGTCTAAATATATGAAATCAAAAGGTCATGTAGAGGAGTATGCAAGATGACTTGCCTGTACATCGAATGTCGCGTTAAAACCCATTTGCAAGAAATCCTGATCGTCCTTATTGAACATGTGCAGGAAGCTTTGCTTGAAGATCGACGTAGCAAACGAATCAGATAGAACAATGACACCGTTTGTCGAGTTGGGCAATGATTTCATCTCTAGCAAGCCCACTTGATCCAAGCAACCAGCAAACAAATCGACAGCATGGCCATTGTTGGATACCCTCTTCGCCAATAGAACTAAAACAAAGCAAACTATGATGCCATGGTACACTGTGTCACTGATTCAGGACAAACCTTTACTGCATGTTTGTAGTGCTTGACGCTGTCCCGTTCGATGTCGTGATGAGAGCGAATAGGCTCCTTGAGTTCATTGCTGACAACCATGCCTGGACCCTCCATTGCCGGTCCACCCACGAAAACCATTATACACACACCCATGTTAGGGAAAGTTGTCTGAGTTATGTTGTCACCCGTACGCTCTCCTCACCACAATTGATAAACTCACCTCCAGGAGTCCAACGGCTACACTGACGGCCACACCAGTGCAACGTAAAGCACGCTTGTCATTGGCAACTGGCCAAGGATCACGAGCGAGTGCCTCCAGAATCCCAGTGAGTTGAAATTCACATTGCTGGACAGGAAGCAAGAAACGCGCAGCTCCAAAGGATTGTTGGGGCATGGGTTGGCCGGCACAGGGTGTGGCACGAGTTGTCGTACTGAGTCCAAGCATGTCCTGAATCTGTTTCTGTGTGTACTCCTTGCCGCCACGGAAGACGTATGATTTGCTGCACTCTGCATAGCCAAACTCATGAACTTGTGTCTAGTAGTTAAAGCAATGAGCTTGAATGATGAAAGAACAAATGTATGTATGTACCATTGTGCCAAAGGTAATGAGACCAACTAATGCATATGGTGGGATCAAGCTGAGACTGACGACAAGAGCGTCATGGAGTGCTTTGAGGTCATCGGCATCTAGACAGGTATTGACAACAAACAGGAAGACAGGTGGAGCCTGAGCGGGACGAGATAGTGTGTACTCAAGTGTTGTGTACTTGGGAAGTAGTTCAGCGGGTAGATTAGTGTTAGAGATATCTTTATAATGTGGTGGGAAAGGATTGCGGATCAAGAAAAATGGACAAATTTACAGTTTGCCTCTGCCAATATCGATTTGACTGTATGGCGCATCATTAGTAGAATTTCAGGAAGAGAAGAGAAGAGACATACCAATATGGATTGAGAATAGCATGACAAACTTCAAAGAAGGGGAGTATAAAACAAAACTGTCCTATGATGGAGTGTAGCCATCAATACTGTAATGACTGTGCAGGAAGGGTAGACCATGCGTGAGGTAGGAGGGGCACGAGAAGACTGGAATTAATCACTCAGATGGCGTTAAGATGATCAGAGTGAATTGTTCTCCCAAGAGGAAAGACTGCATACCTCAGTCTATTGACGCTGGAAGTGTAAGCCAGAACTGCCTTGAAGTGCCTTCATGCGGAGGAACATGTCTGTATCAATGGTATCCATAACGAAGTAATCATTGACTGCTTCAGGGTCACTGGCGAGTGCAACACCACGAATGATGGACTCGACAAAGATGAATTCAGAAGATGACTGAGGTTTCGCTCGCACCGACCAGAGCCCCAAATCTAAGTCTTGTCTGCGGCAAACACCAATACCAATGTCGTAAGGATGGATCAGGGCAAGAGAAAGTTCAGTCCCCCCAACTTTGCAGCGGAACATGTAGATAAGATGTGCGAAAAGTGGCTGGTGTTCAGTCTTTATGATGATGCAGTCATATCTTGGTGACCCAAAGAATTTTGGGTTACATTGAAGGAGGTCTCGTTGCAGACGCCAGTCAACCATCGACTCATAATTCACCCGGAGGTATCAAAATTCTGTGATCTGGCGAACCATGTTATGTCAGTATTTAGATTATGGGCGATAAAATGTACTACATGTTAATGCATACCTGGTCACAAGCTTGAAATCTGCTGCATGTCTCGTTCGGCAAGGGAATTGCATCGTTCAGCAGCAAGTCATTGAAAAATTTGTTCAACTTGATTCGAAAACCAAAAAATGCCCTGTCTGTGGCATGTGTTTGCTCGATGGCTGAAAAGGAGAAATCGCCCTGCCTCGCACCCAACTGTACACGTGCTGCATTTACAACATCTTCAGGATTATTGGTTGCCTCAGGCTCTATAGCAGCTTTCAAGTTGTCAGTATACACGTCTAGGTCATTGATCTCATCACGGATAGAAGTTGATGTAAGTTGCCAGTGGTCGTAGCGGAGGATCTAGTATGGATCGAAATCAGCGCATCCGACCATGAGACATAGGAGGCTTGTTGTTGTACATACCTGGGGAGCGACATCTCTGAAATTCGTCCACTGGAGGTAGATAGCTCTCAGTGGGCCATGCATTTTTTCATTTACCTTTGTGTTATAATTCCGTGTGACACCTTTCGCAAGGATATTGTCAAACAAATGTGTAAGCAAATGCTTCTTCGGAAAATTCCAACTCTTTCTGGTTTCAGGCTGTGATTTCTCGATATATAGCTAACAGTTTGTCAAAATCGTCAGTCAGAAGTGCTGCATGTTGCATGACATTGAACCTACATCCATGAGCATTGAGAATCGAGACAAGGCATCTCTTCCGGCTGCAGTGGTATCCTCAGTGTGAACCTCTAGTGCTGCATAAATGTCGAGGTCGACATAGCAACATATGCAGCGTAGAAGTAGATAACCGAGTTCACTATTAGTGCGGCTGAGGACATTCTGTGCCGTAAAGATGATCATCTGGCAGAACAGCGTCAGTATCATAAAACATGTTTCAAATTGAAAAACACCTTTGATATGTCTTCGTGAGCCGAGCCATCGTTGAAATCAACCCCCACCACCTGCAAGAAGTGTTTGAGGTCGCGCCACCTTGGGAGAGCATCAAAACTAAGATGAAGTCAATGACACCTCCGAAACCATCTATGGTAGAAAGATGAACTTCACATCAATCTTAACAATGGCTTCTCATCCCAAATCTTTAAGCCAAAACTGGAGCTCCGACCACAGATGATCGCCCCACATCCCAGCATTATTGGAATGCAGGCGGTCAAATGAAAGTGCTCGGTGAACGTCGCAGTGAGAAACCTTCCAAAAACAATTCTGTGAAGCTAGAAGTAAATTTGTGCTAAGTCTCGACTGGTAAAGACACCATACCTCGACGTCACGCAGTGAGTACGCCTTGAGTTGTTTCTCCTTTTCCTTTTCTGTCAATGTTGATCTTGCCGCATTGAGAATGCCGAGAGACTGAGTACTTGTGCGTAAAGGATGTGCGTCCGACAATACCGCTTGCTGTTCTTGAGGAACCAAGCAAACCGGACACGGAAATTTGCCTTTAAGTCTCCGAATTAAGGACATAACACACCTGTTATCTATCATTAGAGTCAAGAAACCACCTCGTAAGTCTAAGACTTACTGTGCCTCGTAATCGGCGCTTAGAATCAATATTAAAGGCCAAAGAAGGCGTTGTACGTGGTCCCAACATTCAAACCAATATCCACTCTTCGAGTGTACTATGACTGCCTTGAGTAACTTGAGGAATGACCCGTGCCAGACCGCGTTCTTAAAGTTCACAAAACTTTTTTTTTGCTATGTTTTGGATCTTCTTTAACCTGTTCCGAAGATGTGATTGAATGATTACATTCAAGTCGAAGTCTGACACTCACAATCGGCAACCAACCAACAACTCGTCCGCCACCTACACCCGTACCATTGCGAATCTCAACAGGCAAATTTGCAATCCGGACAACAATTGGGTAGCCCTTCTCGGTGTAGAGAATTATGCCTCTCATGGCGTGATATGGTGCTTTACACTAGGAAGTACATAGCACGAACTTGTAGCGTCACTCTGTGCACTACCCACAGCTATCTCTATATGACGCGCAGCTTTCCCGCGCAATGCGCGCCATGCGCGCACCATTCCCGCGCTTCGCGATGTATACGCGCGCGCACGTTCCCGCGCTTGCGCGCCCTATGGCGCCAGCCATCCAGAAGCATCCATCCACTGTCCACCAAGCTCCCTAGTGCGTATATTTCCATTTCCTTTATTAGCATAGTTCCACCTTTATTTTTATCATGCATTCTCACTCATATATATATTTACATACCTACTCGGAAGCGCTTCGGCTCCGCTTGACCGCGCTTAGGCGCGCTATATAAGCGCCAGCAGTACATACTATTACTTACCTTACTTTTTCCCTTTAACTTACTAGTTACTACCCACTTACTACTTAGCAGAATATAGTAGAAAGCTATTCCTTTACATTTTGCACTCTTATATCTCTTATCTTGCTTTATATCACTACTTAAGCTTAGTTTCTCATTTCCGCATACGCGCGCGCACTTTCCCACGCTTCGCGCTAATACGCGCGTGCGTTCCCGCGCCTTTGTACCTTGCGCGCTCCTGCGCTTTCTCGCGCTTCGCTTAAGCGCACACTTCTAGATCCTTGCTGCACTCACTTCCCCTATAGGGTCGAACGCACTTGCTTCTCAAGTAACGCAGACTAGGCAGCGCGCGACCTTACAACTTTTACAGATACAGTCAGGAGCTTCTTTTGTTCCTCATTATATTGTTGTTTCTACATCGGTTCCAAAAGAAGATAGTTTGGCCTTGTCGGCATACAGGATGAACACAAGTGGCTTAGCATCAGGTGGAAGGCGCGACTGTAGCTGTATTTATATTGTACCATGGACAGATTAATCTTGGAAACATACTTGTGCGTCCCAGAATGCATTAGCAGCCCAGGGCTCATCTATGAATTGCACAAACCGTGCTCCGTTAAATTTATAGAGGCGCTGAGCATCAAACACGAAATGTGGTGCGAACCGAATATCTTGCATTAGGTCAAGTGCCCAGTTCCAAAGACAGCGGGAGTACATCGTGTATTCACGAGCCTCACCGTGATGCGGCACAGATATTGTACTGGTCTCAAACTACACTCAATGGCCTATTAACACCGTAATCTACATGCACTGACATGACTCACAGGCGTAAATCGTTCGGATGCCATTTTCCACAATGTACAAACTTCATCATGACTCTGCAAAGTGAAATCTTCTTTAGCGCTTGCAGCACGGCGCATGAGCTCAAAAAGCCTGTTGGTCTGGTCTTTCGTCATCGCTGCAGCAAGCGCAATCTCTGCGACCTCGAAGTCGAGCCGTGTGCAGAATGGTTCCCATGGAGAGGCATGACGAGGCATTGTATCCTCTGTAGGATGGTGGCAAGAAAAATCGGAAAATGGATGAACAGTTGAAGGTATCTTGCTATGTGGATGATATTCGATTTTGATGTCATCCAGCTGAGGCGCCGGGGGTGCATCATCGTTGACACCATCATTGGCATTGTCATGGTGTTGGTGGTCAGAGGACACTGGGACGAAATCTACAGATGATGGGTGGCTCCGGGGTGACGATCCATGCATGTCAATGTCTCAAATATAGGTAGTTAGCTTCTTGCACAGATGGGCCATTTCAATTGAATGTTTGAAACAACTCACCATTGTCCTGGTTTTCCCGTCGAATAGCAACTCCATCTTGCGCTGCCCAGATTGCGATTGGGTTGACTAGCCGTTGGATTCAGAGTTAACAGAAAGATCAAGTGACAGAAGAAGCTGCGAGCTCACCCAAATTCTCCACAGCACGAGACGGTCCAGGTGACTTCCCATCGTCGCGACTCTCGATCCAAAACTTCTGACGTCGACCTGGATATTGTTAAATCATTGGTGAACAACAGTCATTCGACGAGATGAATCTTATGTGCATGAATTTAGTATTGAATATTACTTACGCTTTTTCCAAGTCTCTTGAAGGGCCTCTGTGAGCTCTTCCTCTTCTTGCCTTTGCCTTTCCTTCTTTTCACACATCCTTGTATGGGACATTATCCTGCGCACTGGCATTGTCGCACCACATATTTGGCACAGGACGTCTTCCGAAGCCCGGGGCATGAGAAAATACAGTGGCTCAAAAAAGTGTCTCAATGTTTGTTGGTTTTCATGTAATTGCTTTCTTATGAGTCAGGGTGTGGGAATCTGACTATGCTATAGGGAGGTGTCAGAAAGGTCCACCTCCCAGCTATATTTATGTTCCCTATAGCGTGGGAGGCCGACACTACCATGTGAATATATGGACATTTTAATTTGATGACTCGTTGAGACACTTTTTTGACTTTAAGTTTGACTAATACAATCTTTATAATTCTAGTACTTTGTGTTACCTCCCTTGGCTTTAATCACTGCTGCTATTCTTCTGGGCATACTTTCTATCAATCTCTGACATTCCTCTTTGGTAATTTTTTTCCACTCTACCACAACTCTCTCCCATAGTTCAAATAGCCCCTTTGGAGAATCTTGATAGGCAGCAAGTAGTCTTTTGAGTAATTCCCAGAGATGTTCAATAGGATTAAGGTTTGGAGACTGTGCTGGCCATGATAGAACATTGATATCATGGTCTTCAAACCATTTGGTGGCCAGTTTTGAGGTATGCTTGGGATCATTGTCCTGCTGGAAAATGATGTCTTCTTCATCAACACCTGACTCCTGCATGCTTCTGAGCAGACACTCCTCTAGAATGGAGACATACTGCTCTGCATTCATCCTCCCCTCCACCTCACATAAAATCCCCACTCCATTCCATCCCATACAGCCCCATACCATCAAGTTTCCCCCTCCAAACTTTAGTGTGCCTTTCACCTCTCTTTCTCCTAGTGGTTCTCCTGTCTTTTTTCATACATATTCCTGACCATCTGACCCTAGTCTATTGATTTTGGTCTCATCTGACCAAATAACCCTCTTCCAGTCCTCAATAGTCCAGTGTTGATGCTTTAGAGCAAAGGCTAGTCTCTTCTTCCTATGAGCTGATGAAAGAAGTGGTTTCTTCTTCTTGGTTACAGCTTTCAGGTTAGCTGCCTTGAGAGTATTTCTTACTGTTTTGGTGGAGACAGTGGAGGGGATGATGGAATTAATGAGTTTGGTGGCTTGAACAGCATTTGAAGCTTCTCCAGATAGAATAGAATGGATAATAGCTCTTTTGTCATGAGGGGTGAGCTTAGAGGGACATCCCATATTGATATTTTCTTTGTTTGGAATAGACTTCTTGATGACTCTAGCAATAGTAGCCCTGCTAAGACCAGTTTTGGAAGCAATCTGTCTAGTAGATAGACCAGAGGAGGTAAGAACAAGGATATTATCCTTTTGAGCAGGAGTGATAGACTTCATGAGGATTATGAAGGATTTCATGGTTTAGCTTATACTTATATAAATGTCAGATATTAAAATCAGACCATATAATTAATATGACACCATTTTTTGAAATATTTAGTAATGATATTTTGTCTAGGTGGTCTGATTTATCTAAAAAAAATTAAAGTCAAAAAAGTGTCTCAATGAGTCATCAAACCAAAATGTCCATATCTTCACATGGTAGTGTCGGCCTCCCATGCTATAGGGAACATAAATATAGCTGGGAGGTGGACCTTTCTGACACCTCCCTATAGCATAGTCAGATTCCCACACCCTGACTCATAAGAAAGCAATTACATGAAAACCAACAAACATTGAGACACTTTTTTGAGCCACTATATACCACAAATCTATGGTACAAACAGTAGTAGAACAGTTAGAAGTAGATTGAAAGAGGCAGGATATGTGCAATGGTCAACCTGGTCAATCAGTGACAACGAAATGGATTGTAATCATATTAAAACTCAGCTTAGATATCTGTAATCGGATCCTAATGATGATTATGATAGCTATTATGATGTGATTTTAACGGCCCGTCAGTAGATTAAAACATGTGAGCATTTTGATGCTGCCAGGAAATTTACGACACTATGTGCCTATCTCTGACCCTTATTGAGGTGTTCAGTGCGCCTATTGTGCCTATTTGACTTACTGGTGGATATTAAGTGCACCTATCTCTGACTCTTATTGAGGTGTTCAGTGTGCCTATTTGACTGACTCCTATTGAGGTGTTCAGTGCGCCTTAGTGCACTCTTCTCTTATTGGTCTTCAGTACTCCTATTCAGCTGACTCTTATCTCTACCAGTACTCGCATTTGAGTTTTTAAACGCTGGCTATATGGTGACCACCACTCATACTGCTATGCCTAACCAGAACAAGCCAACCTGTACGTATTTCTGTATGTGTAGTGTACAGGCTGACATAACTTATGATATCAGCGCCTCTTGAGGAGATCACTCCGCATATTCTCAGGTACTGGAAAGCTCGTCAAACTGACAAGAAGATTGTAGAGAACTTGCGGAACCACTATGATACATCTCACTATGGACTAAGGTCAGTCAATTTCCATTGATTAGTACTACTTTCCTAATGTTTGTGGGTAGGATCATGAAGTTCAAAGAGATACGCAACGAAATGGGTCTTTTGCATACCCGCAAGCAGAACCACTCGATTGAATCTATCCACGAAGCTATGGTCGAGCTCCGCCAGGCATACCCAAATGCTGGTGCACGGGAAATGGTCATTTTGCTGTTTCACGAAAAGGAAATGAATGTGTCAAGGTAACTCATTCAATTACCATTGATCTGTAAGGGATTTGACTAGCCATCAAATAGAAATCTGGTGATATCATACTGTGCCGCCTATGAAGCAGACCTTGTACATCAACGAAAAGCCAGTCGCCTTAAGCGCAGGTAGTTCTTGGCTGCTGGTGTCAATGATATATTGGCCATCGACCAGCACGATAAATGGCTTCGATTCGGTCTTGCATTGCATACTGGGGTAGAGCCATTCTCCAGCCATATCATGTGGATCCGAGTCTGGCATTCGAACTGCAACCCTCAACTCATTCTCACATACTATCTCGATACCATCGAGAAACAGGGCCGTAAGTTTATTTAAATAACTATCTATTGCACTGTTTACTTATTCAAGTTGCCCTACCTGGGTATGACAGACATTCCAATGGTGACTCAGAGTGATCCTGGCACTGAAAACTACGGAATCGCCAATGCACATACCATGCTGCATCAAATGTATGATCCAGCACTGCAAGGTACATTACAACACCGTTGGATGCGGACAAAGAAGAATGTGAAACCGGAGATCACCTGGTCTCAGTTATGGTGTCGGTTTACCCCTGGTTTCGAAACACTTCTGGATGAAGGAGTGGAGAATGGCTGGTATGATAGTGACAACACCCTTCAGGTGTAAGTGACCTTCGCTCTAGACCTCTGACATTTTAAGTTTGCTTACAGTTGTGCATTTAGCATGATCTTCCATTGGGTCTTCATTCCATGGTAGCAGTGCGAGCTAGATAGGTATCAGGACCATGTTAACAACACCCTCAAGAGGCCAGATCGTAACAAGGTATTTCAATGGTATTCATTTACATTCATTTAGCACTTACGATCACATAATTTAGGTGCTTCCACACGGTGTACCTAATCTAATATATGAGTCTGCAGAAGATTTTGGAGCTTTAGACTTCAAGGTATATTTTATTTGAATGCTACTTGAATCACATTGTAACTAACTGGCTTATCATTCTACTAGGTAACAGTCAAACAAGATGCTATAGACCATGTCCACAATATCTATGTGAAACCCGATCATCCTGTCTTTTATTTGGTTCCCAAACCACTCAATGATCTTATTCAAGACTGTTATGATGATTTAGGCCGTCCTCCAGTCACTCACCAGTCCGTGTGGACAATTTACTTAGATTTGTATCATTCCATTCAGCACTCTGCACAGATACCAGTCATTGTCGATTCTCTTACAGATGCCACCAACTCGGATGAAGAGCCTTTGCTTCTCCTCGAAAGCCAAAAGGACCTGTTTTTTCATGGGGATACTGATAGTGCTTACTACATGGGTGGTATTCACAGTGGACATGGTCTCAGTATGTTTTTCTCAGTTTGAATTAACTTTGTTTTAAATTATTGTACAACAGATGCATCTGATCATCGCCGGCTGGATGAACTGGCTGAGCTGGATGAACCAGGTGCTGACTTACTCCCTACAGCTCCGATCATAGAAGAGGAGGGTTTGGTCATTACAGGATTCTCTGATGAGGAGGACAATGATGAAACATATGTTTGGTAGCTTACTGTAGAGTTCATTTTTTTGTGTTCTTGTTTTTGTCGTCCTTTGGGCTATAGTAATATGGCGCTTGGCCACACATTGATTAAAAAAAATTGAGCGGGCACAGGTGTACGGAGTCCCTGCATCACACCTGCCTAGTATGGGGTGTCGTCACGCTATGTAACGAGCGCGGCTGTCCTGTCTTCCATAGCGACCAGCTCTTGACACCGAGGGTGCATTTGCATACACTACTTTAGTCGCAATTGTAAATAAGTTTGTCATATTCATCGGGTAGGTCGTCAAGGATGCATTGGTCATCTTAGCAGTCGACTGAACTGTTGTTGCGCGATAGTAGGTCTGAACTAGGGCTCCGTGAAAAACTATGATGTTAAAAACACTCCGCGTTTTTAACATGTTAAAAACATGTCAAGAATGGAGGTCGATATTCAGGTGTCAAAAGGGATGCTCAATTCTTAAATGTTGTTGTTGTTTGCAAGCCAAACACACGCTAAGCATCGCCAAACCTGTCCTAAACAGGACTTGTACCTAACCCTTACGGCGCGCAGCGCCAACACTTTCAGTCTTAAAGCACATCCTAAACCTCAGCAGTGCTCCTAATCTTCGTGGTTCATATCCCTCCATAGGCCTAACCCGCATCTAAACCTTTTTATGTAGAAATGCTAGCAATATATAATAAATCAATTCTATTTTTCAAATGAGAGGTGCATTATATTCACGAACACTACGTAGCACTGGATATACTCTATGGAAAGGGTCAGGAAAGGTTTAGGAATGTTAAGGATTAAGTCTTCTAAGGGTTAGGAACATGAACCACGAAGATTAGGAGCACTGCTGAGGTTTAGGATGTGCTTTAAGACTGAAAGTGTTGGCGCTGCGCGCCGTAAGGGTTAGGTACAAGTCCCGTTTAGGACAGGTTTGGCGATGCTTAGCGTGTGTTTGGCTTGCAAACGACAACAACATTTAAGAATTGAGCATCCCTAAATACCTGTCAATAACCCTAAATATTGTGTGTATCATGTATCTGATGCCTTCGGAACAAGTCATGTCATACTTTGACATTTGAGTGGCTGAAAATCCCGAAATATCAAAAAAGTAGAATAATTTGAGCCCCCCATTGAATGCAAGCACACTACCACCCATGAGTTTCTTCACCACCATTGCCAACAATGATTCACAGCTCAAGCACCTACGAGCTATGCTCACTCACCTCCCAGACTGCATCCCTCTGGGTAACTCCAGGTATCACTTTGAGAACTTCGCACCTGATCCAGAGAAAGTTGAGCTATACGGCAGTGCAGAAGCAGCACTGAATAATGTGTTAGAAGTCACCTTTGCATCAAAGGGCCGCAAGGATGAGTCTGCACCTTGTCCATTTGAGTTTCAAGAGCATGGGCCTGGCCTCATTGCTGTTGTGGATGTCCTTACTGCTACATTGGAGGAGTTTCCAGAGTCAGCATTGCTCCAAAAATGGGCCAAGGATCTATGGTGTGCTGCAGTGTATCACTACAAGTCTGCAAAGAAGAAAGTGGGTACATGCCTTGTTAGAAGGCTCCCACACAGCACCTCTGCAGAATGAATCTGATACTTCGACATTGCCTTTGGGAGGGCCTGTACAATAGGCATTCACTGTAAACTTTAGTGTAGTATTTGAATGAAGACTTTGAGATAATTAATTGGACTGAATTTCTACTCGAAATAATGCTACAGTATATATAATAAGGTACGCTAAATGTAAGTACCCGGACCGTGTATATGTAATTGCGGACTTGTCTATGGTCTGCAAGTCGATGACAAATAATGTCTGTTTTGGACATTACCGGTTATTCGTTCCCTACATGACTAATTCTTCTACATATTACTAATCTTTTCCTTGTTGTGCTCATACCTCTATCTCCAATATGCGCTAACTCCTACACTCCCCCTTGAGCACAGCCTATTCCCATTTCATCTCTCAATCTTTCGAGTCTTGGCCTTGGCAGTGCTTTTGTGAAAGCATCTGCGAGGTTATCGTCCGTTGGTATGTATTCTAACTTTATCGTGTCATTTTCAATGACTGATCTGATAAAGTGATAGCATATATCGATATGCTTCGTTCTAGCGTGGAACTTGTTGTTTGAGGCGAGGGCAATGGCGCCTTGGTTGTCTGAATAGATGGTGATAGGTGCGTCCTTTCTTTTATAAAGTTCTTTCAGTAATGACTGAAGATATAGCACTTCCCTCATTGCAGACATTAGCGCGATGTATTCGGCTTCAGCCGTTGATAACGCTATAATCATTTGCTTCCTCGCGCTCCAAGCTATCGGCAATCCATGCAGCAGGACCAGGTATCCTGATATGGAGTGCCTGTGGGCTTGGCTTGCCCAATCTGCGTCCACATAAGCCTCTAGATCTTTCTCTCCCCCCCCCAAGGTAAGTTTTCCCTTCTTTGTTGCCCTCAGGTAACGGATGACGCGTTTTGCTGCCTCCCAGTGTGACTTCACTGGTTCTCGCATGAATTGCAACAGTACCGACACTGCTAGTGCTATGTCTGGCCTAGTACAAGTTGCCGTGTACATTAGCGATCCAATCGCTCTCTGATACGGTACGTGTTGTTTGGATATTTCAGATTTGGTGCCTGGCGAATGGTCTGACTGTTCTTTTGTCAGTTGTATCCCAGTCTCCATGGGAATATGCGCCGGTTTTGCGTCTTCGAGGCGGAAGTGTTCGACAATTGTGTCAACATATGCCTCTTGCGACAGCGTTACAGTTCACACACTTCGGTCTCTCTCTATCTTGAGACCCAACAACCAGGTAAGCTCTCCCAGGTCTGTTATCTCAAATTTCTGGTGCAACTGATCTTTAAACTTCTGTATATGCTCCAGATGCTTTGATGTTATGGCCATGTCATCAAGCGATACCGTTACGACGGTGTGCTCGTCCTGTTCCCTCCGATAGTACACTGCTCTATCGACTTGCGAGCGTGTGTATCCAGCTTCAAGGAAAAATTCTTCTAGCTCCTTGGACCACTCAAACCCGGCTTGCTTCAAGCCGTATAAGCTTCTCAGCAGCTTCAAGACCTTTCCTTCCTCTCCCTTCTTCAAGTATCCGGATGGTGCCCGCATATACACGTCGTCCTTGAGTGTAGTGTTTAGGTAAGCACTTTTTATATCCACTTGGTGCATCTCCCAATCATTTCTTGCAGCCATTGACAATACTGTCTGAATCATTGTCATATTTGAGGTAGGGGCAAACGTTTCTTGATAGTTGATGCTGTATTCTTGACGCTGACCATTCGCAACTAGACATGCTCTCAGCTTGACTTTCTGCCCATCAGGTCCTCGTTTTGTCACTAAGACGAAATGACACGGTATGATGTTGGCTCCTCTTGGTGCGTCTACTTTCTCCCATGTTCCAAGTTTCTCCAATTGACTAATCTCATAGTCTATGGCCTGTTGCCATTCATCCGTGTCTGGTCCACTTAACACTTCCTTAAGTGTTGGTTCTCTTTGCGCGGCTGCCATGGCCATATATGAAAAATTCATTTGAATGTCGTCTGGTGAGTCTTCTGTTGCTATATTAGCTCTCTCTCCTTCATTCAAGGCTTTATAGTATCCTGCAGGTGGTCGTACTCTCGTGGCCTTGAGTGTTATTGGATCCGGCAGTTTTTGTACACTCTGGGGTGATGTTTTGGGAGGTTGACTTGGTGTTTGGGGGAGTTGGGGAGTTCGTGTGATGGGCTGGGCGATTTTCGGTGCGTTGATTTGTTCTTCCTGGTTATACTCCCCCTCGTCCAGTACATTGTCACGAACGATGACATCTGGTGGGACAAAGCTAACATTGCGTTCTATAGATACCCGTCTCTTCATTGGCCAAAAAATTCGGTATCCTTTGCTTTCATTGTCCACTCCCATGAACAACACTTCTTCTGCTCTGGCTTCGAGCTTTCCATGATCTGGTGAGTGCACATATACTCTGGTTCCGAATTCTCTTGCTGCCGCTAAGCTTGGTTTAGTTTTGTGCATCATTTCGAAAGACGTATGCCCAGGAATGGCACGAGACGGTAAGCGATTCTTTAACCATGCCGCATAATTAATATCCTCGGCCCATAAGAACTTCGGAAGGTCCTTGGCAATGAGCATGGCTCGTGCGTGTTCGACCAGCGTTTGATTGAGTCGTTCAGCCATGCTGTTTTGCTGTGGCGAATCATGTACTGTGAGTTGTCTCATTATTCCTTGATCTTTCAGGTATTCATCAAATTCTTTGCTCAGATATTCACCTCCTCGATCTGAACGAACTTTGTTCAGATGCGCTCCGTGTTGACAGCTGATGTAAGCCTCGTATTGCTTGAATGCGGTAAGTGTGTCACTTTTCTTCTTCAGAAATTCTATCTTCGTCTCCCTGCTATAATCATCAGTAAAACTGATGTAATATAGACATCCTCCTATTGTTGCTGTTTGTGCAGGTCCCTAGAGATCAGTATGGACCAATGCACCATAGGTATGAGATTTGGTTCTGGATTCTTCGGGAAATGACTGACGCGTTGCTTTGGCCTGTGTGCAGGTTTCGCAATATTCTGGTTTTGATTCTATATCGAGATCTAGACCCTGGATTAATCCTTTCTTCACAGCGTCAAGTATCGCAGTCTGTGACATGTGTCCTAGCATCCGGTGTGCCCCGAAAATGGTTTGTTTTGTCTTTACCGCGTGTGCTTGATGCTGATTTTGATCCACAATGCTGTATAACCTGTTGACTTGCGGAATAGCAGCTATGGTCCGTCTTTCTGGTGCTGCTGTCAGGATTTTGCAGAGTTCATCCTCGAATAGGATAGCGAATGCTGCCGTTGCAATACGATTCGTCGAGATGAGTGTAAAAGCCATTTTGGAGTATAGAGAGCATTTTTGAGTGTAATGCTTGTTTTCTTATCTCCCAGAGGAAGATCTATGCTAACATCTCCTCATCCTATGGCTTTGACAATAGATCCATCTGCGGTGTGTACGTCTTGGGCCTCGATTGGCTCAAACATTACAAACTTTGACCTATCTGGGCAAAAATGGGACGTAGCGCCAGAGTCAATAATTGCTCCGCACTTTTCAACTGGTATGTCTATCTTCTTCACAATATTCACTAGATCTGACATTGCGAACACATAATCATTTGCTCTTTTGATCTTGTCTGCAGCGTTTGCCATTTCCTTTTGGCCTTTCTTTGTCTGCCTTGGTCCTTGTCCCTCCTTTCCGCCTCCTTTCCTCCAACAATCGGCTTTATAGTGACCCTTCCTGTCACAATTGAAGCAAGTGATATCTTCACCCTTGCTCGTCGTGGTACGTCCTCTTAGCGTGTTTGTCCTTGCTGTAAACGCACTATTCTTCCCTTTCTTCTGTGTCTTGGCATTGTTTATCTGCTGAGGTTCATATTCTTCTGTGATAACATTTATCAGCTCATACAAGGTAAGCGGCTGCTTCGTTATGCGTGCTGCAGCATTTATTGATGACAGAATTGGTCTGTAGGATTCTGGCAATGATCCCATGATAATGGCATAGTAATCTCTCTCATCTATGCTTACTCCCATTCCTGCTAACGATTCTCGGATCCTTAACAGGTCTCCGAAGTGTGCCGTCATGTCTCCACCTTCCTCGCATCTGGTGTCCTGGAGCTTCCGTTGCAGATCTATCTGCACCATCTCTGTTTTGCCTTCATGGATTTGGCATATTTCTGCCCATATATTTGAGGCTTGCCCGAGGCTCTGGATGCACAACAATAGTTGGTCTGAGACCGTACTAAATATGTGTTGCTTGATGAGTGAGTCCTTCTGTTGAAACTCGTCTTCCTTCTTCTCCTGTTCTTCAATCTCTGTTTGGGTAGCTACTGATTTATTTGGCTTCAGTGCTTGTCCTTGCGAGTCAATCTCGAAAGGTACAGGTTCCTTCGTCCTACCATCAAGATAGCGCATCAGACCTCGCACTCGTATCACCGTTTGGGCCTTTTCCTTATAGGTTATCCAGTTTGTTTCGTCATCGGAGAGCTGGGGGATATGATATAATGATGAGGAGCCGGGGAGCGTCATATCCATGGTAGTAGCAGGGCTCATAACCTGTAAACTTTAGTGTAGTATTTGAATGAAGACTTTGAGATAATTAATTGGACTGAATTTCTACTCGAAATAATGCTACAGTATATATAATAAGGTACGCTAAATGTAAGTACCCGGACCGTGTATATGTAATCGTGGACTTGTCTATGGTCTGCGAGTCGATGACAAATAATGTCCATTTCGGACATTACCGGTTATTCGTTCCCTACATTACTAATTCTTCTACATATTACTAATCTTTTCCTTGTTGTGCTTGTACCTCTATCTCCAATATGCGCTAACTCCTACATTCACTTTGTCGTAGCTCAAACATGTTAGAATAGCTTGAAAAACTGGTTTCTAGACTCTGTAAAAAACTTGTCAAAAACTAGTTTTTAACTCGTGTCAAAAACCCCTCGAGAATAGGCCTGAGTTAAAAACATGTCATAAACCTCGAGCCGAGTTTTTCATGGAGCCCTAGTCTGAACAATTTTATGTAATTGGCTGACTAACTCTGGCACTACTACATTAGAACCCTCTCCACTAAAGGGGTTTCAGGGAACTCGACTACCAACTACCAAGTACACAGCTGGCTTAGATCTATCTTTCAATTGCAACATGTCTCTCACCTCCAGCAAAAGCACCCCTACCCTTTTAAATGACTACACATTCAAAACAGATCTTCTCACCATAATGAGTGACACTGCCCCAGAGACAAATGACCAGTTGAAGCATCATGCAAAAGCCATTCTCCAGGAAGTAGGATCATCAATGACCTCAATCTATCCATATGGGGTCAGCACATATAGGTTATTGAATGCAATGATTGATGGTTCAGAGCAAGCTGGTTTGTCAACTGGTGTACACTATGCAGCAGCTGCCATCTTAGTGGCCTATCAAAAGGGAGAGGCATCAAACTCCTCTGCCTCTGAGTTGACAAAATTGGCACATGATTGGTTCTTCTTTCTTCTCTGGCCTTGTATGTCATTTACTTTGTTCATAAACTGCTGCTCATGATAGCAATGTCGGAAAAAGGTGAAGGGCCATTGTAAGGCCACCAGCTTACAAGTTTGGTCACATGAGTTGTAATGTGCCTTAAAAGGGCGTCTGAGGTCATCATCAGGTCTTGTGATCGTGAGATACAGGTATATGATGAATAACCAATAGCTTACAATAATGTGCTTCGCAATCTTATTGTATCATCACATCATTATGGCTCCCTCTTGCACCTCTAGGTCAAAGTACAATCACTCAGAACAAACACTAACAGGGCAGCATCAATGCCCACATTGCAGCAAAAAATTCAAGACACAGGGCTTCAAAAAGCATGAAGCCAGCTGCAAGAAGCGCAACAACATCAAGAAGGAACGAGAGGCCTTTGCCCTTGAGCACAAACAAGATCAAAGGCGAGGTGAGTCATCTTCTACCTTGATATTGAATTTTACTGACAGTCAGAGGTATCTATTATAATGTATAGCTCGCTGGCAGGCATGTATGGGTATCAGGTTTCCAAGCACCGGCCCATCACAATCACTCAATAATGTCCCCTCCACAAGTGAAGACGAGGAACCAATCATTCCTCCAGGTATGTATTGCCATCTTTTTTAATTACGCACACCTAACACTAATTATTCTGATTGATTCAGATCCTTCATTTGATTTCGATGCCTTGGGTAACATTGACTTTGAGGGTGCCATTGACAATGACCCAGGTAAGCATGTAATTGATTTGTTTATATTACTGACCAATCTTTCTGCATAGTTAATAGCCCATCAGGTTCTGCTGAACCTCCGCCCACAATGTCTGCTCAATGGCTCCTAGAATTCAGAACAGAATTCCACCCTTCTTCTGGTCGTGAGCCCCTCCATCAAGCATTCAATGAATTCAGCATTAATGCCCACCACGAAGAACAACTTCCTGTTGATGAAACACCCTGGCATCCCTTTTGTTCATGCGCTGACTTCGAGTTTGCTGAAATTGCACTGGATGCTGCACTCAACAAATCTCATATCAATGGGCTCCTTGCTCTCATTGGTCACATCTCGAGAGGGGAGACCCAGATGACACTCAAGACTGATACAGATCTCTGCAAGGCTTGGGAGCATGTGACTGATCAGGTGGCACTGGTATGTCACTGATTAATCTCGCAAAATATATTATAGACTCATTTAGTTTACAAAACACAACATCACTGTCCCATATAAACAAGAAGAACGAGTTTATGAGACCCATGCGTTACCTCTCTGGGAGTGGGCGCTCGATTTACTAGGCAACCTGGTGCTTGCTCCGCATTTTGTTTGGGATGCACAACACCTATACAAACATAATGAAACAGAGTTCGAGCATTTCTACAATGAGCCCTGGATGGGTGATCGATGGTGGGATGTCCAAGTACTTTGTTTCATATCTGAATTATCTGCATACACTGACATCACTTTTATTACATCAGTCTCGCCTTCCACCTGGCCTTAAAGCGGCCCCATTTTGTTTCATCTTGTATGCAGACAAGACAAGACTGTCATCACATGGTATGGTCAAGGCATATCCTGTTGTGGTATGATGCGCAAACTTGCCAGTAGGCATATGGCATGGTGAGGGCATTGGCAGCGGTCGCATCATTGGGTGGTTGCCTATTGTACGTTAATACTGACAACTTTTTAATTATCATGAATTTGATGGAACTATTGCAGGTCTCTGAAGAAGCAGATGAAGAAGGCAAAATGGGGTTTGTGAACTTCAAGCATGTCGTATGGCATGAATCATTCTTGAAGCTCTTGGAACTCGTTGTGCAGTACTCGAAGACTGGTTATGCGCATCAATGCTTCGACATGATTATGTGCTGGCTGTTTCCTATTCTGCTGATACTTTCGGCTGATTATGAAGAGCAGTATGTTTTAGTTTTCTCTGTATTAATATACACAAGCCTGGTCCAGACATCTCATATATTGTTTGTAAATGTATGATGTTGCTCATCTGTGGTCAAAATTGCAAATGTCCTTGTCCTGTATGCATTGTGCTGCTTGAGAAACTTCACGATCTATCCGAGACATTTGCGCTTAGATCAATGCAAGACGCAATAGATGCACTCGATACTTACAAGATCAGCAAAGGTCAGGGCGAAGCACTTCTCAAGGTGTTAGGCTTACATGCTGTTTCAGTAAGCTACAGTCTTAGTTATTCTCTTGTCTCCCCTCTTCATAATTATGTTTTACTATTTTACTGGTTCGCACTGTTGATTGGTATCTCCTACATATTTCGTTATTCCCTGCTGCACCTAGCATGGTCAACCAGCCCTCTGGGGCATCTCTCGTTTACTCGTTTGATCATCCTTATTCCCTGCTGTGCCTGGCATGGCCAACCAGCCCTCTGCGGCATCTCTCATTTACTCATTTGATTTTACTTCATCTTTCCTTGCCACACCTGGCATGACCAACCAGCCCTCTGGCATCTCTCATCTACTCATTTGATCTTCCTTGCTGCACCTGGCGTGGCCAACCAGTCCTCTGTGGCATCTCTCATCTACTCATTTGATCTTCCTTGCTGTGCCTGGCATGACCAACCAGCCCTTTGGCATCTCTCATCTACTCATTTGATCATCCTTATTCCTTGCTGTACCTGGCATAGCCAACCAGCCCTCTGTGGCATCTCTCATTTACTCGTTTGATCATCCTTATTCCTTGCTGTGCCTGGCATGGCCAACCAGCCCTCTGCGGCATCTCTCGTTTACTCATTTGATCATCCTTATTCCCTGCTGCGCCTGGCATGGCCAACTAGCCCTCTGTGGCATCTCTCGTTTACTTGTTTGCTTGGTATCTCTACATCCTTTGTATTTCTTATTCCCTGCTGCGCCTGAACTTTCAGTCATGTTCTGTTCCTTCATACACTTCCTGATATGAATACTGATTCTTGTTTACTCTCCACTAGAATGTATTCTGGCACATTGCCCACTCTGACCCTCATGAAGCCATCAGCTTTGACCACCTACATTCCCTTCATATTGGCATGTGGAAACACCTACTTGAGGAGTTGAAGAAGATCTTCAAGTCACTTGGACGTTCTGTGGAGGCAAAGCTCGAGGATCAGTGAGTCACTCACATCGTTGATTCATGTCACTTAGTTCCTAATCGTTTACTGGCAGGGTTGCTAAATTCCCTCGATGGCACAATTTCAACCATTTCAGTACTGTCATCCACATCACATTCAGTGATGGCAACAAGACAAGATGCAAGACCTGTCTAAAGTAGATAACTTTGCGTTTTTCAATATCTATACTAATAACTGACCCACAGCAAACCCTTTATTCGGCATTGAACATATTGACCCACAGAGCTAGCCCAGAAGGATATCAACTCCTCCATGTTATCAGTAGTTATCTGCAATTGGATAGCTACATTGGTCTCGATGTGCAAACAACAAGCACGCTAGCGGCACTCGATGCTGAACTACTTGTTTTCAATACCACGCTTAAGGTAAGCCAGGTGTTTTTCAGTTCCATCAATAATTAAGTACATCATCAATTGCTCGTTCCAGGACTATGTCGAATGTGTGTCGATGTCCCCTATTGAAGATCTCAAACTTGATTGGGACATTCCAAAGACTCACCTTTGGAAGCATGTGACCCAAGACATCTGAATGAAGGGTGCGACACGTAACTACAGTACTCATCCGAATGAGAAGCTTCACAGTCCTCTGAAAGAGGCCTATGAGCACCAATCAAATGGAAAGGAAGTCACTGACCAGGTTTGTTTTGATGTTATGATACCTGATATGTGTTGCTCACGACATAGGGACAATTGTTTTCATTATAATAATAGATACTGTGCATTGATCAACACAAATATGCAGTCAAATTGTTGAGAATGTGTGTGGACATGCTTGATGAACAATGTAGCTTGCCAGACGATGAAGCCAAAGCTGACGAAACCAAAGCAAGAGCAGCTACCTTTGAGGGACACATCAAACTGGGTTTGCCACAACAGCCTGTATCAATCCAGGACATTGAGAATAGCCACGGCCAAAGGGATCATGCATTTCAAGGCTTTCGTCGCACATATTACAGTGACCTATCTCTGTATAATACGAGGGAACAGACGTGCATAATATCCCATATGATACAGGCCAGCGAACCATGGGCCCAGGATAATAATATCCTCGACTATGACGGATGGGCCGGGAGGCAAATTATTCCCAATGGAGGCGGGTGGGCCCATGCAGGGAATATATAGAGTAGATGAGTGGGCCGATGTACATGAATATTAGGTAGACGGGTGGGCCGAGGTAGTTGGATATTATGCAGATGGGTGTATTAAGGTAGATGTGTATGAGATAGATGGGTAGGTACTTGTTATCACATTCACGGGTGGGCCCAGACACATATTAAATTAGATGGGTGGGCTGAGGGTATCATAAAATATTGTATTAGATGGGTGGGCCGAGGGTATTATAAAATATTGTATTATACGGGTGGGCCCAGATGCATATTAATTAGACCGGTGGGCCGAGGGTGTTGTATGGGATGTTGTATTAGACCAGTGGGCCAAGGGTGGTATAAAATATAGATGAGTGGGCCCATGTGTATCATAATTGTAGACATGATGGAGCTGAGGTAGTTGTACATCAACCAAATCAGAGGAGGTAATAAATCAAAGTTACCAAGTTCCCGGAGCATCAGGTGATCTCCTGACATGGCGATGCGAAGCTTGTGTTGCCCTACGAGACACCAAGTTCTGACCACCAGAATTTGAGTCAACTGTACCAAGTTCTGAGTTCCGGGACCCGGAACTCAACACATAATTTAGTTAATACTTTTTGATGGTGCACAGGTTGTCTTGCAGAATGTGGAATCCGGGGTGCGAAGCTTGTGTTGCCCTATGAGAAGCCAAGTTCCGACCACCAGAATTTGAGTCAACTGTACCAAGTTCCGGGACCTGGAACTCAACACATAATTTGGTTAATACTTTCCGTGTTAAATAGCCAACCGAAGTTGAGATGTTTCTGAAGAGAGCAGCAGGTGCTCTTTTGACATGGCCTTTGATGGTGCTTAGGTTGTCTTGCAGAATGTGGAATCCGGGGTGCGAAGCTTGTGTTGCCTTATGAGAAGCCAAGTTCCGACCACCAAAATGTGAGTCAACCGTACTCAGAGGAGGTAATAAATCAAAGTTACCGAGTTCCCGGAGCAGCAGGTGATCTCCTGACATGGCTGTGCGAAGCTTGTGTTGTCCTATGAGACACCAAATTCCGACCACCCAAATATGGGTCAACCGTACCAACTTCCGAGTTCCGGGACCTGGGAGTCGACAAATGAAAATCTGATGACCAGCACACTTCCAATCAGGTAGTATTTCATTGAGCAATGGATAATAATACATCTTTG
Source organism: Suillus fuscotomentosus (assembly GCF_016647785.1). Classification (NCBI taxonomy): domain Eukaryota; kingdom Fungi; phylum Basidiomycota; class Agaricomycetes; order Boletales; family Suillaceae; genus Suillus; species Suillus fuscotomentosus. Next base: position 264,748 of record NW_024539534.1, read on the forward strand.
ACAGCGGCCAAAATTATCCATGGCTCCCTTATCTGATCCTCTCTATCTCCACCCCCTATAACACCAAAGTCCGGACATCCAGCATTCAGCGTCTGATTTCCCAAGATTAACATCCAGCATGAACGGTTCTTCCCCTTCCCCTCCTGATAGCATAAACATCTGGTGCACTTGGGCCCTGACTGTGACTTATGAAGCAGGGGAATATACCGAACAGAAATTCAAGGCAGAGAAGACTGGAGGAGGCCCAGTCATACCTTCTCCCAACCTAGACACTGATCTGGTGATGGTGTGTGATCGCTTGGCTGATGTACTCATAAAGGCATATAAAAATCCCAGTGGGTCTTCGTGCAGATTCGGAAAATTCGTTTTATCATTCAAATTCCTGCATGACAGCTCAGATGCAGATGGATATTGCAAGATATAGCAAATTGATCTCCCCGAAGGACACCTGGCATAATGAACATAGAGAGGCGAGGTTGCTTAAGAGGTGTCCTCCTGGCCATGAAGGCAAAAGGTTGGTCGATGAACCTGCCACAATTGTCAATGCATCCGGTGCCATCATTGCATGGTACCTCCCAGACGCCCTGACCAACACCACCCAGGTGTGTAATATATATTGTTACTCAATGGATATTGAATATTAATGGAACCTACAGAAGGAAATCAGGGAGGCCACCGATTTGCTCGCTCCAAGCCTCGAAAAAAGTGTAAGGGCTGATGGCAATTGGCGAACTAATCAAACATTGTTCAACCAGGGCTCGGAAGATGTTGGACAAACTCCTGGATGCATCAATCTATCTCCGGCATGGTTTCAACAGGGACACGAGGTAGGATCTGATGAGATGGTGATTCCGGCAGTCATACTCACCAATCCCAAAGAATGTGTCAGATCCGGAGGTATCTGCATCATTGAAAGGACCTTCCTGCGAGAATATCCTCAAAGCCATTGCAAGGCCAGCAGCCATCGCGTCCGCGGCACTCAGAGTCATGCATCCTGAGCAGTACTGGGCAGGATTGAGAACCTTGTCAAACCTTGGAAATATAGCAGTAAGCAAGGATCTGCCGCAGATGCCGGAGGCCCTGCAGTACTGGGCATCCATGTTTAACACCCTCTCCATCATTTCCAATCGAGAAATCCCCCATCATCAAGACCACATGTCCATTGCTGAATGCTTCGACATTCTCACCACCATGGGGAACTATTCTAATGCTCGGATGACAATGCCAAGCCTTCAGCTGGAGTTCAAGTACAATTCAGGCTGTATGATTGCATTTTCCGGAAGGATTGTGAGACATGGAGTTTATGATGTGGAAGGGGATCAGATTGCTTGGGCATGGTATATGAGGGATGCTGTTCACATTTACGCTGGTGTTCCATCATGTGGATGGGCTAGTGTGGATGGTCCATACAGCGTGTGAAAGATCAAACAAAGAGCAAGCATTGTGACCTATATACATTCCAACAAATGAATACCATGTACCAATAGTTATCCAGACTTCAATACTCAATTTTGAGCATTTGCAAAGTGATATGTGGGACTGAATAATTTGGATGCGAGCCTTGGTATTCAATAATTGGAACTCGTGACTTGACATATGGGAGTCCCAGGTGCCAGGTTACTGAGTCCCAACACCCGGACCTCAGCACGTGATATTTGAGACTGGGGGAAGATGTATAAATACACTTGAATTAACATTTGTTATTGCCATACACATTTGACAAAACCCTGAGCCCCGACATTGTGGACTCCGGACTTGACACTGTTCTGAATACTGAGTCCCGGACGCCCAGGTCCTGAGTCCCGAATTTTGGAGGTCAGGGTTCGGCGACCCGGAGCTCAGCAACTGTGTTGGGTGTCAGGGTATCCAGAGCATTGGAGATAGCATGTGTCAGTATTTTGTGTTTCATGGTTCATGTTTCGTGGTTATGGAATTGGGTGTCAGGGACTCAGTATTGAGAACAGTGTCGAGTCCCAGGTCACGAGCTCCAAGTCCCGAGTGCCGAACCCCAGGTCCCGAGTCCTGAATTTAGGAGGTCGGGGTTTGGCGACCCAGAGCTCGGCAACTGTATTCGGAGCATTGGAGATAGCATTTGTCAGTATTTTCCGTTTCATGGTTCATGTTTCGTGGTTATGGAATAGGGTGTCAGGGACTCAGTATTGAGAACAGTGTTGAGTTCCAGGTCATGAGCTCTGAGTCCCGAGTCCCGAACCCCAGACCCAACAGTTGCTGAGGTCCGGGTCACCGAACCCCGACCTCCAAAATTCGGGACTCGGGACCCGGGGTTCGGGACTTGGGACTCGGAGCTCATGACCTGGGACTCAACACTGTTCTCAATACTGAGTCCCTGACACCCGATTCCATAACCACGAAACATGAACCATGAAACGGAAAATACTGACAAATGCTATCTCCAATGCTCCGAATACAGTTGCCTGAGCTCTGGGTCAGCCAAACCCCGACCTCCTAAATTCAGGACTCGGGACCTGGGGTTCGGCACTCGGGACTTGGAGCTCGTGACCTGGGACTCGACACTGTTCTCAATACCGAGTCCCTGACTGCCCAATTCCATAACCACGAAACATGAACCATGAAACGCAAAATACTGACACATGCTATCTCCAATGCTCTGGATACCCTGACACCCAACACAGTTGCTGAGCTCCGGGTCGCCGAACCCTGACCTCCAAAATTCGGGACTCGGATGTGAGATTTTTGAATGCATAGAATATGTTACATTTTGTATACAATGAAGACTGAATGGGACTACACTCCTTTGCCTTTCCTCAATTTCTCTAACATGTCAGTGTACATCTTCACCTCTCCCATCTTGGCTTTGATGCCCTGATCTTGCTCCTCCATCAATGCTTCCATGCGTTCTTTAATGAACCTCAGTCCCATAAGTGGTGGAGTCAAAGTGTTTTTCAACTTCTCTGGAAGAACCAAAGCATCATCCTCAACATTAAGCTGAAACAGATAAGTCATCAATCAAGGTAATTCAGCTAAGATCTTACCGCCTAATACTGGTAGTGAGAGACACAGGAAGCCATTATTTCATCCCACTGCCAGTGGTTGATCAGGGATTGTGGTGTTTCCAATCCACCATGGACATGTATATGCAAACACAATCTGGGACAGATGTTCTGCAATTGGCTCATCATGAAATGAAAGGAGGTGGAATGAAAGACTGTCGTCCGGAACCGTGTTCCAGGTTAGCATGGGATACAACTTAAGGATATAAGCGACAGGGACCGGAACCACCGACACGATATTCTGTGAAGTGGAGTACTGCAGGAGTGGTGTGACAAATGTCTGCTCAAATTCTTAGCATTGACCAACAAAGTCATCAGGGCAGTGGTAACATACATTCATCTCCCATTGCAGCCCAGCTTTAAAATACTTGATCCGGTCAGAAGATACACCATTGTTGGCAGCTTCCGTCCGATATTGAGAGATGCATGCACGGATGCACAATCCAGCCATTGCCAATGTGCAGGAAATAGTTGCAAGGCTCAGCTTCAGGGGTCGGTAATGGCTTCCAGCATTCAGAGTGCCAGAAGTGGATGCAGGAGTTGCCAGACATGGCTAATACAGGACTATGGCGCTGGCAATACAAGTGAAAGATGGTGAAGATGTGAAGATAAGAATCACTGATGGATGGATATGAAATTCAAACTCCGACATGGGCTGGCCCAGACAATTCCTGGGCCTCAATTGTGTATGTGGAAAAAGGGACTTCATGAGAAAACAATGTTCATTCATCTCCAGCCTCTATCAACACATTTTGTAGGTCTTGAAAAGCTGCCTGTGCATCCTGTGCGAGCAATGAATACATTTGGGATTGCCTTCCAGCATAGCATCCGTGACCCGGAAGGCATTTCTCCAATGATTCCTGCATGTGGTCACCCCATTGGGTTGTTTTCCACAAAAAGAACTTACATGTCCAATCCATCTCCAATTTGACCAATAGCATTTCTTCCCTCCATCGATCCCGTAGTGCCTTTGCCCTCAGCCAATGGACTCGGTAAACTTGACATGGGTCCAGTCAGGTAACCGCTGGATATGACATGTAAGCAGAAACTCACATTCCTCATTCCATGATTGATCGGGACCCCTGAGGTCGACTTCAACAGACCAAAACCAAGCCAAAGATTCATTTCGTTGACCTCGGGCATTTGGGTCGCCCACTGCAGTGCTGATTTTGAGTTGCTCGCGAAGCAGGGGTTTGTATTTCTGAAGCTGGTCTTGCCCCGGCTCAAGTTTCATCATTTGCTTCCTTGTCTTTGTATATATGCTGGCATGGAGGGAGACTGCCTGCTGCACCGACTGTCACCTGGGACCAAGCTCGAGTTTTCAGGGCCTGGGATTTGGCCTGCCTAACAGTTGTTCGGAACAGGATGGCCTTGTTGCAAAGGTAAATGCGGAGATTGTGAAGGGCATCATTGGCCTGCCCTTCATGAAGCAGCATCTCCAGGGGAATCAGATCCTCTGCCATGCATCATCTGCATCTATCAACCCCCAGGTTCGATGGCAATGGGATTACAGTGAGCTCGGGAAAGTTTGTCCATGTATGAGATGTCTCTGTGAAATCTGCTGGGTCATCATCGAGATCATCTAGAATGTCTACGTCCAAGTCCTCAGGTTCATCATCTGCATCAAATCCCTCCCCGAGATGTGTTAGAGCAGACTGAGCAAATCCATCTATCTGGCCTTGGAGCCGATCTCTTTGACGGGCGATGTCTAATCTCTGTGTCTCGGTGGATCTTCTTCCGATCCTTCGGACCTCAATGAGCAATGCAATCTGAGCCTCTTCAATTGCTAACCCTGTTGATATCCATGTCGCCACAGATCTGCGAGAGGGTGCTGCATTGTGGGTGTTACCCTCCTCTAACAATCTAAGCTCGATCTCCTTTTTGCTAGGTGCTGAGTGCAATATTAATTCAGACCTTGATGGAGACAATGGAACTCAATGTACCCTTTTTGATATTGATCTCATATTCATCCATGGCTGAAGGATCATTCAATCTGCTTGACTGAGCTATCCTCTCCCTGGCTAACCATTCTGTCTTCAAATGTGAGGGTGCTGCTTCATCGAGTCTGTCAAATCCCTTTCCACTTTCCGAGATGCCATTCCTAGCCAGTTTGTATTTCTGGCATAGAGTCCTTTTCATGCGAATCATCTTGCAGAAATTGGAGTCATTCATCTGATAATCACGGCATTCCTTTTGGTGGGGAGATGACATTCCCCAAGCAGCAGGGGAGATCAGATTGAGCCATGCCCATAGCGTCTCCATGATCTCTCCATCGATACGACCAATGCCTTCAATAAAATTAGAAGCATATCGGACATAGCAGCTGTCCTGATGGCCATGAACATGCCACAACCCAATTCTGGGAATGATGGTTAGTTGTGGTGCCATTTCTAGAAATCGACTTCGATCCACCCGAACCCAAAAGTGTTTGTTGTATTGACAATTAATATCATAGAAGGTGACAGCCCTGGTGATGCCTTCCATGTTGTGCCGGGAAGCCTCACAAAGGGCGTAGTCCATGTTCATTTGTCTGCAAGTGACCCATGGTTAACTCGTGAATGGGGAATGGTGGATGTGGCTTGCCTTTCGCCTTTCTGAAAATCCACCATGGAGTGAGCGACAAAGCAACCGTGTCTGGCACAGGCAACTCCCCTGATACCGGTGGACTCCAGCTTGTGCGGAGCAGCATTAGCTTGATTTACTGCCCAATGATTGTTGCAGCTTGATTTTTCCACCGTGTCAGCAGCCTCTGCCAGATGCATTTTATACCTGTCCTTTCCTACCATGAATCCAAGCCCATCGGACAGCCAAACTTCATTGAATGGCTTAATGGGATGCAGATGTTTGGCTTTGAAATTTCCGTCCATCACAAATGACTGGGTGTATTTCCAGCTTGGATCGCTAGTATTATTATGGAGACCACAGCAGTTGAGAATAGGACTCACTCATCAAGAGATTCATCCTCTGACAACAGCACATTAATCCCAGGCTGAGGACATGCCGGGCAAAATAATGTGAGTTCTCCTGTGCTCGGGTTATCAGAACGATGGCCGAAGCCATGCCATTTCATTGTCTTCAACTGCCTCCACTGTCGAGTGACCCTCATGAGCTCTCTGTATCGGTCCTTGCAATGTGCTTTGTCAATATGATGTCCAGTAGATGAAGAGGGTAAGGCATTACTGGAACAAGGTGTGGAAACATGCTCGAGGTCATTCGCCGGAGCTTGCTGTAATAGTTCATCGCCGAGGTGCCGCATTTAAGGCTGTCCAGTAGAAAATCATCAAGCACTCTGAAGGTGAACACAGTCTTTGGCCTGTTGAAAGATGCAGGGAAAAATCTGTGTCAAAACATTTGAATATACGGACTCATGACATTCGGACATTCACAGCATCGAACCTCCAGGCGATGAACTCCGGACTTGTCGACAATGACCATGGTGTTTTCCTTTGGCTGGAACTTGGGTCCAGACACAAATGGCAGATCTTCAGGCTCAAGCAGGTCTTTGGGTTCATCTTCTTCGAACAAATTCCACTGATCGGTGACCACCAGACATTGTTTGCCATCATGGCCAAGGTGTATGCTGAGTCCCACATGAGTGAGACAACTCTGCTCGAAGAATCGCCCATTCCATTGACTGATCCAGTGGAAAGGATTGCTACGATGTTGACTCCTGCAACAGCCCATGCAATAGAGTGGCTTGCCAAGACAATCTTGACATTTGTACACCCCATCCTGTTCGCAGATGATGCATCTCCTGTCTTCTGGTGGAGCTTCTCGATCAAGGAGGTGATGTAGATATGATTCCTGCCTTGGCAGCCATTGCCTGAGGTAGTCATTTTGACTCTGTATTTTTGAATGCTTAGCCATAGTTTGAATGACACTCCAACATTGTACATGAACTTGCCATGGTTTTTGGGAGTTGCAAAGGCTCAAATGAGCCTTGATCCTGCTCGTAAATATTGTCAGGAAAGTCTTCCCAAGGAGGTGGTGCCTCAACAGGCTGAATTGTTAGTGATTCTGAGGGAGAGTTAGGCATGGACCTTCAGGCGTGTTGCCTTGTGCTTGCAAGCGGGACCTTGACCCAAGTCTTCCTACCTTTGCTGCTCCTTGCTTCCACCCTGTGAGATTTTTGCACTGGGGTGCATCTACCTATCTTCATCTTGTTTACTAATGTTGCAAGCAAGGCATCAGCTCAGGTGTAATGAATTGTTATTGCAATATGATGCCGTGCAGTCCTGTTGGCTCATTACAAATTCATTTCCATTAATGACTTCTCTTCCAATATGGGCCAATTAACCCATCATTAGGCTTTGCTCGAAGTTCAACTTTGCACAATTCATTAATACTTCCACCTTGCAAATCATTAGCCCTGTCTGCATTCTGATTCACTATGGCAAGAACAGGTCATTCCACCAACATGACTTCCGGAAGACACAGGGTCCGTCAACCACAATTGCAGAAGCTCATGGACAAGGAGATTTTGGAGTTGAAGAACTACCTCCTGAGTGGACTGCTGCCAAAAGGAATGAGAGATGAGCAATTTTCACTGCCATAGCAAGGGTGGCCAGGTTGTTTGCTCCTAAGTTGGACCAAAAACAATGGAAAAAGAGGAAGCATGTGAGGCTTCTTTGTTGTGTGGAAAAACTAAAGTTTCAACATCACATTCTTTCATCAACTCCTAGGTGTACAAGACTTGGTTGTTCAACAACAAGAAAAAGAAGGAAAGGAAGGACATGATCAAGTATGGGAGGAAATGGACTCCCAGGATGGTGGTCTACCAGCAGAAACTGTGAAGAGGTGCTGAAGAGGATTGAGGACGAGTTGGGGGTAAAGCCAGGAGATCCTGGTATGTTCAAACATTATCAGGCAGCAGGTGAAGAGAGTCATGGCTGAATTGGACGACAATGAGTTGGAGAAGGCGAAAGAAACAGCCAAAGAGTGGTCCAACAATTGTCCGCCTCCGGAGATACAAGCACAAGTGGCTCGTAAGAAGGGTCCAGCATATATGGAGCACTTTTCGAACGAGATGTGGAGGCAATGTGGGATGAGAGTATTTGTGATGTCGGCTTGGAAGAATGAAAAGGGCGAGGTGCTGTTCAGGATGTGAGTACATTTATCCATCAACGGAGATCTTTTGGCTCAAAATATTCATGCAGGCATGATGATAATGAGGCCTTAGGAGATGGTGACAGCTTCATGAAGACGAAGGGCTGGAGGACATTGAGCCAGTGTGGCAGGAGTACGTGCAGGAACAGTTCAGTGAGTGTTTGAACCATGTATAACAGATTGAATATGTTGAGCATCACAATGATAGGCACCGGGGCACAGGATGGAGGATGTCAGGTCAAGGGAGGTCAGAAAAGAATTCGAAAACCAGCTTTCGAACTCGAAATGGACCAGGAGGGTATGCTGCTCCTTCCCGACTATCACCGACATGAAACTTGAGGAGAAGAAGGCCATAGTGAGGGCCTTTCTTACATCACACTATCATGAGTTTCCCGTCACATCATCTGACAAATTATTCAATGCATGGACACAGGGATATCTTCCAGGAAGGACAAGGCTGTTGTGCCATGGAGTGCCATCTTACAAAGTCAGGATGACTTCAGTGGCCCGGACGTATCTTCCGGCGGATGTTGACTTGAAGGAGCCTTCGAAGCTGCAAAATTGGGACACGACTGCCTTGCTCCATTTCTGGTGTGATCGGCAGGAAACAGGCAAAGGTCCCACATTTCTGTTCAAAGCATGGAAGAACAAAGATGGAGACATGGTACCATCTGTCATATCTGGCAAGTCGCCCTCTCCTCAGACTTGTATAGTGAGAAAGCAGCAGAGGGTTACCATCTGAAGGCCTCGGGACTCATCGACAGAAGCCGAGAGTGATAAGGAGAGTACCACTAATCATACCAAGGATGATGTGGATGATGATGTGGCTGACAGGAGACATCTGCTGAAGAAACCCAGGACAGGAGGTCCTACACCCAAAGGGACGGCAGTCCCATGTGCAATTCCAAAGCCTTGCCCAGCCAAACCAGCCAAACAAGGTGCATTACTGACATCACAAATGGACGACCTCCTTGCTGGGTTAACTGAAGACATGACTGGTGAGGTTAGAGATGATGTTGAAATGGAAGAGAGTATCATGCCGCCAGCACAGAAAAGGAGGCCGGGCAAGAGAGTCACGGTTGAACCATCCACCAGGATGACCCGGAGTAAGTTGCAAATGCCAGTAGACAGTACACCTAGAGTAACCAGAGCACAGGGACACACTTAATGTAGATATATCTTCCTGCCCTCATGTGTAATCACATATGTGCTATTGTGTACATGTCAAAGTACTAATGACTGAATCTTGAATCCTAAATCCCAAATCCCGAGTACCAAGGCCTGAGTACTGAACCTCGAGTACCGAGTACCGAGTACCGAAAGCTGGGCAGCAAGTACTGAGTAGGTAGAGTATATAAGTACCAAGGACCAAGTACTGAGTAGGTAAAGTATACAAGTATCAAGTACTAATGACTGAATCTTGAATCCCAAATCTGAAATCTCAAGTACCGAGCCCCAAGTACCAAACCCTGAGTACCAAACCCCAAGTACCAAACCCTGAACCCCAAGCACCAAGCACCAAGCACCAAGTACCGAGCACCGAAAACCGGGCAGCAAGTACTGAGTAGGTAGAGTATATAAGTACCAAGGACTAAGTACTGAGCAGGTAAAGTATACTCCAATGTGTATACTATCAGACATTAATTGATATTTACATGTTACTTGAGTCCTCAAAGAACTCAATCAGGGTATCTAATACCTTCAGCATTTCAGAGGTGGACTCCCTTATCCTTTGCATCCTCCAGAGGTCAGCATCTGCTTTCCGCAGTTTGTCGCATGTTTCAGCCCATGCCATCCTGAATGGTCTGTCAGCCTCAAGAAGTTGTGCTACTATAGGGGCAGGAAGATCTCCATGACACTGTTGGTAATCACCCAGGCGATCTACAATTGTTTGAACTTGCAGAAAATTAGCAGAGATAAATAATCAACTGTTGTATACTTACTTTCAGCTTGATCATAAGATCCAATTGGCATGAACTCCCTAGCCATGGCAAGCAGTGTGTCATTGTTGAGTTCCAGCTCGGGCGATTGACATTCAGGAGTTTCTGAATTAGCTTGGGAGATAACATGAATAAAAAACATGAAATGATCTGAATATACCTACAAGGTATGGGTGTCTCTGGTACAACCGGAGTGGCCGGATGAGGTTCGGGAGTCGATTCATGCTCTGGAGACATGCCATGATAAATGAGCATGAGATGGAAAGGATAAACTCACCAGCCATCGGAAAATCGGGTACAGCCAGAGCATCAGAAGAAGAAATCAAAGTATCCTCCAGACCAAGATACAAGTCCGGGTCATCATACAGGGCCAGTTCATCCGCCAGAGCCGGATATGATGGATCTGGAAGTATGTGATTAATTTTCACATGTAGAATATGCACATTTGAATTGAGAAACATAACAGGAATTGCATTCAACACATCCAAACCACCAGACGACCCAGAATCAGAGTCTAACTCATCATCCGGCCCAAGGTATATATCATCTAATGGATCTAAACCATGTTAGATCAATTGACTGAAATCAGCAAAATAAAACATACCAAGGGACATCCGGGACATGGAGGACTCATCCACATCCATTGAGGTGGATTCAGTGACCAGAGGGTCATGAAATCTGACCCCAGATTGAGAGCTCATGATATCTGATGAGCTGATGAACTGATAAACTGATTGATAACTGATAACATCGAAGTTCAACAGATAGCCGGCGATTGCTGAAAGTTGAACTGTGACCAAACAAAGACAAACAATCAATGATTTTCAATATCATCCTTCAATTGTATTGTTTTTTTGAAACTTCATTCTAGTGATAACAGATGTCACCCTGCTTTCAACATTCTCACATCTGTCAACTCAATCCAAATGTCTACTCCAGTTCAATCTTCATTGGCTGACCTCAAGGCATCCACTGCTCAACTTGTGGGCATCATTGCCAGCGCTCAGCACATCCCAGCTGGCTCAATGGATGTCCACCTTGTTCTGACAAGGCAGGTCACCACTCTGTTGGTAAGTTGCACTCATTAAATTAGTTTACCATTTATGTTTCTAATATCCGGGTAGGCTGACATCATCTGGGCCCATGAGAAAGGGGAATGCATCCCTGGCATTGTGGCTTCCTGCTCCAAGGAGCTCATGAGGGTGTGTTCCATGACTCCCTGGGCATTGCCCAACTGGCACAGCATGGGCCATGATGACCCTCGGGTGGCTAGACATGCCTGGCGCAAGGAGGTCCGTTCGTGGGAGGCATTGAGTGACAATTCCTGTGATCTTCCTGTTGTTCCTAATCCTTCCACTGGCCTACTGACTGTCAACCTTCCATCTCCACCTGTCCCTTCCCCCGCACCTGTTCCTTCCCCCACCCCTGTCATTCCCTCTCCTCCGGTCATCGCTGGCAATGTCGCCGGACCTTTCAGGCAAGACGACCCTCGAGTTCTAGGACAAAGGAAAAGGTAGGGCCATTTCTGTTGACCTGGAGCTGGAAGTCGGAGGGAGCAACAATAGGAAGTCCCCCATGATTTTGGGACACTCCTCCCAACCTCTGAAGTCGGCGATGAAGGGTCGCAAGCGTGTCAAGTCAAAGCCATTTAGTGGAGTCGGAAGATGATGAAGACTCAATTGTTCAGGTATGTGTTCTGGCTCATTTGTGTCATGCTCTCAATTTGTTGCAGCCAATTTCATATGGAGTGCTAGAGGTGGTCCTTCCCCAGCTCTCCACCATTGTGGTAAGGATGCCCCAGTTGCCTCGGTCACCTGGTTCCCCCAAGAAGCAATCATTTGGGCCGGCTTCGGTAAGTCTGATTTAGTTGTCCGGAACTCAAATATATGCTCGAGTGTCCACAGCTGACTGCTGGCAGGCAGTCCGGAGGTTATGGTGAGTCTTCCAGACAGGTCCAGAACTCACATGTATCATTCTTACTCATGCCCATTGCATTAGAAATCTCCCATCAGTCATCCGGAGGCTCCGGTAAGTCTTAGCAGTTGGCCCGGAACTCACATCTGTACTTACAACTTATCAGGCCACCTCTGGCAGTCGTCCAGAAGTTGTTGAGCCATCTGACGATACTTCCAGCACTTCAGATGGTGACCCTCCGGCCAATACCACATTTGATATCACCATTCCCAGCCCAGTGAGTACTCCAATTAATTCCCTTTAGTTCATCTACTAATGGATATCACAGAACAACCCCTGCCATTATTGTGTCAAGGAGAATTGGCTCTGTGCGACTCGTTTGGACAAAAGGACCAGTCTCCCCTGCTTGTCTTGCATCCACTGCTCCACCAAGAAGATCAAATGCAACCCTGCATCTCTGGGATCCCCACCCAAACAGATTTGAGGGAAGTCTACCACCGGCCAGACACGTTCCAAGACACCTGCCCCTGCTCCATCCAATGCTCTGTCTCCCTCCCGGTCAAGGGCCCGAACTCGTAGTCAATCTTGTGGCCTGTCCTGAACTCCGGCCATCCCTGCTGCAACTACACCCCAGGTGCAGTCACATGATCGCAGAAAGACCATCACTATCAAGAAAACACCTGCCCCTGCCCCTGCCCCTGCCCCTGCCCCTGCCCCTGCCCCTGTGCCAGCTCGTAAGTCACCAAAACTTTTGATGGCAGGCTGACCTAATTTTTTACTTAGCAGTTCGGTCTTCCAGCTTCGCAGTGCCTCGTGCAGCACTCGATGTTCCCATGCTGGATCCCCATTCCATGGCAATCGTGATTCGGGATGGTGCAGCTCGCATCACTATTCTTGAGGCTCAGGTGCAGGAGCAGGACACTAAGATTGATACCCTGCAATGCCTCCATGAGAGCCTCCGGCACATGGTGGTTGACCGGCACCCTTCATTTTCACTTCCAGACACACTGGCTGATGCAAAAATCTTGCTTGATCAAAGCAGTCCCCCCGTCCATTTCATCCCTCCCCTCTGCACTTTCCAACCTCATTGATTTGGACATTTCAGTGATGGAACCCACACCCTTGACGCTTGAGGATGGATCTGCTATGGTAGGTCCTATGGTTGAGCCCACCCAAGTTCAGCCTAAGGGTCCACAATCCTCCGGCAAAATTGTGCTCCCAGATGAACCAGGCAACCTCTTGCCAGAATCCTCCAGCGATATGTTGGTCCCTAATGAACCAGGTAACCTCCTGCCAGAATATGCTTCTTCTGATGAGGAGATGGATGTTGAGGGAAATGTTGATCTTCCTGGTGAGGAGGTTGAAATGGCTACATAATTGCTCAGTGATAGATGTATATAAATCTTTTTCAATGCATGTTACCTATGCCACAATTGAATGATTGAATGATCAGTCCTGATATCCAGAACTCGAAACTGTAGATTGAGGTAGATATCACCCGAATCCCAAACACCCAAATGTCAAATTTTCAGTGCCAAACCCCAAGTGCCGGGTGCTGGGTGCCGAGTCCTGAAACCTGGAACTCTGGATTTGACATTTGAGATGAATGACATTTGTCAGACATGTTTAAATCAACCTACATATATCTATAAACATTTTACTAACCCCCGAACCTCAAAATTGTGGGCTGCCGGGTCTCGGGGTTCGGGGGTCCTGGAACTCGGAACTTGGAACTTGGGAAATTTGGGGAGATCAATAAAATTTGATTTATGTACAATCAAGGTGATTGACAAACACATTGACTTACACGTATGGAATATATTTGTGTTGTCTCACATACCAAGTTCTGAGTTCCGGGACCCCCGAACCCCGAGACCCAGCAGTCCACAATTTCGGGGTTCGGGGGTTGCTAAAATGTGTAAACCCGGAACTCAGGATTTGACATTTAAAATGAACGACATTTTTCAGACATGTTTAACGTAACCTACGTATATCTATAAACATTTTACTAACCCCTGAACCCCAAAATTGTGGACTGCCGGGTTTTGGGGTTTGGGGGTCCCTGGAACTCAGAACTTGGGAACTTTGGGGAGATAAATAAAATTTGATTTACAATTGAGGTGATTGACAAATACATTGATGTACCCATGTTTGAAATATATTTGTGGTCTCACATACCGAGTTCCAAGTTCTGGGACCCCCAAAACCTGAGACCTGGCAGTCCACAATTTTGGGGTTTGGGGGTTGGTAAAATGTGTATGGATATATGAAAGGTCGATTTAAACATTTTTGAAAGATCTCACATATCAAAAGTGAAGTCCCGAGTTTCAAATTCTGGGCTTTGGGACTCGGCACTCCCGAAACCCGGAAATCGAAACTTGGGACTTGACATTTGATATGCGAGATCTTTCAAAAATGTTTAAATCGATCTTTCATATATCCATACACATTTTACCAACCCCCAAACCCCAAAATTGTGGACTGCCAGGTCTTGGGTTTCGGGGTTCGGGGGTCCTGGAACTTGGAACTTGGAACTTGGTATGTGAGACCACAAATATATTTCAAACATGGGTACGTCAATGTATTTGTCAATCACCTCAATTGTAAATCAAATTTTATTGATCTCCCCGAAGTTCCCAAGTTCCGAGTTTCAAGTTCTGGGACCCCCAAACCCCGAGACCCAGCAGTCCACAATTTTGGGGTTCGGGGGTTGGTAAATCTTGGTTTGGAGTTTGGCACTGAAAATTTGACATTTATATTTTTGTGAGTGTTGTGCTTCTGGTGTCCGTGCTTAGAAATAGGATATGTTGCACACCAGGGTTCAGGTGTGGGGTTTCTCCATTTCAGTCCTCAATTATTGGTCAATGTCTCACATGGTCAATTCATGTTTTTGTGCTTAGGGGTTCAGATTCGGTGGTTGATGGTAGGTATATGCACTCATAGTGTACATGTATCCTATGTGTTTGATTCACTGGTGGCTACATCAGTTGTATGTCTTGATGAAACATATCTAGGCTCACCCATATATGTACCCATCTATGTATAATTCCCCCACATCTGCCCACCCATCTATGTATTATCCCCCATGTCAGCCCACCCATCTATATAATTATATCTCACCTCGGCCCACCTGTCTATGTAATAAATATTTTATCACACCCTCGGCCCACCTGTATATGTAATACACCCCACGTCAGCCCACCCATCTATGTAATATTCCCCTACCTCGGCCCATCCATATATGTAATAAACCCCCATCGGCCTGCCCGTCTATATAACAATATTTGCCTTACATCTCTCTTCAGCCCAGCTGTCTATAATATCCTACTCTACATATTACCCAGATGGGCCCACCCATCTCCATGAATGATCATATTCCCCTGGCCCATTCATCAACATTAAGAATATATATGTCATTGGCATACATGGGCCCACCCATCTCCATCAGAAATAATATGTGTCCCGGCCCATCCGTTATCATCGAGAATATACACAACATGGGCCCATAATCCGCTGGCCTGTCTCATACGGGATATTATGTAGGTCGGGTGGCCCGTATAATATGGAATTTGTCACTGAAGGGGCTCGAGTGACTGCCATATCAACTAAAAACATTGATAACATGAGGGTCGACATAAGGAGGCATGCATACTGCGCATTGTCTTGACCTAATCCCCCATATGTAATGAAATCGGTGAAATGTGGGGACCAGTGGTCATCCTGTATATGCATGCACCACATGTTTGCTGAGCTGGTGTTCGACAAGGTCACATCACAAGCACCGCCGCAATTAGTGTATGGTGTCGCCGGCAACTTTATATTTGTAAATTTGCAGAGCCGGTATTCAATAATGAAACAGTGTCTGTGGCCAAAGCAGAGTAGCAGCTGTTTAACACCATTTCCTCAACATACCTCATGAGGTGATTCCTCACCACATATTCATGCATGGGTCAGCTGCTGCTGGTAATCCATACCCTGCAGTATTATATTCGGCAGTGCCACAGGTCTTGTACTATGTCACTGGTATGTATGCATAGTGAGGTATTCTATGGAAGCATGGAGCAATCACCCTGCAACATTGTTTTCGGCAGTGCCACAGCTGCCCCCCCCTGTGGTGATCCCAAAATATGCAAAACTGTCAGCGAGTGTATATGGGCCCATCCCTCACCATCAAGTAGAACCTACCAGACATAGCCTATGCATCATAATACCACTATCCTACATATTTTTGTATTTCATAATGTATATACAGTAGGCCCACCCTTGAGCCTCAGTTATTTTTAGCCTCTGGCCCACCTGCTATACTGGGGTACAATCCCATATGTGGACCCATCCCTTAGGTCAGGCTTACATTATAATGTGGGCCCATGGTGGATTGGCCTGAGTCTTAGGGAGCATTGTCAACATGGGCTGTCCTATAAGTAGGGAGATATGTCACTGCATTATGTATCTTCGAAGCTCAACCTTATTAAGGATATTAGCCACCTGCGCTCATAGGGCTTATATTGCAATATTTACACTATGGTCTGGCATAACAAACCTCTGCAAATGAATTTTGAAGTCATTTCTTCATCTATCTCCCTCATAGCTGAGTAGCATCATAATTTCTCTGTAGCCACTGTAATCACTTGGACCAACACATAACACCAGCCACCACTACATGACCTAAATCACAGACATTTGTGTGAAAATTGTTGTCTGAAGTTACTGAGTGCAGGTATTTGTAAATGTGCTCTAGAGTCTCCAGATGTTAAGAAAGGTGTGCCTGTACCTCACCTCTGTTGTTCTGAAAGTCCTGTACCATCTTGATGCACAGGGGTTTGAGTTCACTAGAAATCACAATAAGGTTTGATTGAGCATTATTGATATCATAATTATGAAGAGTACAATCATAAATTAGTCGAATCAGTGATTGTATTGATGAAAAGTGCACATCACATTGTCCACATGCGCTGGTGGAGAGGGTGGAGTACTAAGTGATGGTATAAGTCTATAGTAAGTGTGAGGTTTGACAATTCAATCAACAGTAGGCTCAGTATAATTTGTAAAAGTACATACTTCTTTGAATTAGTGTTATCCCTCTTGAGCCCAATCTCCTTCTTGTTCTTGTATTCATCAATCCCTCCCTGGTTCCCCCTATGTTGTTCATGCATAGTATTATAATTAGAGTTCAAAACCAACAGAGTTATGTGAATTGGTTAATGCAACACTTCATAAGGGCAAATGCTTTTTTTTGTGAGCTTCCAAAACCTGAGCCAGTCAAGCTCGACATCAACTACCTGGAACACTATGGAATGTCATCTATGAGGCCTATTGTTGCACATGGTAAGTCTGACATTTCACATTACTTGTCAGTTGCCTCATGATTTCCAAAAGATGCTAAAGCACGTATGGTAAACTTCATATATCCACACAAAGATAGTACAATCCAGTAGTTTATTATCAACATCAACAACCCAAATGTAATCTAATGTGTACTTGATCTTCCATTTTCCCAGGGTGGTCTACCATTCTTCTTCAAGTGAGTACTATAATGACCTTCCTTCTATTTGCCCCTCTAAAATGATGTTCCTTAGTACTCTTGATCATGGTATGGTCTATGCATAGAATCTAACTTTAAAATAAAAACTAAGCTCAGTTCATCCTGATAACTTTCTTATAAAGGCATGGGCTTTACTTCATCACACTGGGTTCCTCACATATTTTCACCATGACTTCAATGGGGAAAATGCTTATATTAAGGTGAACTATAATGATATAGAATTTGGGTATCTAGCTTTTCCAAAGGATGGGCTCACAATTCCTAGGACCACCCTCATTACAAATTTTGCACTTTTTGCTGATCTTGAGAAGAACCACAAAAGATAGAATTCAAATGCTATTTTGAAGTAGTCACTGTCTTGCCAGGAGATTTTCTGTAAGTGATCTGCCTGTATATTGTATTAGTTGAAGCTTATATTAGCAAGTATGCAATCACCTAAACCGTTTCACACAGTCTATACACCTATGGCCATTTCTACAACCACCAGTACATGCATTTGACCAAGCTTTCTTGATATGTGGACCACACAAAGGGCACAACCTTCACTAACCCAATTTATGAGCATTCTATCACCACTTTTGAGAGAATAATTATCAACCTAGCATACCTACCTAGCTGTGTTAGTAAGTAATAGATTATTGCAATACATCAACAGCATGTAATAACATACCAAGCCTTATACTGTAGGTCTCTCAATACTCTATGTATCATGGTCCTGGAGTCCAAAAAGTACATTGCTGCTGGCATTGGCAAGAAAAAGGCAAAGATATTGGATACCACTAAGTAAGCTGTTGCAATATCAGAAGCTATTGTCAAATATTTCTGGTTAGATCTTGACACCTCAATCAAAATATATTGTACTAGAAATCAAATGCATCCAGGCAATCCTATTAATCAAGCAGAACTATTATCATACCTACTATCTTGCCTAGAAAATTTTACCATGCCAGTGCCCTAGTACTAAGGACTTGTAATTCATAATATCTACTATGGCCAAGCTTAGATCCTTTACCTAGTACTTGTATTTAGAACAAAAGTGATTAATTCTTGCTGGTACAACATCATAATTATGTAGCTATTGTCAATAATTATTTTCTGCAAAGATATCTATATCTTAATTAAGGCATTCTATGGGCCCAAAAGTGAGGAAACTCATCTGTAGCTATATATTTTAAGGACTCACCCACTTCAAACATGTTCTGTTTGGCACTTCTCTAAAATCTGTCCTTAAAGTAAGTCATATCCTTAAAGTTGTTTATTCTTAAAGTAGGTGCATTCCTAAAGTGGTTGTGTCCTTAAAGTTTGTCCTTAAAGTGTTTGACTGACAAATGAACTACAACTTGTGAATTACAGGCTTGGTCATCAGGTTGGCTTATCCTAGACTATTGGACATCAAACAAATATAATGAGTACAACTGCTTAATTATATTGAAAAATGTAGCCTTTGTTCTAAAGAAGTGCTTTCCTCTTAATTATATCAAATTCTTTCTGTCGGACCAAGCTCAAACTTCACTTTGCTGGTAATCCAAACATACTATATGATATTTGTGCATACACTGGTAGTGTATCTCAAATTTTTTTCCTTGTCTCTCCTCCATGGCTAGACAGGGCTTTCCAACTCTTCAGCTGCAGCCATTAATGAGGACTAATTATTATGGTGAAATCAATTTATGCTACTGTTATGGATAAATCTGAAGAACTATTTCCCTGCCAAGTTCTTTTGATAATGGTTTTATCACTAGGCTCAACATTCACAGGCGGTTTTGCTCTCTTATCATCTGATGTAATTTTGAAAGTATGCTACTCTCATCTAAATAAATCTCTACTGGCAGCTCATAGTGCTACTACATTCCTAAAATTTTACTGCTCCACTAGCTTTCAGTATCAATCTGCTATGCCAAGACTCCTTAGTGGATCATCCACAGAAAATCCTCCTTTCTATAACTGAGAAGAGGAATTTGCTAATCTATTTTTAATCCTTTACCTGACCTAGATCAGATTAAGTCCAATAAAGTACCACCTACTCTCTTTGTGTCATCACCTCCTCTGTTACCACTGCCCTCTTGTTTAGCTGGACTAGCTTAGCTAACTCTGACACAAAAAGCAACAAACTCTAAAGATCATATTTTGACAGTACTCCTTGGATCTGCTTTGTATAACACTGAATCTATGGCTAAAGCCATCTAAAGGCTGAAGGATAACATTAGGAGAATGACAGCAGAGATACAGGTTTTGTACAAGCTAATCACATGTGGTAATAGTTCAAAGGATATGGATATGGCAAATATATAATATAATAACTGCATTTCATGAAACTACCTATATCTAATTGTATCCATTTACTTATTTATTTGTCTATATTTTTTACTTATACTACTTCCAACTTACTAGTACTGCATGCAGTCTCCCTTCACCACAAGTGTGGCCCATGTAGATAAGGTTTGGTAGGCCCTAGGGCTCTCTATCCTCCCTAACTTAGAATCTTAAAAACATAGAGGTAAGAGTTACTGGAGATATATATCCTAATATAAAAGTATATCCAAATTCTCTAGCTCAGCAGGATGTTGCAGTTAATCATTCTACTCATTTCCTTGTCCTATCTCCTTACAGAACTTCCTCTGGATCCATCAAACAGACAGAAAATAGACAAAAAAGAAAGAATTATTGACAAACTTTCAGTCTATATAAATTATACTTCCTAGATGGAGATGGAGATGGCCTTGTGGATTAGAAAGAAACACAGGAAGAAAGAAAGATATTATAGTGGTCGGTTGAAAGAATAAGCTATAGAATGCATTAGTGCATGTGTAGTGAGGTTAATAAGTGTAAAGTAGATATATTAGTAGTAATATGATACTAGCATTAACAGCCTAGATGACTGTAGGGAGTGAGACTATAGAAGATACAATAAATACTAACAGTATGTTCTATTATAAGTCAGGACTTCTCATTCAATTCTGGCTATTAAAGGAACCTCTTTTGGAGACTTATAAATTATCATATCAAAAAGATCCTTTAAGAATCCCTTGCTCTGGAGCTTGAATATAGCTGGCTTCTAGAAATAATTAGGATATTAGCTTAGTTAAAGGAGACTTGATAACATAACAAGAGGCTGAAATTCTTCTACCTATATATAATGTTTAGCTTCAAAAAAATTCTTATCTTAGACTTCATTGAGTCTAGAAGCTATTGTCCTTGCTGAAACAATTGGAAAGGATGCTGTTATTGTAGTAGGTATTGGCAGGCAACTGCTAGTAGGCATCAGCAGCTTTGGAGGAAGTGTAGGGGTATAAAGTTGGAGGTCATCTTGAGTACCAAAATTAGCATTTATATCTATTGAAGTAGTGTGTTTATTAGTATCACTGTCATCAGATAGTACAGGTGGAGAATTAGATGGTGAAGCACAAAATCTGAGAGAATCTGCAAAACTGGTAACTAGGTTTTGGTCATCCATTTCAATATCAGAATTATCTGATTCATCATGATCTGAAGGGTTAGCTGTTGTGACATCAAATAACTTTAAGCACTTCTGGGTACCAAGTAACAAAACTGGTTGTTGTTTTTTGGTGGCAATTGCTGTCTTTGAGCTTATTTGCCTGTTATCCAAGTAGAAATTAAGTGAATATTGATTAATGTATTGTTCATTTAGCTTGCTATTATATCTTTCATGTTTTGAGGAGAAATTATCTTGAGAAACAGTGGCCCCAGGTGTGTAAGGTATAACCCACTTCATTTTCATGTGTTATACTTCAGCTGCAAGCTTTCTTTTCTTCTTCTGAGACTCTGCTGGAGCATCTCTAATATTAGACATAGAATAATTCTGCTTAAAAAATTTGTAGGTCAAAAAGAGCATCATAAAAGAATTCTATGAATACCTAGGATTCCAAGTCACTATTTCTAAAGTGTCCTCTACATATTACCCCCACTCAGCTGGAGTAGAGTTGAGAGACATATTTTCATAGATTTTTTTATCTGTATCACCTTTGCCTGGTTCAAGGCATTCATCTGAACTCATATGATTATGAACATACTCAGTACTCTCTGGATGGAAAAACAAGCATCCTCTATATCGAAAGGGATAGCAATGTTTTCCTTCCCAGACTAAGACCCTCCAACTGTTAATTTTTTTTGGAGCTTTTGAACAACTTCTGGTATGTTTCATCCCTACTCTCTTAATTCTGTCTCATCATGTTTGATCTTTTCCTTGTGATGTAAATACACCCATATTGCCATAATTGATGAAAGCTGTAGTTAGAGTAGTTAATATTGATGAGAGGGTGAATATTAAACAAAATACTATTGTTGATCCCTCATATTACTTCAGAATCATATGATTATTATGGTCTGGTGGGTGGAGATTTTGTTATTGCTGTGACAAAGCTACAGTCTATCTTATCTGATTTCTATATTTTCAACAGACCTTTGCTTTTATTGGTGATGATCTACTCATTCAAGTTGTTTACATTCTGTCCTACAGTATCTATGGACCTTGCCCATTAATGTCTCCTCCTACTGGTGGCCACTCTGTCATACTTCCTAGCATTGCAGTTAAGCTCGTGAGTTATTTTATGAACTTTAAAATTGCCTGCAAGACAATCTGAAGGTGAAAATACTCCAGACCCTCTAGTGTACTAGATAAAGAAAATGTCCTTCACTATATTTTATATTGAGTGCCAAAGACAAGGTACCTACCATCCTTGATTCTAGAACATCCTTCATACCATTATATTACACTTGTTATTCCATAAGGATTATACTATAACATTAGCTTAGGTCAGAAATAGGAGTTTGAGGCTTTAAGGTGAATGTGTGAGGAATGAGGAGATGATGTTTTAAACATTCAAACACACAAGTTACAATCAAGCAATGAATCACTTTTTCTAAATACTAAGGCTATGTATGGACAGCGTGTATATAATATTCAATATTCAACATTTGCTGTCATGTGACAATATTGTGTTCATCTGGATGATTCCAGATTCCTTGTCTACTAGTTTCTATCATGATTATCAGCCTCAATGGAGGGCATGGGGGGAAATATATGGATAAATCTACTTGAAAGATTATTACATCAAATTGTACCACTTAAAAAGTTACTAACTGTGAAACCATTCAAGACTAAGGGGTTCTCGCACTTCAATACAATCAACTAGATCATGCCCTATGGGCCAAGTGCTGCAAAAGGAAAGTTTGTCAAGTATCAGCCTCAGGCTGGCCTAATGGTCCCAGCTGCATCTTATGAGTCATCATCTTCCAGTGCTGTTATGATGCCCCCTTCACTGTATCCTTTAACTCCTTGTAGTGACAAGTGTGTTCAGCCCTAAAGAGAAAGCAGGTGCAGCAGGAATCTGAGAACTGGCCCAGAGGGTGCTGCTTGTTGGGCAATGTGAAGTGCAGGAAAGTGTGTTAGGCATGAGTGCGGGAACAGAGCACTTGAAGAGTGCAAAGCATGGGAAAGTGTGCAGGTATAGCACGAGGTGGGGATATAAGAAGAGGTTCATGATAGATGTTAATATGATGATCTTATTACTAATAGCTACTGACTATGGCTCAGGACAGATGAGCTGTACACTGATAGTGTGGCACATATTACAGTGACCTATCTCCGTATAATACAAGGGAACGGATGTGCATAATATCCCATATGATATGGGCCAGTGGACCATGGGCCCATGATAAAAATATCCTCAACTATGACAGATGGGCCGGGAGGCAAATTATTCCCGATGGAGGCGGGTGGGCCCATGCAGGGAATATATAGAGTAGATGAGTGGGCCGATGTACATGAATATTAGATAGACGGGTGGGCCGAGGTAGCTGGATATTATGCAGATGGGTGTATTAAGGTAGATATGTATGAGATAGATGGGTAGGTACTTATTATCACATTCATAGGTGGACCCAGACACATATTAAATTAGATGGGTGGGCCAAGGGTATTATAAAATATTGTATTAGATGGGTGGGCCGAGGATGTTGTATGGGATGTTGTATTAGACAGGTGGGCTGAGGGTGGTATAAAATATAGATGGGTGGGCCCATGTGTATCATAATTGTAGACATGATGGAGCTGAGGTAGTTGTACATCAACCAAATCAGAGGAGGTAATAAATCAAAGTTACCAAGTTCATGGAGCAGCAGGTGATCTCCTGACATGGCCTTTGATGGTGCACAGATGGTCTTGCAAATTTTGGAATCTGGGGTGTGAAGCTTGTGTTGCCCTATGAGAAGCCAAGTTTTGATTACCAACCTTTGGGTCAACCATACTCAGAGGAGGTAATAAATTAAAGTTACTGAGTTCCCAGAGCAGCAGGTGATCTCCTGACATGGCCTTTGATGGTGCACAGGTTCTCTTGCGAAATTTGGAATCTAGGGTGTGAAGCTTGTGTTGCCCTATGAGATACCAAGTTCCGACCACCCAACTTTGGGTCAACCGTACCGACTTCTGAGTTCCGGGACCAACAAATGAATATCTGATAACCAGCACACTTCCAATCAGGTAGTATTTCATTGAGCAATGGATCATCCAAGGGGTCCCTTATCAGACTCAGTAGTCAATATAGGCAAATGATAATGAAAACATGAAAGTTGTTATTATGCTATTTTTCAAACCCAAGACCCTGAAACCCATTGTTCAACATGTCCATTTTTCACCCACTGCACAAATCACCAAGTTTTGAGTGCTGAAACCCAAAACTCAAAACCCAGTGTGCAACACATCAATTGTTTATTTACATTACACAGATCATTGAGTTCCGAGTGCTGAGTGCTGAAACCTGAAGCCCCAAACCCGAAAATATGTATGGAACATGTCCATTTCTTACTCATTGCACATATCACTGAGTTTTGAGTGCCGAAACCCAAAACTCGAAACCCAGTGTGCATCATGTCCATTGTTCAATTATATTACACAAGTTATCAAGTTCCGAGAGCCAAAATCCGAAGCCCAAGACCCGAAAATATGTACACAACATGTCCATTTTTCACTCACTGCACAAATCACTGAGTTTTGAGTGCCAATGCATGAAACTGGAAACCCGGTGTGCAACATGTTGATTTTTCATTTATATCACACAAATCATTGAGTTCCAAGTGCCGAGGGCTGAGACCTGAAAATATGTATGCAACATTTCCATTTTTCACCCACTGCACAAATCACCGAGTTTTGAGTGCTGAAACCTGAAAATCGAAACCCAACATGCAACATGTTGATTTTTCATTTATATTACACAGATCATCGAGTTCCGAGTACCGAGGGTTGAAACCCGAACCCCGAGACCCAAAAATAGAGGACATCTCGATCCTGGAATATCTGGCCCATCTGACCCACTTGCATGATATCATGGTCACAACACACCACGTGACTCATAGTGCCACTGCGCGTGTCGCGGCTGACACCATGACCAATTCTCAAGAGCCTTTTTAGAATAGGTTGAGGCCCAAAGGATGAGGTGGAGAGGACATCTCGATCCTGGAATATCAGGACCCATTGTAGTATTCATTCAATTATGAGTATGCGAAATATAAAATATTTAATGAATTGCAAAAGAATTATATATAAAAATGTGTGAAAATGGTAAAATAATTGAGCTCGCTGTGTGCAACAGTGAGCACGAAGGTTTCGGCAATGCATGCAGTGAGCGCGCGAGTGTGCTTACCTATTTTGGTTATCATTTACATGTTGCTGTCGTATCAGGTACGTGGGAACCACATGTTATGCTAAGTCAGCCATGGGTTGGATGTTTGGATGGGCCGGATATTCCAGGATCAAAATATTCTGCAAAAATATGTATGCAACATTTCCATTTTCACTTGTTGCACAAATCACCGAGTTTTGAGTGCTGAAACCTGAAACTTGAAACCCAGTGTGCAACATGTCCATTGTTCAATTATATTACACAAGTCATCAAGTTCCAAGGGCCGAGGGCCAAACCCCAAACCCCAAAAATATGTGCACAACATGTCCATTTTTCACTCACTGCACAAATCACTGAGTTTTGAGTGCTGAAACCCAAAACTTGAAACCCGGCATGCAACATGTTGATTTTTCATTTACATTACACAGATCATCAAGTTCCGAGTGCCGAGGGCCAAGACCCGAAGCCCAAAATCCAAAATCATGTACACAACATGTCCATTTTTCACTCATTGCACAAATCACCAAGTGTCGAGTGTCGAAACCTGAAACCTGGTACTTCAAATGGACATGAATTGTATTTGTATGTATTATCCATTAGTGTAGGGCTCAAATCACTTAGGAATTGTATTTGTCAGTACTTGGTACTCAGTGATTGGTGATTGGTGGTCAGTGGTCAGTACTCAAGACTCGGTAGTCAATATAGGCAAATGATAATGAAAAATGACAGTTGTAGTCCACGTCAAGGTGAGTGTCTTGGTAGTCTTTCCTTGTCATTCGGCAAAACATCAACAATAATGAAAAAATGAAAGTTGTTATTATGCTTAACTTCCTTACCAAAGGTTGTAGTCCAAGTCCAGGTGAGTGTAGTGGTAGTCTTTTCTTGTCAATTGGTTATCTTGTTACTCATTATGCAGTACTCAGTACATGGTAATTGGTACTCAGTATTTGGTTTTGATACTCAGTATCCATGAATCAGTAGTCAGCTTAATGAAGGTTGTAGTCCGAGTCTAGGTGAGTGTATTTGTAGTCTTTTCTCATCCATTGGTTACCATGTGACCAAGATATAAGCTAAAGAAATCCAAAACATCAATGATGACAAATGAAATACATGTGTGCAGTAAGTGAGTCTAAGAGTCTGTTCGGCCACCATTATTTGCGTTATTTGCACAAGTTAGAATTTGGTTCTGGCTTTGCTAATCGTTGGAGCTTGAACAAGATGTCATGCTCCGATAACACTTACCGTATGCCTTGTCCTACTATCAATACAATGCCTCTTGATCCTGATTACGACGAGGACACTAACGAGGACGAATACGACCTTGTGGAGGCAGAGGAGATGGATGAAGATGCAGAGGAGAGTGATAAGAGGTATCTGGCATGCATCATGCAGATGGCCATGCATGCTATGCGCACAGTCATTACAGTCCTTAACGCAACAACTACCGCGCTCGAAGCTTACTCAAACACCTACTATGACAAAGAGCTGTATCATACCTCCGCTTTGTCGGGGACTGCATGGGTCACCGAACTTCTCACTGGACACCCTGAACGCATCAGATGCGAGCTTGGGGTCCACAAGCATGTTTTCTATGTGCTCATCAATCTCCTTCGGCAAGCAGGTTGCAGAGATTCCAGGCATGTACTGCTCAAAGAGCAGCTTGCTATATTTCTCTATGCGTCTGTCACGGGTCTCTTGATTCGCCATCTTGGTGAACGCTTTCAGCGGTCCAACGAGACAATATCAAAGTACGTATATTGTTGCTGTCCTGGTATCAAGCTTATGTTCTTTCAGGTATTTTAAACGGGTTCTTTTTGCATTCTCCTCGCCACCGATATATACGACATATGTCCGCCTGCCCAACGTAGATAGCCCTCCTCCCCCCGAAATCACGAAAAACCCAAAGTTCTTCCCGTTCTTTGTTGACACTATCGGAGCCATTGATGGTACACACATCGCATGCCATCCTTTTGGTGAAGATCAGCATGCCGCTTGGGATCGCAAGGGGAACTTCTCTCAAAACTGCCTCATGGCATGTTCATTCAACCTTTTGTTTACCTACATGTTGAGCAGTTGGGAGGGGTCAGCTGCAGATGCTCGTGTCTATCACGATGCTCGTACTACTGATTTCAATATCCCTGAGGGAAAGTATTATCTTGCGGATGCTGGTTTTGGCTTGTGCGATGAGCTTCTGGTCCCGTTTTGGGGCGTGCATTATCATCTTGCAAAGTGGGGTCGTGCTAATACTTTGTATGATGCATTCTGCTAGTACCATTCATACTTATGTTCACATTGTTACATAGGCCTCGTAATCGCAAAGAACTTTTCAATTTGCGTCATGCAATGCTTCGAAATGCTGTTGAGCGCATTTTTGGTGTCATCAAGCGCCAATTTCGTATCCTTCTCCTCCCACCAGAGTACAAAATGGACATTCAAGCACGCATTCCTCCTGCCTTGTGTCTCATGCACAACGTTATTCGAGTTCACGATCCAAACGACATGATGGACTATTGTAATGTCTTTGATGTGCACATTCTCACTGACACTGGAAACCTTGCTAACGGTCCTCCTACTGAGCACGCACGCACTCGTGCGAGCCTCCGTCGTGACCAGATTGCTAATGAGATGTGGGAGGCCTACAACAGGGAAAGGATTCAGAGGGGGGAGCAGGCAATCATAGAACCACTAGTACTGTAGTCGCGTTAATACCATAGCCATTCGGACCCTCATCGATGACTATGATCCAAAGTATCTCCGTCAAATGATGACATTGTTGTCAGATTAAGACTGGATCCTCATTGATGACTATGATCCAAAGTATCTCCGTCAAATGATGACATTGTTGTCAGATTAAGACCAGATCCTCATCAATGACTATGATCTATAGAAATAGTGATATTGCTTTGCTATTACAAGTACAATACAAGAGAACATGACACGACAAGAATCCATGTAACACTACTTTGAATGCTGCTCTAAAAACAACCGCCGAAGACTATCTACCTCAATAGCGAGATAAATATCAATGATAGCGATGTCGGTCTGAAATTTATTCAAGATATTGAGTAGTTGTACGTCCTCTAGACCCTCACTCTGCAACTTTTTCACCACCTTCTGCCTGCGCAAAGGGATGGGATCTACTGATCGCGCCAAGGTGTTGGAGGTGTTGGCCTCAAGAGCATTGGCCGCGTGCTTGAATGTTGTGTTAAGACCACCAATACTGGTCCCCATCTGCTGGATGGCCACAGGCATCGTCAGGCGTGCAGACTTCGCCGAGTCTCCCGATTTCGTTGAATGTGGGGGGCAGGTAACAATATCAAGCGTACTTTCATCATCATCAATCAGCTTCCGTTTACCAGAAGCTGTTGATGATGGCGCACTAACACAGACCGACTCAAGGGAGGGTTGCTGTGCAGCATCAAATGGAGGGAGGCTCTCTGGGGTGAGGGAGGTTGCGCGCTGGCCGCCTGAAACAGAGCCGGGGAACTCGATCCCATCGAGCGCATTTCCAAGGTCCATCATATGGACCTCATCAAAAGAAAGGGGGGTGGCTGCGCTGCTAGAAGAAGGCGAAGGAATGATGGGAGGTTGTGTCGCGATGGTGGCAAAGAACGAGTTGTTGTTACCTGACTTGACAGGTATGAGACCTTTCAGCACCTCATAGTGCTTCCAACCCTTGTCCCGGAGGCCTTTGGCCTTTGGATTTTTCTATTGATTCATAGTAATTAGCATTGTCGTAGTAGTTTGATGCGAATTGAAATCACTTTACCTTCACAAAGTCGGTCCACATGTTTTTGGACTCTGGGGTGATTGAAGCTCCGCGTTCCATGCTGTAAGATAGTCTGGAAGCGTTGGCCACTTTGTCGACGACATTGAATGTACCACGGAGCTGAAATTTGATCATTAGTGAGGGTACCAAGGCTGATATAGTAGTAGTACATACCCGCCCCCATTTTGATTGACATGCTGCCGCTGTTTTGCTTGCACCCGAGCAGGGGTGTTTTTCCATTTCAGCGGCAGCAGCAACCCAAAATGTGTGATCAAAGTTCATACCATCACCACCTTGTGAGCGGTTGGTGGTGACATACTGGATGAGGATGGTTTCATCTGCCTCTGTCCACACACACTGATCTCTTGATTCCGTTAGCTCTGCACCACCACGGGCACTTTTTCTGCCCCGAGACATCCTGTAAGAGTTGCGATGATGGATAGATTGTAGACGGGTAATGGGCATGCCTACTACTTAGTATTGATTGATGGTCACACTGTGACCAGCACGGTCCTATGATTATGAAAGCAAAACATAGATTCTAAACCTGCGTAAACTGGCACAAATATTGGTGGCCAAACAGACTCTAAAGATAAAAGAATGAAAATTAATAGCGAGACTTGCACATTATGTCGAGATATACAACATAACAAGCCTATGATGTGATCAGAGACCTGGAATAACACCCATATACATCCATTATAATAGCTTAAAAGCTTAGAAAGGTTCAGGGGTTGGTAAAATGTGTATGGATATATGGAAGGTTGATTTAAACATTTTTGAAAGATGTTGCATATCAAATGTCAAGTCCCAAGTTTTGATTTCCAGGTTTCGGGAGTGCTGAGTCCCGAAGCCCAGAGTCCCGAAACCTGGAGTTCTGAAACCTGGAATTCAAAATTTGGGACTTGACATTTGATGAGACATCTTTCAAAAATGTTTAAATCAACCTTTTATATATTTATATACATTTTACCAACCCCCGAACCCCTAAATTGTGGACTGCCGGGTTTCGGGGTTCGGGGGTCCTGGAACTTAGAACTCGGTATGTGAGACAACAAAAATATATTTCAAACATAGGTAAGTCAATGTGTTTGTCAATCAACTTGATTGTAAATCAAATTTTATTGGTCTCCCCAAATTTCCCAAGTTCCGAGTTCCAAGTTCCGAGTTCTGAGTTCTGAGTTCTGAGTTCCAGGACCCCTGAACCCCGAAACCCGGCAGTCCACAATTTCGGGGTTCAGGGGTTGGTAAAATGTGTATGGATATATGAAAGGTTGATTTAAACATTTTTGAAAGATGTCTCATCAAAATGTCAATTCCTGAGTTTTGAATTCCAGGTTTCAGAACTCCAGGTTTCGGGACTCTGGGCTTTGGCACTCAGCACTCCCGAAACCTGGAAATTGAAACTCGGGACTTGACATTTGATATACAACATCTTTCAAAAATGTTTAAATCAACCTTTTATATATTTATATACATTTTACCAACCCCTGAACCCCGAAATTGTGGACTGCCGGGGTTTGGGGTCCCGGAACTCGGAACTCGGGATGTGAGACAACAAAAATATATTTCAAACATGGGTAAGTCAATGTGTGTGTCAATCAACTTGTTTGTAAATCAAACTTTATTGATCTCCCCAAATTTCCCAAGTTCCGAGTTCCAGGACCCCTGAACCCCGAGACCCAAAACCCAGCAGTCCACAATTTCGGGGTTCAGGAGTTGGTAAAATGTGTATGGATATATGAAAGGTTGATTTAAACATTTTTGAAAGATGTCTCATCAAATGTCAAGTCCTAAGTTTTGATTTCCGGGTTTCGGAACTCCAGGTTTTGGGACTCAGCACTCCCAAAACCCGGAGGGCTTTAGATTCAGTGGTCGATGGTAGGTATATGCACTCATAGTGTACATGTATCCTACATCTTCAATTTGCTGGTGGCTACATCAGCTGTATGTCTTGATGAAATGTATCTAAGCTCACCCATATATGTACCCATCTATGTACAATTCCCCAATGTCAGCCCACCCATCTATGTAATACATCCTATGTTGGCCCACCCGTCTATATAATTATACTCCACCTTGGCCCACCTGTCTATGTAATAAATATTTTATTGCACCCTCAGCCCACCTGTATATGTAATACACCCCACGTCAGCCCACCCATCTATGTAATATTCCCCTACCTCGGCCCACCCATATATGTAGTACACCCCTGTCAGCCCGCCCGTCTACATAACAATATTTGCCTTACATCTCTCTTCAGCCCAGCTGTCTATAATATCCTACTCTACATATCACCCAGATGGGCCCACCCATCTCCATGAATGATCGCATTCCCCCGGCCCATCCCTCAACATCAAGGATATATATATCATTGGCATACATGGGCCCACCCGTCTCCATCAGAAATAATATGTGTCCCATCATCATCAAGAATATACACAACATGGGCTCATAATCCGCTGGCCCATCTCATACGGGATATTATGTAGGTTGGGTGGCCCGTATAATACGGAATTTGTCACTGAAGGGGCTCCTATATCGGCTGTTGTGGTTATACCCCTGTAGAGTCCTGCTGGCCGGATATAAAAGTATGAACTCAGTATCAGCTGTTGTGGTTGTACAGATGTAGAGCTGGCTGATATTGTAGATCTAAGCTCATAAACTTAACAGTGAGATTCTGCATTAACCAAATATATGACAGTACTGGTCATTTGAACTAGTGAGGTGGCAAGGTATATACAGCCAGTTAATTGTCCATATAGCACATGTCAGGTTTCCAATGGGTGCCTGCAATATGTTACAGAATATAGTCCCAACCCAGCCAGCCATAATCTACAGTAGGTATTACCCCACCGGCCATGACTGTGGTGATAATTATTGTATCGGCTGGCCACATCCTACAGTAGGTATACCTCCACCGGCCAAGACTGTGGTGATAATTATTGTATCGGCCGACCATATTCTACAGTAGGTATACCCCCACTGGCCAAGACTGTGGTGATAATTGTTGTATCAGCCGACCATATTCTACAGTAGGTATACCCCCACCAACCATGACTATGGTGATAATTCTGCATTGCCCATTTTTCTTATATTACAGTAAAATCCCAAGTGGCATTTCAACTAAGGAAGAACTAAGCATACTACATATATACTATAAATTTACATTTTTCTTGGTAGGTTGCCTTGCCCTTGTAGAACATCACATTGCAGGCTTAGCCTTAACTGGCTTCTTGAACTTGTTTGAAGAAACCTTAGGCTCAGTCTTAGCCCTTTTGGAGTTTCGAGAGGGGACTTGGGTTCTTGATCTCTTCTTCCCAGTCTGCTTCACTTCAACCTCCTCCTCCTCCTCCTCCTCCTCCACCACCACCACCTCAGTGTCCTTCTCCTGCTCCATCTCTATGTCCTGCACCCCAGCTGACACCTACCTTGCTTGCCTTCTGTATTTTCATCTTCCTCGTTCTGTAGATACCTATCCCTCATATGCAACTCAATGATGCCCACTACAGAAGACAAGACATCAGATACTGCCCTTTACAGGAGATGTAAGAATGATAAATTGAAGACAGAGTTGGCAAGGTAGGCAGGGGTATCCGGAGGGGCCTTGTCTTCCTCATACTTGATCCTCATTTACACTCCCTAAAGAGCATACCCAATCCTAACACCACAGAGATGGCCGATGTGTCATTGGAAATATTGGCAGTCCTAAGTTTGTTCAGGCTGGCTTCCAGCATCTTCCGAGATTCATGAATGTCCTTCGGAAGATAATCATGCCTCCAGGACCATTTAGCCCAAGAGGGCCAGTCACTATGGTAGGTCTTTTGAACAATGAGTATCTAACTATTCAATTAAAAATTCAAGTTACTCACCATCTATTCAGAGGATTTTGCCAAATCACGAGTGGTGTCCACCAATTCAAGGTAGTTGTCATCCATGCTGAGGCCTTCTAAAAACACCCATCATTCATCATATACCTCATTGAAGAGGACACTGGCAGAGGCGATGGGTAGAGAATTACCGGCCGGCACAATCCTATCCTTCGTAGAATCTAAGCCAAGTTCACCTCTACTTCGTCAGAAGAAAGAACTTCTACATAGTCCTTCGTCTTTCTCTTCTTTTCTTCTTTGTCAGCTACCTTCATCATCTTATCACCCTTCTTTGCATTTATAAAAATGACCAGCTTCTTCTTTGCAAGGCTTTGGCTCTCCCAATGGTGCCAGAGAGAAATTACATCCTCTAACCTCATGTGCGAAGGATCTCTCACCACCAATGTCTCGGGAACACAAGTAGCCTCCAGATAGTGAGGGGCATTAGCAACAATCTGTCGCCAAGGCACAGGTCTATTGGTCTTGGTGAAGACCTCTATGGACCAACAAATTAATCAAATGTAAGCTAATTAAAACTTCAAACTTACTATATGAAGCGAAAAAAATGTTTCTAATCAAATCCTGTTGTCCCCTGAGAGCCACACCCTTACGAGATGGGAGCTTTGCATAGCCTTCTTCATCCAATATAAGTTCTGGTTCGGCCTCAGCCTTGTCTGAATCATCTATCTCTAAATCATCCTGATCTTTGTCTGTAGGATCTATTTTATTAATGAAAACTCATGAGTCTATACCAAGTATCACAAGTAGAATATAAGATGTACAGAATTCAGTCTTAGACTATTCTGAAAATAATTCAAAACCTGTTGAAGACCACTCCTTGATACTGTCAGAGCTGACAGAAAATTTTTTCTTGACACTCTGCAGTTTAGATTCATGTCTAAATGTTATTATTAGTCTGGCAAATGATATAGGTAATACAGAAACTGACAAGGTAACAGCCAAGGACTTATCAGTCTTCTTCTTGTGACTGACTAGCATTACAACTCGGCAACCCATGGTGCGGCATAGTTCCTCCGAAATTTCTTCAAGCTTTTTCTTGAGATTATCCTTCTGATAGCTTTAAATCAAGTCAGCTTAAATTGAACATACTGTAATATGACCACTTACACAGCCTGAATTTCCTCAGGCGCACCTTCCTTGTTTCATTTCTCCATTGCATCTTTAACCTCTTTCTCTTGCTTAGCCGTCATCTTCTTAAACCACTCTCTGGCATGACCCATCCTATGCTTGATAGAGTCATCCAATTCTTTCCTCACCCTCTCTGCCTTGTTGAAGTCATCAATCTCCTGCTTGAATAACTTCTGGGCGACATCCCACTCATTACATTCTTTCTTGTAAGATAGTGCAGTTTGGGGACGTGCAAGTGCTTTTCTTTCCTCCACTGTCACAACAGGTTCATCCTCCACATCTGGCTCAGCTTCTTTATCTGATTTCTCAGAGTCAGAGTCAATTCTCTCGTAGTAATATGTTTGAATAGCCTGTACATAAAAATAAATATTGATGATATCAATTATCCACAGAGTTTCTTAAGTAACTTTTTCAAAGAACTCAGCAAGGTCACTCCAGGATGATCCCCCTGAGCTTTAAGAATAGCATTTTTGACTTTTTTTCACCACATGAGAACGGTGTGTTGAAGAGTCTTTGTTGGACTGGAAGTCCTGTTCAAACTGATCAAGAACAGATTTAAACTTCAGAGTCCAATCGGAAGACATGATCTTGAGAGTGTATACAAATGTCAAGGATTGAGATTTGGTAGGTAGAGGCGCACTTAGTGTATAACATTGGTGGCCAGACACCAACATAGTCATGTGACTGTGTTTGGGGTCATGTGATCGTGTTTGACCTGCAATATTTGCTATGTATGGACAAGTCTTCTATCAAAGTGCTACAGGAAAACAAGAGCGGAAATCATGATTGTAAGATGAACTAGGTAGACTATCTACTAACTGCAAAACTGCTAATATCAATGGTAAAAACTAAGCAGTAGTCACAAAGGGATCTCAATCCAGCTGGAAACACGAGTTTTGCCTGGTATAAGCACCCTTGAGTTAGCTGGCGCACTAAACACAAAACCCCTCCTGCAATTTTCACCCTTACACTCAAACAAATATTCCTTCTGGTGGTTAGCAGAGTTCCAAGTGTCTACCAAACCACAGTCAGGGCACTGAAGTGGCAGAAAATTACCCCAAGGGCGGAGGTGAGAATGAGTCCAGCAGTATCTGAAAATGTCAACAGAGTTGATGTTGTGCTTTAACAGCAAAAACATGTCTGAATGGTGGCCCAGCTTGTAGGACTGGCCTAGCATGTCGGGGAATGCTTGTTTAATAGAGTGATGCTAGATGAGGACGAGCTCGCAGAAAGCAAGCAAGAGATGAGCTGAGAAGCTTGGTTGGAATCAGACAGCATTGAACACTATGGCAGCTGAAACACCATGACTATTCCAATCAAAAAAAAGTAGTGTTAGTGCTGAGCAACAAATGAGTGGAGTACTTACTGGGCAACCAAAACACGCAAATTAGAAAAGGATTCTGCATTGTTGACCAGTGCCCCACAATAAAAGAGCCAAAGGAATGATTCTGGCGCACGATCAATGAGAACCTGCCATGGTCCAAGAATGATGGCCAAAAGCTATGACCAGTGAGAAACACAAAGATTGAAAACGAAAATATGCACATCATGAACCGGAGTAGCAACATGTCTTTCTTTCATACCCTACAAATGGGTCTCCAGACGAGTTGTCAGTATGGTTAGATATAGCAAAGACAATGTGGCTCCAGGTGGTACTAGATAGTTTGTCCACCAGGGCCGCCATGCTGTCTTCGTATGTCTTGACCTTGGAGGCGGTGTAGAAACAACAATACTGAGAGGAACAAATGATGCTCCTGACTGTATCTAAAAAATGTTGTAAGGTCACGCGTTAGAAGAGTCCAGCTGTTGCACTTGCACTAGTGGTCGTATCCTGTATTGTGCGGCTCACATGATAGTGATCTTTGCACTTAGCCACTTTAGCTTGCGTTGGCGCTATCGCTGTGACTAAGGTTGCAATTGGCGCTATCATGGGCGCGCAAACTGGCGCGCTTGGTGCGGGAAAAGTGTGCGCAGGTAATAGGAACTGCGCAGCTGCGAAAACATCCATGAATGGGTATGGGTTGTATGGGTGGTGGTCAGGGAACTTGATCATAAGGCACAAGCGAATTTGCGCCTGAGCATCGCTAGGGATTCCTTCCATGAATAAGTGGTCGTGTTCGGCCTTTCCAATACGATCTTCATCTATGAGTGGCTGCATAACTTTCCTGAATGCGCGCAGGTACAGTGGCTCAAAAAAGTGTCCCAATGTTTGTAGCTTTTCATGTAATTGCTATATCATGTGTCAAGATGTGGGAATATGACTATGCTATAGGGAGATGTCAGAAAGGTCTGCATCTCAGCTTCATTTCGGTTCCCTATACCGTGGGAAACTAATGACATTATGTGAAGATATGAGTATTTTAATTTGATGACTCATTGGGACACTTTTTTGACTTTGAGTTTTACTAATGTAATCTCTATAATTCTAGTACTGTGTGTGACCTCCTTCTGCTCCAATCACTTCTGCCACTCTTCTGAACATATTCTCCATCAATTTTGGGTATTCCTCTTTGGTGATTCCATCATACTCTGCTGTAACACTGTCTCATAGTTGGAATAGCCCCTATAGTGAATCTTGATATGCTACAAGTAATTTCTTGAGTGATTCTCAGGGGTATTCAATAGGGTTGATGTCTTGGGTCTATGTTGAACATGATAGAATAGTAATATCATGGTTTGCAAGCTATTGGTGGCTGATTTAGAGGTATACTTAGGGTCATTGTCTTATCACAAAACAGTATCTTCTTTATTAACTCATAACTTCTGCATGCTTCTTAGCAGACACTTCTGTCAAATGAGTATTTACTACTCTGTATTCATCCTCCCCTTTGCTTCATAGAAGATTCCCACTCCATTTTATCTCATATAGTCCTATACCATCAAGTTTTGTCTTGAAACTTAAGGTGTTTATTTAACTTTTCTTTATCTTAATGATTGTCCTATCTATTTTAATATAAATTCTTTGCCATATGATCTCATCCTATTGATTTTAACCTCATCTAGCTAGATAAACCTCTTTCAGCTATTAGCAGTCCAATATTTGTACTTGAAAGTCGCATCTTGTCTTTTCTTTTTAAAGGTTGGAGACAGAGGAATCTGTTTTTCTTGATTATAGCTTTAAGATGGGCTGTCTTGAGAGTGTGTCTGACTATTTAAGTAGAGATAGTCATAGGAATGATGGAAATAATCAATTTAGTCACTTTATTAGCATCAGCAGTCTTTCTAATTAGAATATAGTGATTAAGAGATCTTAAGTCTTATAGAGCAACCTTCTAGATTGGCTACCAAATAACTTAAAGACCATAATATTACTATTCTATCATGTTCAACATAGACCCAAGACATCAACCCTATTGAATACCCCTGAGAATCACTCAAGAAATTACTTGTAGCATATCAAGATTCACTATAGGGGCTATTCCAACTATGAGACAGTGTTACAGCAGAGTATGATGGAATCACCAAAGAGGAATACCCAAAATTGATGGAGAATATGTTCAGAAGAGTGGCAGAAGTGATTGGAGCAGAAGGAGGTCACACACAGTACTAGAATTATAGAGATTACATTAGTAAAACTCAAAGTCAAAAAAGTGTCCCAATGAGTCATCAAATTAAAATACTCATATCTTCACATAATGTCATTAGTTTCCCACGGTATAGGGAACCGAAATGAAGCTGAGATGCAGACTTTTCCGACATCTTCCTATAGCTTAGTCATATTTCCACGTCTTGACTCATGATATAGCAATTACGTGAAAAGCTACAAATATTGGGACACTTTTTTGAGCCACTGTAACTGCTTAGCTCTGTGCAAGAGGGCATCGGCTTGTTAGCGTATTCGCGCGCAATGGCGCGCAAGTCTGCGAGTGCATAGCGTCTTTTACCATCCCATCCAGGATACATTACCTTCACCTCATCTAAGAAGGCATCGTAATTGCTTACTTGCACCTCGGGCATTCCGCCCCATAGTTCTCGATCATCGCATTCAAGGTAGCGGATAATACCTTTGATGCGATTGAGTCCTTGGAGTCCTGCTTCATCAGCGAGTTGCTCATATGCGTCAATGAACTCGGTGAGGTTGTCTGTAGTGCCGTCAAACTTGGGCGCATTTGCTGTGCCATGGATGGGCATTCTATAAGGCATTGAAGTGCGTGAAAGGTGCGCGCATGAGGCGCGCAGGCGTGGGAATATTGCGCGCATGCAAGGCACGAGAATGCATGACTAGAAAATGATTAGCTTTTGAAATTGCAAAGAGATTTACCTATATGTGCAAAATGCGCAAAACTAGATCCTGCTGACTGCTTCCCTTGCGGTGGGCTCCAGTTGTAGAAACAACAATACTGAGAGGAACAAATGATGCTCCTGACTGTATCTGAAAAATGTTGTAAGGTCGCGCATTGCCTAGTCTGCATTACTTGAGGAGACAAGTGCATTCAACCCTAAAGGGGAAGCAAGTGGAGTGAAGATCTAGAGGTATGCGCTGAAGCGAAGCATGAGAAAGCGCAGGTGCACGCAAGGCGTGGGAATGCACGCATGTATTGCGCGAAGCGCGGGAAAGTGCGCATGTGTATGCGGAAATGAGAGACTAAGCATAAGTGATGATATAAAGCAAGATAAGAGATGTGAGATGCAATGTGCTAATGAATAGATTTCTACTGCGACTTTCTAGGTATTAAGTATGTCAGTAAAGTTGGGTGAAAAGGTAAGTGAAAGGTAGGAAAAGTAAGTAAGTAATAGTATGTACTGCTGGCGCTTATATAGCATGCCTAAGCGCGGTCATGCGGAGCCGAAGCGCTACCGAGTAGGTATGTAAAGATATATATGAGTGAGAGTCCATGATAAAAATAAAGACGGAACAATATGCAAATGAGAGAAATAGAAATATATGCACTAGAAGGTTTGGTGGACAGTGGATGGATGCTTCTGGATGGCTGGCGCTCAAGCGCGGGAATGCATGCGCGTTGTAGAGACTCATGCCTCTCATGGTGTGATATGGTGCTTTACACTAGGGAGTACATAGCACAAACTTGCAGCATCACTCTGTGTGCTATCCGCAGGTATTCCACTATGAGGCGCAGCTTTCCCACGCACCATTCCCACGCTTCACGATGTATATGCGCTTGAGCGCCCTATAGCGCCAGCCATCCAGAAGCATCCATCCACTGTCCACCAAGCCCTCTAGTGTGTATATTTCTATTTCTCTCATTGCATATTGTTCCATCTTTATTTTTATCATGGACTCTCACTCATATATCTTTACATACCTACTCAGTAGTGCTTCGGCTCCACATGACCGTGCTTAGGCACGCTATATAAGCGCCAGCAGGACCTTTTTACCTTAGGAAACTTTCCACTTTACTTTACTTTCCAACCACTATCTACCTAGAAGAACATGGTTGAAATCTATTTGTCTACACTTTGCACCTCTCTTCACTTATCTTGTATTATATTATCACTTAAGCTTAGTCTCTCTATCATTTCCGCACGCGTGCGCGCTAATACGCACGTGTGTTCCTGTGCCCTGCGCGCACCTGCGCTTTCTTGCGCTTCACTTCAGTGCATACCTCTAGATCTTCACTCCACTCGCTTCCCCTTTAGGGTCGAACGCACTTGTCTCCTCAGGTAACGCAGACTAGGCAACGCACAACCTTACAACATTTTTCAGATACAGTCAGGAGCATCATTTGTTCCTCTCAGTATTGTTGTTTCTACAGCGTGTATACATCGCGAAGCGCGGGAATGGTGTGCGCATGATGCGCATTACGCGAGAAAGCTGTGCCTCATATAGGAATAACTGCAGATAGCACACAGAGTGGTGCTGCAAGTTCGTGCTATGTACTCCCTAGTGAAAAGTGCCATATCACACCATGAGAGGCATGAGTCTCTACAGCAGTACCAACATCAAAAGTTACCTTGTGGTACTCCATGACAGCGTTGGGAAAGTATGGCATCAAAAATTAATGCACGAGTTCAAATGAGGTACCGATGGTATCACAGTCCACCAGGGTGAGATGAACGAAGAGGAGAGTGTCGGAAGAGAGTTGTGATGTCATGTTGATCTCGAGGGCAACGTGGATAGGGAGGAACAAGTCCAGTACCAGCTTGTTGTTCCTATAGAAACCCTTTTGTTTGATGGTGAATCAATATACAAATCAAAAAGACTTGAAAACTCACAAAGTATGGTGCCAAGGCATTGCCTCCTTGGCGCTGTCCTGTAACGTGACAGCAGATACAGCGAAAGGTCACATGCAGTGCACGGACAGCTTGCGCAAAAGCAAGGGGAATAATGATGCAGTGGGTGCAGACGACATGTGGACATTCGTCACACAACAGGAGAAAGTTGTCATCCACAGAACCATCTCTGCAAATTATACAGAACTAATGAAATATTTCAACTGTTCAATAAATAAAAAATTAAGACTCACATCATTGTGGCAAAATCCTTTGCAAACTTCAACATCATCCTGTCGCCCAACAGCCAAACCATTTCCTGCAGTGCTGCCTATCAGTAACTTCACACGACCTGCTGATCCGCCAGTGGCCTTGCGGGCTGTTTGCTTCATTCTGGCCATGGACGCATTGAATGTGGTTAAGAGGCGACCGGCAAAAGCCAAATGGTAATGGTGAAGCTGGATTTGAAAGAGAAGACAAAAGAAGGTGGTAGTGGACTTAGGATGTTGATGCGTTCTGAACAATGGACCAAATAATAATAAATATTCCGAATTTGGATTGTGTGGAGTGCTGAGTGTGAATTTTGTTGTAGAACAAACAGTTACAAAGTGATACATTTATCATACTCAAGTTCAACTTCCCACGGTTCAACTTTCTGTCCTCCTTCCTTTACCACAATGTCCATCGTCCATCTTGTCATTGTTCTTGCCATCACTATCTATTGATGCGACTTGAAGGCTATCTTTGGATCCTTGCAGGGGCTGCAGCCCTGCAAGGACCCAAAGGTTCTCCCTCAAAGTCGCCTCTGAGTACAGTAAGTGGCTTTCCTTTGTGCATTCACTTACTGACCTTGCCTTCTTCAGTACTTCAAAATATGTAGCGCAGGTAAGTCAATCCTTTTACGGTCCCCATATGTTAACCTAGCTGTTTGTAGATCTGAGTTGTCCTTAATGGCATCTCTTTTGCTGTTATGCTGGCGTCCCTTTGATTGTGTCGTCTTTTTGTTGGTGAGTCCTTGATATTCGTCCAATGGTACTGACACTTTGTTCCTAGATTTATGTCTCTTATTGTCAGATTTTTCTCTTATTCTGACTGGCGTCTCTCTTCTGATGTCATCTATGATGGTGAGTGGTTGATCTCTGTCTCATAATGCTGATGATGTTTTTCCAGACATAATTCTGTTGGTTCTGGGGGATCTATTTCACGCAGTGCATGCTACTTAGTGTAGCTCCTGTGCTTTGGGTCTGGGGGCCATACTTGCTGCAGTGCATGCTACTCAGTGTAGCTCCTGCGCTTTGGGTCTGGGGGCTATATGTGCTACAGTGCATGCTACTCACTATAGCTCCTGCACTTTGAGTCTGGGGGCTATACTTGCCGCAGTGCATGCTACTTAGTGTAGCTCCTGCGCTTTAGGCTGTGTGGCGCATTGTTCCCCTTTGTGTGGGTTGTGCTTTTGGTGCCAGCTGTATGTGAGTCCTTCTCCTGCCCACAGTTTTCTTACTGATTCTCCCTGCAGATCAGTGATTCCGTTACATTTTAAAGTTAAGTGCTCTACTTCATTTGACATTCATGATCTAAAATATTTCAAATGCAGGATTTTTGTAGTTTACGTTTAGTATTAGTTTTATTACCTACTTTTCTATTGGAACCAAGGCTTGGGTGAGGAGGGCCCCCTCACTCAAGTATTGTGTCTCCCCTTTGATTTCTTATAAATTTTGTAGTAGTTGATATAAATTGTCTTATTACTTTGTTGTATGGCACAAATGGACATCCTTTGCCTAATTTTTTGCTGGCCAGAAAAGTCATGTAACCGTGTGAACTGAACTTCGGCTTTGCCATAGCTATTGCTGTGTGCCATGATGGGATGTCAATGTTAAAATCTGTACTACATTTACTTGATGTGGTGGAGCATCCGCCATTCCTCCACCATTAAGCGAATGCAGTTTACATTCAATGGTGGACGTTCAATCCGTCAATGCTGAATGTCCACTGCATTCACTTAATGGTGCTGAACAAATGTAGTTCACATTCAACGGTGGACACTTCACCATCTATTAATGCTGGATGTAAACTGCATTTGCTCAGCACCATTAAGTGAATGCAGTGGACATTCAGCATTGATGGATTGAACGTCCACCATTGAATGTAAACTGCATTCGCTTAATGGTGCTGAACAAATGCAGTTTACAGTGACTTAAAAAAGTGTACGAATGTTTATGCATTTTCAAGTAATTGGGCAATGGAAAGCCAGGACTCAATGATAACAAAGAGGTATAGGGACACGTCTGAAAGCCCTATATCATTGCTCGAATTTGAGATATTCATTGTGAGAATCCAACCATATATGGGTAAGATATGGTAATTTCAAAGACATGACTCATTCGGACACTTTTTTGACTTTATATTTAACCAAGACTATTCTACAATTCTAGTACTTGGTGTTACCCCCTTTGGCTTTAATAACTGCTGCAATCCTCCTAGGCATACTTTCTATCAATTTCTGACACTCCTCTTTAGTAATCTTTTCCCACTCTGCTGCAACTCTCTCCCATAGTTCAAATAGCCCCTTTGGAGGATCTTGATAGGCAGCAAGTAGTCTTTTGAGTAATTCCCAGAGATGTTCAATGGGATTCAGATCTGGAGACTGTGCTGGCCATGATAGAACATTGATATCATGGTCTTCAAACCATTTTGTGGCCAGTTTTAAGGTGTGCTTGGGGTCATTATCTTGTTGAAAGATGATGTCTTCTTCATTAATCCCTGACTCCTGCATGCTTTTGATACAACCCCATACTATCATGTTTCCTGCTCCAAACTTCAGTGTACCCTTGACTTCTCTTTCTCCTAATGGTTCTCCTGCCTTTTTCCACACATATTCCTGGCCATCTGACCCCATTCTATTGATTTTTGTTTCATCTGACCAAATAACCTTCTTCCAGTCTTCCACAGTCCAATGTTGGTGCTTTAAAGCAAAGGCTAGCCTTCTCTTCCTATGAGCTACAGAGAGAAGAGGTTTTTCTTCTTGATTACAGCCTTGAGATTGGCTGTCTTGAGGGTGTTTCTAACAGTTTGGGTTGAGACAGGAGTGGAGATGATGGAATTGATGAACTTGGTAGCTTGAGTAGCATTTGAAGCCTTGCCAGATAGAATTTGGTGAACAATAGCTCTTTTGTTCTATGGAGTAAGCTTGGGGGGACATCCCATTTTATGATTTTCCTTCTCTGGTATGTGTTCCTTTATGACTATAGCAATAGTGGACTTGCTAAGACCAGTTTTGGAGGCAATTTGCCTAGTAGATAAACCAGAGGTGCAGAGAACAAGGATATTATCCTTTTGAGCAGAGGAGATGGGTTTCATGATGATTATGTTGAATGTCATAATCTTATGTGGGTTTATATATTCAAATAATATTAAAATCAGACCATATCAGTATTATGACACCACTTTAATCAAGAATATAATGTATGAATGGTCTGATTTTGTAATTTTAATGAAAAGTCAAAAAAAGTGTCCAAATGAGTCATGTATTTGAAATTACCATATCTTGCCCATATATGGTTGGATTCTCACAATGAATATCTCAAATTCGAGCAATGATATAGGGCTTTCAGACGTGTCCCTATACCTCTTTGTTATCATTGAGTCCTGGCTTTCCATTGCCCAATTACTTGAAAATGCATAAACATTCGTACACTTTTTTAAGTCACTGTACGACAAGTGCTGGGCCCATCCGTCGCCCTTTCCAATTCCACAATCATGGGTGGAAGGGTCTATTCCTGAGTCCCTTCCAAGCACATTCAGCCCATCTGCCACCATTTTCGTGAACAAATAAGCATATTCTGGGCCCATCCATAGCCTTCCCCGAGACTCCACCCAAAGTTATTTTACCCATGGGGGACTGGGCCCATCCGTTGCCTTTTCTGAGTCCACACACAGCAGACTGGGCCCATCCGTCACTGTTTCTGAGACCATCTGCATATGCACT
Source organism: Suillus fuscotomentosus (assembly GCF_016647785.1). Classification (NCBI taxonomy): domain Eukaryota; kingdom Fungi; phylum Basidiomycota; class Agaricomycetes; order Boletales; family Suillaceae; genus Suillus; species Suillus fuscotomentosus. The sequence goes on from NW_024539534.1 coordinate 308,862, forward strand.
GGGCCAATTTGCCTTTTCTGAGATCAAATCCATGGTGGGCCCATCCATCACGATTTTCAAGATTACATGCAATCTGCTGGGCCTATCCTTGGGCATTGCAAGCCCACCTGGTCGCACATTTTGGGCCCATCTGTTGCCCTTTTTCCCGAGCATGCCTACAAGCTGGGCCCATCCATTACAATTTTCGCAAATCCACCTGGCCCATGTCACACATTTTGGGCCCACTCATCTCTATGGACCTCACACCTCAGCCCAACCACCAGTGTTGGTGTTGAAGTTGGGATTAATAATCTGCACCGGCTGCTCGGGGTGCAGATGCTCCAGCCACTCCCATTCGGTGGACTGATTCGATCACATCTTATCTATCATATCAGATAAGTTGATCTGAGTCATGTCCGAATGATACTGGATCTCTGTTGTGGTATAAATTCAGTAGCTGAACCAACTGACTGCACATGCAAGTCAATACAAAGTGATGTTGTGTCGGCCGGAGCATCCAAACTGGCATTGATGTCTGTATCCGGAAGATCCGCCATCAAGGACCAGATGTGCGACCAACATGATTGCACACACAAGGGAATGCAACTGTTCAGATGTGCAATATGTCTGGGACACCATACCTATGTGAATCCGGTATTCACAGCATTGGTCTGGTGCCGTCCACCGGGCTCAGATACCAGCCTACCCATAATTAACGGAGGATGTGCCTGTCAGCCAGTCTCAGATACAAAGTTGATGAGGACCCTTGGGGATGGTCATGTTCACATCTGGGCCCATCCACCAAGACCAGGTACAACTGCCTGCACATCTGCTGGTCTCAGGTATGTCAACCCAACCATCATTGATGAGGCCTTGGAATGGTTGGGTCCATATCTGGGCCCATCCGCCTGTACCAGGTATAAGGGGCTGTCATTCCCTGTCCAAGAATACTTTTGGGCCCAGCCGGTGTAGAAACAACTATTCAGATGGTGGTATTCTGAACTATGTGTTGGGTCTGCTTGCCTAAGCTGCTATGCTTGTAGTGACAAGTGTGTTCGACCCTAAAGGGGAAGCAAGTGCAGCAGAGATCTAGGAGTTGGTGCAAAGGGGTGCCATTCGTCGGCCAACGTAGAGCGCGGGAAAGCACCAGAGGCGCGAGCGTGAGAACAAAGCGCTGAGGGCGGCCGATGCGCGGGAAGGTAGTGCTTGAGTGGCGCGAAGCGCGGGAAAAGCGCAAGGTGGGTTTACAAGCAGAGGTTCGTAATAGACATTAAGGATGTTCTTATTGCCAATAGATACTGACTATGGCATGTGATGGATGAGCTATTACACTGATAGTGAGGTGCAGGGAGCTTCTATATGATTCAATGATGTAAAATATGAACTACAGGCGCTTATATATGTCTAAAAATGCGCCCCTGAAGTGGGGCTGAAGCGAGTAGGTAAGGTATGTAATAAGGGTCCATGACATGAGAATTGAGCAATCATTAAAATAGAATATGGTCTGATATGGAGAAAATGATATGAACACGTACCAGTGAGGTTAATTTGGACAATGGATGGATGTGCGACGTAGGGTGCTTCGAGCGCGGGAAAGTGCGCCTAATGCGCGCGCGAGAATGCTGCGCTTGGGGCAGCCGATGCACGGGAAGGTAGTGCGTGCTTGGCGCGGGAGAGTTTCGCTTCGCATAGGGAATGATTGGAAAGGTATTGGCACAAGTTGTGCATCAAACTGTACTCTGAGACAGGTCGCATATATAGCCTCTGCAAGGCCACAGAGATATCAGTCTCTACACCGGTACCCCAGCAGCACACATCCTGGCCCAATATATTAATGCATGCTTCTTCTGTATCCCTCCCGGTCCTTCCATGGCTGGCCCACTGGTCTATTGACTATTACCCCAGCCTACAAACAATTCATAATTATACTGTATGATGTTGGCCCACCCGTCACTACCGAGGATTGCCTTCATGGCTGGCTGGCCCACTCTATCTCCGGTCCTTCCATGGCTGGCCCACTGGTCTATTGACCATTACCCCAGCCTACAAATAATACTGCATAATGTTGGCCCACCCATCGCCACCGAGGATTGCCTTCATGGCTGGCCCACCCGCCCTATCTGCATATGGGCCGACCTAGGATGGCCTGTCTAACTGGGAAGATTCTCAACCTTTGGCTGTCCGTCTAAGTCGGAAATAAAGTACTGAATTATGTGACTATATATCAACAAGAGTTTCCATCTATTGTGCAAACCAAACTTCAGAAAGAAAGATACATTGGCCCACTTAGTTTTAAGGAAGTTGAAAGTCTTGTTGGATCATTCCAAATGTCCCCATTCTCTATTATTCCAAAGCTGGGTCACCCAGGACAATATTATATCATTCAGAATTACTCTTTTTCTCACATTCCTTTGGTGAAGTTTCCAAATGCATCCATCAATTCATATATCAATCCCGATAATTTTCCCAGTACCTGGGGAACATTTCATGTTCTCGCACTTACTATCAACTGATTGCCACCAGGCTCACAGATTACCATCAGAGATGTCTCTGAAGCTTACTGCACCATTCAATTCACTCATCGCAGTGGCCAGGGTCTGTTGTTCGGATCTCAGAAGATCAATTCTGTATTGACACTTGCATGTGTTTTGGTCTTTGGCCCTCAGCCAGGAGCATATGGCAACCTCATGGTGTAAAGAGTTGATTCCTGGTGGGCTATACAAAAGGTGGTACCTTAAGACTCAATGTGCGAGTGAGATGTTCATCCCAAGGAGACTGCCTGTAGGATTAGGGAGAGTCAGAGTTGGCGATTTTGCCATGATTCAAATTTACGATTTTCGCTGATTCTAACACTGATTCAAAACTGTGAATCAGCACCAGCTTTGACTACCCCCATTTCACTTCGAGATTCTGATGTACGATTCTGATATGATGCACTGATCAATTATAATTATAAATAATTCACTGTCAGAGCAGACACCATACTGCATCATGCCCCACTTCACTCCACGTCAAAAACACACCCAGAACCTGCTGAGGAACTTCATCAAGTATCACATTAATAAACTCAAACATGCTCACCGATGCACTGCCCGCAGTCGGCATGCTTTACAAGCTGCTGGATATGCTAGCGAGTCTCCTCATCTTCCATCTTCACGCTCAGAAAGCTCTTCACAGCCATCTGACATGGAGTTGGACAGTATCCCAGTTAGCTCTGGGGAAAGTTTGTCAGGCTCAGACTCGGAAAGTACACTGTCGAAGAGTTCAGACGATGATACCTCTACTGAAAGCTCTGCTGCCAATATGTCAAGCAGCGATGACTCCAAGTCCGAGTCTGATTGGGATTTGAGTGATGATGCTGATGACGAGGCTGAACATGCTAACTCAAGGCTATCACAATATGTCAAGTGCACATACCGGGCCATATATGCTCGTCATTATGATGCTGCATGCAACAAGCCTATCCCGAAAGCCCCCTCTCAGCTACCACATATCCTCGAAGTCCTTAAAGTCGAACAGCCTGATGAGTTTCGGGAAATCCTGCGGGTCAATCCAGACACATTCGACAAAATCATTGAAAAGATAAAGGATGATACGGTGTTCTTCAATAACTCAAACAACCCACAGCAGCCAGTCAAAGAGCAATTGGCAATCACCCTCTATAGGTTTCGACACAATGGTAACGCAGCTAGCCAGTCACAGGTCGCACAGTGGGCAGCTGGAGGTCATGGAACTGTCTTGCTAAATACAAAGTGAGTAATGACAGCAATCCTGCATCGTTCATTTATGGACAAGGCAGTACATTTTCCTACTCTAGAAGAGAAAGAAGAGGCAAAAACATGGGTCGAAAAGCACTCCTGCAAGGCATGGCATGATGGCTGGTGCCTCATCGATGGCACACTTATCCCACTGTATGATCGGCCCTATTGGTATGGTGAAAGTTATTTCAATCGAAAGTGCAATTACTCCCTCAACATACAGGTGCGTTGCTAATGTGAATTCAATTTTGAAAATTGTATTCTCACATACTTAGATCGTCTCACTACCCAACCTTCATATCATCGACTTTAGCTATGGACATACTGGCAGCACTCACAATTCAACAGCATGGGACGATACACATCTTTGTCAGGAGCACGAGACCCTCCTTGACGATGAGGAATTTGTTTGGGCCGATTCTGCATATCCTGTGAGCAACTCGTGTTCACATCTGTCACTGTGCTAACGAAGCAATCAGCTACAGACATGGGTCATAGCGCCCTATAAAAAACCTGAACGAGACCTTCCTGAGAATGATGTGTTCAACAACCATGTCTCAATGGTACGGATACGTTCAGAGCATGCCATTGGCTTTCTCAAGGGTCGATTTCACTCACTCAAGGGCCTTCGGGTTCAAATTAAAGACAAGAAGTCTCATCAGTTCACAACATACTGGGTAGCAGCTTGTATTGGACTGCATGCTTTTGCAATGCAGTGGGAGGCCGATGAACATGAGAGGAACAACTCTGATGATGATGAAGATCCCTTCATAGCTGAAAGGCTTTCTTCAGACTCTGACTCCGACAATGAAAATTTGGTTGCTTATCGAGTGAGGGTCTTGCAGGGTCCAGTCAGTGGTTTACGTTTACACTAAGCCAGAGCTCGAAGGGGACAGGAACCTGGTTTGGGTGCTCTGCAATGAGCTCACGCATCTCAAAAAACCAAGGGCACACCTCCTTGATGATTTCTGGAGTCAAGAATTAACCCTAGCACTGGTAGGAAGCTGAATTTTCAAAGTACGTACCCCATTTAGTTGTGAACACATTTTTGACATTCATGTTGATTTCATCTTCACGAGTTATGCCGGCACCCGTCTCATCCATCTCCTCCATGTATTTTTGTGTAATCTCGGACATTCTGCATGGCCATGAGGTAAGTTTGTAAGACCAGGCATCAATTCTCACCTCTGTATTCAGTTTTTTATCTTGTTAGCCCAGGTCTGTTTCTGTTTTGGAGTCACAGCTTGCGAGAATGGTAACTTGTACTCTGCATCTTCTTCGAACAGTATGACACACGGCACTAAATGGTAGGCTGCTTTTGTCTTTCCACCTGTTCTTGGATTCGCTCCAGGTGAGGGGAATAGGCCTTGTTTGATATCAGGGTCATCTGTGATGGCAGATAGAAGTTTCGCACTGAGTTCTGGTGTCCAGCTGTACTCTGATAAGCACAAGACGGCCAAGGTTGCAAAAAGTCTTAGGTACATACTCAATGTCTGTCTTCTCATCTACCAGGGGTTCACTGTTATCTTCGGACTCACTCATCTTGACCTTTGCTTTTCTTGGGGTCGATTTGGCCTTTGAAGGCTTCAGGGCTTTGCCAGGGGTAGCTTTGCATCTTTTTTTGCCATAGCAGACGTCGAAGAGATTTGTGAAGGACTGCGACAAGCAGGATGTATAAAATATTTTTGTTTATAATTAATTTATCACTCAAATAAAATACATCTTTTATCAAGGTCGAAACCTGTGATTCAAGAGGTGGAACGCCTCCAGAGGCGTTCCAGTGATTCACCTCTGATTCATGTTTCACACGATTCATCCGTGAAAAAACTTGATGCTGGATCATCTTTTGGAACCAACGCTGAATCGTGTCAAAATTGCCAACTCTGACTCTCCCTATTATCTCTTGATATAAAATGCAAGGGATATCTTGTTAAGATCGAAGATGAGAGAAGTAAAAGATACCTCAAGTACATTCAGAGTTCTGAAGAAGTGTCTGAAGTGTCAGTGTGATGTGTCCAGTCAAGGTCCAACATCAAGAAATGAAGGTCCAAGGTCGTGCGAAGCTTCTGGTGAGCTTCTGGTGAAACAACAAGGTCTCTGTTGAATGAATATGGCGGTTTGTTGAAGTATAGAACTTGTGTAGTATAACTATGTGAAGTCTGTTGAAAGACTTAGGGATATCAATAAGCAAAATGGCAGCAGTCAGGCCAAACAATCATTCCAAATGAATAAAATATTGATTGCACGAAGTACTAAAATCCAAAAGTGATTCTACTAACTATGACTTGTAGCAAGGGAAGTGAAGTGAGTTGCAAGTAACTGGTGAGCCAGATTATATCCTACTGCATGAAGGTCCAGAATCTATGTAGGCAAAAACTGTAGCAAGATAAAGCACACATCAACTGGTCACCAGCCTACACACCAGCTATTTCAGTGCTATATCATCAGTAATGAATACACTGCAGATTTAAACAGGGTCATGGTCTTATCCCATCCTACATATTCACAGGATGATAGGAATATGATGCCCAATCAAAACTTGCTGGATTGGGAGAGGACAGTGTTGAGATGTGAGTTACCATATTAGTACTGTGCTTCTTTCTTGAAACTGATCATCTTCGAGTGCAACATGTTGCAACTGGTTACAGTACACTATTTCATAATATTTGTATAAATCTCATCTTGTATGGAGTTTTGGCAGTTCCTGCGGCTGTCATGGTATGCGGTAGATGCCCAAAAAATTGTATAATGTATATTATTACGTAGTGCCTGAGTTACATCAGTAGCATAATATTAGTCAGCCAATTAAAATCTCTACTACTGCTCAACAACGGTTCGGTCAACTGCTAAGATGACCGACGCATCCTCGACGGCTTACCCGACGAATATGACGAACTTAACAGATTTACAATTGCGACAAACTATCACGCAGCTCTCAAATGCAGCCAATAATCCTACAAACCAGTTCCAGCACTATGTATCACCCGCACCTCAACAATCAACATCCAAAGGTTGATTCCATCAACTCATACACTCCTCACTGAACAAACTCGTTTCAGCTTACCTTAAAAATGTTCACACTTGGTCGACAACCAATCCGAACAAGACTAGCACCCGTGCTCGTCATCGCACTGCAAAGACTAGTACTGCGCAACCGGTTCTGACACAACAGATCGTCGCTACTCCAGTATACCAACCACCTCCTCAACCGGTAGCACCTGTACAAGTCCCTCCTCCTTCCCCACCAAATCCACCCCGCCATCCACTTCCTGTTGTCTCACAAGCTCTCCACTCCACCTACCCATCCCGCCTACGCACAGGAACGACCCTCCTCGTCCAACCCGTACTCACTCAGCCTTCTGCAGCAGCCGGAAACACAAGAGCCTCCACCCGTCGTGGCGGTATGATCAACTACGCAGAGCCAGGCTCAGGGGACGAATTCCCGGATGCTGGTGCTATCGAATCCGATGACTCTGATTTTGTCGGTAATGGAGGTGTGAGGACAACTTTGAGGACCCGGAGAATGGGAACTGGCATGTCCGTTTTTCACTCAGGTAGTGGCATGTCCACGCCCCAGCCACAACCACAACGGCGCCCTACACCCATGCAGAACGACAAGGGAGAGCTGGATCAGAGCTATTTAGGTATGATTCCTCCAAGCCGCTTTATAAAAGCAAAACCTGTCGCTCCAACTGCACATGAATATCCGTGCGTACCACTGCTGCTACTACTATAGTATCCTCATTGTACACACACATGCTCCAGTGCGCCTGACTTACTTGAAGTACAAGCACAAACGCGCGCCTCTCTAGTCCCTATCCGTGTTGAATTCGAAACAGACACCCTTCGAATACGGGACTGCTTCGTCTGGAACTTGAACGAGACCCTGATAAAACCTGAATCATTTGCCAAGGTATTCTGCGCGGACCTCGACCTCCCCACCGTCCCATGGGCAGAAACAGTCGCAAATCAAATTCGTGCCCAGATTGAAGACCACGAAGGCGTCGCTTCCATGGATATAGGTGTAGACAATGCTATCGACTTATCTTTGGATCCACATGTTGCAGTTGAAGCGGGCGAAGAAGTTCCCGAGTGTCGTGTTATTTTAAGTGTGCGCTTGTTCTCCTGGTGATGATGTCGAATTTAGTTACCTCATTGACATTTACAGATCGACGTGCAGATAGCGACGTATCATTTACTCGATCATATAGAGTGGGACTTGCTTTCGCCTCTGATGCCTGAAGCATTTGCCTCGCAGCTCTGTACCGAGCTAGGGTTGTCTGGAGAAGCGCTGCCGCTCATAGCCCATGCGATCCATGAAGAACTCATAAAGCACAAGAAAGACGCTATCGAATGGGGCGTCATCGGCGGCGACAAAGAAACCGAAGGCATGAAAGATAAAACTGGGCTGGGCCTAGGCTGGGGCCGTACAAAAGGCCCGAAAGTTCTCCAAAGCGTATGGCGCGAATGGACAGAAGCAGAAGAATTCCGAACACGGTTCGAGGTGCTCACAGCAGAAGAAGTAGAGAGACGAGAAATCGAAAAAGAAAGAGCTAGCAGGTACGTGTCTTGCTCTTCACGTGCTATCTACCCAATTATGCTAACCTGGGCAGGCGGTTACGTCGCGAGACATCGAAATTCCAGACTACCAGAACTAGACGACGTTGATCTATTCAGACTATTCTGGGGTCTGGATTCTGGATTACACGATCAAGTCATAATCGTAATCACATGAAAAATTACTATACTGCATTCATAATCGCAATCGTCATATGCATTGATGTCGACGCCATCCTTGTCCTTATCGCTTTTTAAAATTGCATCCGACAGGCGGTCGCTGTTTTCTGAATCCCCGATTCAGTTCTATCCAGTCATTTTATTGACACGGAGTCATATTGTGGGCATGCATGATAAGACCACGCACCAAGATCTACAGGGAGATCTGATGGAATCTTCTTCATTTCAAGCTACTGGCTCCACGACTGTGGTGTTGGTGCTGCGTATGGGGTGTTGGAAGCAAGTACTGCGCGCGGCACATACATAATGCTTGCCTTCTGGACGTTTTCCAGGGTGCAGTGTTCTACGCCTTGCCTTTCATGAGTAAGACGACTGCCTCTTCCGTGCGCTGTGCCCATTCCCAAAGAACCCCGCACCAAAATTGAACGATAGCTATGATACGGCCGGCCCGTCCAGGACCGTATCCCGTCCCATCCCTCTCCTACCTCGAAACCGGTTGTATCGACATCATGAATCAAAAATCGAAAACATGACGTGACACGGCTATTTCATATCGATGGGCAGAATCTATCATCGACACCCGTGCTAGGGTCATACCCAGAAATTCGGGATCTACGCATACGTGTATATGAGGATACCTACCACCCACTGGCACTAATTAGTATTAGCATACTTATATTAAAAGCCCTTTTGGAAAGAGTCGGACGGACAGGGATTTGGGGACGTTGCGGTACGCATGGTACCGATGTTAATCATGATGGCATCTAGTTTGCGAAAACGGTGCGGGCGCTGCCGCGGTGAGGCTCGACTCGACCCCGGGCTCAGAACTCAGATTCAAGTGACCATACTTGAGTTAACTTATGCCCAGACACATTCTGGACCTAGATCTACGCCATCTGAAGCCTGATCGGACTTCAAACCTACGCCCACCGACAGAAGTTTGGGGTAGATAAGGGCCTGGCAGGGGCAGGGAGAACTTGAAGTTTGAACTTAAGTTAAGGGAGATGCCGCTTCACCCCATGGCACCGCAATGAGCCCGAGCTAGAGTCTTCTGAGATCTGACAATTGTTTACACAGGTTTTTTTCGGCGGTGCAAATTGAAAGTTTTGACCTACTAGGTTTCGGCGAAGCACGCCCGGTCACTCGCATTTCCTACATAGGCTTTGGTCTTGTGGCACTAGTACTTGGCCTGAGGCAGGGTTGTGTTTATTATGTGAACATTTTCACTCAGGCTCCACGAACATGTGTTGATTAGAAATTTTCGAGTTTGCGGCGCCCATGTGCACATGACATTCGTCAACTTCCGGACTGTGCTGTGGCAAGATAACATTCACATTAACCTTGCACCCCTACTGTCGGCTCCGAAATCACAAAAGCGTTCGGAGAAGCATGAAAAAACGAGGACCGGGACAAAGCAAGTCAGCATGGATTAGTGAATAGCTAACAAGCAGTCTCCCGCATGTAGTAGGACGAGATAGAACACGAGATCGTTCCTTCCAGCACGCATGCGCATTTCAATGATGATCATGACATCACACATTGCGACGGACAACTCCCTCGGAATCATGGGTATCATGAATGTATGTTCGTCGTCTAAACAACGAACATGAAGGAAATAAGGCCAGCATGATGAAGCGCTTCATGCCACAGAACGTGCGTGTTTGACTTCCAGAGGCATCCTGTGATGTAACATAACGTAGCATATGGGGGAAGCTTTCGCTGTTCGGTGGGTTATAGTACATCCCATTTTCCGATATGCATTATGACGTTACCAATTCTCCTTGAAGGCCCCAATTTATTTTCGTTTCTCTCCGCATAAACGGGAGTCGAGAGGTCCCTCCCGAACTTTCCCGTTTGTCTTTGTGTGGTCGATTCTCCATTGATTACTCCGAGACGGCTTCATTTTCCTCTTGGCGCGGACAGGGACCAGGGGAAGCTTTCGGTACGTGGGTATCCTTCCTGGACGTTCCCGTTACCGTTCGTGTGGTCGTCAATGTGGCACTGTAGATCCGTGTCCCCATCTCCATCGAGGGATCCAAGACGCTTCATTTCCCTCATCGCGCGGATCATGACATGACGAGAAGCCGTCGCAGTTGCTGGCACTGTGGCTTTATGAAATCTCTGGAATGCGCATGGCGGCGGGGCTGTGAGCATGACTGTAACCATAGGTTTTACAGTGCTGTTGGAAACAGTAGCAGCCTACATAGCTTGTCCGAGGCTCGCATAGTACGGTCGAGATTTTAGGCATCTGGATGCTCGGAACTTCAAAAGCGGGCCATTACCAAATACTAAATAGGCCAAAGTTTGCAATAACGTTTCTCCAGATGGTATGAAGCATCCTCGTTGACGTGATTCTGGTTCTTGTTCTAGCCCATCAATATTAATGTCAAATTCCTCCTTCAAAGTAGATCACAACTTGCTCACATGTTCACACATCCGTTGTCTCCTACCAACGCCTTCTCGTCAACAACCCAATAGAAAAGAACAGAACACAGCATACAGTATATAGCACACAAAATATGACTCACAGCACATGACTTACTCTCACTGTCACTCCGAGTCTGACGTTCTGATACATGAAGCGGATAAGGTGTGAAAGGAAGCGCGTGTGGGCTAAGCGAAACGCGTAAACTCCCAGACGCGTAGATTCTAAGTATGTCGGTGTGGAATGTTGAGGCATACGAGGAAAGCCTTCCGGCAATGAGGAGAAACTTTTGCCACGTGAGGGAGCCTTTCGGGAGTCGTACATCCCGTATTTTCCCAGAATCCGTGGTGTCATCATTAATGTTGCGCTGTAGAACTGGTTTGAGGGGTGCAAGTTCATTTCCGTCTGGATAATGACTCAATGAGTGTCATACCGTACGATACTATGAAATACAATCTGGATGCCCGGATGATGGGCTAATAGCACATTATGCTCTTTGCGTGGAGATTTCTACTGTGAGGAATTTGAGCAAGGGCGGATGAGGGGATAGTCCCATATTTTCCCACATGCGTGGTTGTCAACGTTGTCGATGAAACAGTTTGAGTTGAGTGTACGCCTCCTTTGAGAGGGGCGTTCGGCATGTGGGGGGAGCCATGTGGAGAATTGTAGATGCCGTATTTTCGCACAACCTAGCGGCCCATTGCATCATGGAGGTCTTTGCTAGGCGAGTGAGCTTTACGTAGGTGAGTTGTCGTCAACGTTGACTGAACCGGAGTTTGGAATCTCCGAATACTTTGAGGGATCCGAGATGCTCATTCGTTCATTTCGCTCTGCGCGGGGATAGAATCTAGACCCTCGAAGCCTGGGAATGATGCGCCGTGTTCTTTGGATGAATGCCGAGAGGGGGGAGCCGTGGAGTTGTTGTCAATGTTACCAAAGTGTGAGATCATCGTCGGCTTACATTGAAGGGACCGAAAGATGTTCTAGCACATTGTTCGCTGTTTGCGCGGTAAATAATCGGGAACTTTGCTGGGATGAATTTGAGATGTTGTGCAGGTGGATCATGTCAATACGACAACGATACAAGCAAGAAGGAAACGAACTGAAGGCGCGTGATCTCGGCAAAGGGAAGGGGGTATGCTTATAAGCACGTGGCAAAGCGATAAAGGGTCGGCGGATGAGAGAGGGGGGAGGTTGGGGTTGATGCGGTGTAGTCGGGGAGGGACATGGTATTCAATTTTCTTAGAATAATATCGGGGTAAGATAACGATAAGGCGGGGTATATTATTATATAATAAAAAGTTTATAATTTATTTTATTTTACCGTTTCCACGTTGGACCCTTGCACGTTGAATACACGCCTCTCTCTACCCCGGACTCCGAGCGACCCCCCATATTACATACTCTAGCGCCTACTTATACTCTGCCTCATTTTTTCATTCCTTCTTCATCCTAACCACAATGGAGACTCAACTACCGCCACCTCCATCCAACGATAAAGTCGCTCCTCGTCCCTACAAATGTCCTTATCCTCTATGCGGTCGTGCTTTCAGTAGACTAGAACACCAGGTAAACCTATCATTCCTTTTTTTATTTATTATTCTCTACAGACAACGTGCTGATCTCATATGATCGACATCTTATAGACTCGTCACATTCGCACTCATACAGGCGAAAAACCCTTTGTCTGCACTTTTCCATCTTGCGAGAAACGTTTCTCTCGCTCAGACGAACTCACAAGACATTCACGCATTCACAACAACGATAATTCTTTGTCTGGTGCTTCAAATACCAAAGGTAAACAAAAGGCAAAACAAGATATCTCAATCATAGATGATCACACCGGTCCAGGCATCAACCTACATTCCTTGCCTCGCTCGGACCCTCAAGGAACTTCTATCAGAGTAAAGAAGAAGGCTAGAAGTAGAGCAAATAGTGACGATGAGGTATCTTCCATTTCTCTCCTTCATCCAATAAAAATAACCCTCTGATTCTAGGGTGAATCATATGCCCGTCCAACTTCACTTGCCTCTTATGAGCCTTCTCACCCAAGACGCTCACAAACTCATGTCCCAGTTTCATCAAACCCTTCCGCTTTTTCAACTCTATCCAGTCTAGCAATGGATGAGCTTTACGCACTCGAACGAGAAGAGGCTCTCCGTCGCGCAGAATACGAGGCTCGGCATGCAGAGGCCCTTCGCCGTGCAGAGTATGAAGCCCGGAACGCCGAGGCAATCTACTTCCGCGGATGTACATCAAAAAGCGCTTCCAATTCCCCCGTCCACTCAACAATATCTTTAAAGGGCCCAGCAGCTGATGGCTATTTCGGTGTTTCAAGCACCCGTGATTGGAACGAAGACGAAGACATCAGATCTTCAGACAAATTTATGCGAGCAAAAAGAAGAATGAGCGGCCCTGCCTGGCAAATGACTCCTATGTCACAAGACCCCCGCTCTGTCCCTGCACTCCAGTCATACCCCGAAGCTCCCAAACCCCGCACCCTGAACTCAACCCTTCATCCCCCAGCTTATCGGCATCTCGTAACACACGAAGATTCCCCCTCTCCTTTGAGTTCCGATTCCGACACTCACGCCGCACAACATCCACAATCTCGTCCCACATATCCCGGCCCTGCAGAGTTCTCCCCACCCTCCGGCATCAAAGCTACAGAATTCACCTTCACACCAAGTACAAGCCCATTCCTTGGCCCACTTCGCACCCTCAATCTTCATTCAACCAACCCATCAAGGGCCCCGTCACCCATCTCGCTACCCCCTGTGGATGTGCCTATCAGCCCTATAGACGAACCTATCCGCCAACGTTCCCGTCGCTCCAGCATCGTCAGCAGTCCCCCAACCCGCGGTACCTTTTTCCCAGCTTCCCGAAAACAAGGTTCAGGTTCATTCGAGCCGATTCCACATGTAAAAACATACCCCGGTCAACTCTCTCTTGCCGCACAAGCCCAAGCTTCCGAGCGAGCCTTACATAATCTCCCGACGCCCCAACTTTCAAGTGGGCCGAGTAGTAGTGGAAGCAGCCCTGGGAGTTCTACATATCCGTTGGTGGGGAGCGGGATGTACAGCTCTAAACCAGTGTTCGAGAGCAGTACGATGACTACCAGTCCGAGCGGTTCAAGACCCAATTCGCCCCCCCATCCCCACACGAACCCCCACCTCGCATATTCTGTCCGGATGGCATTCGGAATGACGCCCATTAACGCTAGCCACCCACCACGAAATACGAGCTGGCCGAATTCGCATCATTTGGGTATGAATGGGGGTATGGGTATGGGGTTGGGTCTGAAAAACAAGGCTCGGAGTACGACGAATGTGTTTGCGTCGAGTTCGGTTCCTACCTCGAGGAGCAATTCGCCGCCCATTACTCTACCGCCTCTGAATATAGGTGCGAGTGAGAGTGTGGGTGATAGAGAGAAGGGTGAGGGTGATGGGGAGGGGCTTCCGATGGATATGGATGAGGATGAGAGCAGTAGTGATGATGAAGGGACGTTTATGAGCACGTGTAGTGATAGGAGGAAGGTGGAGCTTCCGGGCTTCAAAGAGTTCGAGGCTGCTACGAGGTCCGGGAGGTGATGTACTTCCTCCCTTATTGCTTTTGGTTTTTTTTTTGGTTGGTTTGCTCTTCTTTTTTTTTTTGGTTCGTGCTCGTCGCGTTGGTTGATTCCCCTCTGCAAACAATCTATTCACGCCCACTGCTCCAACATCAATCCACTTCTTAATACCTTATTTCCTACCTGTTCTCATCATTCCCCTCTCTTTTCACTCATGTTTTCAAAACCCCACATAGAAAGACCCTTGCGAGGGTGTTATACATAGATGCGTACATAGGCTAGGATCAGGTTATCTTGACGTGTAGGAAGTATCTTAGCTAGTGTTTTCGAGTAATTTTCTTTCCTCCCTTTTATTTCTGTCGCTCTTTGGTTCCGATTCCTTTAGAGTAATCCTCTCCCCCCCCCCCACTCTCGGTGCCGTTGCTATCTATCTCTCTATCTATCTATCGAGTACGCACGTGCGTAATGCACTGTTATATAGTAGTTGTATCATCCCCTCGTCGATATCGTGTATGTAGCATTGTATGCTTTCTGCTCGCTCTCGTTATTCATCACGATCGCACAGCTGTTCAGCCTGGGCTAAGCGCTTATAAGCATATTTAATAGTACTGTGTTTAGTAAGCTGCTTATCGCATCCACGGAACCAGTGCCACCACATCATCGACATCACGCTGACCTCCAACGCCCCGTCCGCCCCGCAACACCCGAGATCTCATAATTTTAATATTGATGGTTCTTCGATTCTCGACGCGCCTGAATTTGATGAAACGACGAGACCACGCACAGGAACAGGAACAACCACACGCATCATGCACATGCGTCGTACCTTGAACAAGTTTTGTCCGACGGAATCGTTAACTTCACGATCTATCCATCTTGCAAGGAAGGATGCGTTGAGGAAGTTTTATGAGTGTGGGTTTTCGTATTCCAGGTATGTGTATGTGTCGTCGTGGTTCGATGTGTGAATACCCTGTGTACACGGTGCAGGTGCTGCGCGTGTCCTTCGTGCGTATGTATCACATTTCTCATCGCGCGCATCACATTCATATCATAATATCCATTATCGTAACTTGAGTTTAAGCATTGCATTGTGCATGCCCACCCTGCTGCTCATCACATACTATTCATAATAGCATCTAACGCCTACCCTTCACAGGAAACTAACAGCCCACAAATCATGCGTCAACTACCTCGCCTTCTCGAGGCACGATGGCAGATGGCTCGCAAGCGCTGGAGACGATTGCCGTGTGTTGCTTTGGGATTTCAGTCAGGAGGACGTGTTTTGTCCAGGGCATGCTTTTGCTGGGCCTATGGTGAGTTTTTTTTGGTCCATCGTTTGGTCATCGGTGCTTATGGTTGGATAGGGAAATGTACTGGCGCTTGATTTCTCAGCTACGAATCAGTATTTGTATAGGTAAGGATTCATATCATGTCATGTGTTGTGTTACAGTGTTGATCAGTTGTTTTAGTGGAGGAGCGGACGATGTTATTTTGAAGTACGATGTTTCGACGTTGCGGGAGGTTGGTAGTACTAGTATTGGTGAGAGGGGTTGGTTGTCTTCCGTTGAACGGTACGGAGATCACGATGTAAGCACCCACTCACTTTTTATGAGACTCGGAATGACGTCAAGGAGCATAGGATAGCGTCCGAGCGCTTACATGCCATCCATACGAAGACGAGATATTTCTCAGCGCTAGGCACGTTCTATTCCAACTCGCCCGTATCCGAGTCTAAATCGGCATCTCACAGCGAAGACGGAAAACTCATACTGCACGACAGCCGTGCTGGAGGCAGAATGAGCGCGGCGCAGGGGACGCTTCAACATACGGCTGCATTCACAGGCGTGCAACATCACCCTGTTATGGAGCATGTTTTTGCGACTTGCGACGTGCATGGGCATGTTTGTCTCCGGGATACGAGGATGACGTTTGGGCCGTTGTCGAGACGGTCGAATGGTGGGATCGTGAGAGTGGTATGTTCGTCTCTGGTACTGCTGCTATAGATTGACTCATGAGACGAGTGATAGTATAACACTGCGAAGTTGTCGAGAAAGTCGGCGGGTTATCTTAGTAATCCGGAGAGCAGCAGTTTGACTTTTGATCGCGATGGTGGGTTTTGGACCACAAGTTGTGTCGTGCTGCTTCATACTCTCTCTAGGAGGCAAATTAGCCGTGACGTTCCTTGTAAGGTTTTCCCCTCCAATTTTAGGTTTTTCTTAACATGCTCTAGCACTATTTCCCAACGATATACGCCACGTCAGATCCACATCCCCTGGCTATATGCACAGGTCGCAACACTCCCGATGGAACCTCTATCTCTCCGCCCCAACGATCATACACCAATTCATGTACGATGAAAGTATGTCACTTCGTTTCTTCGCGTCAAGATTGCACCTCAGCTCACTGCGTCTAGTCAGGCGCTTTCGGTGGTCCTGGCATGGATGAAGATGATATGTACGGTGCTGGGTCTGATGATTTCAGGGCTTATGTATGGAGGATTCCTCCTTTGATGACTTTGCAAGGGCTTAGACAGGAGATCACCCCTCATGACTGGTATGCCCGCGAATGGCCGGATACTGTAGGTCAGTGTGTACAGTCATATATCCGGACGGGATGCCTGACGTGCAAGTACTAGCATTTGCGGAAGGCAAGTGGGAGAGCAGATACGTGCCTTATGAAATATCGATGCCATTAGCGAGACTGAATGGTAATCATCTTCTGTTTAGGGGTTTTATTGCTGACAGTCAATTGAAGGGCACAAATCAATCGTGAATTCTGTTGCGATTCATCCGTCCTTGCTACATATCGCGACTTCGGGCGTCGAACGACAAATCATACTTCATAGCCCTACGCCTTCGTCGCCTGCTGTTCAAAATCTCCTTTTTACTTCACCGACTGTGAGGACGCTTCAACCACAAGATCTAGCGGCGCAAAGAACGTTTCTACGAGCACTTTTTGGGCCACATCCGACACTGCATGAAGATGATGTTGAGGATGATGAAGGGGAGGATGAGACGATCTCACTTTTTGATCAGTAAGTCCCAATATTGTCTCACCATGACATTTTTCTGATACTTGACATGGATAGTATTTTGAGAGCAGAGGGTGAAGCAGATGTGTTTACAATAAGACGTTGGGGAGAAGATTCAGCAGAAGATTCAGAAGATGAAGATGAGACGATAATCGATGTCTTTGATACCTCTCTTTCTGATAGCTCCCTATAATTCGGTTCAAGCGATGATGGCAGTGCACTATGGATAAGCGCCTTATTCTACCACAGCTTATTTCCATTCCGCGATGAAGAGTCTGATAAAGCTTTTCCGGCGCTTTGTGTAGACACGTGTGGCGTATTGTGTTCCCTATCTGGTTCATCGTCCCTCTAACCCTACCGCCATCGTGAACATCGATTTTTGCGTATAATGCCTGTGTACGACGTTAGTATTGCACTTTTAGGCTCCGATGTGAGTTTCAGGACCGCTTTGTTGACGCTTTGACAGTTGATTGCCAATACAGCTCGAAAGACGCGTCCGCCAACACGCTGGCGCCAAAGAATCAGCTTGGGCGAAAGCTGGTATCAAACCTGGTTTTCAAATATGGAGGGTAGAGAACTTTGCGATTGTTGATTGTAGCGACTGGGTGGAACACGAGAAGAAATATGGGACTTTCTATGACGGCGATTCGTATATTGTTTTGCATGTGAGTGGCGACGACTGAGATTGGGACATGAGAGGTTCTAACTCCCCATACAGACGTACCAGCCTGATGGCAAGAAGGACACCCCGCTCCGATACGATCTGCATTTTTGGCAAGGAGAAGATACGACTCTGGATCAAGCTGCCACAGCTGCATTCAAGGCTGCTGAACTCGAGGAACGTACGTCATCCTATCATACACTCCGAGCATGAATGGATACTCAGAGCACCCATCAGACCTCGGAGGCAACGTGACACAATACCGCGAGATCCAAAACTACGAATCCCCTCGATACTTATCCTATTTCCCCCACTTCATGATCTTGCATGGGGGCGTATCGACGGGGTTCCATAGCGTCCTCACCATGTTGCCTGAAGATGCAAAGAAGATGTACACAATGGTCACGACGCGTGGTAAGGTGCTCAAGACACGGTCAGAGGACGGGAAACAGCTTATAGTGCGCGAAATACCTCTCGAGGGGTTGGTTATGCGCCAGGCGATCGTCTACGTACTCGACAAAGGCCCACTCTATTGGCAATTTAACACCAAGAAGAGTACCGCTTGGGCGAGGTACAAAGCAGCTGAATATATGATGTACTTGGGACAATGGAGGGTTCCTCAGGCTAAATTTCAAGTGTTTGGTGAGTGCGTTAATCGGCTGAGCTGTGGTTCTGTGCGTATTAATGATAACTGTGCAGATGAGGGGACTTCGGACCAAGCAGAGTTCCTTGCGGCAGCGGGAGTCACTTCTCCTGTATTGGACGTACCGTTAGAGACTCCGGTCGAGCCCCCGGCATTATACCGACTGAACGGAGACGTCGATGGCTGGCAGGTCGTTGCTGTTGCTGTACAGAGAACTTCACTTCAGTCTGATGGTATCTATATCTTGGACGACCATGCACTCCCGGCGGTCTACACCTGGCTAGGGAAGAATGTACCAGGGCCCCGACGAAGACTTGCACTGCAGTATGCTCAAAATTACTTGAATGATAAACGTACCAAGGAGGGAGAGCATGTGCAAGTAGCAACTACTTTGGTGAAGGTTAATGAAGAAGCAGAGCCAGCTTCATTTTTGGAGGTATTGGATACGAAAACCGAGGGAGTGCCCTGATTGGATTTGTGACAATGGGACAATGTACATATAGCTAGTATTACAGGTGTCAATGTGTCCAAGAATTCATAACAGGATTCGTGGGGCCTGCGTACTTCACACATCGTAAGCGATTCTTGCGCTCGTCCAACAGTAGGGGTAATTCCGTTGGTACCAGTTGCGTACACTCCTCCTTTCAGAAATACGAGGAATTGTCGCGTAAGATCCTCCAATCTGATAAATGTAATAAGAGAATGTGGAAAATAACTCGGGCAAGATACATACCACCACATTATGAGATTCATCGAAGAAATCGGCGGAATACCTGAGTGAAGTACGTCGGTCAGCTATTTATACGAGAACTTACCGTACTTACCCCGGATACAACGTCGATGCTGCAAAGCCATCGTACTTGTCAAAGATAGTGGAAGTCCATTCCCACGCCCCTCCATTATGTCCCTTCCCACCATGCTTGCTTATGCCGGTAGTAGCCCTAATATGAAATGATTAGTAGTCTAATCATTCACGGGAGAGTATACGTACGGGACGGGATGCCAGTTCCTAAATCCGACGTTGGCGCCCTCTTCATACCCAAAGGAGAATTTGTCAAGAAGAGTCTCAATTCTGGTTCAGTCGGAATGCGTCCGCCCTTGACACTCGCATACACTGAAAGATTCTCGTAGCAAGTAAGGATTGGCCAGTCCCAGGCGATCTTTATGGGAACTGGACCATATAGTGTTCGCACCTGCAGTGTGTTGAGATTAAACGCGGAAGCTAGGATGAGTGCGACTTACACAAGTTTCTCCATTACGATCCTCCCAACTCGCGGGAACTTAACTTTGCCTTGTCTAGCACCCTTGTAATACTGGTAAAAGTCTCCATTCGTCACGGGCCGCCACTCAATACGGAATGCTTTGACCTCGACCTGTCTAGTTGGGCTTTCATTGTCCCACCCAAAGATATGACCAGCGACATCGCAACGTTTCGCAGGATCGGTGTCTTCTGCTTCAATGTCGTTAATGCCAAGCGTGACAGTGGAAGGACCTATTTCAACGGTTGCTACAACAGGTTTGGGTGCTCTTTTCCATTGCGCTGCAAGAAACTCCCAGTGGGGAGGAGAAAAGTCGGGTGGAGGAATCGTTCCTGTCCCTGCGCACTGAACTAGCATGTACAAGAGCGTCTTGAGGCAACCTCAGCATATCAAACCAAGTTCCAAATAGGCAAATACCTCGATATGCAAACCTTCGTGCTCGAACGTCATGAACAGGACGCGAGCCACCTTCCTAGTCAAGGAGACCTTGCCCTCAGCAATATCGCTATAAACCTTCCTAAGGCGCTCTCTGACACGATTCCTGAAGGCCAGAATACTACGGAGTGATGGCCAATCGTCATCCTTTGTGGGAACCACTGAATGAGGCTAAGGATGGGATTAGACTAGATGAACGAACGAGAATAATAAGGCGAACATGGTTGCATTGGGTCGGGTCGTCAACATTGGGGTCAATGCCTCTCTACAATCAGATTTAGCTGTACCCATTCTCAGATATACGATTACTTTGTACCTCGAAAATGTACTGCAGATGAGATATGAGCCGCTGATTACCTGTTTCGAATCTGAACTGACCTTGAATTCCTGAGGTTCAGTATGAGGTTCGTCAAGAAGACGAGATAAGTGGATGTCAAGAAAGGTTGGAATGTGACCGAGATAAAACAGACAGATGTGCCTCAAATCAATCGGCTTCTGGAATAGCATTGCAGGAGGTATCATCCGCAGCGTGACGAAGTCCCAAGCAGTCCACATGTCGCTCCAGTCTTCTATCGAGGGTATACCAAACTTAGTGGTATGGTCAGGCACCACCGATGGCGAGTCTAGTAAAGGAAATGCGAATGGTGGACGTTCTAAAAGCCAAAGTGAATAACGTCCCGTGTTATCCGTCCATCGCTGGATGGGCCGCAGTTTGCCCTCAGTGAACAGCGTGTATGTGTCAGGTTCCGAATACTAGGCTCGCTGCTCGTGAGTCATTCCCCACCTCATTCGAAGTATGCAACGTACTTTGTGCGACATTTCCATGTTGACAAGTTCACCTTCCAAAAATTGAATAGGCCTGGGCGCCATCGGGGGGTTAATGTCATGCGTACGAGTGCACCTATAGTACGCTTCGTGACAACCTAATCAAACAGGCTACCTGGATTGGTCTTTACTCGCACTGACAAGAGGTACTCACGTTTGGATTCGTTGTAGGTGTTCACATATTCCCAGTTTTGTTCCGCGAACATAGACTCGTCTCCGAGTGCCCTCCCGGCGGTCTTCAACCCATTCAAAATAAAATCTCGAGTGTAACCCTGAGGATCGTTGTATGCCAGCTCAATCTCCTTGCGACCATTATCATGGTCCAAGCCAAGAAGAAGGGTATCCCTGCCGGACTCCAATGGCAACGCCCGCAGAAACTCAGCATCTTCTCCACGTTTGAAGTTGCCTAACGAGGAGCCGAGGAAGAGCAAATGTAAGGGGGTCTGGATATTTCCTGGTGTAGACGGAGATGTTATCTCAGTGTCAGACGAATCAGGGAAAGAAGATCCCTGTCGAGGCCAGAGAGAAGTCCCGGCGAGTGCTGTCGAGCTTGCAAGACCCCAACGAGAGTGGCAAAGCGCCGTCTGCAATGCTAGGTTGTTTAAGACCACCCTCTTCTATGAATTTGAGTCCAGCAGTTATATGTTCCAAGCATGCCTTGCGCCTTTATCTTGCCGACAAGCATAGAACCAACTGCAGACTCGTGAAGTTCCATTAAAGTGCGCTTGAGCTCACATTCTTCAAGATCAAGCGCGTAGTATGTGATGGGTACAACAGACGGGACGACAGGGACGAGATTGGTGAGTGCATGTAGAATGTGGGAAGTCTTGCGCAATGCGCTATAGTAAAAAAATCGTCAGCAGTTGTTCCAACGCTGAGAGTGTTGATGACATATTCAAAGTGTTATGTGCACTAAGGCCGAGTTATTATGACCGCAGCGGGCAGGCGGAAGGAGGCAGCAGAAAAAAAGTAAAGAGTCAAAACTCACCCAGCCCCGAGCTCAAGTACGACCTCTTCCGAAACAATACCTCCAGTATGTTGGTGCATGACATCCACAATTTGGCCCGCGTAGTCTTGGAGAATTTGCTCCTCCGCACCGAACAGATAATATTCTGGTGCTTTAGTAGTGATATGGTCGTATAGCCTCAAGCCACGCTCGTCATATAGAATCAGGGTGGGCAAGGTCTTCTCATTCGTGGCAGCCATTAATCCTTTGATAACCTGCGACTGGATGTCACTGGCAGCATCGGAGGACTTATCATGGAATCGAACATCGACGATCTGAAGAGTGTTCATGGTGTTGTGCGGTGAGCAAAAGATGTGGAAAGTGACCGTTGGGGATCTGGAGGACTGGGATTCCACGAGACATTCCCTTTATAAGTCGTAGGCCTATGATGTATACAGGGATTCGAGTGAGTTGCGTTGGTTATATAATAATTGTCTTAGAGACCAAATCAAAGAGTGGTAGCAGCTTGCAAGACATCGCCTTGCTCCAACTGACCACTAGATCGTATGAGTATACATGAGAAAAGCTCGTGAATCAATGGAGTGATAAAAGACGGTAAACTGTGCACCTTTGCGCTTCATTGGGACCATTTCCCCATCTGATTACACCTGATTCAAGTTCAGCGATGATGGATCCGTATTGAATGGAGTAGCCATACCTACCATACATACCAGTTTCTTCATGATTTGACTTGTCAAATAGCTGAGCTACTGATCCGCAACTCGGGTAGCATGCCGCACTGTGGCAAACACCAACGTGCTAAATAGGCAGGCGACGACATGTAGAGTCCTATAAATTAGTTCGGAGGGCCAGCGTTTATGCCTCAACTAGATTCATGCACATGTTACACGATGGTACACGGGCGTATTACTTATTTCCATGTTTTGAAAATATAACTTATCATTACTGGTACGCTGCGAATGGAAGGTGTGAGGCACAGAATAGTACATAGAGCAGTGACGCACCTCAGCTAAAGGTTTGAAAGGGGACCTTGACTTCCATCGTGTTGTAGATATCGTGATGGCAAGAACTTGAAAGGGTAGACTCGGCCAACAGCCGCCAACTTCGGTCAACTACTGGTTCGGACACTCTGCAGTATCTCACTCAACTCTGCTTCAAATCATGTTCTGTCTAACCGCATATCATCGTACATAGCTACTGCGAACTTGAATAATTGAAATTATGATGTTAGGTGTGACAGATCCAAATATCATCAAGCCGAGTCTGCCGTAGCGGAGTTTCAGGTTTGCCGAACCACTCACCATTAGCAAATTTGTGCTTGATACTGGATGCCGAGCGGAGCTTGTTTCGGGCGGATGTGACATTGTGTGACTTGTCCGAAGTTCGTCCATAAATACAGAAACACGCTTTGAGGCAGGAATATTTTTACGGGCCCAACGCAAATTTTCAACTATATGTATAGATATGACAATGCATGGGTGTCACTGGGAAACATCATTTCCCCTACCGTAGTTTGATATCCTGCCGGATTCTGCCATCTGCCAGGCAGAATTACTACTAGTTCTGCCAAACTGGCAACACCAACGGGCTTACATCTCCGCAACATACTTAATAATGTGATATATACCGAGTCACTCAACAATTCATTCTATTTCAAGCTTCTTTCTCGAGGCGGGCCGCGAGCTGGGATAGCATGTCTTGTGAGCGTGGATTGCGTGGAAATGACCGCCCATCACCATTCCTGCATGGATCCACTCGTTGAGTTTGCCCAAGAAAGGTGGTGCATAAAAACGACTCACACAGCGCCCCCAATGAGAAGAAGATAAAGCCACCCTTGCGGCTTGCTCCATCCGAAAACTTGCGCCCAGTTTCTCCGCCATCCGACGTCGTACATGCGCACGAACCTATGTGCATCACGGACCACTCTACGTTGATTGTATGATAGCTCTTCCTCCATTGGAGGTTCAGACAACTTCATGGACACCGGTAACGGAGGGATATATCTCAATAACAAGAATGGTGACAGAGCTTCAACAGTAGTCTGATTAGTGCTACTTTTTGATTAGCGCACGAGCATAAAAGTCATACGTTTGACTTACGTGATGAGGTAAACATGGTATACCAAGAAGGAACCAACAACCAGAGTAAAAATCACGCCAGCAGCGGCGAGTAACAATTCATGAACGGGGGTAGACTCGTCCTGCCAGTGGACAGTCATGTATGAGTTCTCATCAATTCAGTAAGTGCGTCCAAAACTCCTTACCGGAACCAGAAGTGGGTTATCGAAAGACCACCAGACTGCAGATATAGATATAGTAGCGACGTATGCGGAGAAGGCAGTGATGCAAGTCAAGAAGTGAACAAATGCTGGGTATGTTCTATGTCCCTGCAAGTGAGACTTTATAAAGGCATACCGCAGGTTTACTCTATCACTTACGATACATTTAGCTCCGAGCCAAGGACAATGATGATCTAGGATGGTAAGCATGTAGCGTATTTGCCTGAAGTGTATAGACTCACCCATCTTCAAAACACAGCGGCCACATACGCTGCAATGGTGTGCACGCTCCGGTTTAGGTACCCAACATTTCCGACAAAACTTGTCAGGACTACAGTCGTCGTCAGTGTTCTCCATGGACATCAAAGCTTCTGCAAGGCCCATATCTTCAGGCTGATGGATAGGATCGTGGTCGGAAGCGTCCATGTATACTGGACCGGGATCACGAACTACGCAAACCATCAGGGAGGCAAAGGCGAGGAATTCGAGGGTAAAAGTGATCAAAAAATGAACAACGAAGGCGGTGGGCTTGTTTAATGTGAAAAGATAGTGGTTTACGAGTACAATGAGCAACGAAGGATAGGGAGCTACCATGAGGAAAAGTAGCACTGGAGATGTTTTGAGTGCGTCAACGAAAGAAACCATGGAGTGCAAGGACGTACAACATAGCGGTAGGTAATGATACCAAGTTCTCCGGACCTCTGAATCAAAACCGTCGTGTTTGAGGGAAGTGTCTTGTCCAGAGGTATCTACCTCGAAGGAGAGTAAAGGCTGAGGCCGTGACATGCGAAACGAATGGCTGGAAATTATCCACGGACTTTCGTCGTAGTACCGTGCCTGGCTTCAGACACGATAGCTAAGGGTATTTAACAATGCAGAAAAGTGGTAGTCCCAGGTATATGATAACACGAAGAGCGGAGGCAGTTCAACAAGCAGTGGCACGGCGGCCTGCCAGCCTGACTGGGCGCTGTTCGTCACCTACTACGTATAGTACTATAGTCGCTACTAACCGCATTAATGTGATATTCCGAGGCAGTACATGACTACCGAAGCTCAAGTACTGGTTACAAACTGAATACTTCAAGGACGTTCGTGTGCATGGCACCAGACATGATCCATTCCTGCGAACTTGCCAAAGATTTCCATAGGTCACGCACTAGCGAGAGTCACTTGTGCCTAGGGAACTTTGTACGTTAGAACTCAGCTGATCTCAAATACATGACCTCCTCGTATGCGGCTACTAAATATGAGCATTTCGCACCTACGCGTAGTTCGTGTACAATTTAATGAGACTATGCCCATTTGTCCTACTAATCGAAAAGTGACAAGCAAAAATCAAATTTCATGAAGGTCTAGTGAATCGCTCAGTACCAGCATAAGCGGTCCATGCAGCAACATGTTTGGGACGAGTTCAATCAATTCCCCATGGATGTTGATGCAGATGTACCAAGGTTTTGTACAACGAGATAAATCTTGCCTTAAAGCAACCTTAAAGGGTATTCAGTTCACGCTGCCACATTTGAGCGTTACGGATAAACTCGCTAGATGGTCTATTAAATTTTAATCAAAGGTTCGTCATGCAAGAGCTGTCACTTTACACACTGCCGATCTCGAGATTTAAACTTTAGAGGTTTTCGCATTGTATCTCCATGGTGCTAATCCACATAGATCAACAGGAAGTCAGCGATTCATCAAACTAAACTCACTCATCGTAAGGACCAGAATCATTCTCTTTGTGCGTCTGGAAGGCTTCTGCACACTCGGTGAGGGTCAAATATCACAGTGGACGTGCGTGCCCACTGGTGGCAAAGAGAAGCCGGGTACAACCAGTGTCGACAAAGCCGGGAGCCGCGCCCAAGAGCTTGATAGTATCGGTACCGTTTAATACCCCAGTACTTCGCGATCGCCGAGAGTAGGAAACAAATACCAGGTTGCTACGTAATTTACCTGAGGCAGTGAGGCAGGAGAGGCGGCGGAACACGAAGCAGTACCAAAAACAGGTTTGAATGGGCGCAAAAGGCACATGAGGGAGTCCTGACGTTGGCTGTCATGGAGTAAACGAAGGAAGCCTATACAGCCTATTCCAGGCCACGTCAGCACGCTGATATGGAAGAAGAATCATGATGTATTAGACCCACTTTCTCACCTATCACAACACACTGTACCGTTCTTGCACGAATGCAAGCTCCACGATTGTGTCCGTTTCCGGGCGAAGCAACTCTCTAAATTGACAATGGTTGTTGGGGGTAATAGGAGAACCCCAGGCAGATGAGTTCGTTTCCTCTTCATTATGCTGATGTACGGTGACCACTGCATCGATGCATCCAGACTGTGATGTATCAGAAGCCTCCTTCCAGATCTAGAAAGTGACGAGGCTTACTATTCAATCATTTCCCATACAATGCAGACTACTGGATGTGACCAGACGTTGTAGGTGCATTCCCAAAACGAACCACATGCAGCACACGAAAGCAGCTCGTTCTTCAGGAAGAAGATGCAGAAGAAGGTTGAATAAACATCAGAGGAGAATCCAGCCTCCGATAAGGCTATAGAACCAGTCGCCCATGGGTCTCGGTTGAAATTCAGGTACGAGAGGAAGAGTTTGTGCCATGTACGCCAATGTCCTTAGGACACTCTGAGGTCACAAGTTATCATAACCATTCTATCGTACACTAGATGAACATCAATATAAGCAGTAGCGGTCATCTGACCTTGCAGACAATCCATCTTCCTACTGCCCCTTCCTTCGGCCGAAGGTGACCGTCTCGGCATCGCCCATCCATCCACTCCTGTAAAGAAAGACCTGATCCAGACGTCTGCTCGGTTGAAAGCAGTAAGCATTTGGCCATCCAAGTCTGAGTCTCTTCTGAAGCTGATAGCTCCCTGTATGCACTACGCAGCACCACCCACGCCTTATCCCTTGCTTTGCTTCTCAGCCGTTCCACCAGCGCGTGCACCGCATCTTGTGATAGACGGACCAGCTCATCATCTGTCTCGTCAGATGATTTGGAAACAGAAAGGAACTGCTTGTATGCATCGTGCCGTGAAAGTGCTTCAACCTTGATGTGGTTAAGGGTGCGGAGGCTGGCCGCTAGAGTTGATATCCATAAATATGCTTCTGATGTCCTATCGAGCACGTTGGGCGAGAGGCACGAAAGATGTTCGAAGTAGGTCTTTTGTGATGGATATCCTGCGATTAGGTGGTGAAGGAGCAATATCAGCACCGAGCTGATTGGAGGCTGGATTGATGCAGAGGTGTAGAGTTCGGGCAGGAGGTGAGAGAGAATAGAAGATGTCTGGATTGGGGAGTCGAATAGCAAGGAGAGGCAAAGAGAGGTTTCGTACACTGCAGGATATATAAACGATAAAAAAATTAATGCAAGATCAAGTTAACATACCTCCGATTGCAAAGGCATCGCTCCGCTTGGACGCGAAGATTCCTTCTCTAAGCTTTCCTGTGGAGTAAAGTTTAGAATAGATTCTTGGTCAAGAAAGAATGCGGGACTAACGAAACAAAATTAAGATGTTCTCCTGCCCATCCTTCGTTTGCTTCTCCGCCCAGAACTTGTGTAGCTGTGATCTTCATGATGCCTCATCCCGAATGCCATCAAGCACAGTGCACACCCACCTTCTCACCCACAAACACTCTGTACTGTTCTTGCACCTTAGAATCCTTCAAGCTAGCACCTGATAAAGATAAGCTCTAAGAATGAGTCGAGGGATTCAGTCTCACGCATCCCCGCCTTGCTCGAGTCCGCTACTCCGGCTAACTGATGCAATGTGTTCCATTTGGATGTTAGGCGTGGGTTTCGGATCTCTGACTTGAAGAGAAGCGTTCACTCTTCCATGAACATGTGGTTTCCCCCGCGCGCGGCCCCTGGCACTTCCACGGGCTGTTCTCATATTGGATGTCAGTAGTATGTACACGTAAAGTGGGAGAAAGTCTAATAATGTAAAATGTTGGTTTGTTTGGATCAAAGGCTTTTGGTAAATAAACTGTCAGTAAAAGGCTTAGCTAAGGCGGCCAACTTAGTCGCATCCACTCCGAGTCGCACTGGAAGTGACAGCACAACTAAACGACATTTGCCATCAAATACGAAAGGAATTTTTGTTTTACTCCTGTCATGGTTTGCCTGCGGAAGACTATCCTTGTGCCGGAGTCACGGTAGCTGGGTCTGCAGCGGACATGGTTAATCATGTGGTAGCCAGGTCTAGGTATTACTACTACTAATGCTTGCACTACTGAGAGCCTGCAGTCAATCATTGTTGTACGTTCCGCATCCTGTTGGTTCGTCGGTCAGTCAGCCTATAAAAGCGCCTCGGATCACTTGATTCCTTTGTCTTGCTTTGCATCCGAGTACCGGGTATACTTCAGACTTGGCGCAATCCCGATTATATGCTCGTTCACAACGTCTAGGTATAAGATTCGTAACCCGTGCCAGCGAGTCCTACAGCTCTTTCGTGTTTTTTCGCACACTCTGGGTATAGTTCTTTAAATTTATCGCAGAGTCTCACACCGTGCCACTGATCAGCTGGGTGACTGACCCGCTCTTAAACACAGTCATACTACTACCCCGCATACTATGAGCAGCGACGATGGAGTAGACGCGTCTGGATCGTTTTTCGCCTCCGTTGACACGAGTGAGTGGTCCTTGAAACTTCGAGGCGTTCGCTAACTGTGGTGTCGTCCAGAGGACAACATAATCGGAGAGGGAAATGATAATTCTTCACTCATCAAACCTTGCAGCAGGCATCCCGTTACCTCACTTTCATCTTTTCTGCCAGCAGAAATCCTAGCCCTGATTTTACAACCAAGATGGAAGCGGTGCGAGGATAGAGAAGTCTGGAAAAAGATAGTGGATGTCTTGCTCAACTGCAGTCTTGTATCGAGGGCCTGGTATGAGGCTGCAAGAGCAGTTCTATACCAGGATATTCGACTGTCTCGAGTCAACTCCCTTCGCCTACTTCTTTGCACCGTGCGCGAGAGGTTCGGCGGCTATTGCCCTGCTCACACTCTGCAATTCATGTATTATTCGCCCCATCGGCTTAACAAAAAGTAGTCCAAGGAGTATGCGACACTTGCTGGGGAGATTGTTGCGTGCTGCCCGGAACTCAGGTACCTTGCAGGAGACTGGCTCCCTGTACTTCACCAGCAACATGCCTCTCCCCAAGTACCCATATTTGAGGGAGCTCAAAGTATCTGGGCAGGACCTCTACCTCATCGCCCCTCTTTTATCGCGTCTATGCAATCTCGAGTCCTTTGAGATGCTTCAGAGTCACAATGGGGACGATCTCCTGGAATACTTTTCGCCACCTCACTTCAAGCTTTTGACTTTATCGATATCTCAAACAGAGTTGTCTCCTGGCCTGTGTAAATGGCTCGAATCAAGTTTAAAGAGCATAAAATGCTTGGAGGTGCAGGAAATAGGGATGAGCCTGTGCCACTTGGCCAAGGTCATTGGAAGTCTTGTAAAGGAAGTCCACGTCAAAATTATGGTCGATTCTATAGCGGACAGTGACTCTGAGACTATCTCAGCATTATTTGCGTTCGCGGGCTTGCGAAGACTTCGCATCGATGGATCGAAAATCAACAAAGAGTGTTTGCTTGATCTACGATTGTCATTGGAGACATTCACATTCTCTGAGGACATATTAAGCATGCGTACTGTGCTGGTGCTGCTATGTATGAATTGGCAACCCTCCTTACGATTGCTGGACGTTTATCGCATGCCAATGAGCATTTACTTCTCCGAGCAGTGGATCGCTACGGCTGCAGAATATAGGGATGAGTTACACAGCACATGCGTCGCTCGCGGTATCCAGTTGAACTGGCTCCCCCAGAAGAATGATACCGGTATGTAACTAAGGACGATTTAAACAACATGACCTAATATCAACCTTTGAATCCTGTTTACATTACAGTGTCACCACTTCCCTTCATTGATTCTGGATCTGAATTTCACCACCAGGATTGCGATCTGGTACACAGCTATACAGAGTTCACATTATATTAGGCTTAGATGCCAGCGTGCCACATGCACTGACAGACATAGATACTGTCGAAGCAACAACAGCGATGAGCATGGAGAAACGTGTTCCCTGTACAAGGTGATATGTAATATTCTGGGGATCTCGAATGATGTCTATGACTCGAGGATGGGGGAGACGGCGATTCGCTTCTATCACCCTTCGTATACTTATGAGCACGATTTTGATTGATCTGGCAGAATTGTCATTGCTATCAGATGATAGAAATTTCAGTAGAACCTGCCAGAGCATGTTCAATTGCTTATGACTGTTGTATAATCATGATACCTGCCAAGATCCTATTGTGTTAGGACTATAGTGTGAGTTCTGCAGAATAGCTAGATCACTAATTTACATAAACCGTTACCTTACAAAATTCTACAACTGTCAGTGTATGGCAGTAAACCAAACCTCATCTTGCACTCTAACCGCCTGAGCATGATACACAACTATACGAAGTCCACATCATGAATAATGTCCTTCTTGAATAAAGATTTCAGGCCGCAAAATATCTGGACCCGCCAGTGCAGTCCAGCCAATTATTCATACCGACGAACTCTCAAAGGCACTCCAATGCTGTCCTCTCCAACAACCCGTGGACGAGGCAAAATTCCCCTCGCAATCTCGACCTGAGTATCTGGTCCATCCCGCATTTCATACACAAAGTTCTTCACCAGAACCGATAAAACAGCCTGGATCGCAGTGAGTCATATCCAACTAGCTGATTCGCATCACTTACCTTGAATTCTGCAAGCGCAAAATCTTTTCCAAGACATGTCCTCGGGCCGTCGACGAAGGTCAGCATATGC
Source organism: Suillus fuscotomentosus (assembly GCF_016647785.1). Lineage (NCBI taxonomy): Eukaryota > Fungi > Basidiomycota > Agaricomycetes > Boletales > Suillaceae > Suillus > Suillus fuscotomentosus. The sequence goes on from NW_024539534.1 coordinate 340,264, forward strand.
CTATGACCTTGGACTTCCTTGGCCTTCCCACTGATACCATCCTCGGTCAGCCAACGGTCAGGCTTGAATTCTTTTGCGTGAGGTCCCCAGATGGCCAAAGAGCGATTGATTGCCTCGATTGGGATGACGAACAAGGATCCCTTCGCTATAGATATACTGTCCGTCATTTTCCCGGACCCCGTGCACACAGGTTCACTCAAGGGAATCACGTCATCTACGCGTGCCTGTAGATCTACTTTCAGAGTCTCTATGGACAGACAGATAAGTGTACTCACAACACGACTGAACTCAACTACCGGAGGATGGAGTCGTAGAATCTCATGGACAACCGCATCCAAGTATGGAAGGTTGGCCTTTAATTGGTCATATGTCGGATCAGCACCAAATGTAAGCAGTTCCTCTCTGAGTCTGGTTTGAACATCGGGGTGTCGCGACAACTCGATCAACGCCCACTAGTCACTACGTGAATAGCGTGCATAAAGGTTATTGGACACTGGACTTACCGTAAGACTGACTATCAGCGAAGAGTCAGCTAGTATAATGACAGCGGACAAGAGATCAACTCACTCGACGTCGTTTCGTAACCCGCGAGAAGTAAGACCTTCATCTGTAGGATATCAGCTTGCAAATATTGGCTGTGATAAATTGTCTTCACATACCTGAGCCAATACTTCGTCCTCGGACATACGGAGCTCGGCATCCTGATTTTCAGCTTTGACTGTGATCGTTGCGTCAGTCAAGGAATCACGATGAATCTCTTAGAGAGCGTACTCAGCAGTCCGATGATGGATTTTTCTTCTTCTGCCTGTTTCTCCCGGCGACTGCGAACCAACAAGTCATTGGATATTTCACCCATGGTGGCGTTGAGTTTCTTTGTCAGTTTGACCCGGCTATTAGGAATCTTGGTAACAATAGGAAACGCCGACGCGAGCAGGAAAAGAACTTTGTTGATTGCTGAGACCTTTGGCTTGCTTCCGAAAGTATCAAAGACTTCCGTAACGCTGGCATGCTTTCCGTCGAGTGAGCCAAAATCATGGGAGAAACCAGCAATGCCAATCGTATCCAAACTGATACTGCGTCATTTTTGAAGATTGCATGGAAAATATCCATTCCTTACGAAACATGATTCATCCTTGAAGTCGTTCTGATGAGAAGTGCGAGGTATGTATGCTCAAAAGCTACGCACCAGTTTTGAACTTCAATGACAGCATTCCCATCTTTGCTCGATTGTAGATCGGCATCCCACGCACTCTTTACCTAGTTTGAAGATCAGATTAGTATCAAATTTCTTAAATTGCAAATCCTTACTTTATATGCTGAATCATAAAATACTGATGTGAGTTTTCGAATGGCTGCATTACTAAACGCCGGAGTAAGGGCCTTCCGCTGCCTATTTTAGTTGATCAGTTTCTGGCGCGAGGACAAGATATAGACACCACCTCCTGTGACTCTCCCCCTGAGACCATAGTACCCCCCTGCCAACCTGCCAAGAGATATGCAATAGACGATATGAGAAGAGGACATTAACATACCAGGTTCTCTATCAATGTCAGAGAAAGTGGCGTCTGTACATAGGTCCATGACTCTCGAGCATAAAAATGTGCGATGGCTCTTGGGTCACTTAGCACGATCCTGGTCTGTCCGAGGACTGACGGAATCATGTATGCTACCCCATATTCCTGAGCCCAATGTTCATACATTGTAGCACTGTCTTTAGATGAGACGAGGTCGTTCGAAACACCATATATGAAGCTGGTACGAGGTGGACCACGGAGTTGAGTGGTCCTGAATCGCCAGCGAAGTATCCTTATTACTTTGACGAAAGCCCACAGTGCTGCAAATGAGCAAGCGACATTGAATGCGCCAACCGAACGGACGGTTGACCAGAGGCTTGATGGAGAGTCAGGCATAGCGATAGAGGCCTTCATTGTAGTGATTTGAATTCAAGGTTTTATCAGATCCGATTTTATAGCCAATTCCGCGGTAGCGGCATGTCTGAAATGCTTTGACGAAACTCACCGGCACCCATGACTTTCGCGTCAGCTTGATAGTCTAGATATAACAGGGCCGCAGTTCTGGAGTAGAGTCACACTGCGTACTGAATTCCATTGTGCCGGAGTGATTGAAACTGACTAAGCATAATCGAAGGTGTAATTACGGCGACGAACCGCAGGGTCAGCATTAGATACTTGGCAGGAAGGTTCACACCGTGACAAGGTGATGGGAAATGTTCATGAGTGGGCCTGCAGCTAAGGAAAACCCACGGACAACGGTAAACAAATTTACCCATCAATTTCGACCATGACTATAGAGCCGCCCTTAGATACACCAGACAATATTAATGTTTCCCACCAAAAAATCATGCAAGTTTCCCTGCGAACAGGTCCTCCGACAAGGGAAGAATTGCTCGCGTACTATCCAGCCAAGTTCACATGGCACCAGCTCAAGACCTTCGTGAATTCTGGGTACTTGTATTTCACCGCCAGTATCAACAAGACAGACGACGCTGACTGTGCAACGTCATAAAAGGGATCTCGGGCTACTAAAGCGTGACAAGGCGCTACAAGAGAGATATGATGCGTGGTCTCCAGAGATCGTAAAAGAGCACGGCTCAATGGGTGGGTAACGCAGAGTCAGCATATAGCCTGAGAGTTCGCTCAACAGTCTGAAGAGAACTACCTTATCAACCATCGTCTCCAATGGGGAAAGCCGGATACCCTTTCGCTCTTACCCTCGGCACTCGATAGCGATACCAGACTCAAGGACGTATCCATCTCACCATCCAAATCTAATCAGCCCCTCCCAGACACACCCGAATATTTTAGAGCTGATATCCCGTTCGACTCGGAGTTCATCAGTATCATTCAGAACTCCTGGCCTTACTCCGTCCCTATCGAGATCGAACATACACTCATCTGGTCGCGAGTACCTATCTTCCATCCAGATCTCATCCCACCAGAAGTCGATACACAGATTCAACAAGATGGGCTGCGTGGATTTACAGGCAATGACGAGCTTCCACCCTCACCGTCCACCCTACCAGAATGTTTGCCTGCCCTGGGGGAGTGGGGGATCACAATGGACAAATTAGTTCGCAGCCCCAGGGGCAGTCCAGAGATCGAAGAGATGATGAGGAACGCTGGAAGAGAAATAGATGGTTTTGTGAAACGAAGGTGGGTGGAGAGGGAATGGGAGACTGCATGGTTTGTCAACCCCCCAGTGAGTGAACGAGCCTTTGGCTACACTCCATCAGACGCTGAGCATTTTCAGAGGCTACAAAGCGTTCGTGGACTAGCACATATACATGTATTCGCGAGGAAGAAGGAAAACTTATAGATTAGACCAGCATTAGACATAGAATATAGTTTCATGATTTGTTGTCTTTGCGCACGAGTTTCATTTGATCCACCACTATCTTCACGATATCACGCCATTCCGTCATAGCACCGACTCCTTCGAGAAAGAGTCAGATTGTCTACAATAGCAAGAAATAAAAGCCGGGATCACATACCAACGTCCCCACACGCAAGATTTTTTCCGATTGGCCCGACAACTTGGTAGCGCACGACATCCCGGACGACGTGTAAATGTTCTGCCGTGAGCGGATGCTCGTACATGAGCGTATTCATCGCCGGGAATACGTAAGTCGGTGTCGTAGGTGCCAACGCGCGAAGCAGAGAGGTCTAAGCAAGAGGTTTGCCATCAAGTACGATATGAATACGCTGGGAAACATACCGCGAGATTGTCGCAGAGTCCGTGTGCAATCTTTGAGAGTGTATTCGCCGAGCAGGGAGCGACAAGCACAATATCAGCCCACCTCCTCAACTCGATATGCAGGATCGGATCCCCAATCTTGTATGACCCCTGTCATCGACGTTAAGGCGGCCAAGCTCTTCTGAAAAGCGCGTGTATTCACCGACCACTCGTCCTCATCGGTCCAAACGCGGGCGCCTGCATTGACGACATCTTCAGGGTCATAAAATGCGAGTGACTCCTTGGTCGCAACCACTTCTACTCTGACATTTTGATACTACGTTGCACACAACATGAGCAAGAGCAGGATTCCCAGGACGGGGACAGACTTGAAGAAGCGCTGAGACAATGAGAGGAGCTTTGATAGATGCTACGCTGCCAGTTGTTATGAGCAACACATGGGCGTGATCTGGGAGACGCTCTGTTTCAGCAATAAATTGGCGAGCCACCATGGGCGAATAGTAAAGGCAAGTTGAGAGTGAAATTATTTATGATTACAAATAATCTTGCAAGCTGTTATTTATTAATTATATCAATAGTACTTGTAATAATCCTCTCCAGTCGACCGCGTGGACACTGGACAGATCATGAAGCTGAAGAGCGGTAAACTTTCACTTGCCAAAACTCGTCGATGTACAGGATCCCATAGCTTCTTCGCCACATTTACCAGCCGAAATCCTGTTTCGCATCTTGTTCTTACAACCGCTAGTGACACAATGGACTTGCCCTAACGCCTGCAGAGAAATGATGAATGTCTTGCTCAGGTGCTGTCGTGTATCAAAAGCCTTGTGTGAGGTCGCGGGGGAAATTCTTTATCGGTGTATCCCACTGACTCAGGCCAAATCTCTTCGCCTGCTTTTGCGCACGGTGTTCAGCGAGCGCTTTGATGGTATTTGCCCTGCTCGCGCTCTCCATTTCAGCCCTCGTTTTTCAACTCCCAGGCCTGATAAAATGCAGCTGAGGAAATTTGCAGAACTCACTGGAACGATTGTTGTGCGCTGCCCGAAGCTGATCTACCTGACAGGAGATCATAGCTCCCGGCGCTTCGCCAGCACGAGGCTTCCCCCCAAATACCCATTTTTGACGGGGCTCAGGGTATCTGGGCAGGACTTACAACTCCTGGCCCCTCTCTTAGTTCAGCTATCCAATCTCGAGTTCTTCGAGATGCACCAGAGTCATGGCGATGGCGATGGCCTCAGACATTCTTTTTCGCCGCCTACCTTCAAGCTTTCGAATATATCGACATCTCAGACAGAGTTATCTCCCGGCCTGTGCAAATGGCTATTCTCATCCAGTTCTCAAACCATCGAGTCTTTGGAGGTGCAGGAAGTAGGCGTAAGCTTGTGTCATTTGATCGAGGTCATTGGAGACTTTGTGAAGAAGCTCCACATCAAACAGATGTTTGATATGATAGTAAGGAGCGACTTGAATGCTATCAAAGCACTATCTGGGTTGCCGAGACTGCGAAGCCTTCGCATCGACGGGCAGTGTTTTAAAACAAACCTTTGCTCAATTTACAATCATCATTGGAGACATTCGCGTTCTCCAACGCTGTCGCGCGTAATGTCCAGGCCCGGCTGGAGTCGGGTTGGCAGCCCTCCCTACGGTCGCTGGATATGTACTGTGGGCCCGGGTTATTGACCTTGTTGCCTTGGATTCCGACCACGACTGAACAGAAGGAAGTTTGTGAGCTGGCGATGGCTTGTGCCGTCCGCGGTATCAAGTTAAACACGATATTTATATCTTAGGCCTCGGTGATCACCAGCATGTAGGTCTCTGAGAAATTCCTTACGCATTAATGGTGTGTGTCTGGATGCGGCTCCAAGCTTTTATCTCGGGACTTGCATACATTTTAATTTCGGGCGAAAGAACGCTGGCCTTGATGTCGGTGCTTATTGTCTTCCATACCTTGTCAGTACGATGTGCAGTTACCTGTCTCAATACCATAGTCACGTGAATACTTTGCAACATCCTGGGGCAGCTGCGCCATGGGAAGGGGAGGCTGACAAACGGTCCAAACGGTCTGACCGTTTTTCCAACTCCGCCAGACCGTTTGGACCTTTCAAGAAGCACGTGACTTTCGTCGTCACGTGACACGTTGAGTTTTTGCCCTAAGACGAAGGTTTTGCCTCTAAGACGAAGGTTTTCAGCTCAAGGACGAGGACTGGGACGCGCAGATTCGAGCAATAGACAGTACCATTCGTAGCGCGAAGACCTTGCGATGATTGTGATTGAACAAAGTAAACTATTAGGTGCGTAAACGATCTGTAAGAAGACAAAGGCATGAAATGAATTAAAATGCAAACACCAATCTCGAACGAAACTACAGCTGCTGCAGGAAATTGATCCTCAACCACTGCTTGTCATCGCGGACAACGATGCGATCACGAGGGGTCGATGGGTCCACGATGAAGTCTGTAAACAGCCGGAAAAGCACTGCACCATCCTGGTGGATCTCAGTGCGTGAGACGAGCAGCTTCGCGAAGGCCTCCATTTCAAGCAAGTCCATCTCTCCCGGTCCCTGCAAGGAAACGTACTCATAGACACGCTGAACAGCCAACAAAAATGCGTGCGGATGGAATGTGCGGCCTTCGGAGAACAGACCTTGAGGCTGAGGCCAGGGAGGGAGATCTTCGCTGCTGTTCTTTGACACCTGCTTGACGCCATCAGCACAGTAGCCCCGCTTGTGGTTGAGTGGCGAGTTTTCGGGGCCAGGGTACATGATCGTTTGGCAGCGTGAGCATGTCTGCGCCTTTCGGGGCTAAATAGCAAAAATTTCAGCATGAAACGAAATGTTGTACTTGAGTGAACTGACCTTTTTCCCTCGCTCCTCCTTGACAAGAGGTACAACAGAACAATGGTGGCGCCAAAATGTCTCGTTGTTCCTCTTTGCTGTGTGTTCATATTCCAGATGTCAGAAAATACAGAGTGATGCAAGAGAAATATCGATAACTCACAGGTATATTCACCTCTGATGATGCGGTTCATCAGTTTGGGCTCTATGTCACCCAGCGCACGTAGGAGGGCTTGTGGGTTCTTCTGAATGACTGACCGGCCAGCTTTCTGTGTGAGACGACGGTTGTACTCCTCCGTTGCCAGCACCCAGCGCTTCGAAGTCATTTGGTATGACACCCATTTGAACTCGGCCCGCATGTTCATAAACAGGTAGAACTCGTCTGAATTTTGAAAGGTCAGTGAGCGAGGATCAATACCTGTAGCAATGGAGAACAAGTGCTGAGACCGAGTAATTGCGTTGTTGATGCCAGCGCTGGGGAGATCCTGTGAGAATTGAGGAGGGGAGTTTGCGCGTGTAACGCTGGTCGGGTGTGATGGGACATACCTCTGTGGTAACCCCAGGAATCACCTGGCAATCCTGCGAGAATTCAGGAGGGAGTTTGCGCGTGTAACGCTGGTCGGGTGTGGTGGGACATACCTCTGCATTAGCCCCAGGAATCACTGGGTGATCGCTGGTAACTCCAGCGCTGGGGGTAACTGCGTTGCTGATGCCAGCGCTGGGGCAATCCTATGAGAGAGAATTCAGGAGGGAGTTTTCGCGTGTAACGCTGGTCGGGTGTGGTGGGACATACCTCTGTAGCTGCGTTGCTAATGCCAGCGCTGGGGCAATCCTATGGAGAGAATTCAGGAGGGAGTTTTCGCGTGTAACGCTGGTCGGGTGTGGTGGGACATACCTCTGTGACTGCGTTGCTAATGCCAGCGCTGGGGCAATCCTATAGAGAGAATTCAGGAGGGAGTTTTTGCGTGTAACGCTGGTCGGGTGTGATTGCACATACCTCTGTGACTGCGTTGCTAATGCCAGCGCTGGGGGTAACTGCGTTGCTAATGCCAGCGCTGAAGCAATCCTATGAGAGAATTCAGGAGGGTGTTTTCGCGTGTAACACTGGTCGGGTGTGGTGGGACATACCTTTGCAGTAGCACCAGGAATCACTGGGCGATCCTCCAAGAATTTGGGAGGAAGTTTTCGCGTGTAACGTTGGTCGGGTGTGATTGAGTTGTTGATGCCAGCGCTGGTGACTGCTGGATGACCCTGTGAGAATTTGGGAGGAAGTTTTCGTTAGTACCATTGATCAAGGATGGTGGTATGACAACATACCTCTGTGACAGGCCTGTGGGGCTCTCTGGGTCGCATTACAACGCGACCAGAAGAAAAGTAGCCATCGAGTGTCTTGGTGCCGGCTGAAACCAAAGTCCGTGGTCGTTTTGAAGTATTGCCGCTGTCCAACTCATCATTGGCGTCAAAGGAGACACAAGAGACCTTGCGTTTGCTTGGAGAGGCAGGTACGACTTTGGTAGCATGTGGCAGCAGCGGCTGTGTAGCGGGTTGGTCAAGGAGCGCCAGATCAATCTGCCAGTCTTCGATCATGATGCTGCGGCTGGCTTCGGTCGCAAAATCTATAGTCCCACCAGTAAAGCTATCTGTGCAAACTTCAAAGTTATGTGTGAGTGTGAGTTCGGCGTCTGCAGTCTCTTCCTTGACGAGCAAACCACCAAATGTAGTCGTATTATCTGACGCTACAAGTCCAAAGGTCTCGCCGGAGTCCACATCTGGGAGTTCTGGTAGTAGAGGAAGCAGCCGCGTGTCCTTCTCGCACAGTCCGTTGTAGAGTCTTGCTATGTGGTTAGAGAGCTGGATGTGATGGGAGCCGTGAGTGAATTTGACAAAGGGCGTCATTTGACGCCTACTGGAAGCAACCCTGATGTTTCGACGGAGGACAAAGTCGTGACCAAGCGCAGACAGCATCACGATCCCACTCGGTTGGGCACGCTGCAACGAGTTCCAGCCCTTGTGGGTGCCCTCAACGCGGCTGCCATCAGACCGGATGTCTTGATCTGAGCGCTCGAGGCACCCTTTTCGGACGTGTTTAAGTTGTTCTTGATGTACCTAGCAGAATATGACGCTGTGAGACTCCATTTCCACTCCTAATGAAGCAGGCAGACTTACCTTCTGAGCCGCTGCTGACCACACACCTTTTTCAGCCCATCTATCAAAAGCTGCAACAAGGCGCCGCTCTTGTTCACCACGATCCCAGTACTCTGCTCCACGTCCACGTTCTGCGTGTGTCTTGAGGATCGCACCCGAAATATCGGCAGCGATGGCACTACGGAATGGGCTCTTGCTGGTGTTCAAGATTGCAGCAACGTATCTTCGTTTGGTGAGGGTTCCTGTTAGCGAGAGTAGTATAGCTCATGGTGAAGTTACATACCTTGCACTAAAATGCCAGACATCCAGCTTAGCCTCTGTCTCAGGCATGGCAGAAGCCACCGCACCGTGTATGTGGCAGCAGTTGTCGGCGACCATCATCTTTGGTTGCGGGAGGTTGAGGACATCGTGGCGCCGCTTGAGGCCACGCAGCAGCTCCGTGATCTCGGCATTCGCGCGTGTCTGACAGAAACGCTTGCAAACAGGGCGTATCAGCGTCAACTTTTTCAAAGTCAGATGGAAGTACTCACCCAAGCAATGATCTCGTTGCTTTCATTCAGCACAGTGAGTATCCCGCCCTTGATCTCCCTTGTCTTTTGCCCGTCCTTGTTTGTGAGTGTGGCCTTGTTTGACGCTTTGAAAGTGTTGTCGAGAGAACCGCATATTGCTGACAAACAAACAGTGAGTGTGTAAGTCTATTTGTGTATTTGGTCTTGTACTTACCAGATAGTGACTTCAAATACAGCGCGCTCTCATTCTGCCTGGTGCGAGTCGAAAAATCAACGAAGACCTCGGTTATTATCTCGTGTGAGATTGACTTGTTATCGTAGCCGAGCTGGTCATCTGGTTCTGAGAACGCTTGAAGCCCAGATCCTGCAGTCATGCCACCAGCGGCGCCATGGTTAAAGTAATGTCCGAGTCCAAGCGTGCGTGAGTCTGAGCTGTTTGAAGATTCGTAAGTGCTGACTGCTTCGAGATATTCCAGCATTCGGCGCTTATATTCAAATAGATGCAGCTCTATAAGTGCGTTGAGCTGCTGCATCGATGATGTAGCATGATACTTACGTCGGATGCGTTCTTCAAGACCTGCAGATGTCGAAGATGGCCGTAACTCGACGAGCAGGTCGAACAAGTCCCGTGTCAATGCACACCGGTAGAAAAAGATCGGTATGCCCCCTGCCGAGGTCCGAATACGTCAGATCAACTGACACAGGTCTTCTGCCAGTGCACAAGACTCACGGGGTATTCTCCAGTGCTCCCAGGACTTCCAATACATGGCACTGGTCGTCGTGAAGCAATAGCCCTCGATGCTCGAGTCCACCAAGTCTGAACGGTGAGTGGTGCTGTTTCTGGTCTTCGGCTTCGACTTTGACGTCTCCTTGCAGCGGTTGCACCGTAGTTGTGCACCGAGAGCCATCTCTTCACAGAGTATACCGTGGAGTTCTCGAGGTCCTTTGCTCGTCCATCCCTCCCAAGTCGTGTCCTTGTCAGACCCGCATCTCGGACACCGTGCAAGCTGTGGGTAGTAGAACGGGTGCACAATATTGAGTGGCTTGAGGTACTGTATCGTCGGATCAACGGCTCCACCACCTGACCGCTTCTCGATATGCAGGTAGGATGGAGGTATAAACCGAGGCCCAAGCAACGGTACGTTGACTCCCAGCTTGTTGGTCTCGCCTTTCTTTGACCGTCTTCTCGTCTTCTCCCACAGAAACTGGACGTACTCGACAATCTCAGACTCCCACTGTAGCTGAAACTGCGGATGTGAGTTGTTCATATGGCTGCGTGCCTCATTCCATGTGCTGACACGTTTTTCTACCTTTTTTTTAGTCAGTCAAAGGAGGTACTGTGCGCGCGCTTCAAGCCGTTCAAGAGAATAAACTCACGCTAACCCTCCAATTCTTCTCGAAGGTATTTTTCTCAAGAGGAGAGACGGCTGTCGAGTTCTTGAGAAGAGTAAGGATTGTTTTCGGTTCGAAGACCGACATGAGTGCAATGTGTGTACTTGGGGTGGCGGGGATGGAATGACAACGTGTTTTAGGGGTCGGGATTCTTTTACCTTAACTACTTCAACCACCACGCTGCCAATATTCAATTTTTTGTTAACTGTCGCACTGAATTGTTGCTTGATTTTATTTTCTAATTGGTGGGTTGAGAACATTTAATTTTCCTAGCTATCGTTCATTCAGGGAAGCAAATTCAAGCTAACAAGAGCTAGTACACAGTAATATACTCAATGACCCCACACTTGCATACTTTCTCGAAAACGGGTGCTGGCGCTGGCCAGACAAGCAAGATAAAACATACCGAGAAAGCTGTCACCGCCAACAGCAGCTCGGAGGCCAACACCAGGATTCCTCACATAGACCCTCAAATCCACACTGTGGATATCGCACAGTTCACGCAGTTCGGCTTCGAAGAGAAAGTGGCGAGACTTGCAAACCGCTCAGGCTTCCAGCCGGGCATGATCCGAGACGTGTACAAACACACGAGCACCTTCAAGCAGGCAGAAAACATTACCAAGGCCATGCGGGTCGCTGCTGTGAAGTGCGCTGCATCAAAAATTCGAAGGCGGGTGACACTGTATGGTGATGGTGAGTATGGTGATGGTGAGGACGGAGATGGAGAGGAGGAGGAGGAAGGGGAGGAAGAGGAGGAAGAGGAGGAAGAGGAGGAAGAAGTAGGAAACAAAAACGATGGGGACAAGAACGAGGACAAGGATGTCAAAGACGAGGACGAGTGAAATATGTAGAAAGAGTAAGTAGACATTTGTGTAAGAGTGATTGTGTAGGTGAGATGAAAGTAAGTAGACATTTGTGCGTGAGTGATTGTGTAGGTGATGAAAGGCAATGTAAGAAAGAAAGGTAGGTAGGGGGTGGTGATGTAAGAAAGAATTCGGTGGAGTAGACATTTGTGCGTGAGTGATTGTGTAGGTGGGATGAAAGAGTGATCGTGTAGGTGGGATGAAAGAGGTACAGTAGGTATATAAGTATATGTAGACATTTGTGAGTGAGTGATCGTGTAGGTGGGATGAAAGAGTGATCGTGTAGGTGGGATGAAAGAGGTACAGTAGGTATATAAGAAAGGGTAGACGAGTGAGAGAATAACGCACCATTGAACAATGCACCATGGTTGAGTGCGAGCGGATGTGTGAGGTGAGTGCGAGCGGTGAGAGGGATGTGCGAGCGGATGTGGGAGTGGTGAGTGGTAGGACGACGAGGACGACGGTCCAGAGCTGATAGGACGACAGTCCTAAGGAAGATAAGATGAATGTTAGTATCCAGTACAAGAATAGTATAGCCTACCACGATGTTTAGAGGTGGCATTTGAGCGAGAGAGGGACGTGCGAGCGGACGTGCGAGCGGATGTGGGAGTGGTGAGTGGTAGGACGACGAGGACGACGGTCCAGAGCTGGTAGGATGACAGTCCTAAGGAAGGTAAGATGATGTTAGTAGCATTCAGTACAAGAATAGTATAGCCTACCACGATGTTCAGAGGTGGCATTGACGCAACTGAGCGTCAGGCAACTGGAAACCAGGTTAGATTTGACTGTAATAAAATAAGATTTGATACGTGTTCTCACCGGTTAAAATTAAACGGGTGAGGAGTTAAATTAAGATAAGGACCAGGTCACGAACCACTTTGAATTCCATTGGGACAAAGTGATGGATCAGTGCGAGCAGTGATCATTCAAATGTTCAACGTTCAATATTAATCAACTGTGCCGGTATTATTGAACGCCTTAATTTAATTCTCATTGGGACTTTGTCTCACCTACTATGTATTTGATCGTCTTGACCGAAAGCCAGACCGAAAGCCAGTGGAAATACAGCAAACTCGGCGAACTGAAAGCACTGAAAAGTACCGGCAGAGGCTTCCCCCTGGGATGGTTTTGCGACTTCCGAAGGCCGACCCCTTCCAATTTCCTCGGCTCGCCTTCGGCGAGCCTCCCCTTCCCATGACCAATTTTTCCTGTCTCTTCTCAATCTTCCAGAAGTTCGCGCTTACGGCTTTCTCCGGATCACGTGCTCGGTCCAGACCCGCGCCTCCCCTGCGCCGGACCCAGCAAAAACCAGACCTTCCCACACACAAACCGAATCAATACTCAACAAAATCTGATTCGTTTCTCAAAGCTCTTACCTTGTTTCTAGTTCTCTCATCATCACTTACCCACAGTAGTCTCTCTACTACGTTCGCTCATCTCAGCATTCAATATTACTCTCCCCCGCCATCATTACCAATATTGAATTATCTCATCTTCATCTTGATCGAGCGACAATACAAAGGATTACTTATTCTCCGGAGAAGGTGTGCTAATAGTCCACACATAATATCACGTACATTCAAGCTTAATTTAAGCTTCATGCCTGAATAGGCTTCCGCTCGATGTTTGCACCATCACGATGGTGTCACATATACTATCATTCAGGTACTCACGTCCAAGTAATGCTCATAATCTTATTCCGAGGTTTCGGCTTTTGTGAATAATCCCTGCTGACGAAAAACCCGGCTCCGAGCGCAGTTGGGCATGGTCATGTGCCTGTACAAGCTGTTCAACTTCGTGGCCCACGCTGTTCTCAGCATTCATAGAAATGGCAACCTATAAATGATCTCCCAGTAGATGCCACTTCGAATCTACATAACGATGAACATATTCACCATCCCTGTACCCTCTCCATCAAGTCTCTGGACAACCATACATCTGGGTGGCGCATTTAACGTCGCTTGTTCATTTGCTGCATTATGGGCCCTTGTCAAAGTCCTGAGGATGCTTCGCTGGCGAATGAAGACGACTCAATTACTGGGTCCGCCTCGTACCAGCCTCGTATATGGCGTTTCGCGCGATCTCGCCATATCTCAAGATAGTGCTGCAATGTATGAACGTTGGACGACAGAATATGGAGTAGTGTATATGATTCCGAGCGTCCTCGGGCAGACTACAGTTGTTCTGTGTGACCCAAGAGCTATTGCACATTTCTACGCTCGCGAGACTCGGACATATGTGCATACTCCCCTGTCGTTGGCGCTTCTGGAGTCATCAGTATGTAGCCATCATCATCTTACCTCGTCTTTTTTATATCTCTTGTCAGGTTGGTAAAGGGTTGATATGGTCTCATGGAGAAACCCACAGAAGGTGCTTTTCAGCTCTTGTCCTTGTGCGAGCGACTAATTGACTTCCTGCGAATTAGGCAGCGGAAGGCCCTCACGCCAGCATTCAGTAATGCAGCCATTCGGAAGCTCACATCGGTGTTTTATGATTCAGCATACAAGGTGAGGATTTGTGGTGCGAGAAATGTCTCATCTCTGAACTTGATATAATGCCTTACAGGCCAAAGGACAATGGGATAATGTTATAGAATCGAGTAAAGATGACGATGCGGTCATCGAGGTCCAGAATTGGTGCGTAGCTTTTCTTACTTGCAAGTGCCATTCTTAATCGAAACGATTCAAAGGATGAATCATATATCGTACGCGAAGATATTTTGTCGTTGACGCCTCGAACTGACGGAACATTAGTCTGGATACGGTTGGCATTGCTGGTTTCTCCCATGATTTTGGCGCGCTCGATGGAAAGCCCGCCAGCGTGACCGAAGTGTTTGATACATTCGGAAGCAACCAAAAGGCTTCAGCAGTGAATGAAGTTTTTATCCTACTCGCATCAGTATTTCCTATCATTCTCAAGATTCCCTCTAAGCGGCAAAATCTGTTCAAGAAACTTAGCGTTACCATGGGACAAATATCTAACGAATTGTTGATTCGCAGCCGCCGGGAAAAGGATGTCAGCATAGGCGAGGGAGGCCAGGAAAATTCTATCATCGGATTGTTGAGTACGCTCTCTGAGAGATTCATCGTAGTCTCTTAATTGACGCGGCGATCAGTTAAATCCGAAGGTCAGGATGCCGAGCTTCATATGTCGGAGGAGGAAGTAATAGCTCAGGTCCGTGAAGACAATGTATCACAGCCATGATTTACGAGCTCACATCCCGCAGATGAGGCTCTTGCTTCTCGCGGGTTATGAGACAACATCCAGTGAGTCGGTTTCTTGCCCGCTGCTGTCATACTGGCTGATTCTCCATCTACAGTCAGTCTTACGGTGAGTTTACTGCACGATTGCGTCTGCACGCTATTAATGTGATGATCAGTGGGCGCTGATCGAGCTATCACGACACCCCGATGTCCAAACCAGGCTCAGAGAGGAACTACTTGCCTTTGGCCCTGATCCGACATATGACCAATTAAAGGCCAACCTTCCATACTTGGATGCGATTGTCCATGAAATTCTACGACTCCATCCTTCAGTGCCGGAAATCACTCGTCTTGTGAGTGTGCATGTCTACATGTGAATAGACACGACAACTTTAAGTCCGCAGGCAGCAGCGGACGACGTCATTCCCTTGAGCGAACCTGTGCGCATGGCGTCTGGCAACATGACAAATAGTATATCTGTAGCGAAAGGGACATTGATCACGATATCAATCGGGGCAATCAATCGCTCTTCGACAATCTGGGGACCTGACGCAAAGGAGTTCAAGCCTGACCGTTGGCTGACTGAAGACGGCATCAGTGGGAAGGCCAAGGAAGTCCAAGGTCATAGGCATCTCCTGACATTCATTGATGGCCCGAGGACGTGTCTTGGAAAAGATTTTGCAATCATGGAGTTCAAGGTGAGTGATGCGGATCAACCGGTTTGGGCGTTATTCACTGTGATGCAGACGGTTTTATCGGTTCTGGTGAAGAACTTCGTGTTTGAGATGCAGGATGGACCAGATACCCCAGTCGAAGTTGCGAGGGGGGTTTTACCTCGTCCACGGGTTGTTGGAGAGGATGGTACTGGAGTGCCTTTGAGAATCCGTCGGTATGAATGATTGGTTGCACTGCACCAGATTTTACTATATTTTTCCCCACTCATTCGCGACCAAAACCCTTGGTTTGCATTCAAATCAGAAGTATGTGCGATTGGTATTGTGGTATAGATACTACGAGAATCACTTGAATTTGTTTCAAGAAAACTATATGATACTTTATACCGACACGACAGAGTATAAGTTCGGCACTGCAAATGTTTAAAAGATCAGGGAATTAGTCTCCACCTAAGCGTCATATGTGAACGAATACGGTAAGCAAGGCAAAACGGTGTTTGATCTGTTCATCGGGTGTACCTCATCGGCGAGAGACTGAATGAGATTTTTGAGAGCTGCATATACAGCCTATAGGCCTCATCCAATTACCCTACTGCTCAAACATGGTTTCAGGGTTGATGTCAAGGTGGTAGAGAAATACGAATCGCCTAGGATTGTCAGGGGGATGGAGCGCGACTGCAGCTAGATGGAGCTTAATGGCCTCCCTCGTCCAGGTCAGATGGGGCGGCACATTCCACGAATTCGGTTGGAAGGCTGCTGGCAAAGTCGTTGAGACATGAATCAGAGAATGGCCAGGGAGACGCAGTGCGAGTGCTGCCCGGTAGAACTCGGTGGCCTCGTCCAAGTCAGGCAGAGCGCCCTGCTGGCTAAATCTGTCACAAAGGCTGACGGCAAGGTTGTTCATATAATTGGATCGAAGAGCATGGTGAGGTGGACAGAATATGAGTGTAGCTCTGTGGAGCTCGATGACATCTTCCAGTTTAGACAGGGTTCCGTGCTGCTGAAATCGGTCACAAAGGCTGGTGGCAAGGTTGTTGATATACTCCAATTGAGGAATATGGCCAGGGGGACACAGTGCTAGGGTGGCAGCGTGGAGTTTGATGGCCTCATCCAGGTCAGACGGGGAGCCGCCGCCTCCATCTGTCATGAAGGCTGATGGCAAGTTTGTTGAGAGTCGTGGATCGACCAGGGTGACCAGGGGAACGGAATGGAAGTACAACTCTGTAAAGCTCGATGGCCTCATCCAGGTCAGACAGACTCAGCACCCTGTTGCTTGAGTCTGGCTTGGAGACTGATGGCCAGATTATTCAGATACATTGACTGATCAGAAGAGCCAAGAAAGACCCTCCTGCAAGATCGCTGAGTCGTCATCTCTTGACATCATCTGCCATGCTTTGTACTGAAAATCATGAAGTTCAATAGATACGGCAAAGAATATCGAAGCAGGATTGAGCAGCGCGAAGTTATCTAGATGAGATTGCAAGAACACAAGCTCAATGTCGAGCGTCTGGATAATGAGTACAAAGCTGAGGATGATCGGAGCGCTACGCACAAAATAGCGATACAGCAGCTGTCGTGTCTGGATACGGTTATGCTCTGTAGAGTACGCTGGCATCAGGAATATCAAAGAGGAACGGAGGAACAATGGTGACAATATTATCTGCACCAAGGAGACGCAGGCCGACAATCAGCTCGACATTGCGGGTCTTCACCCTCACCAACTCGTCGATATCGGAAGTTCATTCAGCCTTGAAGAATCTGCACTTTCCATTGATTGATGGGAGGACAAATGACGTAACGTGCTTGTTGTATTTGTCTGGGAGTTGGCGTTATGGCGCTCAGCTGTTGTTTTATAGTATCAAGTTTAAGCTCCAAGGATCCTGCTCAATATTTGCACCATCACTCAGGTATTCTATCATTAACACTCCCGCCCACTCAGGTACTGGCTCACAATCTTATCTTGAGTCAGGTTTCGGCTAGCCTGTTATGAACCATCCCTGCTGACGAAGCCTAAACACCGCAGTCGGGCACAGTCCTGTGCCTGTACGAAGCCATAGCCCACGCGTTATCAGCATCCATAAGAAACGACAACCTATACATGACCTCCCAATTAGATTCTACTTCGAATCAAACATAACGATGAACCTATTTACCATCCCTGTACCCTCTCCATCAAGCTTCTGGACAACCGTACGTTCGGGTGGCGCAATTAACGTTGCTGGTTCATTTGCTGCATTATGGGCCCTTGTCAAAGTGTTAAGGATGCTTCGCTTGCGAGTGAAGACGACTCAACTGCTAGGCCCGCCTCGTACCAGCCTCGTATATGGTGTTTCGCGCGACATCGGCTCATCTCACGACAGAGCTGCAATCTATGAACGTTGGGCGACGGAATATGGAGTAGCATATATGACTCCGAGCGTCCTCGGGCAGACTAACGTCGTGCTGTGTGATCCGAAAGCTATTGCACATTTCTATGCTCGAGAGACATGGACATATGTGAAGACACCCCTTACATTGGCGTTTCTGGAGTCATCAGTATGTTGACATCATCATCTTACCTCGTCTGTTTCATATCTCCTCTCAGGTTGGCAAAGGGCTATTATGGGCTCAAGGTGAAACCCACAGAAGGTATTGTTCAGCTCTTGTCCTTGCGCAAGCGACTTACCTACCGCCTGTGAATTAGGCAGCGGAAGGCACTCACGCCAGCATTTAGTAATGCGGCCATTCGAAAGCTCACATCGGTGTTTTATGACTCAGCATACAAGGTAAGGATTTGCAGTGCGGAAAGTGCAGCATCTCTGAACTTGATACGTTGCAGGCCAAAGGACAATGGGATACTGTCATTGAATCGAGCAAAGATGGCGACGCTGTAATCGAGGTCCAGAACTGGTACGTAGCTTTTCTGACTTGCAAGTGCCATTCTTAATCGAAACGACTCAAAGGATGAATCGTATATCGTACGCGCAGATATTTTATCATTAACGGCTCGAACTGATGGAACATCAGTTTGGACACGGTTGGCATTGCTGGTTTCTCCCATGATTTTGGTTCCCTCGATGGAAAGCGCGTCAGCGTGGCCGAAGCGTTTGATACATTCGGAAGCAACCAACCTTCAGCAGTGCACAAAGCTTTTATCCTGCTTGCATCAGTATTTCCTATCATTCTCAAGATTATCCCCAACAAGCGGAAGAATCTGTTCAAGAAACTCGGCATAACCATGGAACAAATATCTAACGAGTTATTGATTCGCAGCCGCCGGGAGAAGGACGCGAATATCAGTCAGGGAGGCGAGGAGAATTCCCTCATCGGATTGTTGAGTATGTTTCCGAAATATTGATCGTAGTTTTTGATTAATGTGGTGATCAGTTAAATCTGAAGGTCAGGATGCCGAACTTCATATGTCGGCGGAGGAAGTAGTGGCACAGGTCCGTGGAGACGATGTATCACAGTCATGATTTGCGAGCTGACATCCCGCAGATGAAGGTTTTGCTTCTCGCGGGTTATGAGACGACATCCAGTGAGTCAGTGTCTTGTCCGTTGCTATCACACTTGCTGACTCTTCGTCTACAGTCAGTCTTACGGTGAGTTTATTGAATTACTTCTGCGCACTTTATTCATGCATTGATCAGTGGGCGCTGATTGAGCTATCACGACACCCCGATGTTCAAACCAGGCTCAGAGAGGAACTGCTTGCCTTTGGCCCTGATCCGACATATGACCAATTAAAGGCTCACCTCCCGTACCTGGATGCAGTTGTGCATGAAACCCTACGACTTCATCCTCCAGTGCCAGAATCCGCTCGTCTTGTGAGTGTGTATGTCTACATATGAATAGACACCACAACTTCAAGTTTACAGGCAGCGGCAGATGATGTGATTCCCTTGAGCGAACCTGTGCGCATGGCGTCCGGCAATATGACGGATAGTATATCTATAGCGAAAGGGACGTTGATCACAATATCAATCGGGGCAATCAATCGCTCTGCGGCCATCTGGGGACCTCACGCAAAGGAATTCAAGCCTGACCGTTGGCTGACTGAAGACGGCATCAGTGGGAAGGCCAAGGAAGTCCAAGGTCATAGGCATCTCCTGACATTTGTTGATGGCCCGAGGGCGTGTCTTGGAAAAGATTTTGCGATCATGGAATTCAAGGTGAGTGATGGGAGTTAGTAATTTCGGACATTATTCACTGTGATACAGGCGGTTTTATCGGTTTTGGTGAAGAACTTCGTGTTCGAGCTGCGGGATGGACCAGATACCCCCGTCGAAATTGTCAGGGGAATCTTACTCCGTCCACGGGTTGCTGGAGAGGATGGTACTGGAGTGCCTTTGAGAGTTCGTCGGTATGAATGATTGGTTGCGCTGGTTGACATAAAATATCAATTTGATCACTTTGCTTGAGATCATTAGGAATTTTGTCCGCTCATAGTACCTGTACCTAGGCACCTGCCACTCAGCCTGTAAACCAGACACTTTCAAATTGCACTCTTCTTGCTTGCGTCATGGTCGGGACTCAGGTTGCCAAGAAAGACATAGTTCGGATCGATAAAAGGTGCTATCAACTCATTTAACAGTTTTCTGTTATGATTAACAAAGAGATCATGTAGTTCTGTTCTGCCTCGTCTCAGGGAGTCCCTTTTAACGCAGTTCCAAAAGGCTCTCTGGGCAGGGATGGAGGCGAGATCGAGAAATATAGCACAGGAATTGCATACCGGGCATTTAGCCTCCTCGACATTATCTGTCGCATCCTTGAGCTTGCTGGGCATTCGTACGAACCTCTATCCTAAACCATGCGGAACCTGGATGTGTGCCGGAAGATTTATTCACGAGCGAGGTTATCTGAACGAAACGATGCCTTGGTTTCGTGGGTAGCTCTGCGAGGTACACCAGTACTGGACTTCACGTTCGGCACTGCCAACATTTCTCGGGACCCTGCCTACGCGTGGGATGAGCAGTCTTCGTGGGAACACGTATCCTACTCGTCAGAAAACTTCGACCGGATGGTGGACCATTTGGACTTCATTTATTCTAATGACCACGAAGCGGCATATGGCATCCTTTTGCTACTGGGTATTATGGGAGTGTGCTGCAGCCCCACTAAACGACATTTGTTCATCGAAAGGCTCATTTCCTGCATGGGCAGTAACATGCCTACCTATTTGCGCCATGCCGCTCTTCGTGCTGCTCACGGTGCGCGAGAAGAAATTGCCTCGATCCATGCCATTGATGATGCGAGGCTACGGGACATGGTTTTGACCAAGCTCTCCCCCACTATCCTGTCCATACTTTGTCCACACCGAGGTACAACACTCGCCAATGATGATCCTGATCCCTTTTTCAATCATGGCCACGACTTGTGCTATCTCGAACTTGTCTTTGCCCTCGCAAAGAATTCGGACTGGTACCCCCATTTGTCTGGGGATCGCCATATAGATTGGTGCATTAGCATGATTCCAACCTATTGCAATTCCGACATCAGTCAGCATGCCTTTTACATAGCTGGTATCCTCCTTCGAATCGCACCTGGACAGATGTCGGTTACATCGCTCGGTTCTATTACAGAGCAGCAGTGTTGGGATGTGATGAGAAGCGCATGGAGCTATATCCCAGATGATTTTCGCAACACACGGTGTTTCGAGCTCCTCGTTCTTGTGGACGGCACAAAGAAGTATATGCAGATTGCTTCAAAATCTGATCTCGAGCAGCTCATCACAAATGTGGATATTTTTCTTGAAACTCTGGAGTGGCGCCTGGCGAGAGCGGAGATGCAAGGTTTAGAGCAGGGAGAGGGGATCACTATTGCTGTGAAGGAGTTGAGGACTGCAGCCAGCAACATGCTGGAGAGCTTTGGTCAACAATCATTAGTCCCCTAATTATGACGGTTGCACGTTGCGTTAGATTGGAAGTCATTGACCGGGGAAGCGCGAAGTATCAAAACCCGGCACAGATTTAAGGTTTATTGGGCGGAGGAATTTCAAATGGTGATGAAATATCACCCGGCATCGCGGCACAACATCCTAATACGTGAAATAACATTATATTCTACATTGTTTTTGCCTACGGGAAGTCACCCAACTAACTGAGGCCTTGAGGTCTAAGTAGTGCTCACAATTTTATTCTAAGTCAGACACAGTTTCGGTTATGAATATTAATATTCCCTGATGACGAAAAACACCGGCTCCAAGCGCAGTCGGGCACAGTCCTGTGCCTGTACGAAGCCATAGCCCACGCGTTATTAGCATCCATAAGAAACGACAACCTATACATGACCTCCCAATTAGATCCCACTTCGAATCAAACATAACGATGAACCTATTTACCATCCCTGTACCCTCTCCATCAAGTCTCTGGACAACCGTACGTTCGGGTGGCGCATTTAACATTGCTTGTTCATTTGCTGCATTATGGGCCCTTGTCAAAGTGTCAAGGATGCTTCGCTTGCGAGTGAAGACGACTCAACTGCTGGGTCCGCCTCGTACCAGCCTCATATATGGCGTTTCGCGCGACCTCGCCTTATCTCACGATAGAGCTGCAATGTATGAACATTGGGCGACGGAATATGGGGTAGTGTATATGATTCCGAGCGTCCTCGGACAGACTAACGTCGTGCTGTGTGATCCGAAAGCTATTGCACATTTCTACGCTCGAGAGACATGGACATATGTGAAGACACCCCTTACATTGGCGTTTCTGGAGTCATCAGTATGTAAACATCATCATCTTACCTCGTTTTTTCTATATCTCTTGTTAGATCGGTAAAGGGTTACTATGGTCCCAGGGAGAAACCCACAGGAGGTGCTGTTCAGCTCTTGTCCTTCCGCAAGCAACTAATTGACTTCCTGCGAATTAGGCAGCGGAAGGCCCTCACGCCAGCATTCAGTAATGCGGCGATTAGGAAACTCACATCGGTGTTTTATGACTCAGCATACAAGGTGAGGATTTGTGGTGTTCATCTCTGAACTTAATACCATACCTTACAGGCCAAAGGAAAATGGGATACTATTATAGAATCGAGCAAAGATGATGATGCGGTCATCGAGGTCCAGAACTGGTGCGTAGCTTTTCTGACTTAGCAAGTGTCGTTCCTAATCGAAACGATTCAAAGGATGAACCATATATCGTACGCGAAGATATTTTGTCATTGACGCCTTGAACTGACGCAACATCAGTTTGGACACGGTTGGCATTGCTGGTTTCTCCCATGATTTTGGCTCGCTCGATGGAAGGCGCGTCAGCGTGGCCGAAGCGTTTGATACCATCGGAAGCAACCAACCTTCAGCAGTAGACAAAGCTGTTTTCCTGCTTGCATCAGTATTTCCTATCATTCTCAAGATCCCCAACAAGCGGCAGAATCTGTTCACGCAACTTGGCATAACCATGGAACAAATATCTAACGAGTTATTGATTCGCAGCCGCCGGGAGAAGGACGCGAATATGAGTCAGGGAGGCGAGGAGAATTCCCTCATCGGATTGTTGAGTATGCTTTTCGGAATATTGATCATAATTTTCTATTAATATGATGATCAGTTAAATCTGAAGGTCAGGATGCCGAGCTTCATATGTCGGCGGAGGAAGTAGTGGCTCAGGTCCGTGGAAACGATGCACCACAGTCATGGTTTGCGAGCTGACATCCCGCAGATGAAGGTCTTGCTTCTCGCGGGTTATGAGACAACATCCAGTGAGTCAGTTTCTTGCCCGCTGCTATCACTATCACACTTGCTGACCCTTCGTCTACAGTCGGTCTTACGGTGAGTTTATTGCATAATTACTTCTGCGCACTTTATTCATGTGTTGATCAGTGGGCGCTGATTGAGCTATCACGACACCCTGATGTCCAAACCAGGCTCAGAGAGGAACTGCTTGCCTTTGGCCCTGATCCGACATATGACCAATTAAAGGCCAACCTCCCGTACCTGGATGCGGTTGTCCATGAAACTCTACGACTTCATCCTCCAGCGGGGGAGTCCACTCGTCTTGTGAGTCTGCATGTCCACATGTGAATAGACACTACAACTTCAAGTCCACAGGCAGCGGCAGATGACATCATTCCATTGAGCGAACCTGTGCGGACGGCGTCCGGCAACATGACAGACAATATATCTATAGCGAAAGGGACATTGATCACGATCTCAATCGCGGAAATCAATCGCTCTTCGGCCATCTGGGGACCTCACGCAAAGGAATTCAAGCCTGACCGTTGGCTGACTGAAGACGGGATCGGTGGGAAGGCCAAGGAAGTCCAAGGTCATAGGCATCTCCTGACATTTGTTGATGGCCCGAGGACGTGTCTTGGAAAAGATTTTGCGATCGTGGAATTCAAGGTGAGTGATGCGGATCAGCCAGTTTGCATGTTATTCATCGTGATACAGACGGTTCTATTGGTCCTGGTGAAGAACTTCGTGTTTGAGATGCGGGATGGACCAGATACCCCAGTCGAAACTGTGAGGGGAGTTTTACCCCGTCCACGGGTTGCTGGAGAGGATGGTACTGGAGTGCCTTTGAGAGTTCGTCGGTATGAATGATCGGTTCCGTTGTACTAGCAATTTTCCGTCACTTATCCCCTACTGGAACCGTCGTATTGAGATCAGAAGAGGAATGTAATATGGGCAACGTCTAACTCTGGATACGCGATGGATTTGAAGGCTGGTGACATGAAATATTGGAAATCTTGCCGCTCAGTACTATACCTAGCTGCCAGGGCCACTCGGGCTGTAACACAGGAACTTTGTACTAAATACTTGAAATACAAAGCACTACCTTCCCTCGAGCCGATTCCCAACATGATAGAATACGTGTTCAAGTTCGAGCTACTTGGTAACGTCCCGTGCTTCACAAAAATCAATCGATTATCAATACAACCGTCCAGGATGGAAAAATTGGTCATGGGAAGGGGAGGCTCGCCGAAGGCGAGCCGAGGAAATTGGAAGGGGTCGGCCTTCGGAAGTCGCAAAACCATCCCAGGGGGAAGCCTCTGCCGGTACTTTTCAGTGCTTTCAGTTCGCCGAGTTTGCTGTATTTCCACTGGCTTTCGGTCTGGCTTTCGGTCAAGACGATCAAATACATAGTAGGTGAGACAAAGTCCCAATGAGAATTAAATTAAGGCGTTCAATAATACCGGCACAGTTGATTAATATTGAACGTTGAACATTTGAATGATCACTGCTCGCACTGATCCATCACTTTGTCCCAATGGAATTCAAAGTGGTTCGTGACCTGGTCCTTATCTTAATTTAACTCCTCACCCGTTTAATTTTAACCGGTGAGAACACGTATCAAATCTTATTTTATTACAGTCAAATCTAACCTGGTTTCCAGTTGCCTGACGCTCAGTTGCGTCAATGCCACCTCTGAACATCGTGGTAGGCTATACTATTCTTGTACTGAATGCTACTAACATCATCTTACCTTCCTTAGGACTGTCATCCTACCAGCTCTGGACCGTCGTCCTCGTCGTCCTACCACTCACCACTCCCACATCCGCTCGCACGTCCGCTCGCACGTCCCTCTCTCGCTCAAATGCCACCTCTAAACATCGTGGTAGGCTATACTATTCTTGTACTGGATACTAACATTCATCTTATCTTCCTTAGGACTGTCGTCCTATCAGCTCTGGACCGTCGTCCTCGTCGTCCTACCACTCACCACTCCCACATCCGCTCGCACATCCCTCTCACCGCTCGCACTCACCTCACACATCCGCTCGCACTCAACCATGGTGCATTGTTCAATGGTGCGTTATTCTCTCACTCGTCTACCCTTTCTTATATACCTACTGTACCTCTTTCATCCCACCTACACGATCACTCTTTCATCCCACCTACACGATCACTCACTCACAAATGTCTACATATACTTATATACCTACTGTACCTCTTTCATCCCACCTACACGATCACTCTTTCATCCCACCTACACAATCACTCACGCACAAATGTCTACTCCACCGAATTCTTTCTTACATCACCACCCCCTACCTACCTTTCTTTCTTACATTGCCTTTCATCACCTACACAATCACTCACGCACAAATGTCTACTTACTTTCATCTCACCTACACAATCACTCTTACACAAATGTCTACTTACTCTTTCTACATATTTCACTCGTCCTCGTCTTTGACATCCTTGTCCTCGTTCTTGTCCCCATCGTTTTTGTTTCCTACTTCTTCCTCCTCTTCCTCCTCTTCCTCCTCTTCCTCCCCTTCCTCCTCCTCCTCTCCATCTCCGTCCTCACCATCACCATACTCACCATCACCATACAGTGTCACCCGCCTTCGAATTTTTGATGCAGCGCACTTCACAGCAGCGACCCGCATGGCCTTGGTAATGTTTTCTGCCTGCTTGAAGGTGCTCGTGTGTTTGTACACGTCTCGGATCATGCCCGGCTGGAAGCCTGAGCGGTTTGCAAGTCTCGCCACTTTCTCTTCGAAGCCGAACTGCGTGAACTGTGCGATATCCACAGTGTGGATTTGAGGGTCTATGTGAGGAATCCTGGTGTTGGCCTCCGAGCTGCTGTTGGCGGTGACAGCTTTCTCGGTATGTTTTATCTTGCTTGTCTGGCCAGCGCCAGCACCCGTTTTCGAGAAAGTATGCAAGTGTGGGGTCATTGAGTATATTACTGTGTACTAGCTCTTGTTAGCTTGAATTTGCTTCCCTGAATGAACGATAGCTAGGAAAATTAAATGTTCTCAACCCACCAATTAGAAAATAAAATCAAGCAACAATTCAGTGCGACAGTTAACAAAAAATTGAATATTGGCAGCGTGGTGGTTGAAGTAGTTAAGGTAAAAGAATCCCGACCCCTAAAACACGTTGTCATTCCATCCCCGCCACCCCAAGTACACACATTGCACTCATGTCGGTCTTCGAACCGAAAACAATCCTTACTCTTCTCAAGAACTCGACAGCCGTCTCTCCTCTTGAGAAAAATACCTTCGAGAAGAATTGGAGGGTTAGCGTGAGTTTATTCTCTTGAACGGCTTGAAGCGCGCGCACAGTACCTCCTTTGACTGACTAAAAAAAAGGTAGAAAAACGTGTCAGCACATGGAATGAGGCACGCAGCCATATGAACAACTCACATCCGCAGTTTCAGCTACAGTGGGAGTCTGAGATTGTCGAGTACGTCCAGTTTCTGTGGGAGAAGACGAGAAGACGGTCAAAGAAAGGCGAGACCAACAAGCTGGGAGTCAACGTACCGTTGCTTGGGCCTCGGTTTATACCTCCATCCTACCTGCATATCGAGAAGCGGTCAGGTGGTGGAGCCGTTGATCCGACGATACAGTACCTCAAGCCACTCAATATTGTGCACCCGTTCTACTACCCACAGCTTGCACGGTGTCCGAGATGCGGGTCTGACAAGGACACGACTTGGGAGGGATGGACGAGCAAAGGACCTCGAGAACTCCACGGTATACTCTGTGAAGAGATGGCTCTCGGTGCACAACTACGGTGCAACCGCTGCAAGGAGACGTCAAAGTCGAAGCCGAAGACCAGAAACAGCACCACTCACCGTTCAGACTTGGTGGACTCGAGCATCGAGGGCTATTGCTTCACGACGACCAGTGCCATGTATTGGAAGTCCTGGGAGCACTGGAGAATACCCCGTGAGTCTTGTGCACTGGCAGAAGACCTGTGTCAGTTGATCTGACGTATTCGGACCTCGGCAGGGGGCATACCGATCTTTTTCTACCGGTGTGCATTGACACGGGACTTGTTCGACCTGCTCGTCGAGTTACGGCCATCTTCGACATCTGCAGGTCTTGAAGAACGCATCCGACGTAAGTATCATGCTACATCATCGATGCAGCAGCTCAACGCACTTATAGAGCTGCATCTATTTGAATATAAGCGCCGAATGCTGGAATATCTCGAAGCAGTCAGCACTTACGAATCTTCAAACAGCTCAGACTCACGCACGCTTGGACTCGGACATTACTTTAACCATGGCGCCGCTGGTGGCATGACTGCAGGATCTGGGCTTCAAGCGTTCTCAGAACCAGATGACCAGCTCGGCTACGATAACAAGTCAATCTCACACGAGATAATAACCGAGGTCTTCGTTGATTTTTCGACTCGCACCAGGCAGAATGAGAGCGCGCTGTATTTGAAGTCACTATCTGGTAAGTACAAGACCAAATACACAAATAGACTTACACACTCACTGTTTGTTTGTCAGCAATATGCGGTTCTCTCGACAACACTTTCAAAGCGTCAAACAAGGCCACACTCACAAACAAGGACGGGCAAAAGACAAGGGAGATCAAGGGCGGGATACTCACTGTGCTGAATGAAAGCAACGAGATCATTGCTTGGGTGAGTACTTCCATCTGACTTTGAAAAAGTTGACGCTGATACGCCCTGTTTGCAAGCGTTTCTGTCAGACACGCGCGAATGCCGAGATCACGGAGCTGCTGCGTGGCCTCAAGCGGCGCCACGATGTCCTCAACCTCCCGCAACCAAAGATGATGGTCGCCGACAACTGCTGCCACATACACGGTGCGGTGGCTTCTGCCATGCCTGAGACAGAGGCTAAGCTGGATGTCTGGCATTTTAGTGCAAGGTATGTAACTTCACCATGAGCTATACTACTCTCGCTAACAGGAACCCTCACCAAACGAAGATACGTTGCTGCAATCTTGAACACCAGCAAGAGCCCATTCCGTAGTGCCATCGCTGCCGATATTTCGGGTGCGATCCTCAAGACACACGCAGAACGTGGACGTGGAGCAGAGTACTGGGATCGTGGTGAACAAGAGCGGCGCCTTGTTGCAGCTTTTGATAGATGGGCTGAAAAAGGTGTGTGGTCAGCAGCGGCTCAGAAGGTAAGTCTGCCTGCTTCATTAGGAGTGGAAATGGAGTCTCACAGCGTCATATTCTGCTAGGTACATCAAGAACAACTTAAACACGTCCGAAAAGGGTGCCTCGAGCGCTCAGATCAAGACATCCGGTCTGATGGCAGCCGCGTTGAGGGCACCCACAAGGGCTGGAACTCGTTGCAGCGTGCCCAACCGAGTGGGATCGTGATGCTGTCTGCGCTTGGTCACGACTTTGTCCTCCGTCGAAACATCAGGGTTGCTTCCAGTAGGCGTCAAATGACGCCCTTTGTCAAATTCACTCACGGCTCCCATCACATCCAGCTCTCTAACCACATAGCAAGACTCTACAACGGACTGTGCGAGAAGGACACGCGGCTGCTTCCTCTACTACCAGAACTCCCAGATGTGGACTCCGGCGAGACCTTTGGACTTGTAGCGTCAGATAATACGACTACATTTGGTGGTTTGCTCGTCAAGGAAGAGACTGCAGACGCCGAACTCACACTCACACATAACTTTGAAGTTTGCACAGATAGCTTTACTGGTGGGACTATAGATTTTGCGACCGAAGCCAGCCGCAGCATCATGATCGAAGACTGGCAGATTGATCCGGCGCTCCTTGACCAACCCGCTACACAGCCGCTGCTGCCACATGCTACCAAAGTCGTACCTGCCTCTCCAAGCAAACGCAAGGTCTCTTGTGTCTCCTTTGACGCCAATGATGAGTTGGACAGCGGCAATACTTCAAAACGACCACGGACTTTGGTTTCAGCCGGCACCAAGACACTCGATGGCTACTTTTCTTCTGGTCGCGTTGTAATGCGACCCAGAGAGCCCCACAGGCCTGTCACAGAGGTATGTTGTCATACCACCATCCTTGATCAATGGTACTAACGAAAACTTCCTCCCAAATTCTCACAGGGTCATCCAGCAGTCACCAGCGCTGGCATCAACAACTCAATCACACCCGACCAACGTTACACGCGAAAACTTCCTCCCAAATTCTTGGAGGATCGCCCAGTGATTCCTGGTGCTACTGCAAAGGTATGTCCCACCACACCCGACCAGTGTTACACGCGAAAACACCCTCCTGAATTCTCTCATAGGATTGCTTCAGCGCTGGCATTAGCAACGCAGTTACCCCCAGCGCTGGCATTAGCAACGCAGTCACAGAGGTATGTGCAATCACACCCGACCAGCGTTACACGCAAAAACTCCCTCCTGAATTCTCTCTATAGGATTGCCCCAGCGCTGGCATTAGCAACGCAGTCACAGAGGTATGTCCCACCACACCCGACCAGCGTTACACGCGAAAACTCCCTCCTGAATTCTCTCCATAGGATTGCCCCAGCGCTGGCATTAGCAACGCAGCTACAGAGGTATGTCCCACCACACCCGACCAGCGTTACACGCGAAAACTCCCTCCTGAATTCTCTCTCATAGGATTGCCCCAGCGCTGGCATCAGCAACGCAGTTACCCCCAGCGCTGGAGTTACCAGCGATCACCCAGTGATTCCTGGGGCTAATGCAGAGGTATGTCCCACCACACCCGACCAGCGTTACACGCGCAAACTCCCTCCTGAATTCTCGCAGGATTGCCAGGTGATTCCTGGGGTTACCACAGAGGTATGTCCCATCACACCCGACCAGCGTTACACGCGCAAACTCCCCTCCTCAATTCTCACAGGATCTCCCCAGCGCTGGCATCAACAACGCAATTACTCGGTCTCAGCACTTGTTCTCCATTGCTACAGGTATTGATCCTCGCTCACTGACCTTTCAAAATTCAGACGAGTTCTACCTGTTTATGAACATGCGGGCCGAGTTCAAATGGGTGTCATACCAAATGACTTCGAAGCGCTGGGTGCTGGCAACGGAGGAGTACAACCGTCGTCTCACACAGAAAGCTGGCCGGTCAGTCATTCAGAAGAACCCACAAGCCCTCCTACGTGCGCTGGGTGACATAGAGCCCAAACTGATGAACCGCATCATCAGAGGTGAATATACCTGTGAGTTATCGATATTTCTCTTGCATCACTCTGTATTTTCTGACATCTGGAATATGAACACACAGCAAAGAGGAACAACGAGACATTTTGGCGCCACCATTGTTCTGTTGTACCTCTTGTCAAGGAGGAGCGAGGGAAAAAGGTCAGTTCACTCAAGTACAACATTTCGTTTCATGCTGAAATTTTTGCTATTTAGCCCCGAAAGGCGCAGACATGCTCACGCTGCCAAACGATCATGTACCCTGGCCCCGAAAACTCGCCACTCAACCACAAGCGGGGCTACTGTGCTGATGGCGTCAAGCAGGTGTCAAAGAACAGCAGCGAAGATCTCCCTCCCTGGCCTCAGCCTCAAGGTCTGTTCTCCGAAGGCCGCACATTCCATCCGCACGCATTTTTGTTGGCTGTTCAGCGTGTCTATGAGTACGTTTCCTTGCAGGGACCGGGAGAGATGGACTTGCTTGAAATGGAGGCCTTCGCGAAGCTGCTCGTCTCACGCACTGAGATCCACCAGGATGGTGCAGTGCTTTTCCGGCTGTTTACAGACTTCATCGTGGACCCATCGACCCCTCGTGATCGCATCGTTGTCCGCGATGACAAGCAGTGGTTGAGGATCAATTTCCTGCAGCAGCTGTAGTTTCGTTCGAGATTGGTGTTTGCATTTTAATTCATTTCATGCCTTTGTCTTCTTACAGATCGTTTACGCACCTAATAGTTTACTTTGTTCAATCACAATCATCGCAAGGTCTTCGCGCTACGAATGGTACTGTCTATTGCTCGAATCTGCGCGTCCCAGTCCTCGTCCTTGAGCTGAAAACCTTCGTCTTAGAGGCAAAACCTTCGTCTTAGGGCAAAAACTCAACGTGTCACGTGACGACGAAAGTCACGTGCTTCTTGAAAGGTCCAAACGGTCTGGCGGAGTTGGAAAAACGGTCAGACCGTTTGGACCGTTTGTCAGCCTCCCCTTCCCATGGCGCAGCTGCCGGAGACAGACCTTCGAAGCGTGATCGGTCTGAAAACGTGCATAGTCCAAGAACCCGAAACAAACACGAATTCAGACCAAAACACGCTGGAGTATAAAATAGGGAGGTGGGCGGGTGGACAAAAATTGTTGGACGACGCGCAAATGGGGATGAGCGCAGGGGACAAAAGAGAATGAGGCGCAGATTCTCACGCGCCTTAAGAACTCGGAGGCACGTTGAACGTGAGCTCGACTGTGATCGTTCTTCATGCGGTGAGCTTACAAAGGCCGTATTTTCAACGTTCGCAGGCTGACAATCCACTGGCTGGTCTCGTAGAGCTTACTTATTGGGAGGATGGATGTCACTGCATGGAATGCAGAAAGCATAATAATGCCCTCGTTACCGGTCCCACTACATTGTACAGGGTACAGGCTTAATAGTATTGATACAAAGTACTTGGGTTGGTCTTCCAAGCCGTCACTTCCATCCACATCGTCTAGCACTCATCTCCTTGGCTCGTCGCTTCTGGAACTTGATTTCTCGATACCGCCTGCCAGAAAATGACACCATGTCACAAGAGCAGCTACTGGGGTTTCTTTACACGTCGTGCTCAATCAACCTCGCCTATGTATCCCGCAACTAGTACCACACCCGACCAGCTGATACCAAAAGCATACATTGGAAGAAGACGAGCAAATCGACCAGAATGTCGATGCCCTAATAAATGAATTTATCAGCTTCTGTGTACACTACTTAATAGTACTTATCACTTCGAATCCATGGGCGTCAATGTTCTGGGAATGCTCCGCTTGGCAACAAAAAGGATAGCAAGGATAGCGCATACAAAGCTATATAGTGTCCATATTACAATATCAATCGCACATACCTCTTTTGATTTGAATACAAACCAAGGGTTTCGGTCGCGAATCAGTTGGGAAAAATATAGTAAAATCTGGTGCAGTGCAACCAATCATTCATACCGACGGATTCTCAAAGGCACTCCAGTACCATTCTCTCCAACAACCCGTGGACGAGGTAAAATCCCCCTCGCAACTTCGACTGGGGTATCTGGTCCATCCCGCATCTCAAACACGAAGTGCTTCACCAAAACCGATAAAACCGTCTGTATCACAGTGAATAACGTCCAAAGTTACTGACTCGCATCACTCACCTTGAATTCCATGATCGCAAAATCTTTTCCAAGACACGTCTTCGGGCCATCAACAAATGTCAGGAGATGCCTATGACCTTGGACTTCCTTGGCCTTCCCACTGATGCCGTCTTCAGTCAGCCAACGGTCAGGCTTGAACTCCTTTGCGTGAGGTCCCCAGATGGTCGAAGACCGATTAATTGCCGCGATTGATACCGTGATCAATGTCCCTTTCGCTATAGATATACTATCCGTCATGTTGCCGGACGCCGTCCGCACAGGTTCGCTCAAGGGAATAACATCATCTGCTGCTGCCTGTGGACTTGAAGTTGTCGTGTCTATTCACATGCAGACATGCACACTCACAATACGAGTGATTTCCGGCACTGGAGGATGGAGTCGTAGAATTTCATGGACAATCGCATCCAAGTATGGGAGGTTGGCCTTTAATTGGTCATATGTCGGATCAGGGCCAAAGGCAAGCAGTTCCTCTCTGAGCCTGGTTTGGACATCGGCGTGTTGTGATAGCTCGATCAGCGCCCACTATCATCACATCAATAGCGTACAGACGTAATCGTGGAGTGAACTCACCGTAAGACTGACTGTCGACGAAGAGTCAGCCAATATGACAGCAGCGGGCAAGAAACTGACTCACTGGATGTCGTCTCATAACCCGCGAGAAGTAAGACCTTCATCTGCAGGATGTGAGTTTGTAAATAATGGCTATGACACATCATATTCACGGACCTGAGCCATTACTTCCTCCTCCGACATATGGAACTCGGTATCTTGACCTTCAGATTTGACTGATCGCCGCGTTAATTAAAAGACTACAATAAATCTCTCAGACAGCGTACTCAACAATCCGATGATAGAATTTTCCTGGCCTCTCTCGCCTATGTTGACATCCTTTTCCCGGCGGCTGCGAATCAACAATTCGTTAGATATTTGTCCCATGGTGACGCTAAGTTTCTTGAACAGATTTTGCCGCTTAGTGGGGATCTTGAGAATGATAGGAAATGCTGATGCGAGCAGGATAAAAACTTCATTCACTGCTGAAGCTTTTTGGTTGCTTCCGAATGTATCAAACACTTCGGTCACGCTGGCGGGCTTTCCATCGAGCGAGCCAAAATCATGGGAGAAACCAGCAATGCCAACCGTGTCCAAACTGATGTTCCGTCAGTTCGAGGCGTTAATGACAAAATATCTTCGCGTACGATATATGATTCATCCTTTGAGTCGTTTCGATTAAGAATGGCACTTGCAAGTCAGCAAAGCTACGCACCAGTTCTGGACTTCGATTACAGCGTCACCATATTTGCTCGATTCAATGGCAGTATCCCATTTTCCTTTGGTCTGTAAGGTATGGTATCAATTTCAGAGATGCTGCATTTTCCACATCGCAAATCCTTACCTTGTATGCTGAGTCATAAAACACCGATGTGAGCTTCCGAATGGCTGCATTACTGAATGCTGGCGTGAGGGCCTTCCGCTGCCTAATTCGCAGGTGGTAGGTAAGTTGCTTGCGCAAGGACAAGAGCTGAACAGTACCTTTTGTGGGTTTCGCCCTGAGCCCATAGTAGCCCTTTGCCAACCTGACAGGAGATATGAAACAGATGAGAAAAGATGAGGATGATGTTAACATACTGATGCCTCCAGAAGCGCCAACGAAAGGGGTGTCTGCACATATGTCCGAGTCTCGCGAGCGTAGAAATGTGCAATAGCTCTTGGGTCACACAGCACGACTCTAGTCTGCCCGAGGACGCTCGGAATCATATACACTACTCCATGTTCCGTCGCCCATCGTTCATAGATTGCAGCACTATCTTGAGATATGGCGAGGTCGCGCGAAACGCCATATACGAGGCTGGTACGAGGCGGACCCAGCAGTTGAGTCGTCTTCACTCGCCAGCGAAGCATCCTTAGGACTTTGACAAAAGCCCATAATGCAGCAAATGAACAAGCAACGTTGAATGCGCCACCCGAACGTACGGTTGTCCAGAGACTTGATGGAGAGGGGATGGTAAATAAGTCCATCGTTATGTTTGGTTCAAAGTGGGATCTATTGGGAGATCATTTATAGGTTGCCGTTTCTATGGATGCTGAGAACGGCGTGAGCTACGAAGTTGAACGGCTTGTACAGGCACATGACCATGCCCACTGACTGCGCTCGGAGCCGGCGCCGTTGTTTTTCGTCAGCAGGATTATTCATAGAAGCCGAAACCTGTGTATGACTCGGATAAGATTGTGAGCACTACTTGGGCCTGAATGGGCGGGAGGGAATGATAGAACACCATCGGGATGGTGCAAATGGCGAGCGGAAGCCTATTCAGGCATGAAGCTTAAATTAAGCTTGAACGTAAGTGATACTATGTGTGGCCGCAAGGAGCATCTTCTCCGGAGATAAGTACCGTTAAGTTCGTGCCGCAGCCACAGTACTGTATGTCGTAATTCATCCCCACGCTCGGTGGCAGGTTACCACAGCATGTCCGAGGTACGCGGAAGAAAGTGCACGCTGGTCTCGTCTATTCTGCAGAGGTTTCTTATTGGGAGGATGGATGTCAATGTATGGAATGCAGAAAGCATAAGGATGCCCTCGTTACCGGTCCCACTACATAGCACGGGTCCATACTAGTAAGCGGTTTCGATCTTGCTGCGCAAACTAAACGACGGCAAAAAATGAACGTAATTCCAAATTGTCTACATTAATACAATGGAGTGAACGAGCTGTCCAACAAAATCAAATACCCACCACACCGCATACTTGTCCCGCAAGTAATCTAACCTTCCAAGATTCCCATTTCCCTCCACCTTTCCCAAAGCATGCCAGCTCCAACAGGTGAGTTAGCAGCGCCCTTCACGTCTTTGATGTCCAACAGTTCATATTCTCGCCCAAATGCAAGAAAATGGGCAAAGAGGGAGTTGAAATGTGGCTCTGAACGCAGATGGAGGATTTGAGGGTAATGCGCGTGATAGATATGTGCGAATACGCGAAGGAGTTGACGGTACACGTGTTTGACCGTCGAGGGAAATGATTGAGGGAAGTCGTGTCCTGTATGAATGATTATAGAGGGAGGCGAGGTAAAGTAAGAAGGCACTCACCAGACTTTGTAGGGAAGACATTTTCATCATCGAGAAGGTTTTGAATCCATGTCATGACATAGTCTATGTAGGTGGGCGCAGCAAGGTGGACGCTCTTGCGATCTTGATTGATCCATGTGTAGTTAAGACTGAAGGGCATATTTTATAGACGAATGCGCTCGGAAAAGGGATACACGTACTTTTGTCCAGCAGACATGGTTGGACATGATTGTTGCGTACAGCACTCCGAAATGACGCCATAAAACTCGTTGAGGTTGGTATAAAAGTCGAATACTAAGGCGCCATTTGAGACGGTTCGAAAAAATGATACTGATGGACATACCATTGACGGCTACCCACTCCATGATGTCAACATACTTCGGAAGAACGACGATGGTCTTGAAGTTGCCTTTGACGAGTGCTGCCTCTACAAATGGGCTGCACAAATAAAGAGGTTTTTGTGCTATAGGTGTGACTGGAGACGAAGGTATGGGTGGGGGTGGCATGTCAGACGAGAACGTCGAAGAGGTTGGTGTAGGCGAACGCTTTGGTCCGCGCGGTGTACGCGACATGGAACGACTATAATAGATTGTTGGACGGTTTTTACGACTCTGACCATGGACTCACCCTATTGAATTGAAGAAAGACATGATAAATGAAAGTTGAAAGTTGAAAGTTGAAAGAAGGACGATCAGTAACTTGGGTTTCAAGAGCAGAACTATCATATCCAAAAAAGGAATGGATGTATGTACGAACCGTGGCGTGGGAGTCTATAGCAGGCCTTGCATCGTCTGCAATTTCAAGGTCTTGCAAGGCTCTGGTCGTCATCTCTCTCCATATTACATGGTGGGCACAAGGCGAAAAAGCAAGGCTGCCGCAGCCGCAGCCACTCAGAACGAATACGACGGCGCCTCAACTCAAGGAACAGACGAGTTCAGTCATCCGCCACCATTCAGTATCCCACTACCTATCGACATCGATGTCGAAGCACTTTCAAGCTTGATACCAGAAGCCTCGTTTGCTACTCCAACACCTGAAACAATAGTATCTGTGTACAGGTTGCTTCTTGCACAAGTAGCCGAAACCAATGCCACTCAGAGAGACCTAGAGGAGGCGAGAGCCGAGGTCGAACGGAGGGAAGTGGAACTAGACCAGGCTTATCAAGATGCGGAGAACAAGACAAAGAGTCTTGAAACTTCCCTCGAAAACGTCCAGAGCCAACTCACAGTCACGAGGCAAGAAAAAGAGCAGCTTGGTAGGTATAGTTTGGCTGTGACACAATACACTCAAAGCTTATGTTCCCCGCAGCTGCATCGAAAAATGGTCTAGAAGCACAGATATCAAACCTCAGTACCTCACAATACACTTCGTCGACCGAACTTGATCAATTTAAACATCGCATCGAGGACGCTGAACGCGAAAAACGTGACCTTATGGGTGTGGTAAATAGGTTGAAGGAAGATGCAGCGCAGCGCGACGGTACGTTATTTATATTTCTTTCATAAATTAATCGTTTATTTCTCGCAGATGAGGTGCAAAACTTGCGCAACAGCCTTCGACAGGCACGTCAAGAACACCAAACACAGGAGACTCAAGTGCGCGAACTTCGCTCATCAGAAACATCCAGCAAGGTATGTATACTCTATTTGAAACGTGGCGTTCTTTCATCTAACGCACATTTAGTTCAAGATCGACTCTCTTACGCAGCAACTCCAACTTGCACAGTCCGAAGTTGAACGAGCAACCATCGAACTATCGTCCAAAATCGAAGAACACGCTAAGTACCGGCGCACGAAACATGCTGAGCTCGCGACTATGCAAGCCGCACACGACTCACTCACCCAGCAACACTCCGCATCGGAGAGCGCATTCAAAGCTCTCCAGAGCGCGCACTCGTCTCAAGCCCATCAGCTCACGCAGGCTCTTGCACGCGTACAGGATCTGACTGGACAGCTCGCAGAACAGGAAGCCGCGTTCACTAGTGAAGCGTCCGGGCTGCGACGACTCGTAAGCATCATGGAAGAACGCGAGAAGCAGGCGAAGGAGATTGTCGAGGGCATTGAACGCGAATGGGCAGGTGTCGGAGAACGCGCCGAGCGACGGGAGGCAGCTTTGCACGCTGAAGTCGAGAAGGAGAAGCGGGCCCGAGAGGAAGCGGAACGAAAAGTTGATCAACTTGAAACAGTCCTCGAGCGTATGAATCGTGGTGAATTGCCTGTCGCCTCCCGCGCAACACCCGTCCCAGGAACCCCTGCAACTCCTGCTCGCAATTCTGCTCAAGCGGCCGGAATGGAGGGTATGTTTGGCCTGAGCCCGACGGTCGCAATGGTCAGCAGAGCACAGAAGACTGGAAAGACGTTTACCGAGGTCTACGCCGACTATGTTCGCTTGCAGGATGAATTTGCGAAGAAGTCATCCGAGTATGATCACATGGACAGAACTCTTTCTGCAGTGTTAGCTCAGATCGAGGAACGGGTAACTCATATTCACACATTGTCAAAATGCTAGTCTAATCCATCTGTTCAGGCCCCCATTCTATCACAGCAACGAGATGAGTACGACCGCCTACAATCCGAAGCCGCACAACTTGCCTTACAACTCTCGACCGCGCTCACCGAACGGGAAGCTAACTCAAACGCATTCCAGGAAGCCTCGCAGAAGTTGAAGAAGTCTCACTCAGAGAATGAACTTCTGCAACGTCAGCTTGATGACCTCGGTCGGCAAGTTCAAACTCTGCTTAAGGAACTCGGGAGGCGCACAGACCCGTCCTTGCCCACGGATGTCGAGATGGAAGAAATGGAGCCCCTACCAGCTGAAAACATTGATGCTGTCATCACGAACAACCTCGTACTCTTCCGTAGTATTGGTGGGCTACAAGAGCAGAACCAGAAGCTACTCAAGATTGTACGTGAGCTCGGCTCCAAAATGGAGGCGGAAGAGCGTGAATACCGCGAAGCGCTCGACCAAGAGCAGAGTGAAGCCGTGAGAGAGGCGCATGAGGCAATTCAAGATCTAGCCGCACAGCTTGAGAGGCAGAAGAAGAGCAGCGAAATGACAATTCAGGCATACATGAAGGAGCG
The DNA here is from genome assembly GCF_016647785.1 of Suillus fuscotomentosus. Taxonomy (NCBI): domain Eukaryota; kingdom Fungi; phylum Basidiomycota; class Agaricomycetes; order Boletales; family Suillaceae; genus Suillus; species Suillus fuscotomentosus. The sequence goes on from NW_024539534.1 coordinate 378,690, forward strand.
GGATGCGTTGAAAGCCATGCTTGCGCGGGCTGAGCGCTCGGGACTGCATGCGGGCATCAACGGCGACATCAACGGCGTCACTGGTCCTATCAAGAACAATGTGGCTGCGGAACTTGAAGACGTGCAAGCTCAGTTCGAGGCTTATAAAGCTGAGATGGGCACGGATTCTGTGAAGCTTCGAGAGGAGTTACAGCAAGCGCATCGCGATCTCGGGCAGGTTAACGTTACGCTTGCCAAGGCTAATGCCAAGATCGAATATCTCACTGGTAGGCACTTTCACAGTCTGTTTGTGCTTTCGGTCGTTTGATTTTTTATTTAAGACCGTCATCGCATGGGCCAAGACGAAGCAGCGTTACATACCCGCGATCTCGACAACTTGACCAAACGCAATCAACAACTCTACGACCAGTATATCCGAATTGATATCGAGTGTAACCGAGCTCAGCAGGAGCTGTCCGGGGCTAATAGTCGTGTCGAGCAGTTGCGCAATGAGAGTGCAAACCTGCGTGCAGAGAAGAAAATATGGGAGGTTTGTCTTTTTTGTTGTGTTTACGAGAAACGTCGTGTTGAGTATTGTCATTTCAAGTCTGTCCAAGCTCGCTTGGTGCAAGAGAACAAGACCCTCTCCGTGGAACGGTCTCACCTGGCTGACCTTATGGCCAATGTGCAGAGGATGCATGGCGATCTTGAACGATCGGGAGAAAACGACCGCCGCCGCCTGGAAAACCAGATCCAGGCGATGGATGACCAGACGTACGCATCTGAATGTATCCTCTCGATGTAAGGAAAGGTTAATTGACTGTCACAGGAAAGACCTGAAGGCTCAGCTCTCGCAGGAGCGCGATTCAGTCCGCCACGTCACGCTTCAGAAGGATATCGACTTGAAGGACCTGCAAACCCGCCTGGACAAGACGGTATGCTTCATCTTCTTTGTGGAGATACACCGGTCCTTATCCTTTGCAGACTGAACAGCTATCTCAAGTTCGGGAGTCTCTCGTCGGCGCAGAAACCAGCAAAGTCCACCTCCAGGAGCGCGTTGACCAGCTTACACGCCAGCTACAAGGTAACGAGGAGAAGCTTGCCGTATACGAACGTCGCCCATCGGCTGCGAGTGGCGCTGCACCTGCTACTGAGCAAGACCTTCCACGTGAACAGCAACTCGAGCAGGAAGTCGCGGAATTACGGTTGGTGTCCAAGTACTGTGTTTGTAGCACCATACTGAACAGATCCATTCTAGGTCTGCTTTGAAGGTCGCTCAAGTTGATCTCGCAGCTGCCCGTAGTCACATGCAGCAATTCCAAGAAATTTCTCAAGCCAACGAAGCTGCCCTGTCAGCGCTGAATGCTACGCATGATCAATACAAGGCTGAGACTGAGGCGCAGATTTCAAAGAACGAGGTGGGGTTCACTCCAATTACCAGAGCTTTGGTTCTCATACCACTTTTTACAGCTGGAGTACAGGGTCCTGCAAGATAAACTGCACAGAGTGGAGGATGATGTACGACAGTCTGTTGACAAGTTCTCTGAACTTCAACGCACGTTCGAGTCGGAGCGGCTGGTTTGGACTAATGACAAGAAGACCTTGGAAGATACCATCGTCGACTTGAGCACCTCTGAGAAGACTTCTGAGACTGACCGCACTACTCGTGAGAGTGAAGTTCGTCAGCAGGAGGAAAGGGCACTCGTAAGTTGCCATTACTCTGTTGTTATCTGCGTTCTTAGTCTTTCTAGGCCGCAGAAGATAGATACTCGCGTGAAGTGATTCTCCATGCTGAGTCAATCAAGACCATCGAGACTCTCAAGCAACAATTATCCGTCACTCAAACTACCTCTAGGGAAAACCTGTCAGAAGCCGCTAATGCCCAAGCTAAGCTGGCAGCATCTGAGGGCAGCTGGAAGCAGCAAAAAGAGGCTTTGGACAAGGAAATTGCTGATCTTCATGCACGGTGAGTCCCTGATTGGACGCCGATCGGTCCTTGAATCTCATTCAAATATAGGTCCAGGGATCTGTCCGCACAGAATGCTCTTCTTCATCAACATCTTGAGACTGTCAGCACTCAAGCTACGCGTATACGTCAGGCTGCAGACTCCTCCGCTACAGATGACACTTCTGGTGACGCAGATATCGGTGGCGATGTGGATACCAAATTTTCGGAACTCAGATCTGTTGTGGCTTACCTGCGCAAGGAGAAAGAGATAGTTGATCTCCAGCTTGAGCTCAGTAAACAGGAGAACGTCCGCTTGAAGGCTCAGATCGAGCACCTGACTCAGAGTTTGCAAGAGACCAGGGCAACCCTTGCTGAGGTACGTTTGTGAGTATCCATTATTGTTGATCATCAATGACGCTGGCATCAGGAACGGGAACGGGCGATGGAAGCGGCGACTTCGGATGCTCAGCACGCTGAGATGTTGGAAAGGATCAACCAGTTCAACATTCTTCGGGAAAGCAATGCCACCCTCCGCGCTGACTGCGAGACTTATGCTAAACGTTCTCGCGAGCTCGACGCGAAACTACAGGCATTGTCTGCAGAGCTTGAACCTGTCAAGGAACAGGCTCGTGTGGCACAGGCAGAGCTACGAGCTAGGGATGCACAGATTACACGTCTTGAGGGAGAGAGCCGCCGTTGGCAAGAACGCAACGCGCAGTTGCTGAGCAAAGTAAGTGTTCGGAACCGTTCGTCTTTTTTCAGGCTGACGTGGCTTGGCAGTATGATCGTACTGACCCCGCTGAGATTCAAACGCTGAAAGATGAAATTGAAACGCTGAAAACTCAGAAGGCTGATGTGGAGAAATTGGCTACAGAACATGAAGAACGAGCAAATACCATCCAGGCCCGGGTACATTGTTTTTTTTTCAAATGATAACGCCCTTCTGACCAGTCTCAAGCTCTCGCGTCTCGAAGCTAATTTCAGAACCCACAAAGATAGCAACACGAAAAATGTAGACAAGTTCAAATCTAGCCTTGGGTTACTTAACAGCGAGAAGTCTCAACTCAATGCCACCGTTAATGAGCTCGAGGGCAAGATCAAAACTCTTACTGCCGAACGAGACGCATTGCGCACCACCTCGACATCTGATGCATCGCAGCAGTTGAACTCCCAGCTAGAGATGCTACGGCAAGAGAAAGTCGCTTTGGAGCAAGCGTTGGCCAATGAGAGAGCTGTGAAAGCCCAGGCGTCTGCCGAAGGTTCATCAGATCAAGCTACGCTCATTGTATGCTTTTTCCACAAGTCAAAGTTTTGTTACTTACCCTGTTCATCTAGGCTTCCCTCAAGGAGGAGAGAGATAGGCTTCTAGTAGAAAAGGAGGCTCTGAGCAAAGCTGGATCCTCTACTCTACCTTCCGATACTGCACACTCCTGGGAGTCGGAAAAGCTTGAACTCATAAAGGCGCGAGACGAGGCATTAGCGCGTACTAGTGTTGGTCACTTGGTTTCACTGTGCGAAGCTACACTGACGGCTTTTTTCAGACCTTAGACGATTCGGCGAAAAAGGCGTCCGATGAAATCAGGAACCTCCGTCAATCCAACGATAAATTCCAAGCTAGAATTCAGGAAATGCACCGAGCCAGAGAAAGGTTCAACTCGGAACAAGCAGCCGTTGTCGCCGCCGCTGTCGAAAAGGCTAAGAGTGAAATGACTCCTGGCGGTACTTCTGTAAACACTGAGGAACTCTCGAAGAAGCATGCCCAAGAACTGGAGGCTCTACGGGCTCAGCTGACTACTCAGCACGAGGCAGCCCTCAAGGCAGCAGTAGACGTTGCTACTAAGGCTGCCAAAACGGAGGCTGCTACTTCTTCTTCCGATGAGGCAACGAAAGCTGCTATTGCCGCTGCCATCGCTGCTCATGATGCAGAGCTCCAAGAACGACATAACGCAGAGTTGGATGCAGCGGTCGAGCGGGGCAGATTAGAATCGCAGGCGAAGAGCAAAATCAAAGATGGTCAGCTTGTTCGATCTCAGGTCAAGCTCAAGGATCTGGAAGCGCAAGTGTTGGAGTGGCGAAAGGCTGGTTTGATCCCCGAGGCTCCACCACCGCAAACGCCCACAGCGTCAACCTCCAAGATGCCACCCCCAGTTACTACTGCAGCTTCTACCTCACAACCAGTCACGGCTTCCACTCAGGTAGCAACTGCACCAAGTGCAACAGCCGTGAAGCCTGCCGCCCCAGCCCCAGTAGGCCAACCTGCAGCTGCTAGTGGAGAAAAGCCACCCACCAGTGGTGCGGTCTCACTTGGTGTTCCCAGAGGTGGCCGAGGCAGAGTTGCTCCGCGCGGCACTGGAAGAGGCATCAGCATCCGAGGTGCAGCTCCTGGTCGGGGCGGCGCTCCACCCCCCGCTGCAACTACCTCCGGTACTGCAGGAATGTCTATCATTGGCGCAGCTAGCAAACGTAGTCGAGAAGAAGATCCAGTTACAGACAATTCTCTGGCGAAGCGGGTGAAGCCTGCAGCGGAGACCACCGCACCAAAACCCCCTGTCACTCTCCGTCGCCCACCTCCAACATAGCCAGACCCTGCAGTAGTGTAGTACAGACTTGCATCTTACCATGACTCCATATTGTATCAATATTTCACTTGTCGATTCACAATTGTTATCACATCCTGTTTGTCATTTGAATTATGCTCGTGCAGATAAGCCGAGAGCATCACGCTCAACGGAACTACTTGGAACAATCAAGATACCTGTCAGTTGCTTCAACTAGTCTCCTCCATCGCCCTCCGTTCCAACTCTTCACTTCTTCCCACTCCTGATTATCAAAGCAATATTGTATCCACTTACATAGTCCCGCAACCACAAAGTCAGCGAAACATGGTGTATCCCCCATTATGAATTGACCGCCGCCGGTTGCATACCACCCATCTATGGTATTGCACGCAGCACGCAGTGTGTTCCATTGTTCCTCTCTTTTCTCGGGCGTTGCAAACTGCTCCCATGGAATGCCAAGTCGCTCCACACGAGTGCGAATATAATACTCCTTGCTCTTGGGATTAAGTTTCTGAGCACCTCTAAAACTGCCCAGCATGACAATGCCCCTTATGGCGTCATGCAGCGCAGTATGAAAGGCGTGCACCAGCGCGGCTGTGTTATGTGGCAGTACTTGCGGTGTATCGGGGTATTGCTCATCAAGGTATTGTGCAATCGCGAAGGAGTCTGTAATGAACCTATTCGTATTTGGATCCATGATGACAGGAAGCGTGTGCACGGGCGTTGGGGTTCCCTTGATGATACGCAAGGTAGTGGGCACAAGAGAATGTTGTTCGTAGAATGATTTGATCTCAGGGTACTCGAGCCAGACGGTCTGGAAGGGTAGGCCCTTGAAGGTGAGACAGTATCTATGTCATGTCAACGACGAAGAGGAACTCTTGAGGCGGGTAACCTGCCTTGTTTTCACCGTGTTTGGAGACCATGTCTGCACGATGCTGGGAATATCATAGAAGATAATGGGTTTGAGCCTTGGCATAGACATTGTTTCCACAATATCTACGTAGAGTACTAAGTAGTAGCACGGGGTTGGACTTTGCTAGTGATTGATGCACAGTTCTTAGCTAGGGAAAGCTGTCTGCCAGCGCCTAGATGCGGTTTACGGTGTCGAGTTGATTGATGACCGGTGACCGTTGCCGGCGACCATCCGAGGCAAAATCAAAACTGCGTCACGGTCATCATGAGATCTGTAGACTGTAGTGTACGTACACCTGCAAAATACCAGTCCGGTCTGAAATTTTAACACTCCAATGATAGCAATCCAGGTAGAATTCAAAATTCTCCACTACGATATCTCTACTGTCCCGACTTTCATGTCGTCAATACGAGTCATGTTTTTGAGTTGTGCAATAATACTGTGATCCGAGGCAACTCTCCTGTATTCTGTGCGAACCTCGCGCCTTAGCAAAAATGCGCTAAAAGGTTGTCCAAGGCGAACTATCAATCGCAACGCTCGTTCCGAATCAACCAGTCCATGCTCTTCGAAAGGCCCATCAGGCGAAACGTCTGCGGGGGATTCGGGCGGGGTCCAATTGCCTACGCTGTCCGTGTCATTAGGCGACTCCAGAAGACTATGATCCCACGGGCGAATGAGCAAGAACTGAGGCGTTCGAGGGATTAATTTTGTCGGGAGGAGCTCGTCTTCCGTGGTGATAAGTAAGTCTTGGAGTCCGTCTGTCTTGACTTCATACGTGATACGTTTATCCTTGCCTCGGGGGCTCATCCGTCTAATTGTGGGACGGAATGCGATGCAAGGCAGATGTAGATGTTTATGCGCAAAACGGGGAGCATGGAGGAAGTCGAGTTCGCTGTATAATTTCCCAGCCGATTGTATAATCCCAGCTTCTCGTAGCAACGAGACTGATTCGGACAGCTTTTCAGGAGATAGAGATGGGGATGTGTGCGGTGGAGCTTTGTATGAAGACATTTCGGCTGGCAAACAGCTGTTGAATTCGGATGGTCTTCCAACCCAGTCCAGGGCGGTAATGTCGCCATGGTCATTTATGATCTCTTGCAAGAGCCGCCCAAGGGCTTTTTGCTTCTTCTCCCCGTAATCAACGTGTGAACGGAGGTTGAAGACGCCAAACAAGGAGTAGGCAATGTCTTCTTGCCGTGTGGTGGTACGCGAGCATGCCCATTGGAGTGTCCTTCGGGCATTTTTCGTCCCTGGATGGAAAGAAATGAGAGCCTCTCGGTCTATGCATGTAGCATCCGCCAACTCCTCTATGATCTCAATGGAATGCTTGTGGTTGGGAGAGCGATTGTTAAGATACAGGGTCCAATCCTTCTGATAAAAGAGGATGCATTTCGAGGCCATAAGTTCTTGAAATGTCCATCCTCGTTCGTTCCAGACACTCTTTGCCAGTGCGCCAGACTTGGAGGAAGGTGGAACATCCGAGAGGTAAACGATGGTAAGTGCTGCATGATGATACCAGACAAACATGGAGTTGATCGATTCGCCGCGCTCAACATTGTCGGTCTTGTCGATGCAGCACGTATCCATCCAGGCCCAGCGATACCCCGCTTTGCGAGCAATGCTGCAGAATGATTGCAACTTGACGATGCCATCAACTGGACGCAACTTGTACACGACCTTGCCCTGAATTTCTTGAAACAGTGACTCCGACGCGTCCCACCTGTGTGACAGCATGACGCAACGGAAGTATTTCTCCACTACTTCTCTGATGTGCTGCTCATGCGGGTCTTCACGCGGGTCTGGACGCGTCATTACGAATCGCAGAAGTTCGTTGTACTCGGTGCTTGTCTTAAACGCGGTTATTTGAGCCTCTCGGTCACATAAAATACCACGAGTGGTGTCTAGCAAACGAAGTGGGGCGTTTTCGAGTTGGGTGTTTATTGATTTTTGGATAACGGCTTCCGCTTCAAACGGACGGATGTACTGCTTGCGCAGGTCTGGGGAAAGAGATGAGCATCTTGACGGATGTAGAAAATTTTTGGCTTACTTCGTATGTGCAACTCAGAAGCACCCTCCAACTTGGAGAACATGCTGTTGAAAGCATCGATAGCCTCATTAAAGCGCTGTGTGGCATGAAGAGCAGCATGCTTCAGCTGATATCCAATATAAGACGAAGGCTCAAGTTCGATGACCTATGCATTACAATGAGCATTAGCCACACAAAATAGATGTCATCGCACCTTTTGCGCATCCAGGAGTGCTTCCTCCCATGCCCTCTTTTCTGTATTCGCCTTACAGCGGTTTAAAAAGATAGTGAAGGTTCCACAACCGAGGTCAATAGCTGCCGAATAATCAGCGATTGCTTCGTCGTAATCGCACGCATCGAAGGCAGCATCTCCGTTGGCAGCAGAGAGCGTGCTGCATTCATCCTTGAAAGCTGAGTGACATACACGTGAGGATTGCAGTATGAATAATATTATAGAAGACCTACCAGTGGACCAATCGAGGCAGCTGGCCTGCGTGATTTCATCACTCATATCCATCATGTGATGGTACGAAACAACGGCATCTCGAAATCTACTCAACTGAACGAGTGCATCGCACCGTTTCTGATTTGCGATTTTCCACGAGGACTTGATGTCCCACCCGAAAAGCTGCGTAAAGCACCAGTTGGACATGAGAGACATGAGAGGCTGCATCATATCAACGTACCACACATAAGTCCTCACATATGGAGTCGACGGCCGGTTTAGATGAGAGAGCGCCAGTGTTGATAGCAACAGAGAAGTGCTCGGCAGCCTCACTGTGACGCGCGTCATTGAAGGCATTTAGCCCCAGTTGGACATTTAGATACGCCTAACATGCAAAAGTCAAGATAATCAGTATCGACGAGGTACAACCGAGCTTAATTGAGTCGATATTCACCTCGGCCATACGACAAGCAAGAGTATCAGCACTGTGACAGGCGGTAGCCAGCTCGTGGACACGCTCCATTGCGTCTTCGTGTTGATTTGCATTAAAAAGTGCGATGGCCTGAAAACGGTTGGGAGTAAGGACTATGAGAGAACACACTGACATGCCTTTATTAACAGAAGAAAATGGATGGTCTTCGAATCTTCGTCTGCAAATATGAACGCGAGGTCAAATGCTTTCATTGCGGCCTCGATCCGGTTTTGTCCGCAAAGGGCAATGCCCTTGGAAATACAGCCCATCAAAGAGGGCTGGATGTCGAGAGACTATGTGGCCAATTAACCTATGTCAAGGAGGAGAAAATGCGACGGTGGATCTTACCATACGTGCATCATCAAGCGCGTGGTCCCATTCGGATTTCTGCGCCATAAGAAATGAGCGATTGGCGTAAGCGTAAGAAATGTAGTTGATTTTGGCGGCAGCGTTGATCGCCCGTGTCAGTAGCTTTTCAGCCGTAGGCAAGTCCCCATTTATGAACGCATTTCGGATTGTCGTGTTTATCGTGAAGGGCTAGATGAGTTATGCTAGAATCAAGTTATATTACACAAGTCGGATGGAGACTTACCTTGGATTTAGGCAACGCGTCCTCTGGTATGGCCCACTTTGAGACACGCTTATCGGTACCTCCGCTGAGGATGTGCTTGCCATCCATGGAAAAGGTGACGCAGATGGGATAGCCGAAGTGCTTGAATATGGCGATGGTCCGTGGATTCGAAAGCTGCCAGAGCCGGACATGGCTATCTTCGGACGCAGAGGCGATCAGGGTCCCATGGGAATTCACAGCAATGCTATAAATCGCGCCAGAATGGCCTGTCCATGGGTCACCGACCGGCTTCCAAATCGATGTATTCCACTCCCGTATAGTAGGATCTTTAGCATCTCCCCCTGAGAGAAGCCTTGTACCATCGGGTGTCCACGCTAGTGAAATATTACACGACTTTGAAGCCTTGAAGCCTGTAACACGTATCATTGTGCGTGTATCATATATTTGGATATCCTTGGATGTCGCGATGGCAAGTTGTCCGCCAGACGGTGAATACCGAACGCAGACGACTTGACTATCCAATTGAATCGGACTTCCTTGCAGCTGCCAATTTTTTGTGCTCCATAGTTTCGTCGTCATATCTGCTGAACCGGTCGCGAGCATTGTTCCATCTGGAGACAAGTCTATCCAGCGTATAAAATTTGCGTGTGCTCGAATGTCTCGAGCAGTGAGGGGTTCCCCAGTTTCTCCATTCCAAGCCCTAAATTTCCCCTTTAATACACCGCTTACTGTGATTTGCCCGTCTCGTGATATCGCCAAACCCACCACCCAGTCAGACGGCTGGTCGGACTTTGACTTCGAGTCATGCGCCTGCTCGGACTCATGCTTATGTCCCTCCACGACTTGCAACACAGTCCCGTCCTCCAAGTTCCACATACGAAATTTATTGTCTTTCGACCCCGTCACCATACGCAGTTCATCGGGGAACAGTGCAACTGAACATACGTCGCCTTCATGGCCTTCAAATGTTTGAACAGGTATGGTCGTTGGAATGATGGGCTCGGCTGTATTCGCCATTATTATGAAAAGTAACGGTGTCAAGCAGAATCGAGGTAGATTTGTGATGGGTAGGCTGGCTGCAGAGATGCGATGTGCGTGTACTGGGCATTTTATACATTTTCACTAGAACTTGATAGATGAGGGGCCGAGTCCCGCGGCGACCTTGTTATGAGTGCCCCAAAACGCACGCACCTTGTTTTTTACAACACCTGAAGGCCTGATAGCCGAAGGACGTAGTAACAGGGCACCCACAACAGCCTACAACTCGTTGTTCCATAAGTGACAAGTGTTGGTGTGAACTTTGCTATCGTAAGTCCGTGATGTAACATAAAAGCGGTTACGCGACTCGGTATCAATTGTCCCCACAACCCCCTTAATTCGTCTTCTAAGAGCATTCTACTCTGCCCGGGCCCAAAGTGTCGTATTTATCGATACAATTAACATGAGGTGATGTATGTAAAAGTAGGTGCTATAGCAGTACTAGCATTATTCGTGTAACACCGTGGGCTGATGGATAGATGCATTTATCCACCATGACTAGCCCGCGAGACGTCTTTGCCGAGCAGATGTACACATTAATCGTGGAAGTACATCCCTCGCCTTTTGCCCCGCAGCAAGCGCCCTCGTGACATCCAACGCAAGCCTTCGACTTCGTTCCCAATTCATTGTCTGGTGCACGTCTTCTGTATCTTCATCCAATGGCTCACGCCAGCGCTTCGCAGGAATATCTCGAACTGCTGTTCCCGCGACTTGTTTCGACGTCGAAAAGGAAGACAAACGAGATGCAGGTTTGAATTCCCGGCGGACCATAGTCGACGACGGACCATTGTTCTGCGCAGAGATAGAGTGAGACGGAGACGAGCCAAATGCGCTCGAGCTCATATCTTGCATGATGGATACCGACCGTTCTTTAAGCCGAGATAGCCTCCTTGATTGTTTTACTGCATAGGAGGGATCAACCAAATTTGGACGAGCTAGACACAGTTTCTCAGCTATTTCTTGTCGGTTTCGTGAACGAGGGCTCAAAGAATTTTCTGAGACAACGAGAGAATGCCGTGGAACCTTCGGAGACGAGGCGAGGCTGATAGTTGAAGTGTTACCCAACAAAAGAGGTTCTGTTAAAGCGGGTGCGATAATGCGCGGCGAAGTTAAAGTAACGAGGACGGAGGGAGAGGACGTTGCAAGGGATTCATGGCCTCGGCATTGAGAACTGATCTCTAGTTGAGGAGGGGATACAAGTAACGGAGCCGACTGACTGGATGCAAGGTTTCTAGGTAGGATTGCGAAGGGACGCTGCTCATGCTCGTGAGACGGTGACATTGATTTACCGGTCGTATCAAGAAATGGATCTGGTGATGGAACCCTAAACGACCTGTAGTATGGATGTGCCATATCATGGGGGCCATCGATGGATTCCTCGGTCTTTCTACACCGGAGGGCGGAGACGAGAGAAGTGACTTGAACTACGCCACTGTGTTCTGTCTCAGGAACATCGCTGGTATGTTCTTCAAGTCTGCGGCGTTTTGTCCTGTGACCATCGCTGTGCTGACTCTGAATCTGAGCTAGAGGGAGAGATGGATGAGGAGAATGCTTCTGATTGGAAAGACTCTTAAACGGCTGATAGCACTGCGATGGTGGAGCATCCGATGATGCTTGGGAAAAGACGTCTTTCCGAGATGTTTCAATGCTCTGCTGATTGTACTCTGCACTCGTGTCTTTGCACATCCGAATCAAAACATGTTGCACTTCAGGAGACTTCAGGGAGTTAACATCGAGTAGTTCAGGTAGCGATGACAGTTCTGCCTCGGTCATGACTACATCCTCCAACGATGCGATCGGAGATGTACATGCACTCATGGACATTGTGGACTGCGCATGGGTCAGGGATTTGCCCTCGTCAAGTTCATCAGGGGAACGGAGAATTGTGAGCGCATGCCAGGACATTTGGCCAAATGGGTCAGATGTCCATGGAAAAGGGACGGGTGAGGAGCTCCTGAGTGCGTGCGGGGAGGAATGTGGGAGCGAGAAATCTGTGATCTCAGCATTTGTTTGACTTGCTATCTCCTTGCCTTTCCCCTTGACATCTCGCAGACGCAGCACAGGTGACGATACTGGTGTAGGGAGGCTCTGATCAGCGGAGACCGTGATATCTGGGACAAGCGCTGTGTCGGTAGTCTGTATAAACACCGGGACCTGGACGCTGCTTTCCAATACCGGAGCCTGAACGACAGCTTCTGACGTTGCAGCTGCAGTGAACTGTTCTTGCACAGGACCCAAGTTTTTGGTACCGATGATCTGCGCATCACTCCCTGATATGTGCGACGGGCTCGACGACAACCAGCTCTTAATCGACCCTTCCATGCTGTAATCCCCAGCAAAGAGCAGGCGCGCAGTCCTGGCATGTGCATCAGACCCATCATAGTAGCTTGATTCATCCGAGCCTTCCACAGAACGTTTCACCTGCAGGCGGGTTTTGGGAGTCCTTTTGGGAGTTTCCGGCGCAGAATTGTTCCGGAACAATAATGGGGATGAGCCTCCATACTCAGAACGTGGATTCGGTAGACGCCCGAGTGCTCGATCAACAATTCCCTTCTCCTTTGGTCCTAACCACCCTCTAAGCACCTCCAGCCGTCGTCGCATACTCCCGTCATCCGCCCACTTCCCTGCTTCGAGCTCAGCAGAGTCGCCCACAAGGTTTTTCATCGCCGAATCTGTATCGGCGAGATTGAGGGAGGCAAGATCGAGGACGCTGGGATGCGCAATTACTAGCGAGCTAAACTCATTTGTGATGGGATCACCACGGTCATAGATGGGCGGTGCTATGCACTCCTTGAACATAGCGTTCATCGCAGTCCAGTCGAGACCGCCGAGAGCAAGCACAAGGGTATTAGGAATCAACCGACGCGGGCGGAAGAGGGAGACAAGGTTGAGCAGTTCTGGTAAGGGAGAATGTCGTTCGAGAGGTACGAGCTATACGAATGCCAACATCAGTGTCTTGTATCAACCGAAGTCAAAAATGGAGAGGAACGGATCAAGGGTGAGAAATTGCGTGATACCGACCAAGCGATCAATATCCTTCCCCATCGCAAGACGTCTTCGTACATCTATGCAATAGCCTTCCCACTGCGCACATCCCATAGTGACAGGATTGATGTATACGACCTTCCTTCCCTCGATGCTCCGTGGCGCTAAGTCATTCTTGAAGTCGAAACTGATTCCAGTGAAGACACATAGCAAGTTTTACCATTCGTAAACCATCACAGATAAGTTAATGAACACGACGCAAATCACAATATGCCATTGGTGAGCGAAGTCGATTAATAGAGGATGGAATAACATACCTGGGTACATCTACGAAACTACACCGCTTAAACCGTTCGCAAGCATGGAAGCGAGTGCTTGTCGCGTTGCGAGTGACCAGCATACGAAGAAAGGGGTCCGATATATGCGTGTAGACCGCATATTTGTATTGATCGACATGAATCTGGAAATGTAGATATGTCAATAAAACAGAACCCTACGTGTAATGGCAGAGATGACACGGCAGGTGACATATGAGGCAGCATGGAACACAGTAAAAAGGATCATGCAAGCAGCATGTAAGCACATATATGTGCCATGGCAAGACGAGAACCGTTAAATACAAATTGCAATGATTTCCGAAACGAACGAAAAGATCACCCATAACATATAGTTAGAAGTCGTAAAAATGGATGTTTGCCTACCTGACACTGGAACGCCCGTGCGATGCCCTTGAGCACGTCCTCGTATCCCCAAGTCCACGAGTTTATGAAGAAATAGGTATCCTTATCAAACAACGCAATGAGCTCGACCAGGCCTTTGACTGCGTTTTCCTGCTCACGTTCGTAAACCATTGACTAGTCTGACAGTATCTTGTATAATCACCTTTGTGGGAACAACAGTTCCCTTCAACATGCACGCCGTGTCCAAATAGATCGCATGCAATGTTTTCGTCAAGCTTGCTGTTTGGCCGCCTCGCGCTATGAGAACACGGAGATCTTCCTCCGTATCCGGGATGTATGGTTGGAGAAATGGATTTCGAGTTAAAGATTTTAGTAGCCAATGTTCGGCGCGTACGTCGCCCGTGTGAAGAATCGTGCCACGAGGACCTTCGATGAGGAACCTGTTGTGTAGGGATGAGCGGTAGGGAGAAAACATATAAAATGAGACGCACATAACGGAACCCGGACAATGATTTGCATTGATGAGCGTAATGATCACTGTCTCAGTCGGTGATAACTCAAATTCAGTTGGAGTATTCAATGGAACTGCGCGCTTTATGTCAATGCATCAGGTCAGGACACGAGCGTGAAAAGAGCTCTCGGACTCACCAATAAATCCCTACTGAATGCTCCACCCTCAAGCTTCAAATGAGCAAACGTCCTCATTGCAACTTCACCTGCATCTTTCTTTGCGCGCTCCGGATAAATCTCATGCCTCAAGAGCATCTCTTTTGTATCAGGCGAACATAGTACCCGTGAAGCAAATGATTTTGAAGATAGGCCGATAATGTGGTCGGTATGGGAGTGGGTGAGGAGATATAATGCCGGTGTGTTGTACGGAGCTGGAAGATGAGCTGTGCAGGTGAAACAATCAACACGGATGGGATAAGGGAGTGCAAACGAGGCATAGGGAGTTCCTGGGGGCATCTCTGGGTGTCTACGACAGGAGAGAAAGCATCTAGGAGAGAGTTTTGTGGAAAACTAATTCAAGTTAGAAAGGGTCACAGAGGTGTGGACAGGAGGTGACCAAAGAAGGATTCCAGCCGTGGCGGATGATGATAAGTCACGTGCCACGCGTTTTTTTCTAATAATTCAACTGACTGTCAGTGACTCGTCACTCTGGCACCGCGGCGTCGGACTCATCTGCTGTCGACATAGATTTACTTTCTTGCTCTAGAGTGGTCGGCGATAGTCTCCTCGGTATCGATGTGTTGTCAAAAACTCACACCAACTTAACATGGATGAACTTATCCAACGTTGGGGTACTATAGAATCCCGGGCACCCACGGTGATCGGAGAGCATCGTCGAATTGTGAGTGATAATTCAATCACATATCTTCGACTTGTTATAGGAACCGCATATACAGGCCAGATAGCAGGTACCGAAATATTGGGCATATCTACTGCCTGTTGGGTATAGGCCTTGCCGCCTCACACCCTCCGCGGAACTTTCCTCACAAAAGCCAGATTGATTGTTATGAGGAAGTGGTTTCTGGGCGCATACGAGTACTCGGTATCATGGATCGATGATGTTTAAATGTTTATGGATGACCGGGACCGATTATTATCGGTAAGGCTCTTCAAACTTGATATTATCTTTCTGAATCCCATATTAATAGATTCCCTTGCAAACGGTAAACCTATATACTCAAGGTACTTCCAGAAGCAAATACCAGTCTGATGAACTTCTGGATGCTCACGCCACATCGATAAGGACCCCCATCAAGTCTACGCCCTAGTCCAGGGTACGAGTCCCCACGTGGAGACTGCGTGATTTTTGAGTCCAACCCCTCTGAGAATTACTAGAAATACGGTATCTATTCAATCCAAGTTGCACTGAATTGAACATCCCGCCGGAGATCCGCGTCCTGTTATTCTGGGGCAGTGGTGGACACGCGGATTACTCGTGGCTGATATATCCGGTCTTCGTGCCCGAGTCAGGAGGCGAAGTAATAATGCTAGTAGCGGCCCTTTGAAACAGTGACGTTATTAGTTCTATCACATCACAATTCCAATACTGTTCTTTGTCCTTTGTTCAAGTACTTCCAAGCTTGACATTCCTTCCTACTTAAATCCCTCTCTCATTCTCTCTGCTGCCTGCCAGTGCTTTACGAAGGGTATAAATCACAATGGCGCTATCTCGTTCAGCTCGTATCACACTCTTGCTTGTCATTGATATCCTATTCTTCTTCTTGGAACTCGTCGTCGGTCAGCCACATCTTTAGCTATAACTTTGGTCAATGATTGAATTCACCCATCAACAGGTTATGTTGTCGGTTCCCTGGCTCTCGTCACCGATAGTTTCCACATGCTCAAGTAAGTATCAACCTTCAACCACATGATATTTCGTGACCATGAATGACATTGGTAGTGATGTGATGAGTTTGGTTGTCGCTTTGTATGCTATTAAGGTTCGAGCCAGACCCGGTCTTTATCTAGTGAACATATGTCTTAATCATATGTAACAGTTGACGGGAAAGACCGCCGACCATTCTCGTTACTCCTATGGCTGGCAAAGGGCCGAAATTCTTGCGGCTTTAACCAATGGTGTTTTCCTACTTGCATTGTGTTTCTCCGTTAGTCTGCAGGCAGTGGAACGCTTCTTTAATATTGAAGGTCAGTTCAACAAGCATTTCACTGCATACCTTCACCACTACCCTACCATCAAGATGTATCGCATCCACTTCTCGTGGTTATAGTGGGATCTTGCGGTCTGGCCTCAAACATTTTCGGATTTCTCTTGTTCCATGGTACTGTCGCACTATTTCAACTGCCTCATCATATTCATCACCCATATCTCAGAACATGGTCACTCTCATTCGCATGGTCATTCTCATGGCAACAAGGAGATCAACCATGTACATGCATCACATGCAACACACGCCGTCGTCAACGACAACCCCACTCAGGACTCATCGGCCACAGTTCGTGGTCGCACAGGATCTTACTCCTCGATGTACGGACACCCAGCCGCTACCCGAGCTGCAGTTTCACAAGCCGCGCAGGATATTGCCATAGCTTCCCCTAGTTCACACCAGCGAAACGCCTCATCATCATCTCGTTCTATCCGGATGGTTCCTGACGGTTCGGTAGAAATAAACATTACAGAGACTCCTCTCAATAGCAAGCAAGGCAAAATCGAATCCTTCACGATAGAGGCCCCACTTCCGAGTGGTCACAGTCACAGTCATGGTCATTCACATGGGTCAATGAATATGCGCGCCCTAATGCTTCACGTCATGGGTGATGCTCTCGGAAACATCGGTGTGATTGTGACAGGTCTCATCATCTGGCTCACTAATTGGAGTGGTCGGTTCTACCTCGATCCTGCAGTCAGCCTCATCATCACTATTATTATTTTCACATCTGCATTACCTCTAGGTATGACACTCCTAGCTGTGTTCTAACGCGGAGACGCTAATTCATTCCACTCCAGTTCGGAATGCCTCGTTCATCTTACTCCAAGGAGTTCCACACACTGTATCGCTCGAAGACGTGCGCGATTCCATCCTGAAAGTAGACGGCGTCCTATCAGTACACGAGCTTCACATCTGGCAACTTTCAGAATCCAAGATCGTCGCATCCGTACATGTCATGGCCTCGAGGAATCACGATTTCATGCCTATCGCCGCGGACATACGCAAGGCTCTGCATCTGAACGGCATTCATTCTAGCACTATTCAGCCGGAATACCATTATCGTCCTGCTATAACCAGTGAGGATGATCTGAAAGTACGCCACGTGTATGCTGCTGGTTGGTTAGAACTGATGGATTTCCAGACATCTGTAGATTCGCCTTGCTTGATCCTCTGCCCCGAAGACCAGCATTGCGACCCCCTGGAGAACTATTGCTGCCGTGAGTGATTTCCGGTGTCCATCATGCGTCCTCATGCTGATTCATTCCTCAGCGCCGCCGCCGCCGCCGCCGCTCAGTGTGTAGACACAGCCGTAATACTTTTATACCTTATTCTACGTCATTAGAGTCCACAATGTGATTAGTTATTTTGATTCCATCATCGATGCGGGCGATTTGTAACCTGTTTTAATACACGTGTAGGCTGTATCATTTCTACTTTCAAACACTGGTCACTTCTTCCATGTAACCTCAATCCAAATGCAAATCACGAAGTCCTTCTCTGCAAAGCCTTCCACCCCTTCCTGAGACCCAGATTTTCAATGATACTCGCAGGCATGCAGTATACTGGGTCAAGGTCCACTAGTGCCGGGTATCCCAATAATGACAGACCTGTCAAGAAGACAGTTCTGAGGTTGGTTCTGAGATTGGAACACCTTACACACCGGCCAAGCCAAACATTGTATGGAAGATATCAGGCATATTGCCCGGGCGGTCGGCAATACCTCCTGACTCGGTGTTTTGCGCAGAAAGAATGAAGGCTTCCAGTTTACTCGAGTCTATCCATGTAAGCTTATTAAGGATAGAAAGGGCGGATGACACCCAGAAGCTATAGCAAACCTGTAAACAGAGAATCAGGAACACTGCAGGGCAGTCATGTGCACAGAAACTCACATCCTCCAGCTTTTCAGGGCGTCCGTTAAGTCCTCCATTTGGTAGTTGTCGCTCCGATAACCACCAATACAGTGTCGGCTGATCGACCTCATCCAATCTGTCCAGAATAGCAAGTGCCGCAACGCAAACAAATACTATGGTGCTCCAACATTCCGAGATCATGTATGTGTTATAATGCTCACCTCGTGAAGCATGGCTTTCCGCACCTGCAACAGCTCCAAATCCACCATCGAAATTCCTGCAACGTTTGATATAAGCGACCGTTTTCTGGATGTCCAGCTTATCAAGCTTGCCGAGAAGCGAGAGAGCGTTGACTGCACAATACAAAAAACGTGTATCAGTTTCGCCAAAGGCATCGCCTGCAAAACTTCCAGAAGGTTGCTGCAAAGATAAGATGTCTGAGTCCATGTCAGTGATGTAAACCATTCGACAATAGATAAACAAGGCACATTTCACAACACGGTCAACATCGACTCTATTGAGCGCATTCTGCATCGACAAAATTTGTATTGCGCTGAGAGTAGAACGTAGGTGCACGTCATGATCAGGGTGAGCGCTAAAAGCGCCTGCGGAATGTGAGCTCGAGATGGCATGGATCTCTTGATGGGAACAAACCTGCCTCTTCATCCCAGCAGCTCATAACGAAATCTATCATCTCATCGCGATCCAACGTATCCCCATGTCCCATGATCAAAAGAGCAGTCAGGGACCAATACACTGCGTTCATCCTTAGGTGAGCCGAGAGATCATAGGACAGCTCATGCTTGCTCTGCTTGAAAGCTCAGAGATCAGTTCGCTGAGTAAGAGAAGAACCAACATCTCCACTGAGAGCTCTGATATATGCAACATGTTGGGGAACGAGCAGAGAAGTGGACATTGCGATATTGTTCGAAAGACTTTTCGAGCTCCGGAGCCTTCCGTACGACGGCGTAGATGGGGTGTGCACTGTAATGGCATCGAGCGTGCACGCGTACTACTCACTCATGTAGACGAACACGTGTTCTTGGCTTTACACAGCAGACAATTATTGACCCCCGCTGGCTATCTCTCTCTTGCCCTCAAAAAGTTTAACACCCTTCACTTCTCCGACACTGCCCTTACCCACAGCTGCAGCATCCATGTTCCGCTCTGCCTTCGGAACACCCAATGCATCCAATAGATTCCGCGCAGCCTCGGGAATGAAGGGTTGCAAGCATATACCAGTGACCCGTAGAACTTCGAGCGAGAGAAGGTAGGACACTTGTGCGGCTTCAGGCGGACTTTGGATTGACCAGGGCGCGGTGTGTGTTAATGCGCCGTTCGCCTTTGAACTCGTCAGCGGGGTTGAACACGAAATGAACAAGACTGTGCACCTCTCTGAGGACAAGGATGATGGCATCGAGCGCATCCCCCACCTCAAACTTCTCCATACATTGTTCAACTCTTCCCTTCAGGTTACGTAGCGATGATAGCACGTCACCGTTGGGGCCATCGAGGGACTGATCAAGGAGCTGAACAAACGTGAGTTGAGGCACAGACGCTACACGTTTCTGGATTGTTCTCGAGGTGATGCGTAAGAAGAAGTTGCCGAGCAAACTACGGATTTCGTCCTGCAGTGCTTCTCGAGTTGTTCAGGAGACCAATCTTGGAAGTCAAATAACCTTCGTAAATATGCGGGGAAAGAAAAAGGTAGATAGCCGTACCAACATCGTCTCTGAAACGACCACCAACGCGTGCCATGTAAAATCGGACTGCATCCACACCCCACGTATCCATGGCATCGAATGGATCCGCTACATTGCCTATAGACTTCGACATTTTGCGCTGCTGTGCTGTCCAGTGTGCATGCGCAAGAAGTGTATGCGAGAGCGGCATTCCCATCGCGAGGAGCATAGCAGGCAGGTACAAAGCATGAAAACTTGATTCCGGTATCAGGTATTATTGATGAAGCCCGGCGTACAACGAGACATACCGAACAATATCCTTCCCAATGACCTGGATGTTAGGAGGCCACAGTGATCCTTGCTGCTCAGCAGGAAATCCAACTCCAGTGAGATACACCGTCAGTGCGTCGAACCACACATACATAGTATGCGACATGTCGCCTGGAACGGGAATGCCCCAACTCAATCTCTCCCGCGGTCGTGAAATTGACTAGGTCATCAAGAGGTTCATCTTTCAAGGTCTGAATCAACCTTTCTCGGTGAGCTGATGGGTATATTGATTTTGGATTGGTAGTGTAATAGTCTAGCAAACGTTCCTGGAAGCTGGAAAGACGGAACTTGTAATTTGACTCGCTGGACCACTCAACTGCAGAGCCAGTCTCAATGGAGACAGGAGTTAGAGAGGAGGGCAGATGAGTGATCTGGCTGTCGGTATAGAAACATTCATCAGAAATGGAATACCATCCAGAATATGTGCCCTTATAGATGAGATCTTGTGCGGTAAGAGTGCGCTATGTAGTATGAATTAAGAACGTCGGGTATTGAATAAGAAATATACATACCCAAACGTGTTCCACAGCCTCTCTATGTCTAGCTTCGGTCGTGCGCAAAAATACTGTATTACTGATGTTGGCACGATTACCAAGCCTCTGCAACACATTTTGTGTCAATGAGTTTGAGAAGAGATAAGCCGGGACACACACGAAACTGCTCGCTGAGAGCATCACAGAGTACAGCAGGCTCTATTCCGCGGTCCTTGGCGGCCTTTTGTATTTTCAAACCATGTTCGTCTGTTCCTGTCAGGAAGTGCACCAGTCGGTCCGGCTCAGATATGCGCGTGAAGCGAGCGAAAATGTCAGCAGTGACGAGTGAGTATAGATGGCCTATGTGCGGAGCTGAGAGACATTAGTTGAGGAGTTATGGAGGAAACAGGGTAGACACCTGCGTTCGGATAGAATATTGGTGTAGTAATGTAGAATGGCTTGCTTGCGGAAGTATCAGTGGCTGTAGCGAGAAATCGACACAGAGCAGGTAACCGTGATCTACATGAGATGTAAATGGGAGTCCTGGTTGGAATTTTGCGGCAGAATAACATTCAGGCAGGCTTATAGAATTGTCGCGTTCTGGCGTTGTCTTGCCTTATTGAAAACTAAAGGTTATGTCAAACAAGTGCAAATTGACCCCAGCCTGAGTACTAGCATGGTGTCAAATTTTAAATATTGTCAAGAACCTGTTTTACTCGGCTTTTTGACGCACTCTCAGAACTATGCCATTCGAACCTTCAGATCCTACTCTAACGAATTCGGAAGAATAACGCAGCTTTATTCTATCTCTACTGGTATCTCATCTATCTGCAGGTCGCAGAGTGGACTCATAAATCACTGGGTAGTAGAATGCTCAGGGATGATGATGTACCATAGTCAAGCATTGCCGTCCCAAGGAGGCCAGCGCTTGCCGCGGAGGCTTGCGCCGCGCGTTAAACATCAGTTGAATCTTGACGCCCGAGTCAATCACGGTAACGACAGGAAACGATGATCGTTTCACCAACTCTTTATGATATCATAATGTTTATTTTTTCAATTTGATCGTTTGATGCCAGCTACAAATATCAGCCATGCCACGCCATCTGGGCTGCTCAGGACAACGACACTCTTTGCTTCTGGTTGGGACCACCGACTTGGATGTCTTCAAACTTTCAATATTCATTCAGGCCTTTTTATCCATCGACCTGGAATAATGTAGGAAGCGGGTGCCCGTCATCAAACTACACATCATTTAACAGACGTATTAATGCAGCACGGGCGAGATTCAATAAGTGTATCCAACCACTGAAACATGTACGACCTTATGATCTGTGGGAGGAGGTACAATCTGATGCATCGGCTATGATCCTTTCATACAGCTGTGCTACTCGCATAAACTAACTTCCGTAACTCAGGAACAACAGGAAACCACAAGCAAGAAGTTATTCTCGGCGAGGTACTTGTCGTACATGGAGTTATACCAGGGAGGATGAACCACCTTGTAGCATGTCACAAACCTCTGAGCGGTCTCTACTAACTCTAATGGTGATCTGGACTCTGACTCCACGGTGCGCTTAAGCGGAATCCAGTAGATTACTTTTCTGCAGATACTGGCTATTTGCTCGTCCCCGCTATGTCGGACGGTCGAGCTTCATCTTTGCCGCGTCCGCCCCATGTCAAGTCTCACCCATGCCGTATCAAGGCCGTATCAATATAGCTCAGTGCCGCGTCAACATTTTAGCATCCTAAAGCGGATGTCCATCTGCAAACTACTCATCATTCGACAGACGTCACGGTATCAACGCAGCACAGGTAAGTTTCAAGGAGTGTATCCAACTACTGAAACGCGTAGGGCCCTATGACCTGTGGGAGGAGGCGCAATCTGATGCGTCAGCTATGGTCTTCTCCTGTTTAAAAGGCGCGCACTTCAGCTGCTAACTCCTCAGCCCTCTTACCTCCTTCGCTTTCACGGCTCACCCAGGTGCAGGCAGTACGTTCATTTTATCCCATCCGATTGCCTTCTACTAACTTCACCATGTTACAGCCTATTGTTTTTGAAAAACTTCGTACACTCTCATTCAGCTATTAACTTTTCATTTTCACATACCTCGACCCGCCGTTGATTTCCAAATATTCACGAGCCTCACTCATTCAAGACCTTCAAGACCATCATGCGCTTTGCTGCCCTTGTCGCTCTCGCTGTCGTAGCCTCGACCGTCCCAAGTTTTGCAGCGCCTGCCCCATACTCGTACGTTCCTCGCAGACAATCGTTGAGCAGTCCCACTGAATGCATTTACAGTCTTCATCGAATCACTTCCAGACAGGATACAGCGTCAACGGATGACAGTACGATCGCCGATACATCTGTACGCAACGGTTTCGCCACTCCCCACATAGGGACAGTGATCCTGCCAGGGGGAAGTCTGTCCCTTGATTCCAAACGTGACACCACCTCCGATATCGTTCAAGCCATCGCAGCAGCATTAAACGAGTTGCCCCCCGCAAGGAAGCGCGATATCACTGCAGACATCACTGCCGCGCTCCAGACTTTCCTGCAAGAAGGTAGCTCTGTGTTGAGCGATATTGACGTCAAACGTGACACTACCTCCGACATCGTTCAACCCATCGCAGCAGCGTTAAACGAATTGCCCTCCACAAGGAAGCGCGATATCACTGCAGACATCACTGCAGCGCTCCAGACGCTCCTACAAGAAGGTAGCTCTGTGTTGAGCGATATTAACGTCAAACGTGACACTACCTCCGACATCACCGCAGCGCTCCAGACTCTCCTGCAAGAAGGTAGCTCCGTGTTGAGCGATATTAACATCAAACGTGACACTACCTCCGACATCACCGCAGCGCTCCAGACTCTCCTGCAAGAAGGTAGCTCTGTGTTGAGCGATATTAACGTCAAACGTCAAGCGGACTCCATCCTTCCCGTCGAAGAGCGCAGCACTGCGTCGACCTGGCTCAAAGATATCGGGAGTATCATTAGCCTGGGATCAGGTGTTAATGAGATTGTGAACGCCTTTGACGGCAGCAACAGCAGTAGGCGGGACTTGAGCCAAACTCCTGACGGAGTTGATGTCAATGGAGCTTTGGGTGAACCAGCCTACCAATTCGAAGACCGCAGCTTTACGATCCCCTCCAGTGTCTCAAGCATTTTAGGGAAGACGGCGGGGATTGTAAGTGCGGGAGGTACTATTGCGACAATACTGTCTGCCCTTGATGGAAGCAGCAACAGTACGAAGCGCGAGCTTGACACGGGCTTGGGACGCGTTGATGACCGGAAGCGCGCCTCCTCTGATATCGAAAGCATTCTCCAGCAGATCATAATTGCTTTGGAGGGTGCTGAGGACGCATTGAATAGCACTTCTACCCCTCTCTCTACCAAGCGGTCTACCAGTGATAACGATTTTTTCGGCCTTACAGATATCATTACCCCAGAGCAACTTGACGAGCTTAGCTAATTCATATCACACATAGTATTTTGTGGTGCATACATTTAATACCCTGGACGGTAGTTTTGATACTTGTTAGCCCATAATGATAATGATACAGGGGATATTTGGTATATTATGACAGACTGACATGTTCGCATTGCGCAAGAGATCGTATGGGAAACACCGGGAAATCAGATGGCGAGTGATTTCACCAAAAGTTCGAACTATATTATGAGCGCTTGAGCAAAATCCGGGGTCTTCTCAATCCCTGAAGCTCGAAGGCCTGATGACGTGCACGGCTGTACATACAAGGAACGAACGACGCTCAGCGTGCAACTGTATAGGGAGAAAACGCGTATCTAAGTTAATTCTTGAAGACATCATGCGTGTGCATGAACACTGGTACTTACTGTACGTACAAATCTGCAGTTGTATCATAGTATATGAAGTAAAAATCAGTTCCCCAGAATTAACCCACCATGCATTTTCTGATCTTGTAGTCCGACGTGTGCTATGAAGGTCCAATTGAAAACACCACTTTAGCGTCCTGTCCTCCATGACCAACAATCCCAACGGGATGAATTCACCATCCTTTTTGTTAGTGTGCCCTATATTTGCCGTCCCCACCACTATGCGTTTCAAGGAATGAATGGATTTGTGACCATCTATGGCCAATAAAAGTATTCAGCACGAGTTTCTGGAGGCCTGGCCATATCTGCTCTGCAGATACTTGTCGTACAGCTTCGAGTAACGAGGAAGCAGCCCACGGCCCTGTCAAATTGAGGTGTGTAACACCGGGAAACATTAATGCAAGAGTGACGATCATCGAGGAAAAACGCGCGTCATCGATGCGATGGATGCCTAGGGTGCGGAGGGTGGGGTACTGGTGATTACCAGTGAACGACTGATGTGAGGGAATGTCGACCACGAGACCGTAGGTTACCAATGAGGTGAGGAAAGGAAATGAGGCGAAAACACGCATGAAATCGTTGAAAGTCGTAATTACAATCTCTGATGGTATATCTTTTGTGAGGACTAGAGTTGTGATTGTCGAGTTGCAGGCATTTATGGCAGGACGTATCTTCATGTTGGTAACCTCGAGGGTGGAAAGCCTTGGAGTGCAAGGCTCGTCGAAAAAGAGGGCCCGCGACCAAAGATGGACTTGCATCTTAGAACCATATAGCCTCACACATTCGAGGGATGGTAGATATGTTCCGTAACGCGTAACATAAAGCAAAACAAAAGAGAACATCGGTTCCACCAGTTCAGACCGAAGAGTGAGTGAGCGCCACCGACTTGCATAACGGAGAATGATGTTCAGTTGAACAAGTAACGACTGTGGTGCAGCTCTTGGGAACGGTGTTGGCCAAGGACATATGTCGACATTAATAGGTATATCCAAAGAACGAAGAATACGCGTTAGAAGGAATGATGGTGTTTCCTCCGGGCACACAGATATATGGGACCATAGTGACGGATTAGAGATGACTATAGTTCGCCATCGCATGGACACATGCGACACTGTCTTCTCCAAACTATCGCCTCTCCCATCTATCTTCGTCTCACCCCCGTGCTTTATTATTTCCACGAGGATCTCGTCTGGGAGACGGAAGAGTGGAGCAAGGTCATTCTGATGCTCCTCTCCTTTCCTCGAGCACGAACGAGCAAGAGGTACTTGAACACCCTCGGCGGGTTGCTGGCATCCTTGTCCCTCCTGTCCACTCAAATCCATAGCTTCAAAGGTTGTTTCTGATGCGTGTTCCGTATCTCCCAAGCTACGCGGTCGAGCTGTTAAAATGTTTAAGATGACATGCATCCATGAACCCACCTTGGGTTTGCAATCTGTTCCTTCAGTAGCACCATGATCGTGCTGAGCCTAGACTGTATACTTTGATGAAATATAGATGCAGTTAGTCCTATTGTCGGTAGATTAGTACTTCAGTGTCTAGCTAGCATGGAATAAGAAACAGCGGGACGCACCCTCAGTTGCGTGTAACGGACTGACAAGAAAAGGAAAGACAGACCAGAACCGGCACTTATATGTCAAATACCTCCCATTGTATGGTTGGTATTCTGTTTTCTATACTCCGCCTGTCGCGTGGTCACGTGAAGAAACATAGGAATTGGAAAAGCGGCATCCGTATTGAAACCAAGCTTAAGGTATGTGTGAGATGTAGTCCCACATTACCTTCCATTATTACAGGGCGAATCCTTGTACTGAATAGGTATCACTGTTGAAACGCATTCCACGCCTCATTCAAAGCACCGAACACCCCATTGGCGATCATCCTCTGTTCAACAGTGGTATTTTGCGCGTTCAGCTACAGGAGATATGGTCAGCTTTCGTGATCCAGGCCAAGAAAACGGTAGATGACAAAGACAACATATCGATATCTGACGGGACCCAGGAACTGTCATAATAATAACTGACCTTGTCTGGATGTACACGCGCAATGGCACGCGTGTAACGAGACTTTACTTGAGCATTCGACACAAGCTCATGCATCCCCACTTTCTGCCATTTCAGCTCTGGCCATAACACCAAGTCGAGGCTAGCAATTAATGCACGGATGTTAGCTTCTTTCCCGCCTTTCCATGCTATTAACCGAGCATCAACGGAATCCTTGAGTTCATGCCGCTGATTATCTTCGGCTTCAGCTGCACTGGTCGCAGCACGCAAAGCCTTGAGCGCCCCCGAGTCGAAATGCGTTGGCGCGGGCTTGACCGATGGGGCTTTGGGCTTTGGCTTGGGTTTTGGTACGGGAGCGTCCTCGTCGGCATTGGAATTGAGCATCCGTCTGCATCGTCCAGCTCCACGCGCGCCTTCGGCACGTATATTCGATGGCGCCCATGCAGCCCCCGCAACTGATTCCCAGTCTTTCCTTGCATCCTCCCATTTCTCTCTTCCCTCATAGGCTTCTGCACGTCTTCGCCAAGCTTTCATAAGGGCATCCCCTAAATCTACCCCCTCGATAACGCCTCTGTCATTACCAACTATCTCTATCACGCTTTCACAGTCTTCTATTGCGCCACGGGTCTCACCTGTCTTGAGCCTTGCGAGCGCACGGTTGTTGTACAGTGGAACGAGGAGGATATGTGAGGCTGGTAGTGTAGCAATAGCAAGAGAATAAGCTGATTCTGCATTTGCATACTGCCCGAGTTTATATGCGGACGTGCCCGTAGCTTTGTGTGAAGCAGATGTTGAGAGGGCTGAAGACGATGCGGGGACCAGTACACGTTGTGGCTTCGGAGGTGAGGGAACAGGAGTAGGATGGGAAGGAGCTGCAGGAGGCTGAGGCTGCGGTGTTGGACGACCACGTCGGAATGGAGACTGATAAACGGGGGCCTCGGATGAGAGAAGATCCACTTCTTTCGGTTGAGACTGCGATGGCAACTCGACAGGCTGTAAGGGAGGTTGTCTAGTGGGCCCATCTTGTCTTAATCGTCTAGTCGGAGGGGGGTTTTGATCGTCATCCTTGAACCCATCAGTCACTCTCCTATCCTGTTGCTCCACACCAGCTCTGTCCGGTACTTCGTCCGATATCCAACGCGGTCTCCCATCTCCTCGTTTGGTCCCTGCCCCAGCTCGAGCCGCAGTCGCACGTTCTTCGTATATTCGCTGTGCTTTCTCCTTGCTCTCCTTCCAGAAAGCATTTGCGCGATTAAAAACGCTTATACCGATTTCACTAGCTTGTGCGATAATCTTCTCCGCTTGCACGTTAAGATCTGGAGATTGACGTGTTTCTGATTCGGTACTACGCAGTACTTCTCTGTCCCTGTCTCGGTTTGAGTTAATACGCTGATTTGGTGGGCGTCGTGGGGGCGGTCGAACTTCGTAGTCATGCGACGAGGGAGGTGGGGTAGAGGAATTACCAGCACCGTTTGCGAGTAGAGTCTCCAAAGCGGCTTGTACATCAAGACCAGTATCCGTAGCTGCAAGCGCTATACGCGCTTGTTGGGGAGAGAATCCCATTTCTACAATTTGCCCGACGATGTGGGGAGGTGGTGAGACAGGCCTTGATGAAAGACGCTGCAATTGTGGAGCTTGAGGCGATGGTGTAGCACGAATCGATTGATTCTGCCCGATCAATGAAGGATGAGTGCAAATCGACAGGGGAACTTTAGTGCGACATACGTGTGAAGACGGTTTGACTGCATCGACTGGTCGTGCCAGGTCACCCAAGATGTCATCATTGTTATCATCGGAGTGGGCCTCCAAAAGGCCATCCTCACGATTACCAAAGTCAAAGTCACCAGGTGTACGTGAGCGAGGAGGGATCGGGGAATTAGAAGGAGAATGAGAAGATGATTCAAAATCATCAAGGTCCCAGAGCGTTCCTGCAGGCTTTGTTTGAGAAGTAGACTGTGGTTGAGGAGCCGTGGAGTCAGGTAAAGGCCAATCATTATCTCCCACCGGTGATTTCACGATAGTGGCTGAAGAAGATGCAAACGCAGAGAAATCAAAGTCGACCTGTGGTGAACGAGAGGGTGAAGGATGTGAAGGTGCCGACTGTCGTGCAAGAGAATCAAGTCCGTCCCAAGCAGATGGTAAGGGCGCAGTGGTCCTGGGAGGTGCCTGGGCTTGCTGTAACTTTGCTCTCTGAGCCGCTGCCGCGCGCTCAGCTATGGTCATGTTGGCGGTATTGTTATTTTTTCCATCCGCTAACGAGCCAGAAAAAAGACTACTGAATGCATCTACATTTCTCGCTCCACCTGCTGGCACAGGGTTTCGTGGCTGGGTGGTGGGACCGGTGACATGTGGGGAATGCGTGCGTGAGGCTGATTGAGAAGCGGAAAGAATGGAGAATGTATCCTGGGACCGTTGAGGAATGGTTGTTCGTTGTTTGGCAGCCCCAAGTATCTGCGGAGATGTGGGATTGGATGGGGCAGATGAGCTCCAGAGGTCTGCGAATGAATCAGACATCTAAATCTGAAAGTTTGAAAGTTCTTTGTCTTCAAATCGTTCTCAAGATCAGCCACGAGTAGACCAGCTACGTTGAATCTATATGTGAAGTACTAGAAAAAGCAAGATTGGCAAATAGTCGAAGACAGCTACCTGGAAGTAGATGCAGACGATCGTTTTTGGCAGAAGCCACGTAGCGTAATAGTCAGCCGTCAATCGTTCACATAAACTTGCCAGACCCCAACACAATTTGCGTGCATCGAACAACCACAGTTGTCATCCACGCGCAAGTACTAATTATGATTAGAAGGGAGTCTTGACTACATTCCGGATGGCCTTGAGATGGCCGCTTTTCTAAGTCCGAGGTGCTTGGTCGTCGATTTGTTCAAGATCAAAGCAAGGTATGCATCTATAGGCCTTTCAAGTTATATATAATGATTAATATGGCTATAACATTCTTGTTCTGCTTTGTCTGGCCAGTAAAGATCCGGCCAAAGCTCAGTTCCATGCATTCCAGGCGCCATCATAATTGCATCGTGGCAGGGTGGCTCATTCAAACCTTTATGACGGTTTTGGCATCCGGGAGGGCTGCTGCGTACATGCCTATGATCATAGACCTCTCAAATTGAGCATTCTATTCGCTTGTCGCTCAGCTGGTGGTCATGCTTCCGGAGTCGGATTCAGTGCTTGAGCTGCACAAGAATAACGGTCAAACGCTCCCAGGGGCGCATTCACGGCCTCGTCATTCCACAGATAATTTTGTTCATTGTACGTGCCAGTGGCTTTGCCACAGTCCACTACCCAAAGCAAGCAAAGATTCGATGGCTATAAAGCTCTTACATCTAGTATGAGTATTGAGTCACTGCCCATTCAATTCTACGCCAAGCGCCCATACAATATGAACACTAGCGTTCGCCAAAATCCTTTTTCAGAAGCCCATATGGGCATTACGAAATGTTTCTGCGGAAAATTGACGGTGGAAAATCACGATTTCTGCTTCTGCTCTCCGGAGTGTGCTCGTGCGGATGCCTTGACTGCTCTCGGGGGAGAAGATTCCCACTATCGGAAAGTCGTACGGAAGGCGTATGTCAGCTGTGGTGCTATTCCGCCTGTCATATACAGGCGCAAGGCAGGGGAGAAGACTCCGATTACGAAGCATGTCCCAGCCCTCCCCATCCCTCCGAGTCAACCTGCCAATCCAGCGCATCAACATAATATATGTGGCCAGGATGATTGGTCTGCCAAAAAAGAAAAGGTGTTCCCTACGCTGGCTCAAGTGACGACCGCCGTTCTTGCTCGAAAAGCAAAGCAGGGAGGCGAAGCAGCAGCGGTCGAGACTTCGGTAAAAATTCCCCAAGTCGCCACTCAGATATCCCTCGACGCGCTTCCTGTCCCCTCTCCCCCACCTATCCAACGAACTAGGCCAGGGCTTGATCGGGGCGCTCATAACTCACCGTTGACACAATTGCGCAGTGCGCCACGGCAAATTATGCCACTAAGAGTCGATGACAAATCTGTTGGCCTCAGAAGTCAACCATCGATCCTTCATCCGGTAGCCGAGGAAAGAGGGAGGAGGAACGGCGACGATGCTCCTCTTCCTCGAAAGCTTGATCTCCGCGCAGAAGAAAGGCCGATGTACCCACGCCTTCAACGACTAGTCCTTCCAAATACGACCACTGCAATCCGCCCTCCGGATAGCCTTCGCCGCTCGGCTTCATTCGCAGGTTGGCACAGCCCAGCTGAACATTGCGATCATGTCTCAGAGGAGGGCGAATCTCTCGAGGAATTATACAACCAACTTAGGGATATCCGAGGTTGGATTAAGGGATGGGATGGAACGCTAGACTCCAACAAGAAGTTGCACGGGGTGTGATGGGATAATCACTGGGGAACTCAGGTCCCAAAGGAACCCGAAAGAGATTTTCGTAATATGTATGTACCTAATGTTTCGTAGAGATCCTAGCTTTGTTGTCTTGCAAACACTCACTGCGGAAACGGAGTATCAACCTGACAGGGTTGAGGTAGAAGCAGCAATGATAGATATACCATTAGGCAAATAGAGAAAGTAGAGATAAACATTGCATCTCCTATACTAGTACTTCTAGGGATTCGCGCATGGCAGGCTTTCCTGAGCAATCAATCCCTTGACTCCTTCCAGTGCTCGATGTTTGCATAAGGCTCTCGACGCCGTCCCAGCCGCCGTGCTGGAGGAATTGACTTTCACCAGATGGCTAACATGTATCGCACTCCCGACCAGATGAATGTAGTGCTTCATGCATCACCGGAATTCTTTTGAAACCATGCATTGCTACAGCCTAATTTTCTCGTGGTCTACAACAAAGAGAGTACAGATGATTAAATATTGTTGACACAAAATAAGAGTGGTATACACCAGGATCGTTTCCGGAACTTTGTAGTGATGTGTCTTCCGGGCCTACGAACATTCGCCAGACCTAGGTCACCATCATGAGCAGCATGTGCATGTAAGCAGGCAAAACCACTGATGAGACCTGCTGTACCCAACTACTCATCAAACTCAGCAGTTCTCAGCAAGGTAAAACTCCGTACCATGGTCATAATTCGCACATGCAGTTCATAGGCAATGAACTACCGTCACAATCACCGTCGCAGGCGCCGAGTGGAGGTGGTTCTCGTGAGGAGTATCAACAGATCAACTCAACACTTCATCGGCAACCGGCAGTACTGCACATGGATCCTTACAATCGCACTCCCAACACATTTGAAGGTCAAATCTAGGATTTGAGCTCAACTGTTGCGCGCCTCATTTTTGATGTAGCGAAGATGAATCAAATCAACACCTGTTTTCACAGCAAGGACAAACACAAATAATAGAAAGTACGCACTTGCACTTAGTAACAGTTACCCAGCAGCTCGACCTGGCGCTGTGACTATATGCGCTATAAATGAGTAATTTCGATCAGAAAAGCAACGTTAGCTAGTACTATATACCTATGAATAAATCAACGGATCAACTTGTAGCCTTGATGATAGCTGCAGGTTCGACAGCACCTTTCCCTTGAACATGTGTCGCTTATCAACAGTTAACGCGATCGTGGGATCATGGTTGTGTACAAAGAGCTCAGGCGCCGCGGCTCAGGTGTGCACGGCCGCTGGGACAGTTTGATGTACCGACACCAGCCGTACCACATATTATAACTCCGAACGCCTTGTGCCGTTAACGTTGTCACACGTGCACTGATTAGTCGTCAGAAAAGAAAGCTTTAACATAAAAATACCCGAGCTACCGTCACGGTGACTACCATCACCGAAATTACCAAATCCAGAGATGGTCATATATTACCATGTCGGAGCCACCATAACTGCCATATGTATCTGGCGCAAGTCTCAATGCAAGGCAATGTTAGGAAACTCAATTCGGACATTGCGACTGCCATATGACTATAGTCTGGCATTAGGCTAGTGTACTGATATATCAAACATTGCTATGTACATAATGCATTTGAATTTCACTCAGATTCATCAGACATTGCAATTGCGTTCGGATATAACAATGTGATGCATTGAATTAATGGTAGTACAAAGCAGTGAGGTACAATTGAGTGAACAGTTCCGAACCTAGTTCAGAACGTGTTCGATCTCTCGAACCGTAAAATCTTACAGTGAAAATAGCTACTAGAACTCTCACGACCATGGGTACCAGCTCGAGGCACTGGTGCTGCTCGTTTCATTTTGTGTCCAGCAGGTGGAGGAGACGTCGGAGGTTCACTCAAAGGAGAAGTTTGCATTGAACAGGTGCCGGGAAGCTGCAAGGTGCCTGCCCAGGAGAACCTAGTAGATTACATCAATATCAGTCATATATTCTGCAAGCCCGTCTCGAAAGACAAAGACGTACCGCTATGATAATGTGAGGTAAGCATCCATGACTATAACCAGTGGTTATTTTGAGAGCTCTAGCGCAAAGTCGAGTTAAAAGCAGAAATGGAAGTGATTGAACCACTGACCTTTGGTCGACGACGCAGACATCAATCACTCTTGCATTTGCCAGGGCCAGCGGCAATAATGACAATGAGAATGTCGACTTCAGAGTGGCGTACGAATGGAACAGGCATCACAAATTTCGAAAGAGCTATGACTTAACAATGGGGAAAATGTAGAGAAGTGCGTCAAACGCTTCGAACACTAAGCAACATAAGACATCGACTGTGCGAAGCACAAAGATGGACAACTCACCTTTCTTTCTGACTGAATCTGACATATGATGTCTTATAAGCGTATGTTGGATTTGCAGAAGAGACTACAGTAGCAATGGTCAGACAAATTTAGATATAGTAGATAGTTTCGTACCTGATGTGCAGATGAGTCCGTGGAAGCTGTAAAATAGATATCGATGATGCAAGTAGACAATGCTGGATCTATCGGATGGATGAAATAAGTACATAACATATGCATATATGTGCATACACTCACCTAAGTCGGCCATCCAGATAGCATATAGTCATGGAAAAACACTGTGCTGTTGGTCAGGTTGAGGTGGCCTTCAGTATGAGTGATGGTGACAATTGCAGAGACATATCGAGTGATTGGACTTAGTGGTGTTGGTATTGGTATAGAATTAGAGGGAGGATAAGCAAAGATAGCACGTCAACATAGTTGATAGGAATTTGCCGGCGGGCTTTAAACAGTCATGTGATCGTATTTGCAAGTCATTTTGCCCTCACTTTCCCCGCTGCAGCGCTGAAGTTTGAACATTTGTACTCTCCACGAGGATGAGATTGTGGCGGACGACGGCGAGGAACTCGATGATAAAATACTTATGGAGGAAGGTTCTGGCGCCCTTTAGGTACTTTACTTCAGTTTCACCCATTTTTCGTTGTATTACTCTATATAATACATTGGATGTATCTGGATATGTCTGATATCTGGCTGACAGCTACTCTACTGGATGACTTGTGTCTGACAGATGGTATGTTTGATGTCATTGATACTATCGCTACGATATTTCAAATGTCGGATATCACAGGTATATACAATTGGCGGCGTCAGAAAATTCGATATATCATGTGATCTCTGGATTCGGTAATTTTGGTGATGACATTGGCTTCCTACAAATCTGTACCGCACTCCGCATTCACGTCTGCCAAGACACGCGCCCAT
Source organism: Suillus fuscotomentosus (assembly GCF_016647785.1). Taxonomy (NCBI): domain Eukaryota; kingdom Fungi; phylum Basidiomycota; class Agaricomycetes; order Boletales; family Suillaceae; genus Suillus; species Suillus fuscotomentosus. Next base: position 412,800 of record NW_024539534.1, read on the forward strand.
CGCCCGCCATTCCAAGAATGAAGCTCACGGAGTTGTTCTTCATCAAATATTTTGTTCCACCACATCGTCCTGCAAGCCACCACCATATCCGCGAACGAGAAGGTATCCCCCATAATCCACTTCCCGCCACTTTTCTGGTACCATTTATCGATTTCATCAAGACCCTTCTTAAATTCTTCCCACTGCTGCTGTACGTTCTCTTCTGACACAGTTTCCCAGCGCGTTTCGCCGAGCAGCTCCAAGCGAGTCCGAATGAAGTACTCCCTGCTTGAATCGTTCATAATTTCGAGGGTCTTCGTCAAGATAAGCTTGACCACTTTTCCGTAGGCAACGCTGCAGTATGCAGGCTCGAATAACCATATAAGAGCGTTGGCGCCGCGTGGTATGATCGGCTTCTCTGGATAAGTTTTGTCCAGGTACTCAGCGATCGCCAGCGACTCGGCGACGATGGATCCAGTGTTTGGATCCTTGATCACTGGAAGGGTGTACCTGCCTCCTTCCGTAGTTGAAGCACCAAGTGTTTTCATCGTCAAGGGAATATCCTTGAACTCTACCCAGACGATCGTATACAGGAGACCCTTGTATTCCAGGCAAAACCTAACGTCTGCATATCAGCAACATGCAGTAATCTGGCTTTGACTGCGCGACTTGCCTGGTCTTTGCAGGGTTTGGAGCCCATATAGCATTTGGGGCCTTGCTTGGTATGTCGTACAGTATGATGGGCTGCATTGGAAATCTGAAGGCTGACTTTGGTTGATGTAGCGTTGAACCCATGAATGTTGCATTATATACGTTTCTCTGCATGGGCTGTGAATTTTTTCCTTCCCAATTCTTGATCCATGACCCGAATGAACAAAACAAATTCCGATTAATGATGCACAATGAGTAATTGGTGTCACGGCCATCCCACAATTCAACCTCGTGCTCGTTTAGTTAGCGTCTTTGCTCACGTACGTTGCTTAATAAAGCAAAGAGCTACCAATCATTTACCGACTCATCAACGCCACGACGCCGAGTCCCAAATATGCTCAAACTCACTGCCTTCGCCTTTACGTGGAGGCTTTCTTCGCACCGATGTCAGGACCACGACTAATATTGGTGCAGCTGTGACTAGCAAAATTTTCCCTCAAGAGCCATTGTGATGATACCCATTTCCAACGGATCTACAAAGAACCTATCAAAGCTCTGGGACGTGGTTTTACGGCCGGCGGCAATCGTTCAGCCACTCTGGTTTCAGTGCATCCGTATGCTACTCATCGCCGCTGGCAAGGTGGTGTCTGTTTCATAGTGGCAGCACTAGTGCCTAGTACGAACTGGCTTGGCACCTTCTAACATCGCCAGCACTAAACACGAAGCCCAGATCAAAATTTTGCCAGCTCATGCGTTGTCTCGGCCACACTATACTGTGTGCCCAGCCTGGTGCGCTACATGTATATGACGTGGCAAAGCCTCCGCCCATGGTCACTTGTTCACTCCAAGTCCGACATCAAAGTATATACTCCCAGCATTTTCCATGAGGCCTGCTCTAGCCAGATCCACCTGCAAGTTGGCAACCTGTGAGATGCTCTGGATTTCGCCGAACATATTTTTTTTATAGATTCCAACCAACCCTCCACGTTAATGGTACATTTCCACTGAAATTGCCAATTCTTGGGGCATTCAGCTGTCCTGGATTTTATTAGTACACAGGGAGTACACAGTATTTTTGGTGTGAGAGCTTGTCACTCAAGTTTAGTCAAGGTGCCGTTTGCGGTAATTTATGCGTGGCTTGCTGCAATTTCCTCATCGGACGTGCTTGGTTTTGTGACAGCTGAGCGCTGATCGATACTTCGGTGTGCTAACGCACTTATTGCTGTATAACGTGCACATTGTCATCGTATGTGCAGGCGAGGTCCAAAGGACTTCAACTGAGGCGACTTATGAAGCATTCATTATCGTTTCCATGCCCCTTAATCGATTGATCCTATATACATGCAAGTCTTCTCCTAAGATAATGTACACTCCTTCTCGACATCTGCAAGGACTTGGGTCCACTTCCCCCCATTCCAAGAACTGACCCTGAGCCACTCATCCGCCTTCAGCACTCGTTTGTACGAAAGCAGCCAAGAAGCAACAATGATGTCTGCATACGAAAAAGTGTCGCCCATGATCCACTTTCCATCAGTTTTCTGGTACCATTCGTACACAGTATTATGCCCCTTCTCTAGTAGCTCCCAGTCTGCGTCAGGGTTCACATCCCAAGGCAACGGGACGTCCACCGTACGAGCTTTAATGAAGAACTTTACACTGGCGGGACTCAATATTTCTGTGGCGCGCACGAAGATAAACTTGATAGCATGTTGAAGGAGGCTTAAATAGGCGGGTTCGAACGCGCGTATCAGAGGTTCTGAACTGTTTGGGAAGATGGGCTTCTCGGGATATGTCTTGTCGAGGTAGGATGCGATTTCGAGCGAGTCCGTGATGAGGGCACCGGTGTTGGGATCGCTGAGAACGGGGACAGTATAGACTTCCGAGCCGTCCCGGCGTTTGTTTGGCTTTGCACCGATGGCCTTCGTAGCGATGGGGATGTCCGAGTATTCGACCCAGAGGGTCACGAATGGGAGATTCTTGTAGCTCAACACGAACCTGGGGCAAATAGACTTTGGTTAAACATTAAAGCTTCAAGTGGCATGCATAACATGAATTACTGACCTTGTCTTGGCGGGGTTGGGTGAAAAGTGATTACCCGGTAGATTGGAGACGATATCATACATAATAAGCGGAAGCATCGTGGAGTACTGGGACATGGGGTGTAAAGACAGTGTGAAGTGCTGCAGTGTAGTAATATCGAGACTCTTCTGCGGTGCACAGGGCTGAGTTTCCGATCCATTCGTTCGCTGAATCATCTAAGTTTGATTAGCGCACATGGATGTACTGCATACTGACACATTAAAATTCCTCATGGAGAACATGTGCGTAAAGATATCGTACCACGGTGAGTATTGCTGGAATTTTACCTCATCTTTACACATCAAGTCGTGACAGGCCAGCTTGAAGGTCGCCAAAGCCGCCTGGTCGGATTTGGGGCAGCTCAGGCTGACACTAAATTTAAAATCAAGCTGTGGCCAGTGAGAGTGAAAACAACAGCCGAGTCACAAAATTCCTGTACGTGTCAGCACATTTTCCCCGCAGTTTTCTTTGATTTCTCCTTGTGAACTCTCGGATCCATTCGGTGCATGAAGCGGGGTGATGCTGACAGCTGGCTGCCAACTGGCAGGCTAAGGTCGCCGCCCATTGACGCCGCAGTCACGTGGGGTCATGACATCATCGTATTAATAGACTCCTCGGACTCCGAATTCATGAATGAATATTTATAAACTTTAACTTACTACTTGTTTCACCGGCAGCGCTGTTTCGATTTCGCCACGCGAGTCTGGCGGGCCGGCTTAAGCTTGGGATCAACACGACCACCGTTGACCGGGATCCTACGCCGTGAACATTTGAACCTTGGTGCGCACGTTGTGACTACGATGCATATGGTAGCTTAGGCTTATATATCTCTTGAAAGAATTCATCATTCTTCCGAGCGTCCCTGAAATAAATTGTATAGTATACGTAGTCCTCTAAGCCAATTTACACTCCTTCTCAACATCTGCAAGGATTTGGGCCCATCTCCCCCCGTTCCAAGAACTGACCCTAGCCCATTCATCCTCCTCCAGAACTCGTTTGTACCACAGCAAATCACAAGCAACAATGATGTCTGCATGCGAAAAAGTGTCGCCCATGATCCACTTCCCATCAGTCTTCTGGTACCATTCGTACAGAGTATTGTACCCCTTCTCTAGTAGCTCCCAGTCTGCATCACGGCTCACATCCCAGGGCAACGGGACGTACACCGAACGAGCTTTAGTGAAGAATTCGGCACTGGTAGGACTCAATATTTCTGTACAACGTGCGTAGATGAACTTAACAGCAGGTTGAAGAAGGCTTGAATGGGCGGAATCAAATGCGCGTATCAGGGGTTCTGAGTTGTTTGGGAAGACGAGCTTCTCGGGGTATGTCTTGTCTAGGTAGGATGCGATTTGGAGGGAATCCGTGATGAGGGCACCGGTGTTAGGATCGCTGAGAACAGGGACGGTGTAGACGTCCGAACCGTCTGGGCGTTTGTTTGGCTTTGCGCCGATGGCCTTCATAGCGATGGGGATGTCTGAGTATTCGACCCAGAGGGTCACGAACGGAAGATCCTTGTAGCTCAAAACGAACCTGGGACACAGCATACTTTGGTCAGATATCAAAGCTTGGCATGCAGAACACGAAGTACTAACCTCGGCTTTGCGGGGTTGGACGACCAGTTATTCCCTGGTAGCTTGGAGACGATGTCATACAGGACAAGTGGCTGCATCGTGGAGTACTGTCACGAGGGATTCGATGTGCTGTGGCCAACCTTGAAACTCGTTTTTAAGACTGGGCTTCATTCGTAAGCACCGAGTGTATTGGAGCTGGTGTTGATCTGTGATGGCATGCTAGTCCACATCGGGCGGAGGGTATTGTCAGCATCTGCGGAACTATCGGGAAGAACTGGCAGTTCACGTACAAGTCAGATCAGATACCCGGAGTCCCGAACACAGCCAGTGATAGTGCTTGGTTAACTCCCAACAGCCCATGACACATAAGGAAGGCAGTGACCATTCCTACAGTAGCCTGTAGTTGTGCATTTTACAAGGACGTCAAGTGCTAGTGATAGCGCCCTTTGTGGTGATGGTGGTTTGAGTTTGCTATGTAGCAATACCTGTCAAAGGAATGTATCATTTGGCATTTCAGATGTACCTGAAATAGATCCTACACGCGCAAGCCTTTAAGAATTCTGAAGCATTTTGCACTCTTTCTCAACATTTGCAAGGACTTCAGCCCATTTCCCCCTATTGCAAGAAATGATCCAGACCCATTCATCCTCCTTTAGCACTCATTTGTACAGCAGTAGCCAAGAAGCAATGACGTCTGCATATGAAAAGGCATCGCCCATAATCCACTTTCCGTCATTGTACCCCTTCTCCAGAGCTCCCAGTCTGCATCACGGTTCTTATCCCATGGTAATGGGACGTCCGCCGAACGAGCTCTGATGAAGAACTTGGCACTGGCAGGACTGTGCAACGTGCAAAGATAAACTTAAGAACAGGTTGAAGGAGGCTTAAACGGGTGGCGCGTATCAAGGGTTTTGAGTTGTTTGGAAAGATGGGCTTCGTGGCATGTCTTCTCAAGATTTCGAGGGAGTCCATGATGAGGGCACCGGTGTTGAGGTTGCCGAGGATGGAGACAGTATAGACGTCCGAGTCACCTCGGCGTTTAATTGGCTTTGCACCAATGGCCTTCATAGCGATAGGGTTGTCTGGACCGGGACGGGGGCTGGTGGCTCTAGGCTCTCGAGGTGGCATCGATACACATACAAACTTACATATGAGGCAGACAATATTAATATCTGCAAGAAGAACATGCACGTGAAGCACCAGCGTGATCAACGATAACGCTAGATCACCTCCGACACGTCCCGGTAACCCGACGGCAGACGCTCAAGTTGAGAGTGGAAACAACAGCCAAGTTTACAAACCCTACATGTGTTAGCTCACAGCACTTCTAACAACAATTTCCCTACGCTTTCCTTTCGCTGTTCCCTCTACGCGAAGATATCCAAGTAGTTCCCCAATCATTTCACTCTGCATCTCCACCGTCGCTCGTAGTTCTGATATCTGTTGACTCAACTCAGTTTGATTTTGAGCGAGCTTCCGATTAGAAAGGTCCTTTAGGGGTTCTGAAGGTTGAGATTCCAGCCGATGGTGACCCAAAGCGACCACAGCAGGGTCATGTTCTCGTGCGAAGCCCTGAGAAGCAGAACATCTAGCTGAGTTAAGTTGTAAAGGGGAATGAAACAAACAAACCCCATCATCGGCCATCTGCTCCCAGACCAGGCTGAATTCTCTACCGAGAACGAAGCTTGGGAGGGCAATAAGAAGCAAGCCAAAAGCAAGAAGAGGAACTGTGATCAAGCGCCCGAGAATAGAGCGAGGTGTAATCTCTCCATAACCCACTGTAGTAATTGCTATTTGGGAAAGGAAAGTGAGCAAGCAGGACGCGACGCCGCAGTGTGCCAGGCCCCTACTTACTGACTAGCACGAACCTGTCTGGGTCTTAATAAAATAGTAACGAGACTAGAAACACAGGCTCACCAAGCAGCTGCAGGTATTGACTATATGGAGATAAGCGTTAAATAAATATCAGTAGACAGGCACAAGGAATAATCCGTACTTGGAACTGAGTTGCGTCACCGTCTGAATTAATAAACGTTTCCAAATTATCGTCCCAAGTACCACGCTCTGAGAAGTATCTGAGTAATGCGTTCAGTGAAAAAGGGTCGGATTGAGTAGAGTGGTAAGGTACACACAGTAGTGTGCTGAACACAGTCAACACCATGGCAATAAAAAAACTAAGTGCAAGTAATGCATGATGTGATCTACGAACAGCCAGATACATGACCTCGATGGTTCTTAATGAAATGATGATGATCACATGTACCCTCGGATCAAGAGATGTGTGTGTGCTTACAGAAGTATGGTGCTATTGTATCGGAAGGGCCTGAAGACCCGCAATAGACGAAACATGCGCAGAATGGAGAAGCGGAACAGAACAGACTGTCAAAAGTCAGTTCGGCAAGTGAGTAAACAACAGATCACTCACGGTATCTTGCCGCAGCATTATCTCAATGTAATAGGGTAGTATAGCCAGCATGTCAATGACCCCATAGAAGGCTGGGTGATGGTTCACGTGAGAAAATATATCGGAAATGATGTGATTACACGCACAGAACATCCATTTAACCAATGAGATCCAAGAGGAGCTCCATGCGACACACCGTGCGGAGTATTCTACGGTGAAAAGAAGCACCAGACTTGTTTCTAGACCAAACCATACTCGAGGGGAAATAGAGTGAAAACTTGGCACGGTCTCCAAAATTGTAACGATGGCAGAAAATACAATGAGAGAAGTTGATGCAAAGTGAACGAGAAAGGCCGACGAAGATGATGTTGGAGATTCGAGCAAGTCGAAGAGGGCACGTTTCCACGGTGAAGTTATATGATCTGGAGGCTGGTCGAACAATGGCGTAGTTGGGAACACGTCTTCGATATTTCTCGGAGATTGTTCCTCAGTCAGAAATCTTGATGAAGCTGGTGACCCCAAACGAGAGAGAGGAATTGGTTGAGACATAACCAAGCTGCTCGAGAATGAGCGCCTCAATGACCACACAAGCGAGAAATTCTCTCACGCCCAACATCACGTTTGATCCTTCGGCTTGTGCTGCGTGGTCCGCAGTGTCCACTACTCTTTTGAAGATTTCATTGGACACGCGATCCGGAAGCTCCCACTATAGCGCTCCTGTGGATCGACCATAGAGGAAGGTCTCCGTTATTATTTGCCTAACTGGAAGATCACCTACCGGCGTCACTTTTCCTTTTGGGCTCTCGTACGACGGATAAGGCGCGAAGGAGCGGTGCGGCGCTCTGATACGACTTGACACAAATCAGCTTAGCGCGCTGTCCTTCTTTCACGTCTTGTCTTTCTACCACCTGTGACCCATCTGTCAGGAAGAACAAAATGGAAGAACCACCTGCCACTGTCAATACGATACCAAAGACTCGTGATTATCAGCAAGAAATGCTGGACGCCAGTCTCAAGGAAAATATAATCATCGCTCAGGATACTGGTTCCGGAAAGACTTTGATTGCGATTTTAAGGATGAGATATGAAATAGAACGCGGCTCTCAAAAGGTACGTTCAGGTTATGCGTTCTAAAGGTCTTATTGCAAAGAGGTTCCTAGGTGTCGTGGTTTCTGGCGCCTACGGTGGCTCTTTGCAATCAGCAGCACAGCGTGATCAAGGATAATATGCAGGTCCCTGTTGGCCTAATTCATGGGGGGCTTGAGCCAAAGCAATGGACTGATGTTACCTTGTGGAAAAGAGTGCTGGGAAACAATCGCGTTATAGTTTCCACTCCCCAGGTACTCCTTGACGCGCTCAGCCACGGCTACGTTCATATGGGACTGGATATCGGCCTCCTAATCTTCGACGAGGCTCACCACGCGGATCGAAATCACCCCATGAGCTGCATCATGCGAGATTTTTACTTCTCCCTCCCTCCCCGCCTCCCCGCGGCCCACGGCTCTAGTGTGACGATTGAGCAGGACGAACGTCCCATGGTCTTGGGCCTCACTGCTAGCCCTATGTTCGGTGGCAATCCTACTGCAGCCTTCCGGTATGGTGCTCGGATCGGAGACTACGAATATTATTGACATGCTTTCCAGGAAGTTGGAAGCCAACCTCGACTGCGTTATTCGTAGTCCTCGAGCCAATCGGGATGAGCTCTTGACTCATGTCCACCGTCCGATCTTCCGACACGTGCGCTACGATACACCGCAATACTCTGATCGTAACTATACTTCTAAAAATTTATCAGCAGTCGAAGCCGTTCTTGCTACTATGAACATCGAGGAAGATCCCTTCGTTATACAACTACGTCAGAAACTAGCGAAAACTGCCCGAGGCCCAGAGTATACACGAATGGACCAGAAGCTGTCAAAAGCTATTCAGGGCAAGAAGACATACTCGCACGGTGGAATGAACGACCTCGCGAATGCGGGCAAAGCCATATGTTATGACATCGGTCCATGGGCGGCAGACTGGTACATCGAAAGCGTTGTATCTCGAGCGCTAGATAAACAAACTCCCTGGGACGAGTTGATCGGGACCTTACAGCCCAAGGAGAAGAATTACTTAATGAAACATTTGTCTCAGATCAAGCTGACACCTCTCTCTTACGATCCTACGGACATCGAGGCTGGTATCACGGATAAAGTCCGCGTCCTCTTGGAGACATTGGAGTACGAAAAAGATTGGTCGGAGTCGTCGAACGAGCCTTATAGTGGCTTGATCTTCGTCACACGTCGTGACGGAGTGTTAGCATTGTCGGAGATTATGAGGAACCATCCCCGCAGTGCTCATTTCAGACTCGGGTGTCTGCTTGGAAGTTCTCAAAGCTCCTATCGCAACACCTTTCTTGACATCACCCGTACACTTCTGAAGGACCAAGCTCAGGCAGATGTTCTCGAGGGCTTTCGGTCTGGAGACAGGAACCTCATCATCGCCACGTCCGTGGCAGAAGAGGGACTTGACATCCAGGCCTGTGGAAATGTAATCAGGTGGGATATCCCTGACAACATGGCGAGCTGGGCCCAAAGCAGAGGTCGTGCTCGCAGGAGGCGCAGCTCTTTTGTTCTCATGTTTGAATCGTCAGGTATCGACGACGCTAGAGTAGCGGAGTTCGAGAATCTGGAGGCCCAGATGACAGCCCTTTACCTAGCTGATCGTGCTTCCAGGCCAACGGTCTCCAGTGATGACGAAGAACCTGATCCAGATGAGCCTGTTTTCAAGGTGAAGTCTACAGGGTGAGTGATATACGTGCATTCAAAGCCATCCTACTCATCCATGAATAGGGCTGTGCTTACCCCGCTACTAGCGGTCTCTCATCTCAATCATTTTTGTGCTGTGATTCCAAATTCGGTTAATCTTCCCATCTATGATATCGACCCCCCTGATATGCCCGAAGGCTGGCACTCTTTTGACCCTGCGACACGCGTAGTTCCCCCACCATATCCGGGGCCATTTGGGTGCACGGTCACTTTGCCAAGGCGGCTCCCAGCGGGACTTCGCATCTTCTCAGTTAACCGTGAATACCCTACAAAACAATCTGCATACCGACACGTTGCATACAAGGCATACCTCGCCCTCTATAACGCCAACCTCCTAAATGAGCATCTCCTGCCATTGACCAGCACGGTCGAGCCTGATTTGGGAGAGGAAGTCAAGAATCTCCTGAAAGATGTCGAGAAGCGATCTAGCATGGCTTCCGTCACTAGCCAAATGAATCCTTGGCAAGATGAGTTAACGGATGCGGCTTGGACAGCTACTCGCATTGTCATACCAGGCTTTTCTCCTATCCGCATGCTCACCCGAGTCGACCTTCCATCTTTCGCGGCTGGGGAAGCACCCGTGCTCTATGATTCTCGCAAAGGTCGTATCGATGTTGAACTGCAGGCACAGGGTGTGGCCCACCATTCCGCTAGTGACCTTCAAGCCGCTCATGAATCTACACGACGTCTGTTCTGGTGTCTGTATGGAATCCGCATGCAATGGGACAAATTCGACTTTGCGTATCTTTTTGAACCTGCTGAGGAAGACACTGAGCGAGATGTGTGGGATGCGCGTCGAAGGTGGCTGCGGGATTTGCAAGGGGAAGAGTCTTCGGGAGACGATCTCTTCGCAAATGCAGCCACTTTCGGACAGGCGTTCTCGCACCCGACTGATATCACCTGGATTCGTGACGGGTTTCCCTACGGCAAGGTTTATCGCTTTCTTGGGTGGAGGCATGATCCTCTATCTGAGGAAGAGTTACAAGATTTCATGGCCAGATATTCAAGAATGTCGGAAATGGAGATCACCTACCCGTTACTTCATGTAGAAGAATTGCCGCCAAGAAGAAATTTCTTGCAATCTCTATCGTCCATTAGTGATGTGCCTCTCAGGAGGTCGTTCCTCCCTCCTCAATCATCTCGTATCGTTCTTCTTTCTCAAGTGCAATGCGACCATGCTATTCTGTTACCCTCCATCATTCGCCACATTTCCATCGCTGCAACTGCCGTATCTCTTCGAGAGAGTCTGCTCACCGGGACCCCACTTTATCAAATTCCTCTGACTCGTCTGATTACAGCGATCACTGCCCCTGTGGCCCAAGGTCACGTTAATTATCAAAGACTGGAGACCCTCGGAGATGCCGTCCTCAAGTTTGTAATGTCAATGCATCTGATCGCCACCTATCCCTTTTGGCACGAAGGGTACCTCACCAGGCGTAAAGATCATGCTGTCTCCAATTCGAGATTGGCAAAGGAAGCCATCAGGCTTTCCCTGTACAAGTGGATCGTACGCGATCGTTTTGCCCCTCGGAAGTTCAAACCACAGTACTTTACTACAGGAGAAGTAAACGAGATTACTGAAGACGTGGTCGCTGGTGATCCGTCTCAAGAAACACCCAAAGTCCCTGAGGACCTATCCACAAAGATGCTTGCGGACGTAGTAGAAGCCCTCATTGGAGCTGCCTCCCTTTATGGAGGGTACAATTTTGGCATTGAGTGCACCCGACTCTTTGACCTCGGCATCGGCTCCAAGGCAGGGTGGCAACCCCTCGAAGTTTATATCGAGAAAGCGCTTTCGTGTGTGGAAACCGTTGAGGTTTCCACTCCAACAACCGACATCGAACGCATGTTAGGGTACACATTTACCCACAAGCTCCTTCTCCTCGAAGCCATCACTCATTCAAGCTACCAGTTCGATTCTCGGACGGTATCATATGAGCGTATGGAATTTTTGGGCGACTCTGTACTCGACTTGATCATCACAGAGCATCTCTATCACTACCCAAGAAAGCAATTTACCCCGGGCCAGATGCATATCCGCAAATCTGCCGTGGTTAACTTGCATTTCCTTACTTATATCTGTTTCAAGTGCTCGCTGGAGAAAGACGCGAGCTTACCACGCCCCACCCGCGATGGCATAGTCATGGACGAGGAAACGCAGGAGATATCCTTATACCAAAGCTTGCTCCATTCCAGTTCAGTGGTTTTCGACCAGCAAAGAGCGACACTCGCTCGTTATCGCAAAATGAAAGATGAAATAGAGGAAGCTCTCCTTCACGGTCTCACGTTCCCGTGGGCAGCCCTCACTCGCCTCCAAGCACCCAAATTCTTCAGCGACATGATCGAAAGCATTATCGGCGCTGTTTATCTTGACTCCCGTGGAAACATGGATGTCGTTCGCCAAGTACTTCGCAAACTGGGTATAATGCAACAACTGGAGCGCAACCTGAGGGATGACGTCGATGTTTTGCACCCGCTCACCAGGGTGTATATATGGGCTGCACGCCAACAAAAGGAGTTGACTTCGGTATTTGACGAAGAGAGGGGACATGTTACTTGTACTATCACTGTCGAAGGCAGAGAACCTGTGAAGGCCACCGCAGAGAAACGGGGACGGGCTAGTCAAGAGGAGGCACGATTTGCTGCCGCGGAGAAAGCCATACAGCTTTGGGACATCCGAGCTAACGACGGAATCAAAGATGCATGAAGCTATATTTGTGGTACATAGAAACGTAGTTGTACAATACAAGGAACACAAAGTCTGTTCGTGAAGATACATGGGCTCGGGTTGTTTCTAATGCTCTGTTTCTTCCCAAGTTCTACCGACTGTCTTGACCAAGTCTTGCTCAGTGATTGATTTCCCACTAGTAAAGTATCCCGCTGCGATCTTAGCGTCGATTTCAACACGCGAGTCCGGCGGGATGAGATGCTCTAGAGATAGGGTCATCGTTGATTGCCAATCACGCCAGCATTTAAAAAGTTACCCACCTGGTAGATCATAGCGCTTCAAAATTGGAATTCCAGATTGGACAATCGCGTTGTATTTCCTGAGGTAAGCGTGTCAGCTATTATCAATGAGTGTTATTTATGATCCACGCACATATCGCTCATGGAAACCATGTTATCGATCTTCTTGATGCCGAGCCAGTGTAGTACATCCGGCATGAGTGCCTGGAATCGCATGTCCTTTACACCAGCGATAAGCTCCGTGGACTTGAAGTACTTATCAGCAGAGTCGCCACCGCGTTTCCGAAGATTATAGACCAAGTACCTGAGGAGGTGTTGTGAACCTGGGAGTACGGAAAAAGAATTGATATTTACTTTGTGACTTCGCCTAGGGCTCTGCCCTCTTTGCGGAAGTACACGACAAGGCCGACTCCACCTCTCTGGGCGCAACGAATACACTCTTCGATCGCATAAACCAAATAAGGTTTGCAGGTGCAGATGTCGGATCCAAAGACATCAGAACCATTACCTGATAATTATGAACATTCAGATATGATGGAAAACAGATGGAGAGACATACATTCATCATGTACACGCAAGGTCAGTTCCTTGGACTCATCGTACAGGAAGGCAGGGTTTCCAACTTGAAAGAGCGGTCAGCAGAAAGTTTGTAGACGAACGACAACACGAACAAATGTAAACTGTCAGATTGCCGATGGGAGGGAGGAAGACCTTGATATCGGGGCGGGTAATCAATTCAGGATACATCCCTCCAGTGTCTTCGAAAAGAGCACGGCGAAGCAGGCTCTCGGATCTGGCGCAGGATTAGAAACTAGTAGATTGAGACAGCAGTGGTTACTTACATTTTAAAACGTTCAGCAATGCCAGGCAGATACCATACTGGCTCAACAGCGGCTTTACTGGTGGTGATCTCTACACCAGAATAAGCGTCACTCTCTGTTCCATCGACGTTTTTCAGAGGACGCGTGGCCAAGACAATCTTGCCGTCCACCTCGAGCTCGCCTTTCCTCGCAGTCTCGTCAATTTCACTGAGTTTGATGTGCGCCTTTGTAACTGCTATACTGGGACGAACATCGAGTCCAAGTTCATCGACCTCTTTTCTAAATACCTGAGGCACAAGGTGTCCCCAGGGGTCAAATGAGACGATCTTGTGTGGATCTGACCATGCAGGCTGCGGAGGAATAGGCACGGGCGGCTCAGTCATGGAATAATCGGGCTTATGGGTAGGGTTAAGAGTCCCCATAGCTATAGCAAGGGCGCGATAGATCGAATATGAACCGGAGTGAGCACCAAGAGCATTGCGTTGCTTGACTGAGGAAGGTAAACGTGAACAGATCACAGGTCCTCTCAAGGAGGGATCGGGTGCACCCCATTGTATTGGAAAAGGTTTGATTCCATGTTGGTCAGGATGAGCTGTAGAGGTCGAAATTAGTTAAAGTTAACAATAGAAGCGTGTGAAAGGTAGTGTCTACAATATCTGACAACTCTAGATCTATCGAGAAAGACTTACTAGTCAAAAGCACTCTACCAGGGTACAGAGCCTTCTCTCGCTCTCTATCGGTTAGAATGTGATCTGACGGAGTGCTCGCTGGCGATGTTGAAGCCAGGTGGACTTTGCTCAAGGAAGAGGAGGGCGATAGCAGCAAAGAAGGTGGAGTTGGTGAATCATTGTGGCCTGTGATAGGAGTCCCATGACTTGGTGGGCTTCCAACAAGAGTGGTAAACGCATCCAACTGATTTGTGAGCTGTATCAGTCTTCATGTTTATAGCCTGGAGCGTTATTTTACCTTGGCCTGCAGGGTCTGTTGAGAGACCTGAAGTGCGCTGAGTTGGGCTAAGATCTGAGTCAAGAGAGCGTCAGAGGACATGATCGTATGAAACAGGAAGAGGTGGTGGTGGGGCGGTGATAGTGTGCGTCGTACGAGCGAATTGTGCCGTGCTCGCTTTAAAGGCTCCCAATGATATCTACAAGAGTAGGATCCGAGGCGAATTGGAGAAATGCTGCACGATTAGCCGGAAGTCACACGTAAGTCAAGGGGCGAGAGTCGCCGATCGTTTCTTCTTGAACACCTTCCTATTTCGAACACATACAGAAATTATTGTACGAATCGTAGCACAAGTAACAGTAACATAGTACATAGTGTGGCATATTCATATCAAGCTCAAAGTCATTTCAAATGACTCACTAGCTAATCCTCCGAGTCCGAGTCCAACTTCTCAAAGTCCGGCATGATGTCTGTCTCTGTCATCTCGTTCCACGCTTGACGAAGTTGGAACACTACCTCCATTACAGGTCCCCTCTCGCCGTTCCAGTTTTCAATTTGTTCGTCCAAGCATGCAAACGAAGCCGAGCGACGAATGAAACGTGATCGCCGATTAGCAGTAGTCTGTCCGACTCCATGGTGATCCAAGGTAGGGGGCTTTGACCTATCATCCGTGCGGTTCACAAGTTTCTGCCAAGCAGCCTCTTCCTCGGTTTCCTCTTCCATTTCTTGTAATATTGCTCCAGTTTCCGGTGACTCTCTTGGAATCTTCGCGACAGGACCATGGACAGAAGTGTCGCTGCCTTCGGATCTGCTTTCTCTAGCAAGAATTTCGGTCGTAACCTTTTCCAGCGTGGGGAGGGTCTTCGTTGGCTTCGGGAAATGTTGAGCCTGCTGCGATACGGAACCACGCCTCACAATCGAAACACTGCGAAGCTGATGCTCCGACTTGTGCCTCAATAGCACATGCTTTGGAGCAGTCGAGTTGGAACATGCCCTCTGCATGATGTTGCGATAATGGTAGTCGCCTTGGCCGCCTAGAGTACGCAAAGAATCTGCGCGAGCACATTCGGGAGAGCAAAACCAGAAATCATGATCTTCGATGGTCGGTTTGCCGCAAAAGCATTGTTTGACACCAGTATGGGTCGATGTAAAAGCATCGGTAAAAATGAGAGGGTTCATTCTGAAAGATCAGTGACTTACAACCGCTACCATGTACATGGCTTATATAGCCATTGAATCTTGCACGCTTTACTGTGGCGGAACACTCGTAATGGAAGTAGCCCGTGGACTAATGCAGTTGTGGGCATTCAGGAGTACGATTTAATGGCTGTCGTTTTGTGGAGTAAGTGCAAAGCGGCACTACAATGAGCACAATACTTACCCAATATTGGAGATGCGTTCGACGCACAGATGTCTGGCCTCCCAATGGGAGTTGCCTGTGGACGAATGATGTGGCGGGTTATCATTCGGGAATGTCCACTGGCTGACATTGTGCGAGGCTAGTCCAAAACTGAACTGCAATGAATACGACACTCAACATACATCTTCACACCGGTGAGATTGCGCCTTAGAAGTGTCGAAGACTAGATCGGTATATATAGCAAGTAGATCCCCTAGTCATTGGATGTCAATCGGGAAAAATAAAAGTTGATATTAGGAAAGAGACTGCAGAGCTCCTGAGCACGAGCAAAGATAATATTGAGCATACTCATCAGCTCTATTGATGAGCCAACATGACGGCTTGAATTGGAGGGAGAAGCTAAGTTGTTAATAAGGTTATAATCGTGCGAAACTCCTTCCTTTTGCGAACGCGATAGTGAATTTTGTAATACTACATACCTTGAACGGAACGTTAGGACCTAGCAGGACTCGCCTCAGCTTCAGCCAGTATCAGCAGCCTCCATGCGCAAGCAGCTTGATCCTCGTATACCTGTACTAATTAACAATAATGTCAAGAAAAATCACCGGTCCTTCATAGTTTTGGTCGGTGATAAGGGAAGGGACCAGGTATGTAGATGCAGCTCTAGTATGCCGACCGTCTTTGACTCTGACTGTTTCTAGATTGTGAATCTCCACTTTTTGCTTTCACAAGCGCGTGTATCAGCACGCCCTTCAGTACTATGGTGCTATAAAAAGGATCTTGGTTTCACCGCGTGAGTGACATCATATTGCTTTGTAAAAAGACCTAAGATGGTCTGCAGAGCACGAAAAAAGCGAGAGGCAAAAATCAAACGGGACGTGAAGAGAGGTGTGCGGGAGGCAAACGAGCAAAATCCATTCGAAATTTTTGTGACTGTCACAGATATCCGTTATACGTGCGTGAGCATTGATAATTTCCAGGCGCAAGCTTATGATCCTCTAGCTATTATAAAGAGTCGCACCGTATATTGGGAAACACCTATGGAATGTGCATTCTGCAAGACTTTGAGGCAATCACACCCAATCTCCTGGCACGCACTATTGAAACGGTAGAGGGCGGCGGATTAGTGGTGCTTCTCCTAAAAACAATGTCGTCTTTGAAGCAATTGTACACTCTTACCATGGTGCGATATCACCATCTCATCCAGGGGGTCGCTCACTGATTTTTTTTGCAGGATGTACATGCCAGATACAGAACCTCAGCTCATGATTCGGTAGTTGCGCGATTTAACGAACGGTTTATTCTCTCCCTGGGATCTTGCTCGGACTGCTTGGTTTTGGATGATGAACTGAATGTCTTACCCATATCTAAAGCCAAGGATATCATCCCGATTGAAGAGGAACGCGGGAAGGGTAAGGCAGACTCCGAGCTCAAGGACCTCAAGGATAGTCTGGCAGACACAAAACCTGTGGGGGAGCTCGTAAAACTCGCCAAAACCATAGATCAGGCTCAAGCTGTTCTAACGTTTGTTGATGCGATTGCCGAGAAGACACTCTCATCCACCGTCACGCTCACCGCTGCTCGAGGTCGCGGTAAATCTGCGGCACTAGGCTTGGCAATCGCTGCCGCTCTCGCTCATGGATACTCAAATATTTTTATTACGAGTCCCAGTCCAGAAAACTTGAATACGCTTTTTGAATTTATCTTCAAGGGTATGGATGCTCTCGGTTACGAGGAGCACTTGGACTACGATATTGCACAAAGCACGAATCCAGAGTTTAATAAGGCCATCGTCCGCGTAAATGTGTTCCGTCAGCATCGTCAGACCATTCAGGTGGGTACTTCTGTCTCGGCGTTGGGGCGCAGATTCTGACAAAGAAATTCTCAGTATATCCAACCCGAGGATGCACACGTTCTTGGTCAGGCTGAACTAGTTGTCATCGATGAGGCAGCCGCCATCCCCCTTCCCCTTGTCCGCAATCTCCTGGGCCCGTACCTTGTTTTCATGGCATCGACCATCAATGGATACGAGGGCACAGGTCGCTCTCTTTCTCTCAAACTTATTCAACAACTCCGTGAAAGTACCCGACCTTCACTCACAAAAGATGCTGTTGCGCCTGCTGAAGATGGCGCTACTGCCTCAACCTCCAAAAAGCCCACACGCTCCGCTGCCCCTAAAGCTCGAACCCTTCGTGAAATCAAGCTTGAAACACCTATCCGATACTCTGCCGGCGATCGCGTCGAAAAATGGCTCAATGGCCTTCTTTGTTTGGATGCAACGATCGTACCAAAGGCCGCTCAACAGGGCTGCCCGCACCCTTCTTCGTGCGAGCTGTACTATGTCAGCCGAGATACGCTCTTTAGCTACCACCCTGCATCAGAGGTGTTCTTGCAACGTATGATGGCGTTGTATGTCGCTAGTCACTACAAAAATCAACCAAATGATCTCCAGTTGATGTCAGATGCCCCAGCGCATCACCTTTTCGTGCTCCTACCCCCTATAGCAGACGACGAGTCTCATCTTCCGGAGCCACTTGTCGTGCTGCAAGTTGCACTGGAGGGGAATATCAGCAAAGGCGCCATCATGGATGGCTTGAGCCGCGGTTTGCGTGCAGGAGGTGACATGATCCCTTGGCTTGTCTCCCAACAGTTCCAAGAAAGCAAATTTGCACTACTCTCTGGTGCCCGGATTGTAAGGATCGCAACCCATCCTGATTATGCAAATGTGAGTTAGCTGCAATGTATAATTTAGCCCGTGATTCATTAGCCAACCAGATGGGGTATGGATCCCGCGCTCTGAAAGCGCTAAATTCCTTCTATAGTGGAGAGTATTTCAACTTGGATGAAGCTATTCCTGCCGAACCCACCTACCCAGATGCAGCCGCGTTAGATCCGGTGAGTGCGATGTCCGTTTCAGATATTTTTGTAAAATCATATGTGTTCGGTGAAGGGAACGGATCTTCAGACGGATTACCCCAGAGTGCGTGCTCCTGAGGCGATGCCCCCACTTCTCCAGAGATTATCAGAAAGGAAACCTGAATCGTTGGATTACCTTGGAGTCTCGTATGGGCTAACGCCTCAGCTTCTTCGGTGATATATTTTTGTTCGATCCAGTAATTCATATTAATCTTTCGACTCCAGCTTTTGGAAGAGGGCTGGATATGTACCATTATATGTCCGTCAAACGCAAAGTGAGCTGACGGGAGAGCACACATGTGTTATGGTCCGGGGACTTAACAGTTCTACGGATGGCGAACTTGAATGGATGGGCGAGTTCTCGAAAGGTGCGTTCGTCTGATTATCCATACGGAACTCGACCACATGTAGGGCGTAGATTTCAGGCGGCGGTTCCTATCTCTGCTCTCTTTCAAGTTCCGTGAGTTTGGTACCGTCACTGCGCTCAGTGTGCTCGAGGCTGCGAATGTGGGCGTAAAGAAGCTCGATGGAGAGAAGTCGCGAGGTAAGATTGTTTTCAAGGCCTTTCAAGGGTTCGTTGACTGATGCTATTTTTAGCTATTGGATCGCCAGAGCTCTCCATCCTCATGTCACCATTTGACCTGAAGCGTCTAGAGTCATATGCCAATAACATGCTTGACTATCATGTTATCCTCGACCTACTTCCAGCAGTAGCATCTTTGTATTTCGAAGGGCGGTTAGGAGATGACGTAAAGTTGAGCGCAGTTCAGGCCTCTATTCTACTTGGTCTCGGTCTTCAACGAAAAACCATCGAGGAAGTGGAGGTATATTCTTTCATCATATGCATTGAGTGATACTCAGGGGCGTGATTCTCCAGGGCGAGCTATCGCTGCCAGTTGCACAGGCGCTAGCTTTGTTTGCGAAGGTTATCCGCAAGGTAACAAAACACCTTGTCGACATCCAGAAGGCTTCGATTGGCGCTGATATCCCGTTGGCTTTGCCAACCACGACTTTACGTGTTGGGGATGATGGCGAGCATACGCAATGGAAACCTGTTGACACAAACATCGAAGATGAGTTAAACGAAGCCGGCGACGAAGCAACGAATGCGCTTCGTGAAAAGCAACGCCAGATGATTGACTCTTTAGATCTGAGCAAGTGAGTGTGATTGTACCCTCCATCTGCTGCGGGTATGGATTGACGGGTTCGGGCATCTATAATGTGATTTATGATCATGCTTCATAGGTATGCTATCAACGATAGCGGCGCAGATTGGAGTGTCGCTGAGTCGAGGCTTGCAAAGGGGGGAGCTACTGTCATTAGTGTGAAGACGACGGAACCTATCGCTGGCAAGAAGCGGAAAGCGGAGGGTGGAGATGAGAAGGATAAAAAACCGACGAGAAGGGGTAAGAAGTCGAAGCGCTGAACTATATAACACAAGAAATCTGCTCGCGCGGATGGATAAGTATTCAACATTTCTTACCTTCGGTAGTAGCGAAGACTGAATGTCATTTGCCTGGACAAGAAAAGGGGCCCCGTCTAACCTAAAATGGAGAGCATGCGTGGCGTCGAGGTAGAATGCTTCCGCGAGATGAATCAATGAAACGCTGCATGTGTTCTATTAATACGGAGCGCGACCACGAAGTACAATATTTACGGAATCGGAAGACGAGGAACAATGTGATTACAACAATAATATTCGGATTTATTTATTTATCGTATGATGCGGTTTCATTCCGCGTGTGGTCAGCGTAATAGCAGAACAATTTTGCACTGCCAATGGCACGCTGTGGCACGCACGTCAACCGTCGCGACGCATTTTTGATAGATGACAAGAAGATGATGCAAGAACCCGTCTGATCCGGTTGTTACCGGTCCAGGTTAGTATGTAATCGACTAGTATCAACGTTCCTGCAAAACGCTTTAAACTTGCAACGAGGTCATACTAACTTATATCCATTCCTCTAAGCTTGTGTTTGCCGCTTATCGTAGCCGTAGCTGGGTTTTTAGACCGCACAAGCCTCTTGCTAGGCTGCATCAGGCTAAGGCGCCAACTCACCTATCCCTAGCCGACACGGAGGCACTTTGCAATTTTGGATCCGCAACGTCACAATGAATTGAGGTCACTAGGGTCCAGTAAAGACCCGAAGGCACTGCTGGCACTGTCAGCTGAGGAGTCAACATTTATCATAGTATCTGATCACCCCCATAATTGTGTGGGGAAGGCATTTGTCGACATGAAGCGTGAGTACTCGGTTTCAATCCATTTCGGTACTTCGCCTA
This sequence comes from Suillus fuscotomentosus, assembly GCF_016647785.1. NCBI lineage: Eukaryota > Fungi > Basidiomycota > Agaricomycetes > Boletales > Suillaceae > Suillus > Suillus fuscotomentosus. The sequence continues at coordinate 433,586 of NW_024539534.1, forward strand.
AGATCTTGCTATACTTATGTTACTTTAGGTGCCTGACAGATTAGTGTTCCTGATCTCGTTCTCGATATAAAGTCATACAGAGGCGGCATGCCGCAGTCCTAAGGCATACCCTCACTGATCAATCCTTATCCCACTCCCATCATGGCACCAAAATTTTTGCGCGAGCTCATCCCGCGTAGAGAGAAGCGTGCGGCCTCTGGTAGCGTAGTGGTCGCTTTCAAGGATCTCTCGTGGGTGCAGTGGGTTCAGTTTTGGTCTGGGTCAGTACCCTCCTTAGCTTCGCGTCATCATCATCTTAACACGTGTTGCACTAGCTGGCTTGCCTGGACGTGCGACGCCATCGATTTCTTCGCAGTGTCACTCACAGTAAACCTCCTGGCAAAGCAATTTAACCAGTCGACAACTTCGATCGTGCGCTTTTTTGATCCTTCCTTCGCTACTTGTGCGCTAATGCACACCGCGGTCACAGACGACCGCTATAACGTTGACCCTTTTATTCCGACCTGCCGGCGCTGTGAGCATCATTCCCGCTGTCTATCGGTAACTAAACTTGACTTATCATTCCCTAGATTATTTTCGGTATCTTATCTGATCGATTTGGTCGCAAGTGGCCATTGGTGTTCAATCTCCTTCTCTGCTGTGTCTTTGAGCTTGCAACTGGCTTTGTCAACACATTTCCGCAATTCCTCGGCGTTCGTGCTATATTCGGTATCGCCATGGGTGGAATATGGGGACTTTCGTCGGCATCAGCTCTTGAGAACTTGCCTGTCGAACTTCGTGGGATTGGAAGTGGAGTTTTGCAGGAAGGCTATGCTGTTGGATACCTGCTCGCAGCTGTGATAAACTTGACCCTGGTAGCCCAACACGGATGGCGGGTCCTTTTCTGGACTGCATCAGGCATCAGCTTCTTTGCTGCAGTCATTCGTATGGTCGTCCCAGAGAGCGCGTTCTTCCTGCGTGCCAAAGAACAAGAGAGGGAGAGAGGGACCAATACCTCCCAGAAAACTAAAACCTTCATTAAAGAAACGAAGGCGATGCTCAAGCGTCACTGGCTCTTATGCATTTATGCTGTACTCTTAATGACAGGTGAGTATTCTCTTGTCTCTAACAATCGACATATTAACATTTCTGTGCAGGTTTCAACTTCTTGTCTCACGGTTCACAGGTAAGTGCATGAAAATTCGCCGGGCGGGCTCATAATGACACACGTTCAGGATTTGTATCCCACGTTCCTCGAGGATAGCAAGAGTTTTAGCACTCACGACGCCACTGTCGCGACCATTATTGGCAACTGTGTGAGTCTTATAAAATTACTCGTATGCAAGCTCTAAATGTGCACTAACAGGGTGCGGTTGCGTGAGTTGTCAATTGATTCTACATGCATTTCAGGTTCTGAGGGTCATACAGCGGTGGTGCTATTGCTGGAACAGTGAGCCAGTACATCGGACGCCGTCTGACGATTGTGTATGTGTATTCAATCAATGATGGTTTCATGACTTTGCTCAAATTTTATCAGAATTTTCATTCTTCTCGTTGGAGGTAAGCACTAATCCTGATGATATGGAATGAAAATCATGTTCTCTGGCAGCGTTCATTCCATTATGGGTTCTACCCACCTCATTTTCTGCCCTCTCTGCTGGGGCATTCTGTATCCAAGTCGGTGTTCAAGGCGCTTGGGGTGTCGTACGTCTTCTCCTACTCTTGTTGCGAATCCGACCTCAAAAATAAACGTATTAGATCCCGATCCAACTGGCTGAGATGTCTCCGCCAGCTTTCAGAGCAACATTTCCTGGTGTTGCTTACCAGATCGGCAACGTAGGTTGAATGAACATCATGCGATAGTTGTGGCTAATATATTCGCGGTAGATGATATCGGCAGCATCAGCTCAGATTGAAGCCAGTGAGTGGATAGTCACAATTTATTCCGTGAACAAAGTTCTTAATGTACATTAGCTGGTGCTGCCAACTTAAAGACAACGGTCATAAAGAACGGAGTTCCTACTCAGGAGCCAAATTATGCAACTGTAAGTAACAGAGTTCCACTACCACACAGTCTTATTCATCACTTGATCAGGTGCAAGCAATCTTCATTGGTGTCGTTTCTGCATTCGTAGTGATTATCACAATCATTGGGCCTGAGTAAGACTCGCGCGCCCACTTGGACCTACATACCCTTACCTTCTTTTAGAAACCACGGCTCACATTTCGAGAACCACAAGACTGCCTTCGAAGAAGGAGGCGGAAGAGATGATGCTGTGGCTGATAGCGCATCACAAACGTCATTTCGCGAAGGCAACTCGGAGAAGAACAGCGCTTAGGCTGCGTGAGCGCCTCGGCCCTCTGCCTCTGTATGATCATGATCGTAGTATTTATTTATCTACAGTTAATCATGTGTTTGAAACACAGAAACGACTTTGTGTACTATATTTACACGACCGTAACGCATCTCCGAGGCTCCAGTATATCTTTCCCATGTAAACATATACTTCATGACTACAGTAATTTTTATACCTTTGCAACCATTTGTGCACGTTGATTTCGGACTGCTTAGAATCTTACCATTTCCCCATTAGCCTTAGCAAAAAACATTGTATTGGCTGCATGTACTTGCTCAAAGCTGCCACATCATCACTCGAGAACATGATATCACATACTATCCGTTACGGTCTATTCGTGATGGACCTCTATTTCGTGAGTCACACTGGCCGAATTTAGGCAGACATTCGTGATTTGTGATTGATTCGGCGCGATTGATTAGGACGCTACTAGGAAATATGTGAGCTACAGTATGTACAGAGAATTATATGGAGCTAAATGCAAATCATTAATTATTGCTGAGGGAATGTACTAGTATGTAGATGTGGGTATTGATATATTGGTTGATTGTGAAGTTCGTGACTCGGATGTGGGGGTTGCACGAAAAATATGGTGGATATGGTGCAGAATACTGAAAACAGATGCATGTGAGATGACGGATGTATGATTCAGAAATGTGGTGGTGGTGAGTGTCCAGGCTGGGCAAAACTGGAGGTTGCAGTGAAATATTCTTGCAGGTGCCATTTGCAACATCCACGAGTGCAGCCTGGATCCTAGACTCATACTCGGGGTCGGCAGATGACACCAGCTTGCCTCGGTGACGCCCCATGGCGTGGCGATTGAATATTGAGCCCTGCTCAGCGCTCACCGGCACTTGCTCGCAGACTCTGACTGCAGCTGCCACGAAATGCGCTGTTCAATTTAATGTCCGACGTCGGCAGCCACGGCAGGTGACACTGATTCGCTGCTGTCACACTGAAAACGGGATCTCTGCCATTTCCCAACGGTTTTGTTTTGTTTCACTTGGAATATGTTAGTATAGTGTGTAGAACATACTCAGTAAAGTGACTCGACAATTACTTTAAAATTGAGTGCTGTAGACAAAAATCACGAAATGGTGGCCCGTCACGAACAGACCGTACTACGGATAGTATGTATGTGGCTGATTTTTCAGGAAAAATATATTAGCGTGCCAAACTGAGACTTGATGGTAAAAATTTGAAATGACCTTTGCATGCATTTATTTTGTGGGCCCTTTTGCAAGTTCTCATTTCAAACTTGACAACATGCAGTGCGCAGGGTCTATATAGCTCATCATCCAAGTGCCAACTGATCGGCTCAGCCTGGGTTTTTGTGCTGTTGCGGAGTAATCGAGGAAATATTTGGTGTTGTTTCAGTGGCCCATGATCTGTGCCATGGCCACCAGCTTGACAAATTAATGGGTCGATTTTAATGAACGAGTTTGCAACGCCCCCGGGTTACGTTGCAAAAACGTTGATGGCATCGATGGGCTTGATACTACTATCCCTTCCACTGCAATCGGCACCCCACAGAAGTCGGCACTTTCACAAAACTCGTATTTCTAGCTACTTAAACACAAAATTCTTAACATCTGTATCATTCTCTCTCTAATACAACTCATTACGAGGTTGAACGACCACGATTAAAGCAGAATTGAGTGAGATAGTCGAAAGTGCCGAAGTCACGCAGAAATGTCACCTGCCGATACATGCCATGACGGAGTTTCAAATTGCATGCCGACTGGTGCAGCGCTGCGCGTCCGCATTCGCAAGTTTAAGTTAGCAGCGGTAGACGAGGAAAGCTGCGAGCTTCGTCAGACCCGACATATGAGCCACGCATTCAGGTTTCAATTCAGAGAATTGCAAATGGGTTATACTGCAGCAAAAGAACAGAATGTGAGTCGTGTTTCGTCATGTTACAATGCACATGGTCTCCCTATATATCCACCTCGATTTTGCAACTACGGCACTAATAACAGTCGCCCTCGTACTTAGGTATATCTACTATTCAATACTATACTTGCTCATTCGAACGAATACTAATTGACCTTGCCCACTTGCGTGACTGCCGACTTCTGTGGCCCACCTGGGGTGCCGATTGCAGTGGAAGGGATAGTAGAGATAACCAAATTTCGGGCATAATTAAAGGCCAGAAGGCCCGGGCCCTATTGCCAATGTCACGTGACATAGTAAATTTCAAATACTGCAGGCCAAACACCTACCACCTGCCAGTGGGTGTTGATGTACCTGCCACCGCCATCTGGCCTTCCTACCCGAGTTTTTTAAGGAGAAATGAGAACTTCTGTCAGCTGATACATGATGCATACCCTCCAGGCCAAGATTGCAGGCCGACGATCTCGTGTTGAACTGTTTGCCCAATATCCCTTTCAGAGTTTTCGCTGACTTGGAATTATTATGAACCTACACTGTACAGCAATGCTGGCCTTACCACTCTGGCAGGCCTGCCATTTATTTAAGGCACGCTGGTGTGAAGGACAAGAATTCATCTACGAGTGGTCAGTCATCTCCCAATCAAGGGATAACCTGGAGGCCTTCCAACTTGGCAACGTCGAAGGCCAGATAGACCAGACACAATGCCATATCGTGGAGACATATTCTAGGTCTATCCCTCACCAACTGTAATGCCTCCTAGCCATGCGGTTCTTATAAAAGACCGGGAGGTACGATGACACCGCCATCTTCAAAGCTGGAATCTTTGGATATCCAAGTCCTTCAACTGTAGAGCATAACTGCATTGCCTGTACACTCGACTCACCCCGATGCTACCTCGGAAAAGGCACTCTGGCCAGTCCTTTGGGCAATCTTCATCCGTATGTCTCAGTTGACTTGCCTCCGCATGACAATACATATTCATATGTAATATGATAGTCATCGGCTGGAAGAAGCACTCCTCCTCCCTCACCTACTGCAAAGCAACGTCCAACTAAACGTCTCACGCTATCGAATGGAACAACAGCAGATCGTGTTCCGGCTCCGGGTCATTCATGCGATCATATAATTCCATTCTCTGATAATGGCAATCCTGGCGTGTCGGTCGGAAACATCTTGAATGGTAGATGTGTGTTGGACAGTCCAGAACCTAGTTTCAAGGCGGGGCCTCACAAAGTAGCCTTGCAGGTACACTCAATGCATGTTCTAATCCGATCAAGGTCTGATATTTAATTCGCAGTGGCCTGGTTATGATGATTCGGATCCCAGACACATCACAGTCAATCCGAATACCAAACAGGAACTCGCAGTTGCGGTGTGTACTGCAATGCATAAGTTTTACTCATCTGCATCAGTGAGTAATACCCTCAATAATCGGTTTTGGGCCAGAGCTAACCGAGTCCATAGAAAATGACGCCTTCGGTCAAATCTGACCCTTGGACCCTCTGTTCACGAGTCCGATTAAAAGATATCTTGCTCACGTCCATACATTTGGACGCAGCTGGTGTGTGGCTTCCGGAATTTTATGTACTGCGGTAGTGGTATTGTTGGATTCGTTGAGTCGAATTTACGCTTGTTACACATAAGTAATAATGTTACATAATGCGGCAGGACAATGGCATATACCTGCAGGTAGTGTTGTAGTGTAGGTTAATATAAGAAGATCATGATGCACAAAGGAGTTTGGCAGGTTCGAAAATCGAGGGCTCTACTGCTACTGTAACATGCGCGGACTCGGTGGCATCTTTTACAGGCAGCGATCGGTGGGCAGGGCTAGTTTGGGTACAGCACTGGGAAAGAAGTTGGCATCACCTTCAGAGCCTCACTAGCACTCCCGAGCCCCGCACTGCACCGTACAAGATAGCGAAGTACGACGTCGCTTTGTCGCTCACTCCCGCATATGCCCTTTTTTGGTAATTTGAAATTTAACACAGGTTCACGCCACAATATGCTCACTACCCAGTGCCCACTAGTGCACTAGTCGACGTCTAGATGTACAATGGGATGCGACCTCTGTATGTTCGTTGCAACAAACGGTCCTTATGTAACCAACAGTCGTCACCAAGGCTGACTAGGTTGACACGCGGTATTTTATATGCTAATATTGTTTTAGTCTGCCTCCACCCTGCAATTGTTGGAGACAGACATCGGGATTCGGTAAGCTGTCTCGGGAAACATATTGTTTTAATCTCTCATGCTATGTTCATTGAGTCTCGTGTTTATAGCTGTTGCAACGTACGGTCTACTACCATGAACCAGCTGTTCCCGATTATTGGACCACCCGCAGTTGGTGAGCTTTGGCTTAGGCCGTCAGACTCCATGAGGCGCATCATTACTCCAAGGACTAGGTTTTGCTGACTCGGATAGGCGCCAGATATCGACAGGTCTCACGTTGCGTTGCACGTGCATCAAAGACACTTTGCCAGTCTCAAAGTCTCCTAGTGACCCAATTACGCTTGATGACGCCGCCGTTTAACGGAAGGAAATTACGTTCATTGTGTTACGATGTGTGTCGTTGAGTGGTTAGTGTTTCGCTTTATGATTCACAATTTACTGGACAACTTTGAATGGTCGCTTTGCCGCCGGACAACTAGCGCTTCATAACGCGCACTGCTTTGTCGACCGTGTCGAAGCGATGAGCAGTATATAATACGCAGGTGCTTAGGATGGGCTCCTCACAAACAACTCAAACATCTAAGATTCTCCAGCGCAGAATTTCTATCCTAGCTTTATTCACTCTAGTATGGAATACATGCAGCCAAACCAAATGATTGTGAACTCTGGTGGAGCCGGGTCTCTTGGGGTAAGCCTCCATGTTCTTTCCGTATTTCCTCTTATGCAAAAATGACATTAGTACTATATTCGGAATGCCAATCCTTCCCCTCACCCCTCGATGGTGGGCGCCGAGATGCCACTATATTGGGAGTTGAGAGATGGAAGAATAGCGAAGCGTGTTCCACGCTCGCGAGAATTCACTCCTTCTCAGCAGAGCTTCCCCGGTATCACGTTTAGCGCTGATGGTTGGTACGGTGTACGCGTGAAAGATATTCTGAAGGGGACAGTCGTCGTTGATCGTCCGACTGACGCTGTATTCGCTCATCACGGCTGGCGAGAAACTACTCTGGCGATAAAGGTGAGCATAGCCTGTCTCTGATATGATAGTTTGTGTTTACCAATTCACGTAGTGGCCCGGATACCTACCCCCCAGATCTTCGGATGCATCTCGTCGGCGCTTTAAAGTACTGGATAATAACGTACCGATGACTCGTCAAGGTTTTGCCATAGAGATTGCCAGTCAGATTCGACATCTTGACGACCATGCAAGGGTATGTGTAATCTTGAGATTGACACAAAATTACTGACTCGTCGGTTATCAGGATAAGCCTGTTGCACATGGTTGGGAAGATTGGGCGTTCAGCAAAAACAACGTTCGTGCGTCGGACGTGTATATCCTATCAGCCCATTATTACAGGAATGCTTGGATCCCTGAGCTCTACGTCATTAATATGGAATAATGTTTTCCGGTAGCCTCCTTTCCCCTGTAGCCCTATAGCACGGACAACACTAGCACCCCCTATACGATTCACGACAGTCCATTGCATGCCTTGTGCCTACCTTAAAATATATTTAGTCAGTTTAATATCTATCCTTCTTATTACGATAGCTTCGCGCGAATGCATATCTTACCCTGTTTAAGTACAAAAATGGAAATTCAACTGCGCAATGCCCTGGTTTGTGATTGAGAAGCGAAGACTGGAACCTCGTGGGGTGTGATGTTGTATGATAGTCTCCACAACTGCCCTCTAAAGAAGAGACGATCAGCCATGAGACGACTAGTGTATTGGCAATTTGGTCCTCGAGGCTACACAGCATTTCAAGATACATATAACCACCACCTTGTGCGATAGTGGAAGATGATCCATCTCTTCTACCATCCCTTCGAGATACAAAACATTAACCTACCACATGAAAAATGGGCGCGTCAGTGTCCTCCCCCATGCAAGGTCTTCGGATCATTGCTGGCATCGTTTTTAGAATCGTCGAAGAAATTCGGTCATCAGAGATCTTCGAAAATCCCACTTTTACGAACCTTGCACATGCCAGAGACTCGCGCTCCCAAAGGCAAGCTAATAGGACACCAATGGCAGAATGGCAGGAAGAAGATCGTATTGATATAGATACGGGAGGAATCAGAGGGGAAATAGATGAGTTCCCAGCTACTCGAGCTCCACCCGTCACTGGGAGAAACGTCGAAGAATTTCACTCTGCACAAACAAATGTGTGGCAGAGGCCGAGCGAAGTGGGGATACATGCTTCAGAAGAAACCCCGCGCAGGCGTCTTTATGAAACACCAGAGCGTTGCGCCGCAGTACTCCAGATGAAGACGAAGGAAGAAGGCGTCTCGCCCACGAAGTCGGCCAATAAAGGCAAGAACGTATTCGTTGTCCGGTTGCATTTTGACTCAACTCGAGGGTGCAGCCGATATTACTATAACTGAAAATACCATAAATAGGAAGGAGGACCCGCAGACCCTGGAGAAACACAGCGCGTTCCAGCTCGTGAGCATCCCCAGTGAGGAGGAGATACAATTAGCGAAGCACAGAGTCCAATACCAAGAGGGACTATTCCATTTCGCAGCGACAGGAGTTTCTGGCGCAGGAAAGTCATCGCTGATCAACGCCTTTCGAGGCCTTCGAAATAGAGACGAGGGAGCAGCACTAACGGGTGTGGTTGAGACGACCGCAAATATCGCTAGATTCCCAGACCCAAACCCCAAAAATCCATTCGTTTGGTATGATGTCCCAGGGTCCGGCACGTTGAACATACCGGATTGGCAATATTTCACTGCACAGGGACTCTATGTTTTCGACTGCATTATCATCCTTTTCGACACCCGCTTTACAATGACCGACCTTGCTATGCTGGTCAATTGTCGGCGTTTGAACATTCCTACTTATATCGTGCGGTCGAAATCAGACTCACATATCAGAAACATCATCAAGGAGTCGGGTTACGACAGCGATGAAGATGAAGACCGCTCGCGTCGCAACGCATTGTATAGCTCCGCACGCGAGCAGTACATCGCTGAAACTCGCGCCACCGTCAAGTACAACCTTCAGGAGGCGAAGTTACCCGATCAGAGGGTGTACATTGTCGCCAACAGCACTATGGTCTCCACAGTGAGAGACCAGAAACTATCGGAGAAGACGATAGACGAACTAGAGTTGATGCGAGATCTCTTTAGGGAAGCTCAGTCAAGGCGTTGTGGTAAAGGTATCGATCGCTCATAGACATACAAAGTTTAAAGTCTGGAGCCCCGTCTGTTGTCCAATTGTGACAGTTGGTATGTGCCGCGTGTACGAGAAGTTACAAAAAGAGTGACGTAGTCCAGCTGGTGTCCTGTCCATCGGTGACCGATGCATCAGTGCCAATCGGGTTTGCCAGCAGAGCATCTTATATGTGAATTCAGGTACTATTACACCCTGATTGATTGACCCACATTGGTAGTTCTGCAATCGTATCAAGCACCAGTGATGTTTATGGATCTGGCCTGATTTTCATAGCTTCATAAAAGTGGTTGAAAGAACTATGACCAATTCGACGCAAGACAGCTGCAAGGTTCTGAAAACATCAGGTACCGGCGTGGGACGCAGTGGACGACGAGAGGGCGGACGAAAGCGTTATTCACGATGAGCGCGGAGTGGACAATATGGGGTTATCATATAACACCCGGAGGAAGCGAACAATGATTGGAGGAGTACGAAATAAGTACTTATCGTCATTCCGCAGTTCATTCTTGAATATTCAACGTTCGATATCAATATGGCATCACTAGGTGAGCTAGGCTTGATCCAGACGAGCTCGGTTTGTGGCTGAAATTTTATTCGGCGTAAGTCTGCACGCCGCAAGAGACTGTGCATTCCTACAAGCTGCGGTTACTTCGGAATCGGTGTGAAGGAGCGAGCGGGTGACGGAGTTGACCAAGTATTTCGGAGTCTTTAGACACGTGGGAATTACTGACGACCTCCGAGCCTGTACTAATCGACTTACTACTTTCTTCTTGAATCTTGACTAGCGGTGATTATGTGTGGAGCATCACATCAACAGCTTCTATATCGGACCTATCAATAAAATGGACCACTCAGTCGATACAGCTCCGTCTGTCATGGTACAAGCGACCAACGTCCACCCTAGGTATATATCAAGCCCTCCGCTGTGATCGTACGCGACAAGCTCGGTACAGATCCGACAAATTGTAACCCATAGAATCGCAGAATTCTATAAGCAAGACGCGGCGAACAAACCGTGACCAAATTCGAATCAGTAGATTGTTCGAACGGGTTCGAATTTGTTCAAGATGTGATGCCTATCGTTAACTGACATATGCATAGCTCATCGATGACTCTGTAGCAGGTGCTTTAAACGTCACTTGGAAGCAGAAATGTAATTCAATCAGTATGTAAAGGATTCATCCCCTTCCTTAGGATCATCTCGCGCTTACCTTGATTTGTTAGGCCCAGCGGTTGTCGTATCCTCGTCAGCATGTAATCTGAGATACAACGTTAAAAAGTTGAAATTACTGTTACGAAGCCGATCATGCAGGACTCCTGGGCCTGAGTCAACAATGAAGGTTTGATTTGAGTGATATCAGAAGCATCACTTTCTGTGGAGAATTACTTGATGCCGTGAAAAGAACCATATTAATGGCCGGGTTGCCCACTGGGTGCCTGAGGCTAAGGGGATACTGACCGTCCTCTCGCGAATATAAGCATACTTAATCTGATGCTGACCTTCTTTCGAGGTTAGACTATCTCTATCATGCCATCGAGATTTATTCGCGAGCTCATCCCGCGTCGCGAGGCTCGTACCTCTCTTGGTGGTGTAGTCGCTGCGCTCAAAAGTCTCACCTGGGTGCAGTGGGCTCAGTTCTGGTCTGGGTCAGTGTCCTACTTCCATTGCGCTTCATACTATCATCCTCATCACATCACAATAGCTGGTTTGCTTGGGCGTGCGACGCCATTGATTACGTCGCAGTATCGCTCACAGTACCGCGCTTGTCTACGCAATTTGGAAAGTCAACGAGTGCGATCGTACGCCCTTTCCTTTCTTTTGTTATTTGCGCCACTGATGCACGACTCAAACATGATTGAAGACGACCGCCTTAACATTGACGCTCTTATTACGATCAGTCGGCGCCGTAAGTGTCACACCTGCCACTATTCTCCACTAAACTTACCATTTCCTAGGTGATATTTGGTATGATATCTGACCGGTATGGTCGCAAGTGGCCCTTGGTCGTTAATCTCCTTATCTGCTGCGTCATTGAACTGGGAACTGGCTTTGTCGACACCTTTTCACAATTCCTCGCCCTTCGTGCCCTATTCGGTATCGCTATGGGTGGAATATGGGGACTTTCATCATCCTCGGCTCTTGAGAACTTACCTGTTGAGCTTCGCGGGCTTGCAAGTGGGATTTTGCAGGAAGGCTATATTGTCGGGTACATTTTTGCAGCTGTTGTAAACCTGACCTTGGTAGCTCAATACGGATGGCGGTCGCTTTTCTGGACCGGAGCAGGCATCACTTTTTTCGCCGCAGTCGTCCGTGCTCTTGTTCCTGAAAGTCCGTTCTTCTTGCATGTCAAGGAACAAGAGAAGGAGAAAGGGACCGATACATCGCAGAGTTTCCTCAGGAAAACAAAGGAGATGCTTAAGCATCACTGGCTCTTATGCATTTATGCGGTGCTCTTGATGTCAGGTCTGACTTTCATTTACTTGTCAACAACGAACATACCAACACCTCTCTGCAGGGCTTAATTTCTTGTCTCACGGTTCACAGGCATGCTCATATACCATGTATGAACATGCACTCGATAATGTCATGTCCATCTAGGATCTATTTCCCACGTACCTCCAGATCACCAAGGGCTTCAGTGCTCACGATGCCACTGTCGCGACCATTATTAGCAACTGCGTGAGTCTTGTAAACTTATCTGCTTGTCAAATCTCAACATGCCAAACAGGGAGCTTCTGTGTGAGTTCTTGGTTGGTTCTGCATGCAGCCAAAGCCCTGAGGGTCATACAGCGGCGGTGCCATGGGTGGATGGGGGAGCCAGTACATTGGACGCCGCCTGATGATCATGTATGTGCATTCAATAAATGATATTTCCATGGCTCCACTCACCTTCATTTGAGATGCTGTGTGCTTCTCGTCGGAGGTAAGCACCGATCCTAGTAATATAAAACGAGACTTATGTTCTCTCGCAGTGTTCATTCCATTATGGGTTCTGCCCTCGTCATTCTCTGCCCTCTCTGCTGGAGGATTCTGTGTTCAAGTTGGTGTTCAGGGCGCTTGGGGCGTTGTATGTGTTCGCCTAATCTCATTGTGAACTTGACTCACAACATAATTGTAGATCCCGATTCAACTGGCCGAGATGTCACCACCAGCATTCAGGGCGACTTTCCCTGGTGTCGTTTACCAGCTCGGCAATGTAGGTCGCGTGGACACGCACAATCAATCTAGCTAACATGTTCGTGGTAGATGGTTGCGGCAGCATCAGCACAAATTGAAGCCAGTGAGTAGATAGTCACATTCCCGCTCATAAATGAAGTTCTTAACTTAATCAGCTGGCGGCGACAACTTGAAGACAACTATCATGGAGAATGGAGTCCTTACAGTGGTCCCAGACTATGCAACGGCGAGTCACTGAAATTCCCTCCCGCACGGTCTCATTCATATTCCATCAGGTGCAAGCCATCTTCATTGGTTCGGTTGCTATATTCGTAATCGTTATCGCACTTATTGTGCCCGAGTAAGTTCTGCGCATGTCCTTGGACAGACAAATGCTCACATTCCCCTAGAAAACACGGTTCTCATTTCGACGACGCCGATGACACTGACGGGGAGGAGGCTACAGATCACAAATCACAAATGTCATCTCGTGAAGTGGACGAGAAGAGCAGCGCTTAGTATTTCATTACTTATCTATCACGAGACGAGATCATTATGTCCATTTGAATGAACGGGGTTTACCCTCAAGTTAATAACCTTTCCAGCGGTGCCGCTTGCTGCCAATGGTCCTGGCAACATCAGTCCGGCAGTCAATTGTGCGGAACCTCCACGTGAGCCTTATTTTTCTGAATAGTCTCTTATTCCATGTCGTTAGTTTGCTCAGTTGTCAACATGACAATTCAATTTTCGGAGCACCGCGTGAGTATAACTGTGACAGAGCAAGCTAGGGTCTGAAAGCTACAAGATAGTCGAGAAAAAATGATAGCAGTACAGCACCATTTTTGCTGGTAGAAAGCGCAAATGGCTCGGTATGATGAGGCAAGTGACTACCAAAAGTAGACACCACAAACAAGTGCAGTATGCGCAAGACGCCCGAAAAACCAAAACAGTGACTGTAACGATGAAAAACTTACATGAACTTGAGATGCAAACTTTATGGCCTGGGCGCAGAGGGAGGAGGCAAGGTACGTCATTTGGGCTCTCCCCTTAGCATTGGCCAGGCTTGCTCAAACTCAGTCAACAGCTGCGGGGTCTGTTACCAAAGCTTGATTTGGTGAGGCACTCCTGTCGGTAGATGGTTGCCATGAGCATCATGCGCTCACGCTCAGCAATACGTGCCCTCGGAGCAGCGATCTCATCTGCTTGTGCAAGATTAGCCTGGTCTTGAGCAGGAACTGCCTAAGCTGCTGATGAATGCTCTGCTGAAGACTGCGTGGTCCGAGGCGCGCTGCCGTTTGAGATGCATGCGCGGAGGATGGCCAATTTTGCTGGCTTGCAGCATGGCGCGCGCCGAGCGCGACTGATTGCTATGTGGTCTGTTGAGAATTGAGATGATCCTGCTTGGGATGATTGCTCAGCAGAAGTAGTGTTTTCGCTGCCCATAGCAGAAGGCCGACGAATGAGCAGGATAAGTGAGTCAAGAGACTGAACCTGAACTTTCAACTAGATATCGCAGCGCCTTGGGTTGGCGGAGGAGTGATAGGAACGGCTGTAGTTCTGTTGCCTAACTTGAGACCCGGGTGCCCTTGAAATATAATTATGTAAAGAAGACTTGGTATAGGCCCAAGTGAGCTCGATGTGCGAAGGGTACGACGAACTCGACGTTGAGAACAACGCCACCGCTCAGCTGGATGTCCGGTGCCGGGATATTCCGGCAAGCTACATTACCCGGCAGAGCTGATCATCAAGTATACTAGTACTGAATCAATTCACCGGTGATTCTATAACACCGCGACTCATTAGTACATTGAAGCTTGGAAGCTTGAAGGTTGGTTACATACTGTTGAAAGGCTTCGAAGACTCAACTCACTGCATCAGATTTAAGATTTAACTTTAATGTTGCGGATGCATTATAAACTTGAAGAGAAACCTTCTAGAATCTAGTACGCGGCGAAATGGACTCATATGCCAATCCGGCTCGCGAGGTGCGTCGGATGGCTCAGGCTGCCGTATTCATCTGTCAGACGAACTGATAATAGTGCCCGTTCAGTACCGCGAGCAGACGCTGTGGTACAATGTTCTGGAATCTGCAGCGGCGGACGGACTCGGGCTGAGCTGAGGTATCTTGCTCTTCCAAGTATCACACTTGGAGCCCTCAGTCAAGACTCCACGTACGTCCCCCCAGCTGACAGCATACCCGTCCATAGAGATGTTAATAATCTCGCCGTCTGCGCACTCATTACACTGCAGCACAGTTGATTTAATCTTGACTCGCAGCTCATCGACTATGTTCACTATTGCAGACGTCCCTCTTGCCTATCAAAAAGCAGTCGCTGTCGGATTTTACATGTGAGTGAGCCAGCGCTCGATGTTTGTTGGCTCGCCATCTAGATAGAAGGGCGGCGCAAGAGAAGGGAGAGATGAAGTGATATGCGAGATGAGTAAAGCTCGCAACACTTATCAAGCTAAAGGTCTTGGTAGTTGAAAATATTTGAGTGGTAGGTCAGACTGATCATTGCCTCTTTGCAATCATCAGGATTTCGTAATTTTATACAGAACCTGCACCATTTAGGCACTACAGGAGATACTGATATTGTACAATTACTCGGCAATCCACCCGTCCTGATAATCCGGAACGGTAAAGGACATCAGCCTTCTCTCTCGTACAACATTGATCTTGCCTAGTGGAAGTCGCTTGTGCCGGATCCATGACACATACCATAACGGATTCAAGCGAAACGAACATCCACTGACGCTGAAAAAACTATAAAGACTGACAATCTTGTAGGACTTATAGGTTCCTCATCTCGACATTCACAACATGAATCCGACGACTCCTATTATGTTTGCCACTGTCACCCACACGACCACTCCTGAATCCGAGCCCTCACAATTCATTTTACCCGACCTCATCAATGATTGCCACTATCCCTTCCAACAGAACCCTCACTGTGATGCAGCGTGCCGCGCATCTGTCCGATGGCTTATGGACGTGGCGCAAATTGTAGGGCCCGAGATCAGAGAGTATATTGACGTGGACGCAAACGGACTTGCTGTTGCTTGCTATCCTGATGCAGATGCTTTCCATCTCCAAGTCTGCTCTGACTTCTTGAACTGGTTGTTCATTACAGACGACTTGATGGAGTCCGGCGTTGTCGATGTACAGGAAGTACATGAATCCTGTGTTTCTGCATTCCGCGATCCCATCAATTTTGACACAGAACGGCTTGATGCAAAGATGTGCAAATCGTACGGCTATTTTTCCATCGCATACACTCTTTCTAAAAGTTGTTATGTGGCTAGGTATTTCAGTCGCTTTAAGGAGACTGCAGGTCCCGGCTGCACAGAGCGGTTTATCTACACAAGCGAGTTGTACTTCGCTGCTGTGGCCAAGCAGGTGGATGACCGTGCCAAAGGGCACGTGTATGATCTAGAATCTTGCATCGCCTTGAGGCGAGATACAGGCGGATTGAAGCCCTGCTTTAACCTCATCGAATTCGTAGCTCGAATTGATCTTCCCGACGAAGTTGTGTCGCATCCAGTTGTGAAGGCCTTGGAGGAAGCGACCAACGATCATGTTTGTTGGCACAACGTAAGTTTGTGCCGTCATTTAACACAGGGGCGGCGCTGACAGTACCGCCGACAGGATATGTTGTCATACAACAAGGAGCAATCTTGCGGTCACGCACCCTGGGAGAACATAGTTCCCGCGATCATGCACGAACGAGGACTGGACCTGCAAGGCGCCATGGACTACGCTGGTCAGATGTGCAAAGATGCCATCCAGCGCTTCGACTCCAACCGTGCTATCCTCCCCTCGTGGGGCGAAGAGGTTGACAGGCAGGTGGCTGTCTATATCAAAGGATTGCAGCACTGGATGATCGGCTCACTTCGCTGGCATTTTGATTGCGCTCGCTATGCTGTCCCGCCGGACCGAATCATCAAGCTCCTTCCCAAAAGACCCTACAAGTGTGGAGCTTAACACCTAGTGCATGGCTTCTGGAGGTGAGATCTGGTTCACTTCTTTCACGCACTGCGCTAATTCTTACGCCTAGAATGTTAGTACATGATTCACGTCTCACGCAGACCTGAAAGTTTTGAGTTGCATAATTATGTGACATTCCGCCTTCCTTGCTTTGTCCTTCGTAGTGTCAAGTTCTCATTCGGCTCCCTGCGCGTAACACTTCCTGTCCGTTTTCGTGTCACTAAGATATGTACATATAGAATAGTCTTGTATCCTTCTACAAATTGAAGATGCTCTTCGTGCCAGAGGCCCAGGACCGATTTGAAGACTAGCCTACTCACAAGTAGCTGGGAGAATAATGTATCGCTTACTTGGCGCCTTGTACTGTAGCAAAAAGTGTGATACACGAGTGACTTTAAGCTGCAGGTCCTGGTGATACATCACACCACTTGACTTTACAGTCCTCTTGATCATAGCAAGCAGCAACATCGACAGGGACGTCTGGATCCTACGGAGGATAAGCTGGAATTCTGGCTACAGGGTTGGCGCAATATTGCTTGAGGCCCATTTGTAGGTCGAGTGTCGGAGTGTAACGCGACGGAGGGCATCTCTGAGATGGCCGGTCCGGACCAAGTATGGCACCTCCAAGCGGAGTGTGAATGTTTCTGTGCCCGTCACTGCTTCTCACGCTTGCTCACTATGTGCAATAGCACCAAGGACTTACTTCCATAGACGTTGGGAGTCTTTTTGTTGCCATGTAATAGCAACATAGTAAGCTCATTTACACATTTCTATGTTGATCTTCGCTGGTTCTTGCGATGTGCTGGCCTTCTTAAGGATGACATCATCCAGCCTCAGCCGTATACAGCATCATGGCTGCCCGCCCTCCTCAATAACCAAAGATAAGCGGGCAGGGAGAGGGGCGGGTAAGGCGATGGGTGAGCAAGGAGGGTGGCGGGCAGAACATGAACATGCAGCATTCCAGCGAGGTGTTAGCCGGCGGCAGGCGCGTTGGCGGGATTGATTCCCATGGCCGTTCACAGACTGGCAAAATCTCTGCAGAAAGTGCGGGATTTGGCCAGTCTGCGTGAGGTCTATACAGACAAGTCACAGACTCATCATCTTCTCCCCGCCACGTTGCCCGCCGTGCCCACAGACAACATATCATCGACTGCAGCTCCACAGCTGCCAAATATTCCAGGTGCCATTCTGCAGATGTCATCAACCGGACTCGTCGTTGATTGCACCTACTGGTGCGTGACACAAGGGTGGCTGAACACTGTCCGGTTTTCACTGGGGGTGAGTAGCCACTGACGGGGGTAGCTGATGGGATCAGTGTCGCAGTGGCCGACGTAGATCGTGGCGGGAGTGATGATGTCAGAACAGATAACCCGGAACCTGCCGGCAAAACACACCCAGACGTGTTCCCCAGACTCTGCTCAGACGTGTCCCCCAGACTTTGAGGCGGAGTCTGCGCAGACTTAACAGAGACCGGCCATTTCCTACATGCCCTCAATCTCTGACACCCTGAGAACGGACCCGTCTGGCGGTGGGCGACGTCGAGAGATGACATTCAAGAAGCAGCGAGCCAAATTTAAGGAGGGGCGATCCGGTCCGGTGAAAGCGCCAGTGCATATATACCTGCTCCCTCACCTTTTCATGGTTTCCCGACAACAAGTCCCGTGTCGCAGTTCTGTTTGCGCATAGTGCCGTCCACTGAACTATTCACGATGTGGATGTTGTCATCCAAGAAAATAAAAGCCCGAATCTCTTGTTCATGTTCTTCAAATTCATGCTTCGGTGTTGATCCTTTGGCTTGCGCTGCGGTTGAAGCTTCCTTGCGGGTCCACCAAGGCGAGTTCTCTATGTCCTGCAAGTGGAAGACATGGATTCCGCAAGGCAGCGCCAATCGTCCATTTACAGATTCACGCCGCAACACAGCGGTTTGATCTTTGCAAACAATGGTCCCTAGTATTATGTTTCTGGTTGTCCTAGCATGGTGAATCGTGCTTCGATTCATATACTCCGAAGGCAATAATACATCTACCAGTAAGTATTACAGCTTCTCGCGTCTATCTGTGGTTTACCTCTGGCTCATGGCGCTTATTTCGGACTATGGAACGGGGCTTCCAAAATACCACTAGTCAGGCGCATCTTGAGTCCCTTCTCCGGAAACACCATAGTCAACACCTGCTGGAGTTCGAATGACTTGAAAGTCAAAACCGTGACACATTGTGTGGCGCGATCCGCAGTCATCCTGGCAACACTGCGTTTTCGCACTGATGGACGGCGTATTGGTTAGGCCATCTGTGGTCCATGCGACTTCAGCGAATATTCTCATACCATAATATTAACGATTATGTGTACCCTGGACCCTGGTTAGAGTCTAGCTCGTCCTGCACAGCACGAATTCGAAAAAAAATTCAGAGCGCTAGTTCTGAGAAATATTCCGATGGTTGAATGCTGCCAGTGCGAACCCTTGTCTTCCTCTAGTATTCATGTAAGATAGTGTTCACCTGGGTTTACTCATGCTCCTGATCGTTCGAAGCCTGAATTGATTAATCTTGGAGAGTCTCGACATGCGGTGAGCACCAATATTGAATAAAAGGCCAGTTCTTCGTCTGACATGACTTTCACTTTGATTCATCGAATCACATCACCATCATGGCTTTCGGGGAGTCCCTAGCCAGACTATATGAAGGAAGATTGGGCTGTTCTCCTTCCCACAGTCTAGCTAGGGGAGACTCGTTCTTTCTCGATTATAGGGTGTCTAGCCGGGCCTTGATGCATTCCGAATGTTGTCACTAGTAGATCCTGGCATCGCAAGTTGATCGTATCATATTGCTACGCAATTGTCAAGAAAGAAGAATGGGTTCCGTCACATCCGTGGTCTATATCAAGTCTATGTAGGCCATGGGCAATGCCCAGTAGAGGTGAGGACATGACCTAGGGCAAGCAGTGGTTCAATTACTACAGCCCTGATCAAGAATCGAATTTCAAAAACTTAAGGCATCGTGCATATGCATGACCTGGCAGGTTGCATGCGGTGCGGTGCGGCCGCATAGGTTATCCACGTTGCCGAACTGAAGCACAACAGTGTTGAGCCCGAGACATGTCGCATACTTACCGCCTACTATTTCAGGATCAGGTACCTGCATGCAGCAACCAGAACTACCAGTCGCTCAGAGCCTCCGTAAGCTTCTTTCTGATAAACACTTCCTAGATCTGAGACTCGTCTAGATTCTGGCAATGTATAGTCACTATAGTGTGACTCATCGGATTTCGAGTGAACTTAATATCGATCGGTCACTACGAGGGCAGCCCTGGGCATAGCCGGGCTGTATCAACAATAGGTAACATGATTTATGTCTGAAAAGAGATTTTTTGTAAATTCCAGCTATGCAGTTATATTTACAGTAAATTTGTTTTTCGCTAAAGTAGATTTGCACATGCAGGACCGCAGGTTACTGCAAATTCATTGAGAAAGGTTTAATGCAGAGCTACCACGCTCATCCTCGATAATTTTTTTGTAAGAAGGGTGTATTATTGTTAGTTGGACGTTTCTAGATCAGTGTAGCAATGTCAACAAGGCTGCAGCCAACGTGCAAGCACCAGGCGTATCCAAAGCTAGGCAGGACCGAGATATCATAGACTAGGGAATGTGTTTTACCGTTCATACGTACTTCCCAAAGAAAGGTATTAGTGATTGCGCGAGGGTATAACTGAAGACCAGCTTCGGCCCAACGACAAGGATCTACATTCACAAGTCATTAGCACGAAGTTGAACTAGGATAAAGACTAATCACTTTTGGGGTCAAGCCCTTGAAGAACGCTGTAGGGCCTTCATTTCGGATAAGGTCCCTCACGACCGTTAGGCCAGGCACCTTCTGCTCGAAGTTTGCATTTTGGATACGAGTCTTGACCGTGTCTAGGGGTGCTGCAATTGTGATGGACGCGACAGCTCCTGCAATAGATGCGATGAAGTTCTGGGTCCACGTGGCTTTGGAATAGTCAGTGACACCAAGCGCATACTCCTTCGTCACCGCCGAAGCGCCGAAGAGCTGAAACAGAGGTTCAGCACGATGGATCTGGCCACCGTAGTAGACTTACCGCAAAGGAACCTGGCGCATTTCGGGCCATGGTCCAACCCCATCCACGGTATAGGGTGGTGCCTTCCTCCATGAATATCCGAAGGACTCCTCGTCCACGGAACGCCTCGGGGTTGACTTGTCGTTTTATCTTCAAGGCATCTAGAGGAAGTAGAACCTGACAGAACGTCACTACCCAGTCAGAAAGCTAGGGCGAAAAATGACCCACAACTTCACCAATACCAGTCAAGCTGCGCGGAACAATCAGCACATTGCATTTACCACGTGAAAATACATATTTACCTGCCAGCAGTTGCCTGCATCATCATCTTGCCCTTCCTCTCGCCAAATACGCTCGTGAACTCGTTCTTGTAATTTCGCGTGATGATCTCATTGAACCATGGTTGTCCACCGAACTTGTATATCCGTTGCGAAATTTTGTACCCTGCTGCATACCCAAGACCGGGGAATAGAGACAGAAGCTTTTTAGGCAACGAAGCCGTGGCGTAGTCGCGGAACACGATCGGGGAAAGCGTTGAGAAGGATACCTGGATGTCAAAAGGTGGTCAACAAATTGCAACAAACGAGTTTTACAATAATAACGTACTTTGGCTTTATTGCTCATAAGCCGTTTTGCTACTGTGTCAACTGGATGAAATACCAGCAACTCAGCGACACCTAGTGGCCATGATACAGTAAGTTACTTCGTTATTAGCATTACGGACCGAAACCGAAGTACAAACCAGATGCACCAGACCCCAGAACCCGGGCAGTCCCTGACTCTTTGCTTTTCCCAGAAGTTGGAGGAGACATTATAATATTTAGCGAGGGTCTGGTAGACGAGAAGGGAGATCGTAGAAGTGCGCTAGTACTACTACTGTACGACCCGTCACCTGCTTAAACTTGTACCGCGCCATATATGTTTAGACTTATTTGTCCACTGATAACAAATGGCGAAATATGGTACAATAGCACTGGATTTATGGGCCAAATTGACCTAAATTTGAACGTCATAGAGAGTCTGGACTCTGGACTCTGAACAGTCCCAGACTCGGACCCGACGGCCTACCGAAGTCTAAGCTTCTACTGTCACCGTGTCCCACATTCCGTCAATGGGTTCTCATCGGAATGAAGGGCCTGGGTACATGCTGGTCTCGTGATCTCTTGACGACCTATATGGTCAATTCTCAGAACACGATTTTGGAATCACTCGCGTCGTAAGCCTTTTGTTTCTCAGCTCTACATTACCACCATGTTCAGCAAGAGAAGGGCTTTCAGCACCCTCTGTTTCGCGCTCGCAGCTGGCGCAACAACCCAAACGTTCCTTGGTTTAGACACTCCCAACTATGGAACTTCAAGGCAGCTCATGAAGTCGTTCACACAGTCTTTCACAGCGCCTTACGACGAAGGGTTGTTCATGCCTGTCGAGCAGCTCGGTGCACTCTCAGAGGCACAATTTACCACCCTCGGCCACCCTTTATTCCCGAACCATAGTGTTCGGATTAAAAAGTCTTCTGATTTCTGTGATGGAACTGTGAAGTGAGTATAGTATAGTCTGCAGATGTTTAGGACTGATACGATAACGCGTCTAAACCTCAGTGCTTACACGGGGTACATCGATATCCAGGCCAGGCATCTATTCTTTTACTTTTTCGAGAGTAGGAATGATCCTGCCAAAGACGATGTGATCTTTTGGACCAATGGTGGTGAGTTTTACTGTAGACAGAGTTCTGTTGCGATTCATACAACGCGTTTGACAGGTCCCGGGTGTTCCTCCAGCCTTGGTGTCTACGTGGAACTAGGACCTTGTCGAGTGGTAAACGACACTAGCACGGTGTTCCATCCCGAGTCCTGGAACTCTAATGCGAATATCTTCTTCGTGGATCAGCCAATTGGTGTTGGTTTCTCGTACGCAGACTATGGAGAGACTGTGGTAGGTCGAATCCCCATCGCATGAAACTACACTAGTAACCATCTGGCAAGAGCACTACTGAGGAAGCTTCGAAAGATATCGCTGCATTTGTCGCGATTTTCTTCGAAAACTTCACTCAGTTCAAAGGACGTGCGTTTCACATGGCTGGAGAGTCTTATGGAGTACGTATGGTTCATACTGTTCCGGCGTGAAGAAAGATTAATCGGGAAACTGAAGGGACGTTACGTCCCAGTCTTCGCTGCTGCAGTCTACGATCAGAATGCATTGTTGACTGCGGCTGGTGTTACGCCAATCAACCTTCAGTCTATCATGATCGGTAACTATCCGCACCAAAAACAATTTCATCAACTGATCTTATCCCACGTGCAGGCAACGGTTTGACCGACTTTTACACAATGACCGCGGCCTATGTAGAAATGCAATGCACTGGCGCATCGGTCTCCCCTGTGCAGAGCATCTCGTATGTGAATTCCGACATCAACATTTATTGACTGACGCATCTTCCAGTGCCTGTAATCGTATGAAACAAGCGGTTCGATGCCTTCATACAGATGACATCGATGGAAGCTGACCTACTTTCTATAGCTCCCTCGATGCCAAAAGTGGTTGACAGATTCATGCATCAACCAATTCGATTTAATGAACTGTGAAGCGGCTTCAAACTTCTGTGATACTGAGATATCAGATCCTTTTTTCTCGACCGGTAGGTTTAATGATTTCCCCCGTCTACATACACATATTCATATTACGGTAGGCATGAATCCCTACGATCTCAGCAAGGCCTGTGATGGACCTATCGCGGAGACGTTATGTTACCCCATTACGCTGTGAGCCGACAGTCTTTTCGTGCAATCAGCCTAGCTAACTTTAGGCTAGGTCTATGGCAAACTTCCTTGACCAACCATCCGTGCGTCAGAAACTCGGCGTGGATCCCGCTGTGACAGGAAACTATAGCTCCTGCAGTGATCCCGTTGGACAGGCTTTCTCGTTGACTATGGATGAGTACCACCCAACCTACCCTCACGTTGCCGCACTTCTTGAGCGCGGCGTGCGCGCATTGATATATGTGGGATCATATGACTGGATCTGCAACTGGCTTGGTAACCAGGCGTGGACGCTCAACATGGAGTGGAGCGGCAAAGAAGCGTTTGGGCAGCAACCCCTCGAGTCTTGGCTGGTTGATGGAAAAGTCGCTGGAAAGACTAGGAGTGCGAACGGACTCACGTTTGCTACTGTGGATGGTGCAGGCCATATGGTCAGTGTCAAGCTCATACTCAACTTCATTGCAATGCTGACTCAAAGTGACAGGTCCCGCTCGACAAACCCAAAGAAGCACTCACCATGGTACAACGTTGGTTGGCTGGGAGTGGCTTATAGGTATTCACACAGACACCTATTTATATCCGTGGTTCCCCTTAAAACCTGAAAGCACATACATGTTAAGCTATAACGCCCGATGCTACGAACACAATTCTGACCGTGCATCTAACAAAGACGTATACGAATCAGTGAGGAATCGGAGCAAGTGCATGAGAGTGTCTGACGACGATAAACAGTGATCATGATGTTGGTCATGGTTTCAGATGCTTACTTGTCTTCGGATGGAGCTCGACGATCGCAGTTTAATTTCGAAAATGCCGAGTCACAATTTGAATCGCGTTTTTTTTTTAGTTGTCTTGCGGGATTTGTACTTAAACAGTCTGACTTTCACTGACGTGGGCGGCTTGTGCACTCAGTACCACGTCAGATCCGACTGACCGCATTGTTCTACAATCTAGCCACGGATAAGATGCACCGGAAGCGATCTGAAAAGATGACCCCTGTCACGGTACAAAAAATGATCAGGACTGACAAGTAGCGCGCGTTCTTCAATCGATGATATGATCTAAAGGACGCGGTAGCGGTATTACTCCAGAGTTTGAAGAACGTGTAGGTTGCTCGATGTCATGATATTTACTGATTGGCCGGGGACGATTACGCGGAGCATCATATACTATTGAGGCACTCGCAGAACAAACATGACACTCAATCTGGATGATATAAAATTATATTTGAATCGTGTGGCGTAATGTACATAAGCGAGAAAAATTATCAAGCACCTGCAAGATAGGCGTGATCAGCAATCAAAGTAAATAGATGAGATGAGATAAGAGGAAAAAGGTAAAGTCTCAGAACAAAATCCTCCGGTCATGCCTGCTTGTCGAGCAGGTCGTATTCATTAAAATCAGTATATTTTTTAAAATCATAGACAGCTTGCATGTGCGCAGTATAAAGGACAAAAATGAAAGACTCACGTTGTGTAGGAATCAAAATTACAGAAAGACGGATATGAATTTGGATGTCCCAGAGAAAAATCGACATGCCACGGCCTCAAGATGGCACCGCGACACTTCCTATAGTGGGTTCGTTCTCGAAGGTAAACAAAGACTCGTAGAGTCCATGGCACTGTGTCGACAGTGGAAATTCTGCAAAACGACCAGCGTGGCAAGCCTTCTTGGGTGAACACAAAGAAATGACATTGTTTATATAGAGTATTTCAAGCGGAGCCCGAAATTAAACGAAACCCGTTTTTTCTCCGACTCAGGGGCCTGAGTCGCCTGACTGACATACTCCCGGACGCCATGCCAATTACACTTGAAGGGAGCTGCCATTGCGGTACTGTGCGATTTACAGTGAAAAGCAGCACCCCTGTCCCATATCAGGTGAGCGTACCCCACAACTTAAACCTCTACCATCTTTCGTGACTTGTGGACATTGAAAGCTATGTGTATGTTCCATTTGCCGCAAAGTAGGTGGTGTTGGCGGTTCGATCAATCTTGGTGCACATTCAAAAACCTTGATCATCACCAAAGGTAAAGAATGCATCGGGTACGTAGTTCAGTCATGTAACTTCCCGTGCCTCCTTGCTGAGTACGAGAATAAGAGTGTATAAGGCTGTGATGGACAGGGATACTCCAAAAGAACATATCGAAATGTCTGAGCGCAATTTCTGCATGAAATGCTCTTCTATGCTATGGCTTTATGACGAAACTTGGTGGGCGCTTGAGTGATATCTGTGTATCGAATTTTTCTCAAGGTATTTCGACATAAAGGCCTGAATTTTTGCATCCATTTGCATCAGTTATCGACTCGCCGGAACTGGAGGCACCTGATGAGCTTGTAAGTGTTATTAGCACTCAAGTGCGGTCTCTCTGATGCATGAATTTCAAAGGTTGTTCTTAAGCTGGATTCAAAGCCTACCTATGTGCGCCTTCCAGAGGGAAGGAAGAATGTGTTCAAGGATTATCCCAGTGATTCCATTGAGAGCTGGCACAAGAAGCACAAGAAGTACGTGGAATGAAATACTAACTTTGTGAAAGAGTGGAATTATGTGTGATCAACCCTGGAAAGGAGACTACTGACGAATTGGCCGGACAACTGGACTTAAGTAGCACTTGCGTTCCGCGTATTGTAAACCATCAGCCGCAGAGCTCTAGTAGAGTCGTGATTTATGAATGAATTTTTTATTGACCACATAAGCTCAGGTACTTAAGGCACGCGTTATTTCTCTTCAATTTATTCATCTTCGTCCTGACAGCGTACAGGATCTGTAAAGTCAACAGTTTGCTGCGGTTATCTTTGGTCATCAGGAAAAATATTACTGATATCATATTTTGCGATGGTAAATCTTTCGCCGCATCTATTTGGACTGGACGGATCCTTTCCTCAATCAGTCGATGTAGAATTTCACCCGTGGCGTACTTCCTCCATTGTATGCTCAGTCCCTCAGCTTATGATTTCTAGACACCATACATGATGCACCACAAGATCCTCGCTGTTGTTGCAGCTTTCAAATTGACAGTGTCTATGCCAGCTGTCCTTACACCT
This sequence comes from Suillus fuscotomentosus, assembly GCF_016647785.1. NCBI lineage: Eukaryota > Fungi > Basidiomycota > Agaricomycetes > Boletales > Suillaceae > Suillus > Suillus fuscotomentosus. The sequence goes on from NW_024539534.1 coordinate 460,172, forward strand.
GCTATACAAGATCTTGCTGCCCTGGCTATACATGCCAGAGCACGAGTAGTTGTTATCTGACCCCATGGCTTATCGGCATGGTAGACCGCATTCATTTATCTGTATTGATGAGCGAACCACTGAGCTACAGTGAGTCGTGTTTTCGTTCTCGCCTTGGTGCAGTCGCGGTGTGGTTGATGACACGATTCGAACATGTAAGCAGTTCTGCTCGGCTGTCACCGTGAACAAATTTCACCCTGTTCGAGCCAAGTTCGAGCATTCATGAAGGCATCAAATTAGAGGAACATCTCAAACACTTGACTGCATAAAACGTGACTGAAGTACTCATGACGCGCTATCGTCGTCTCGTTGCAAGTGAATCTCCGGAGGGAGTCTGTATAACTTGAATCAATGTAATCCCGGGCCTTGGCCTCTCAGATCTCAACGCTAGCTCCCAAATTTTGTTGACGGTTATTGTTGTGCCATTCTCCGTAATAGGCCAACCGCACATGTCCTCTCAGATGACTTTTCGTTGCTCTATAATCTTCTATGCTTTCGAAAATCTGACACCCAATCATCTTCCTAACACATCGTTCGCTCGAACGACCCCGAGCTCGAATGCAGCGCTACGCACATATATAACAAATGATAGATTACTAACTGTACATTCCATATCGTATGCCACAGTGTCTCTGGCATCTCCGCCAAATAGTTGACCGGGACGAGGCTATCGTAATGAAGAGCTATGAAGATCGAATTAATTGGCTGTGAGGAATGGAAAACACTGGAGACTCACTCCTTGTAGCAGTCCTGCCAGTGTGTGCCATGTGCCATGCGACTTAAATCAAGCTCAACACCTCTGGGTATCGCAAATGTGGTCCGAGGATTATATCTGAGTGCCTTTTGAGAAGCGGGTGGTACCCAGAATAAGAGCCGACGATTGGGTCCCATTATCCATCCATCTTCTCGGAGCACAAATGTGTGGTCGTCATAGGAGGTGCCCGTGAGTAGCTCAGCGGTGTCGCGCAGTGAATGAGTAAGATTTGATGAGTAGGAAATGAAGGCATCGTTTGCAGTGTTAGATGTGGGGATGGCCGCTGTTGGATCTGGAATGTAACTGCCGTGCGGGGGAAATGCTGAACAGTCTTCTTCGGCATGCTTTTGCAGCGACTTTCCAATCACAGCGTACCACACTCGGACACTTCCATCCCACGAAGAAGAAATGATGCGAGTCTCATCCCGCGAGACAAAGACTGAGTTGACCCCCGCAGTGTGCCCCCGCAAGGGCTGACCGACTGGCTGCCCTGTTGCTACATCCCACAGCCGGATAGTCTTATCTTCTGAACCAGTTACAATGCGACTTCCACCTGGTGAGAATGAGACCGACCAAACCATGTCAGTGTGTCCCTCCAAGAGCTCTCCAATAGGCTTCCCAGCTACTGCATCCCACAGCCGGACTGTCATATCGTCCGAACCAGAAACGATGCGAGTCCCGTCGGGAGAGAATGAGACCGAGCGAACATCACTAGTGTGCCCAAGGAAGGGCTCACCCACTAACTGCCCCGTCCCTGCGTTCCACAAGCGGACAGTCTCATCCCTAGAACCAGTCACGATGCGAGTTCCGTCCGGCGAGAATGAAACTGACCAAACCAAATCAGTGTGCCCCTCCAAGGGCTCACCAACTGGCTTCCCCGTTCCTGCATCCCACAACCGGACTGTCTTATCATCCGAACCAGAAACGATGCGAGTCCCATCCAGAGAGAATGAGACCGAGTTAACCTCACCAGTGTGCCCGCGGAAAGGTTCACCCACTAACTGTCCCGTCCCTGCGTCCCACAACCGGACAGTACAATCTTGCGAACCAGTCGCGATGCGAGTCCCATCCGGAGAGAATGAGACTGAGCGGACATAACCAGCGTGCCCCAACAAGGGCTCTCCAGCTGGACAACTTGTCGCTGCATCAAACAGCTGAACAGTGCCATCATTCGAACCAGTGGCGAAGCGGGTCCCATCCGGCGATAGCGAGACCGAGATAATGAAAGTGGAATTGGTGTGCCCTCGCAAAGACTCACCAGCTGGCTTCCCTGTAGATGCATCCCACAGTCGGACAGTGAAATCCACAGAACCGGTCGCGATGCGAGTCCCATCCGGAGAGAACGAGACTGAGTAGATAGAATAAGTGTGCCCTAGTAAGGGCTCACCCACTGGCTTCCCTGTTGCTGAATCCCACAACCGGACAGTATGATCGTCCGAACCTGTCACAATGCGAGTTCCGTCTGGCGAGAACGAAACTGACCTCACCCAATCAGTGTGCCCCTCCATGGGCTCATGGACAGGCTTCCCCGTGGCCACATCCCACAGCCGGACAGTCAGATCCCTTGAACCAGAGACGATGCGAGTCCCATCCGGAGAGAACAAAACTGACATGATCTCACCAGTGTGCCCCAGCAAGGGCTCACCGACAGGCTCCCCCGTTCCTGCATTCCACAGCCAGAGAGATTGATCGAACGAACCAGAAACGATGTGTTTCCCATCCGGAGAGAATGAGACTGATGTGACCAATTTAGTGTGCCCTTTCAAGGGCTCACCAACCGGCTGCCGCGTTGCTGCATCCCATAGCCGGAGAGTCTTATCGTATGAACCTGAAACGATGCGAGTTCCGTTCGGCGAGAACGCAACTGAGTTTACCGACCAAGTATGCCCTGATAAGGGTTCACCGATGGCTTGCCACGTTGCTACATCCCACAACCGGACGGTGTTATCGACCGAGCCAGACGCGATGCGTGTCCCATCCGGCGAGAATGAAACTGAAGTAACTGAGTCGGTGTGCCCGAGTAAGGGCTGGCCTACTGGCTGCCCCGTTGCTGCATCCCATAACCGCACAGTGCAATCACTCGATCCAGTCGCAATGCGAGTCCCATCTGGCGAGAACGAGACTGAGTTAACATAACCAGTGTGTCCGCTGATCACAGTCAGAACAGCCGTCCAGTTGGTATCACGTCCAGATGCTACGCGAAGAGAGTTTGGAAACCGTGCAGAAAATGTTCTGGATAGTGCAGAGTTGAGGGGAGAGAATGGAAGTGCTGATACATAGAGATGAGGTGTGCTGTGCAAGATCATGCCGCCGAAGACCTGAATGAATCTCTGCACGTCCATTGCAGCGGACGAGACATCTTCGTATCCGGTGCGACCCTGTAATTGCGATTGCGCATTGATGAGTATGTTATCCGACGCTCAATAACCGTGTGCTCACCTTCAACCACTTGGCAATGAGCGGAAGGGCGGGGACTACGCCGCTGAGCGCATTGATGAAGCAGAGTACTTCGAGCCAGAAGAACAGTCGCTCATGGTCGAAGAATGATTTTATTTCTTTGGCGAGTTCTGGATCGAAGTCAGCTGCCTGTACATGTGTGGGCCAGAATCGGCAGGTATAGGATAGATGTTGGGGAATGCATTTTTTGACTCGTTCTGGCAGATCAGAATCTTCAGAGTTAGGGAGATAGGATGACTTGAAATCGCAGATATTGAAGGAGAGTTCATCTTTCATCACTCCAAGTGATGCGAAAGCAAGGTCTCGTTGAACGTTCGGTACGTCGACGAAGAACTCTCCACTGTGTGATTGGTCTGTCAGGAAGTCGCGAAAGGATGCATGAAGAGGTCGGATTGGGGTGGATGAGCTGGTGGTGCCGCTAAGGAGGGATCCCATATGTTCCACTATGACCTCCACTTTGTAACGCTCGCTTTCATCTGGAAAATGGCTTCGCACGGTATTCAGGGAATTCAATGAGAGGGGTTCGGCTGTGCCAAGAATTTGTCCCATCACGGAACGAAACATCGCTAACTGTGTTTGCTGAGACTTGGGATCTGTGTGTCTATCCTTTGGTATGATCCGCTTCAAAATTAAGTCATACATATCGTACAACAAGTGCCCCCGTTCGACGCCATCGCGGGACACGACGACATTGAAGAACTGAACAGAAGATGAGCCGAGAGGAGGTGCTTCGATGTATTTGCAAGCAAGACGTGCCCACTCGAAAAGACCGTCAGCTTTCTTGGCGAGGGCTGTAAACTCTTTGCTCCCAAAATCCGAAAGCCCTTCTAATTTCTCCGATATGTAAGTGCAGATATCGCGTTCTGTAACTTCTAGTGGAATATCGTCCATAGAAATCCTTCGAATGTGCTGAGCACCTGCAAACGAATTCTGAACGTCGCGAAGCGGGCGGGAGGTGACTATGATCCGGAAGTTCTTTGGGAGTTTCGTGATATGTGTGATGGTTGGGTCTCGAAGTTTACCGGAAAGAATGCGAAGAAGGTCGCTACGCGTCTCCACTGCCTCGCCGCTTTCGTCCAGTGCGTCGATAACGATCACGACGGGCCCTGCCGGTGACTCAGAAAGCTTCCCTAACGGTTCTATAAGAAGCTTCTGCCACTGCTGTACGACATCCGGTGTAGTCTTGAGCGCAGTTTGGTTCTTGACTGCATGCGCCAACGCTCGTCTCATCTCCGGATGACGGTCAGCCAGGTCTCGCGCGATAGTGGAGAAAACCTTCTTGTGGCGATCCTCCGTGTTTCGGTCAAAGCAGTAACAAGCACCGAGTCCGCCAACCCCGATGAACGAGCTGGCGATCGTGTGAGCAATGGCCGATTTACCCGTTCCGGCAGGTCCGGATAGCCATAGCACGCGTGGAACATCGTCTCCGCTGTCGTTGATCCAACCCATGATGTCGGAGAGAATGTCTGTGCGCGTCTCTCCCAGGCATCGCTTCCTAGTATCTAGTCCTGCGGCCTCCGCATAAGCCATCCCACTGAATTCCAGTATTTCGCCTGTTGAAGTATGAAAGGATGTCGAGTCAGAAGAAAATAAAATACTTACTTGTATCGTGAATATAGGTGGCCACATCGCGAGTGACTTGGTCGCGGAAGTTTTGCATGAGCGCATCCAACACATCGTTATACTGTCGTATCGTATCGTTTGTTTCCGAGACGATGTTCTTTCCGAGTCTCTCCCCTGTGATAAGAATGAAAATCTGCCAAGGGTAACGACTTGTTGGAGACTCACAAAAGCTTTTCTTCTCTGAATAATCCCTGATGAAATTGGCGCATTCTAGGGTCTGCTGAGAGATCTGTCCCAAGACGTCCCTCATCGACGAAATCTTGAGAAGCGCGTCGTCTTGCGTTATGAAGCCATACACTTGACCCAACTTCTTGTAGAGGTCAAGCACTGCTTCGTCACGATTCGCTTGAGCAAGGATTATCTGCGTGCAGAACAAGTGAGCAGGAAATCCGAATAACGGTAAGAAAAACGTACTTTGGATGCGCAAGAAAGCACGCCCAACGCCATCTTTGCATACGGATGCACCTGCAGAACGTTATTAGTCTAGTTCTAAAGAGGAAGGGAGAGAACATACCTCTGCTATCGTCCCGATCACAGTGTCGAATATCCTGAGGGGTTGAAGATAAGTGGTCCCAAAGCTGTCTATGCTGTCGAGCGCTGCCGGTCCCTTTTTGCCTGCAGATAATACGGGCCTCGCATATCCCCCAATTTGTTTCATCTGATCTGCACCATGACCAGCATCCTGAAGTGCCTTGTTCACAGATTGGGGATCGGCGCCTTGTTGCACAACAGTAGAAGCATCCTGAACCCGGTACAGCCAGTAGAAGTTAGACAGAGAGCACTCAGAGCAGACATCGGAATGTCACCTACCTGAACGGCGTCGCGGATGCGTGAATCGTTGAACTTTGAGCGCTTGTGTAAGACATCAGCCTTATCCCCGGACTGAGTATTGATTTCGACTTACGGAAATCTTTTTGACAACGCCATTCTTAACCTTGCCCAGCAAGCGACAAATTTTGCCACGGGGTCGGCCCTGGAGAAAGGATGGGTCGTCATTGAGTTTCAACTTCATGAACATGAACTACTTACCCGGGGCTCAGCAGTATGTGTTTTGTTAGGTGTCTCGATATCTGGATGAGGAACTGACATGGACTCGGGGTTCCCCAATTGAATTGGGTTGTCCATGGTGAATAGTTGATCAAAGTAGTGTAAGACAAGAAGTTGGAGAAAGGGTGGGCGCTAGCCTCGAAGGCAATGTTTGCTGCTATGTTGACTTCAGGCGCTAAGCATTGAGTGGGCGCCACGGAACTCTGCCAGGAAATGAAAGGAAGAATAAATCGAAGATTTGTTGATCGGGCTATATATACTCGAATACCGTACCAATCGACTGGAAAGTTGAAGGAAGGAAGATGATCTCAGGTCCTTGATACGAGTCAGCCAGTCTTTCACGCCTAGAAATTGTACGACCGTTCAGTCCTCAGATAAAATGTATCCATACGACGTTCAATTCTTCCACCATGCCCGATGGTCCGATGCGAGAAGCGGACTGTAGTGCACAGACTTTTCGACCTGGCAATGGTGGCATACTTTCGATGGCCCAACTTTTGAATTTTGAATTTCAACTACTAATTTGTCAAGTCACGTGGTGCGACGCGTCCCACCTGGCACGTGAGCTTGATACTACGCGTTTCTATTCCCAGGGTTGAACAACTTACGTCTGTTGTACCGATCTGCAAATACTTACTTCGCACCTTTATTGAAGACGACGACCACCGCGAGATACGTGTCAACGATGGCATCTACACCTGCCCCCAGCAAGCTCACACGATCAGTACCTTTCACGCCTAAACGTCCGCTTTCCTTTGCATCCAGCAGTGAACTCCCCTCTGCGATTAAGACTAGTAGCGTTCTTGGTTCGACAGCAAAGAAATTTAAGGCAGCTCTATCTTCTGAGTCCCGACTGCGGACCACTGCTGCAGCCAAGTCGTCTCTTGCAGCCGTGCCTGCAACTCCAGCCAAGAAGTCCTTCGAAGGAACTCGCCCTCGCACCCCTGGAACGCCTAGGAGTCAGACTCCAACCTCCCATGCTACCACGAGTGATATGGATGTTAGTCGGATTGATCCAGAAGATGCACTAGTCGATTTCCAGACCGTCGAGCCCGGTGATGTTTCCGCAGACATCGATGAGGCCACTATCCTTGGACCCAATTACGGAAAAGAAGACAAGGTTCTTGTATCTATAAGGTGATTTTGCTCCTCTGGCTTATTCTTGACACACTGATATCATTCCAATATACAGAATCCGCCCTACCACCTCTGCGCATGCCGCATGGGATCATAGCGCACAACGCACCATAAAGCTTTTCCCTCAATACGCAAAGTCAACTGCCACCACACCACCAGAGTTTAATTTTGACGAAGTCATCACTGGTTCCGAGAATAGGCCGGTCTACAATGCTGTTGCTCGCGGCCATGTCTGCGCTGCCATGGATGGCTACAATTCTATTATTTTCGCTTATGGCCAAACAGCCAGCGGGAAAACATTCACTCTTGTGAGACGCGCCTTTGCATCCACTTTCGAATTTTCTCATAGTTTCATTTAGTCTGGAACCGAAGATCAACCGGGCATAATACCGTGTGCAATGAAGGATGTGTTTGGTTACATCCGCCGCACACCCACTCGTGAATATCTTCTTCGGTGTTCTTATCTCGAAATTTACAATGAAACGATATATGACCTACTCGCGCCACCTTCAATGTCTGCCGCTCAGCCCGTTCAAATTCAGGGTTCGGGTATTCTAGTACCACTTCGAGAAGAAGTCGTGACAAGCTTGAAGAGCGTCAAAGAAGTCCTTGAGCGAGGAGAAAGGAACAGAAGAACGGCTAGCACAGACTGGAATGAGCGGAGTAGTCGCAGCCACAGCGTATTCCGACTTGTAGTGGAGAGCAGAGAAAGGGGAGAGAAAAGGAGCGAGACACCAAGCGGCCGTCAAACTCCCGGCACGCGCCCACCGACACCTGGCGGTCCTCGATTACAGACCATCGGAGGAAGAAGCGTGCAGACTTCGGTGCTGGTGGGTTTCATTTCTCTTTTCGGTCTCAGTGGGGTCATTGAATATTTGGAAATCATCATCCAGAGCCTGATTGATCTTGCTGGTTCCGAAAAAGCTACTTCGGATAAAGAGAGAACCAGGGAGGGAAAGTACATCAACACCAGCTTGTTGACACTTGGGAGCGTCATTGGCACTCTTGCAGAGAACGCTGCGAAGAATAAAAAGTCAGAGGCGTCATCCTCTGCTATACTTGGAATAATTGAACTGTCTTTCTCAGTGACCACGTACCTTATCGTAACTCCAAGTTAACACGGCTGCTTCAGCCTTCACTATCAGGAGATGCTCGAATCTCTGTCATATGCACCATCAATCCCGATGCAACTGCCGTGGCAGAAAGCACGAGTACGCTTTTATTTGCTCAGAGGATTAAACGAGTGCAGGTTCGTCGTATCCTTCCTGTGTATTGCTCCCAGGATGTTGATTTCCTGTACTCCTAGCTTAATGCGAAGAAGAAAGAGATTGTCGATACTGATGCTTTGATAGAACGATACAGGAAAGAGATTGAGGAGCTCAAGAATAAACTTTCAGAACGAGAAGCAGACGCGCCTGCTCGAACTCGCAGGCTCTCAGCACGCGAGGTAATATCGGCCTCCCGCTACATAATTCTCAGACTGATTTTTGACACAGCAAATCGATGAATCAAAAGCGATGAAGGATCTTAATTCTAGAATCCAGCAGCTTACGAAGCTCATTTTGACATCTCAAACGGTTGATGAAAGTAAAGGAGACGAATCACGTCCCGCCAGCCCATCCAAAGTTGATTTCGATATGTCACCATACCAGGTTTGTACGCTCGATAATGTTAGACCGTCCTATTTAGTTGAATATTGGCGATTCATGACAGCTCCAACAAGAACTTCTCGCGACTCGCCTTCAACTCGAGTCACAGTCGAGTCAAATCCTTTCCCTAGAAGCCGCTCTCCTTTCTCGCCCAGAACTTCCACCGGATGCTTCAGAGACCGAAAAAGACAAGCTCATTGCTGAGCAAGCGAAGACGATCCGTGAGCTTGAAATCGTAGTGTGTGGGTATGAGGACAATCTTGGGGAGCCTCTGAGAGCCGTCAGAGAGGATGTTGAGAAGGAGTGGGTTGGTAAGCTTGAAGAAGAGGTAAAAAAGCGAGAAGAAAAGGAGGCTTGGGCAGCCGAACTTGTCAGGCAGCTGGATAAAGAAAAGAAGGTCAGTTTATGCATGTTGATATGTTTTCTTTTATGGTGCTAAGAACCGAGTACAGCTAAGGATAAAGCTTGAGGAGGAACGTCGTGCTCTTGCATCTTTCGTCAGCAAATTCGATTCGCTGGGCCTTGGCTTTAGCAGCGCACTGCCTTCAAAACTCAAGCCTGCAAAACCAACGCCGGGAGGTGCATCAGCGACATTCGCTGAGCGTCAACAAAGTCGAGCCGCAAATGTGGCGCCTGCAATCATCGAAGATGCAGAATGCTCTCCCGCCCGCGTTGATTTTAGCAGTTTGAGGGCGCAGCCAAGTCTTTTGGATCAAATGCCCGAGGAGGATTGGTGTATCATGGACGATGTAAGTTTCGAGATGGAGTCTGTAAGGCATAAGTCCGCAGTGACGAGGTCGGAGAATCCAGACAAGAATGTTTTGTCAAGCAAGGAGAACATACCATTGTAACTTTTATTAACCATCTTCTCCGGATCACTTGTACATCTCATCTTGTTTTATATAATATGTTTTCACTTCCATTTCTGTAGCACTGGCAATTCATGGATAACTGGGTTATTCTTGCCCCGTTTTTTTATCAAGGGGTTCTCTCTCCTGTATCTGACGCTGAAATTTCTCAGAACCTTTTCTGTATAGTATTTTACTTGATCTATGGAGAATATATTATATTAGACGAGGAAGTTCTCCTTAGATCCCTCCCCTGATGAAGTCTGCATGTGCAACATGAGTTACTGTGAAAGTCTCACTCGTCCACAGATGAGTAGACGTGAAAAAGAATCATTGAACAAAGCCATTTATTCCATTGCCTTTCGATCTGTGGCCTAAATGTATACATCGAAACTTAATTGCATCGACAGACGGAAGAGTCGCGTGACAGTCAATTGGCTATATAAATACAGAGATGCAGAATCATGAGTAATGAGAAAGGAATTTATGAGATGCAAGCAGGACCCGGAAAAAGAAAAGAGATCTATGCACAAACAAAATCTAACGTGGTATGGAGCAAGTGAAATAAAAAATGCAGGGTATCCTCTATAGCCTTTCCACAAACTGACACGCATCCTTGAGCTGCTGTGATGTTTGTTCGATCTATAAAATCGAGTGTTAATGGATTGTGTTTCGTGATGGTATCAACCGCTTACGTTTTCGGGAGTGAAAGGTGCGAAATGGTCACCGGGAATCGCCCAAGTCTTTACAGGGGACTGTGTGAGAGCTTCCCATTCGCCAACGACGGCAGTTTCGCTTCCACGGTATTGCAACCAGTGAGGAACGTCCAAACCCGCGGGAGCATACCCCTCAGACGAGCGAAGGAAGGCTACCGGAATGTCAAGTTTTTCGAGAGATGGTTTGTAGACAGAAAGGAGTCGCGTGCTTTCTTTGAATTGTTCCCCAATGAGACTTATGGTTGCTGAGTCAATTCCTTGGGAGTGCGAACTCGTGACGTGGTCTATCACAGATGATGAAAGGGGCACGTGTTTGCCAGGACAAGGAACGTCGATGAGGACGATGCCGCGGACGCGGACGCCATTCCGAATGAGCCTCTTAGCGGCTTCGAAGGCCACAACGCCACCAAATGACCATCCTGTATTGCGCCGTCAGTGATATCCTGGTGAAAAACAATAATGACCGCTTACCGCCAATGATGATCTGCTTTGTTTTCTCAGCCAGAACGGCGTTGGTGTAGGATTCTGCTATCTGCTCAACACTCTCCCATTTTCCACCGGTAATAAGACTGGGGTTGGAGAGACCATAGACATCCCGCTGCATCGGCGTCAAACGGCTATAATGATTGATCAAGCCACTACCATCGTGGATCAGAAGCAGCGGGGCAGCGCTTTCGTCTTTGCCGGATTGGAGTCGTGACATGCGAGCATCAAACGATGCGGGTTGCAATGTTCTCGCCGACGATCTTCCCGAGGACTTCTTCGGAGAAGAGGATTTATCGAGAAAAGCATTCAAGGATGCGATTGAGGAGTGAGATTCGAATGCATCGTGTGGGAGGTCGATATTGAGGTCGGTTTTGAGCGCATGCAGAGCCTCTAATGAACTGAGGGAGTCAAGGCCGAGCGATTTGAAGTCGGAGTCATCTTCTACATCGGAAACCGGAAGGCCAAGCACCTCCGCGATAATACCTCTCATGCGGATGCTTCTGTCACCACCAGACACTGTTTCTGTCGTCTCAGCTGCTTGCGGTTGGGATCTTTCCACAGACTTCTGGGAGGATCTTTCTACGGATTTCTCAGAGGGGCTGGATTTATCGAGAAAAGAGCTCAAGGATGCGATTGAGGAAAACGGCTCGAATGCATCGTGAGGAAGGTCGATATTGGCTTCGGTTTTGAGAGCGTGCAGAGCCTCTAATGAACTGAGGGAGTCGAGGCCGAGGGATTTGAAGTCAGAGTCATCTTCTATATCGGAAACCGGAAGGCCAAGTACCCCTGCGATGACATCTCTGATGCGGGCGCGTCTGTCATCACCGGACACTGTTACTGTCGATGCAACGGATCTAGCAGGCGATGCCTGGGATTTTACCGACGACTTCTTGGGGGAAGGTGATTTATCGAGGAGAGCGGTCAAGGATGCGATCGTGGAATGGGACTCGAATGCGTCGTGAGGAAGGTCAGCGTTAAGCTCGGTCTTGAGCGCGTGTAGAGCTTCTAATGAACTGAGGGAGTCAAGGCCGAGCGATTTGAAGTCGGAATGATCTTGTATATCGCCACTAGGAAGGCCGAGAACCTGCGCAATGATATCTTTGACGCGGACGCTAACGTCATCCTCAGACACTAGAGTTTCCGGCGAAGATGGCCTGCTCGAATCACTTGTCTGCACATCGCTGGTTGAGTCGGTCCGATTGCGTGACTGCGCAGGGACAGCGTCTGCTGCCATCTTCAAAGCTAGAGCAAGACCTTTCATGCGCACACGCTTGAATTGGATACCTCTCATAAGCGCAACAACACGGCGAGGCTCTTGGTCTTGGACAGCAAAAGCCTCAGCGACAAAGACATTCTCAAAGGACGTCCACGACCCGCGGCAATGGAAAGTGTATGTTTGCTGGTGATCAATGAACTCGGACAGCATCTGGAATGATCCGACGTCGCTGCAGATATAAGCATCACCAACAGCGCCTTGCGTATTCGCTAGGAATCCAACAGAGTGGAGGAGGGTGTCGGCAAAGACGGGATGAGCGGCAAAGGAGTGTCGTGGGGCATCTGGAAGCTTGACCTGCGCTACACCATCCATTCCATTCGCGCTGGCAGTCAGAGACTGGATGGTGTGGTACTTTGCGGAGTATTCGACAACACGGGGGAAGACGACTTCGTATAGGGTTCGGGTGTTGTACACCTCTGCTTGACCTTCCTTCCGTGAACCAACCTCCGAAACACTAAGTTTGGGCATGAGGCTGAATTCGTTGTCGAGATTAGCACCGATCTCCTTGGTGGATTGGAAGCGTATCTCTCCGTGGACGTGAGCCGATTCATCCGAAGAAGACTGCAGTCTGGATGTCACAGTGAAAGAACCAGTACCATCCTCCTGAATGGTGACGTGCGTACGAACCACGCGGTTGACTTGGGGATGGTAGACAAGCGGTTTCGCAAAAGTGACGTTCTTGAGGACAGCGAAGCTCTTCCCGAAATCGAAGTTGCGGTGGCGGCGTGAAAGATCTGCACCAGAAATGACTTGTTCAAGGTAGATTGATGCCGGGCATAGGTAGTGCCCTGCAACCTTGTGTCCTTCGATGAACGGACCGAGAACTTCAATGGGAGTGTCGAAACTGGCCGAGTTGCCGTTCTCGTGCGATGGGTACTGCACCCACCATCCAAGCATGGTGTATTCAGATATCATATCAGCTTTCGGAATGGTCGGTTGTGGAGGCGCGCTTCGTGTTGGTGCTGGGGTTCGTGCAGGTGCTGCGCTTCGTACTGGTGCAGGTGCAGGTGCTATGGCCTTTTGCGGCGCTGCGCTTCGTGCTGGTGCCACGGCTTTAGCTGACGCAGTAGGTTCGTAGGAAGGTTCTTTGTATGGCACCCAAATCTTGTTCCTCTCAAGCGGGTATGGTGGCAGATCAGCGCAGTTCGCTGGGGACAGCTCCGAGAAGACATTCCGCCAGTTCAAGGGAGCACTTGTTCTGTAGAGCTGGGACAGGCTGGATGTGAGAGTAGCGTTGTCGTTCTTGCTCAACGAAGGCAATAGCGCCGCTTCGGTGGGAGCAGATGCACAAGCGCGTATCATCAACAAGCATGACGCTTGGGGTCCCATCTCGATCCAGGCATCTACCTTTGGAAGCGAGGGGTGCTTGCACAGGACATCAATAGTTGGGGCGAAAAGGACGGGCTGGCGGAAATGCGAGGAGAAATAGGTTGCGTCGAAGGTAGAACTGTCTCCTGCGGGAACAAGTCGGCCAAGAACGGTGGAACCGACGGACACCTTTGGTGAAGACAAGGGTACGGTGCGTGCCAACTGGGTAAGCTCATCCAGAACTGGGTCCATTGCTTTGCTGTGATATCCATAAGGAACGTCCAACAGACGGGCTTTGGATCCTGTATTCGCCAACTCCTTTGTCAGAGCTTGCAGCTGAGGCAGTGCGCCAGAAACGACACAGGCACGATCACTGTTGACGCAAGCGACAGAGAGATCCGGGTATGAACCAGATTTCAGAACGGTATTGATCTGCTGCTCCCCGAGCCTGACAGCCAACATGCCTGTTGCACCTGGCACACAACCGCGCCATGTGAGGCGAGCGCGTGATGCGACCAAAAACAAGGCTGCCTCGAGCGAGAGGACCTCGGCAATGACCAGAGCAGCGTATTCACCGAGACTGGTAAGATAATATTAGACATCGACCAGTCATGTATGGGAATAAATTCTCACCTGTGCCCAACAACTGTGGCAGGCGTCAAACCCCAATGTATCCACACAGTCGCCAACGCGACTTCTAGCGCCATCGTAGAAGTTTGAGATGCTTCGAACTCTTCCATTTCATCCGACCCACTATCCGCGGCCCCTCCGATGATGCTTGGAAGGATACCCGCAAAGCCTTTAGACACGAGGTAACGGTGACATCTGTCGATGCAGCGCTGGAAGACCGGAGAGCTCGAATAGAGGAGCTTCCCCATGCCACGATAATAGCTGCCTTGTCCAGAGAACACAAAGACGACTTGACCGAACTCTCCCTCGACATGAGACACCTCAGCGCTCGCAAGAGCCTGGACGAGCTGATCCTTGCCCCCCACATCAATTGAAATTCTGAAAGGGTACAGCTGTCGTCTTGCGGTGGCGGTATATGCGATGTCGCTGATGGGGATCCAGCGATTTCTGGCGTCGTGAAGCCAGTCGAAGTAGCGGAGGCGGAGAGTTTCGAGAACCTCGCGAGTCTTGGCAGAGATACCAAAGACGTAAGATGTACCACTCGCTGGGGCTTTTGCTTGCTTTTTATATTCTTCCACTATGAGTGCTCCGTTTGAACCTGATGCTCCGAAGTTGTTGAGCAGCGCCATGCGGGGCGTCGATCCGCGCACCCATGGTGTGGGGACCGTGTCGATGACTGTATGATCCTGTGTTAGCGGCGTGATACGTGGGTTCAATATCTTGAGGGAGATTTGAGCGGGAATCGTCTCGTGTTGGAACATGAGCAAAAGTTTGGCAAGTCCAGCGGCGCCAGAAGCAGCTTCCAAATGACCGATGTTGGCTTTGATCGAAGTGACATGAAGGGGGTTTGCGCTATCGCGAGCACGGCAAAGAACAGCACGGATACTCTGGAGTTCAGCGAAATCTCCAGCCTGGGTACCAGTACCGTGCGCTTCTACGACACTGATGCGCGATGCATCGATGCCGGAGTTCTTCAAGAGCCTGTTCATGAGAGAAACCTGGGAAGGTACGTGCGGGTGTGTGATTGAATGTGCCAGCCCACTCTGATTGAGATCAATGGCGCGGATGACACCGAGAATGTCGTCGTTCTCTGCAACTGCGTCTGAAAGACGCTTGAGGACGAAGAGAGAGCATCCCTCTGATCGAGAGTAGCCGTCGGCCGATGCATCAAAAGATTTGCACTGGCCGGTCGGGCTGAGGAAATGCCCATGATCTAAGCCGATAAACATCTGGCAGGGGATAATCCGTTGAGGGATTGATATGCAGAACCCAAAAGTCTAGCTTACATCTGGACTCGACATAACATTAACTCCGCCTGCAATTGCAGCACTGCAGTCCCCATTCACAAGTGAACGGCAGGCTTGATGGATGGCAACGATTGACGACGAACAAGCAGTATCAAGCGTCATGGAAGGGCCGCCAAGCTGCATCGCGTACGATATGCGGCCACTAAGGAAAGCCTTGAGGGTTCCTTGAATATGTGTCAGAATAAGTAATGCATAGAGAAGAAAAAAGGTTGCATACCTGTGCTGTAATGCACGTCAATATCCTCCCGTAAATTGTCTGCATAATCATGGGTAGCAGTACCGATGAAACAACCAACGTGATCGCGCTGGAAAGACGGGGTAGCATCCGCAACATAACCAGCACTCTCAAGGGCATCGTGAGCGGTGTGCAGAAGCAGTCTTTGCTGTGGATCCATGCTCTTCGCTTCTCTGGGCGATACCTTGAAGAATTTGTAGTCGAACTCGTCAGGACAATCTATGAAATTTGCGGTATGAGCCTTCATCCCCCGGCCGCTTTTAGCGCTAGCGGACGTGTAGCGCTCTAATTCGAACCGGTCTGCTGGAATCTGCAATAGGAAAAGTTTAATGTGCGAAACACCGTGAGACACAAAAATAACATGCCTCAGAAATGGTATTAATTCCTCGCTCGAGAAGTTCCCAAAGCTCGTTTGCATTTCTTGCACCACCAGGCAAGCGAAGCGCCATTCCAACAATTGCGATCGGCTCTTGTTTGAAGTTCCCCGTCGGACCACCGGTGCTGCTGGAATCAGAAACAGCCGCGTCCGTGAAAGTAGCTTTCTTGGTCGAGAGAGTTTTCTCCAGCATTCGGAGAAGACCAGAGCTAGGGCCGAAGTTTAATACTTGTGGGGGAACATTGGCCGGTACCGCACTACTGAGCCCCTGTACCACGGACAGCCAGTCTGAAGGAGACACGATTATCATGTCAAGGACTGCGTCCACAAGAGAGGAGTGCTCAGAACTCGGCAACACAGGCTGCCCAGATACGGTCGAAAATACAGGATATTTGAGGTCGGAGAAATCAGGGAAGTGGATGGAATGTTTCCCGACATCAGCCAAGACTTGGGCGTGGACATTGTGGAGGACGTGCGCATGGTATAAAGCATCTACAGTTGTTGGATGAATGGTGCAAGATTTGGAAATTGAGATTGAGGACGAGAAACGTTGTAGGATATCAGGGCGACCCGAAACGGTGACGTGTTGTGTATCTAAAATGGCCGTCAGGTGGAGGGAAGAATTGCAATCGTTCTGATAGTCCTCGTTCAGCTTTTTTTTAATATCACCGATGTGCAACAGTATCTCACCTTGGCTTCGAAATCAGAGATAAAGCCCAAGACATCGGCTTTACTCAAGCCGACACAAACGATGGTCCAAGGGAGTCCTGTGTCAGGGAAGCCTACAGCAGATTGAAGCTCCTTGTTTCTATACTGCATAGACCGGACGCCGATCCAAAATGCTAGGCGGAACGCCTCTACTGCATGCGACATGAAGGTAAGGATACTGTTGGAGGCTCCTACCACGCATGCAGTGATGATACCAGACGAGAAGCCGGTCACCCCAAGACTGTGATCGGCGTTATCTGCAAAAGTACTACGGCCATTAGGTTCCGTTGGGGAACCCGAGAAATGAGCGAGATATCTCAGAGCTTGGAAGAGAAAGAGGGAGGTGCTGGAAATGACGGAATTGTTCAGGTAAAGGCTCGAAGATGATAGAAGGGAGGTGGCGTCCTGGAAATCGTCCAGGGAAATGCGAGTTTCGTTGAGCTCATCAGCTGTTAGCTTCAACACCTCTGCGTGGAAGGCCTCGTGACATGAAGCCAAAAGTAATTGGCCAGATGGTGAGCGAATGTCACGGAGGGCCTGCTGAAGAGCCAAAGCTAGGGCAGCGGGTGAAGACCCTTGACCAGGAAACAAAGGTACGACCACAGTTGGGGAAGTTTGGATTGACATTGTAAAAAGGGGTTGGAGGGATATGGTATACCTTTGTAAGAAGGAAGCGGGTCAATAAAATAGGAAGATGGGTTGAATGAGGCTAATCACCTTTGCAAAGTAGAACAAGGGTGCTCGACGAATTGTAGGGATGAAACGCACTATGTCTGCCTGTTAAATAGTAGAGGGTACAGTGTTAGGTACAGGCTGAGTTGCCGGGGTAGTCGCAGGACCTAAAGTTTAAAATAGAGTGGGTAGGTCAAATGGTGCAAAGTTTGAGTATGAAAGGCTTGGGAAAGGACATCCGAGTGAGTGGATTGAGAAGAAACAGCTGCTATATTCACATTGGACGAAGAGGAAGGGGACCAACCTGTGATGACCTCCGCGGTCTCTCCCATTCCTTGACAGAATGTCCTATTCCGAAGATGCGTTACATAATTAGTAACTCTGAAACGCCGTGCTACTAGAGATGTCTTGTTTGAATCTAGCAGGTACTATGTGGCGTATTTACTATCACCAGCTGCAGAGCATCAGTTTGACCTTGATCGACATGACGTGAGTAGGCTATACAGCGCTCCAAGATGCAAGGGTAGTAAGTTTGTGACAAGGGCGTTTGAAGTGTGACCAGGGACTTGTCCGTGTTAACGGTTAGAAGAATGGGCTGAGGAAGTTGGACAGGCTTCGGATGGTTCTGAATGACGATCAAGTGACCGAGGGAATTTTCCGGTGACTAAGGGCGCGATTATAGACGCAACTTAATAAGAATTTGATAAGGATCGACAGTTTCTGTCATGAGACATATCGTTAATTTGGTTCCTGAAGAAGGGTCATCGCTTGCTCGTACCTCACCGCCTTCATTTTATTCAATATTATAAAAGAAATACGATACAAAAACCTATCGAAGAGGGACTTGGGCGAGCTGAAAAATAAGTTGATAAAGGCTCGGCGTGCAAGTTTGTATGAGATGAGATTAGATGAGATGAGATGAGATGACAGCGTGGGTCCATAATCAGGAAATTCTCCGACTTGTTGTTTTGGCATTTTAACGGACAGCGTGAGTGAAGATGACAACTGAATTTTCTATAGTTACTATCTGGGCTGTGAGACCGATATTATAAACTCTTAACCTCAGCATACGGGTCTAAATGACAGCGTGTGTCTGGTCTTTTCGATATAGAATCACTACTCCACAAGTGAGCACCGGAGTCGTGGGAAATATATACCTCTCCTATCTGGCAATGAGTTACCGATAAATGTGGTGTCACGCGCACGGTCACTAAGTCGACATGTTTATTTCTCTGCAGCTGATTGCAAAATTATGCGCAAACCCAAAAGTTGAACGTGCGGTCCGAATTAGGACCCCGTAAACATTAAGCTTCACATACCCGGAGCATACCACCACGGCGGCCACCCACACAGAGTCTCCCTAGATTTAAAAGTTCGCATACTTGTCTTGGATCGATGCGCACATTCTGTCGCAAGCATCTGCCATTTACTCGATGTCGCTACAGCGGGAATTACGAGCACGGCGGCCCTGGTGCGTATCTGTACTTGCACTTCTTGGCACCCTGCATACTGACAAGCTACATTACAGCTACAATCAAGGGTATCTCTACTTGCGCCCTCGAGAATGACGCGTGACGTGTCATCTTCATGAACCATTCGGACCCGGAAATGTTGATATTCGGTGTTGAAACTACGAAAGATGAAAGGACATTGATAATCTCCTCGATTCGGAAACTGATGTTCGAAAATTGAATCAAGGTTCGCTTCATTTACAGCTCAGGACCAGTCAAAGTGTATCGTTTCTTCTCAGAGACCCCTTTGACTTCACTTCCCCGACTTTGGCTCTGCTGTTGCTTTCTGTCGAGTGATTGATGATTTACACCTCACACTGTCAGAGGTATTTCTGGGTAACTCATATCCTGGTCTCATGTGCTTACGGGGTCCTACCTAGGACATTTCCGAGACGCTGTTCATAATTTTGCAATCAGCTCTAATTTTTATTTAGATATTGGCCACGATATAATGATATTGCACCCGTGTAGTCTAACAGCGAGTGGCAGTCTGTTGAGCGCTCCAGCATCCGTGTTTTAGCATACTGTGTAATTTGTGTGCGTCCGCATCATTAGGGAGACGTCGTTTCACTTGCGAGCTCTCAGTATCAGTCCATATTAAAGTTCATGTGACTGTGCCCGCTTTTCGAAACTCAAATTTAAAAGGATCTAGCCAATTAGGCTAGCGTGCTCTTGAATTCTTCGATAAGACATTCCCCATGATGTGAAAACGGTCAGCAGACTCCATACGAAGATTGTTGCAATGCTCTACTTTAAATAACTTTCTCCGATTTCTTATGGCGGAGTCTGCGCTTTCAGATAACCAATCTACTGCTACAGGAAGCTCGGTAACGAAACAGTTGCGACCAAGACCGTTGAATTCAGATGAAACAGACAGAGTCGGATCATCCATCCCTGGATGAAAACAGACTCTGGTCAAACTTAGTACCAGCTTCTTGAGAAGAATTCCGTATGTCGACGTCGACCGGAGCCTTGGCCAGGCTAACTTGAGAGCAATATCAATGGCTACATATGGCTAGTATCAGCGCGATTTGACCTTTTTCAAGGCTAGAAATAGTGCAAGCACCTGCTGTCTCCGATGAATGGAAGCATGTTCTCTTTCCTGTATGGTAACTCACGATAACTGGACCAATGTCCTCTGTCGTGGTCCAAAAAAAATGAGTATGGTGCGTATTTTAGTAGTCGAATCTACAGATATACTTTGAATAGCACCCGGCTGTCCTCGGACTGCGAGTGCATATATGTGCCATTGGACAGATAATCACGCACATGCACATGGATCGTTGTCCATAGCGTTTTCAAGCTCAGCACGCCCTCGCCACCAACGGCGATATCTACTCCACCTCCACATATCCAACAAAACTCGTTTCATTTACCAACCAGAAAAAGTCAGATCATTCCGCGCCGGAAGCTGTCACAGGATATGCATACTATTTGTTATTGGCACCCCGCATCTTCAGGTGCGCACCCCTTTGGATCATTCGATATCTGAGACTCCGATGTCCACTTTTAATTGATTAGCCCGGGCTCCTCGGGGTTGATCTGGTACTCCACAGGTCCCCGTCTGTCCCCGTGCGGTCTATCTCCGTTCGTAACTGGCTTGTCTCGATTTTAACATTCAGGGATACTGACGCTGACGCTGACATTGTCAATCTGTACGCCAGGGCTGGGAACCTTGATCTCGGAGCGATTGAGGGCTATCTATGCATTAAGCTTTCAGCTGCAGGGAGATAACCGCAAAGGCACATTGCGCCAGTACGATCCCCAGCTATATTCGATATCATTAGTTGGAGTCTGGAGACAGAGCAAAGAACCGATTGGCAATGTGTGGATCCGTGCGCAGTGCGCACGATCATCGCGGGCGAATTGCGGCTGTACAAGTTAGTCTCGACTCTCGAGTTACTAGAACGACTATCTTCCTTCGTCTATAAAGGGTCTAGTAATTACAATTGGGTGCCTTGCCTTGAATTTTGAAACGTGCCTCATCGAGCCTTCCCACCCAGTAGTATGCTCAGTTTCTTGATCAAGGCGATTCTTTTACCGCCTCGAGTTAGCTTCCGCTTCTACTATACTTACAATGAATTAGAACGATCAGTTTACACTGCGCGCTGATCACTCTTACGTTCATCACATCATTACCGTGCAGCCCGAATTCTTAGTAGAACATTTACTCCCGGCTCCGTGCTTATCTTCAAGGCCGCTGACTTCCCATTCGGGAGTTTGTATCTGCCGTAATCCTTGGAATTCAACATGAGTAAACAATGTTGCACAAAAGTAATTAAATAATAATTTGAATTATGGAACGAGACAACTGACAGCCAAGCCAAGAAGCTAAATCAAACTGACCAGAAATCGTAACAAATCGAGAGTACGCTCCACATACTGGACAAACTTGGCATTTCCCCTTGCCCGTTATCGACTGGCTTGTCTGATCCTACGCAGATTAGCGAGCTCACTGAGGAGTTTCGCTCGCTCGTTTAAAAGTGCAACCGTGCGTTCTGTGGGAGAACAATAATCTGTCCTCCCCATGTGTGTCGCCCCAAAGAGGGAGGGCGATGTCCCAAAGTCCTGGTCCATGTCCATAGAGAAGTTGTCGACCCGGGTCCGTGCCGGAGGTGCACTAGCAGGAATGCGCATCGACGTCATGGGCATGCGAGGCGTAGAATTCCCACTTGATACGGGATAAAGACCAGAACTCCGCCACCGACTCTTGGGCTTGACAGGCGTGCTCGTATTACACTTGTTCGCTGCAAAAGCTTTCATTTCAAGTTCAGAATCGACAACGCCAATCCAGCCTTTCAGACGGATGGGCTGAGGCGTAGGAGTTGGGGGCTGTTCTCCTGAGGAGGTCGATTGGGTAGAGCAGTCAGGATCTAAGCCTTCCATCGAATCATCGATATTGGATGCATAAGAAGCATCGCGCTCGAGGAAATATGATGGGTCGTCGAGCTCGTGAATACAATGTGGCTGGTGGTATATACCACTGTCGTGGAGTGGCTGCGTCTCTGTACGATCTGAGAGTTCAGAATCTGCCATGCTCGTGTCAGACTCCATATGTGAAGCGTTATGCATGGATAGATCGGTCTGCGCGCTCATGGTGGCAGTCGACCGCGTGGAGGGAGAAGCAACACGTGGATGTCGCGGGATGTCTGTGATATGCGACAATTCCATGTTATAGGAAGGTTCTGGACGCAACAGCGTCGAAGTCGTGAGATCTATCTCGCCCTCGCTATCATCACCGGCCAATTCCTCGACGATCCCTCGTTTCCTCCCAAGCCAGCAAAGCAGCTCACCGACGAAAACTGTCTCTTCCCAACATCCATCTGCTAGTCTCCGTGGATCAAGGTCTGCGAGGCCGATGTCCTCGTCTGCTGGAAGGACGTCGCACTCGAGTACGCCGAGAAAAACCTTCATCGCTTCTACTTTTGCAAGAGATGAGCGAGAGGCGCGTATTGAAGATGGGATAGGGAGGCGGGACTCGAGGACAGACTCTAGGATTGCAAGGAGTAGAGAAGGCGCTAAATCCGTCGGGGAGGTGAGCACGAACGGGAGGGATAGGCCGGCGAGAAGCGCATTCAAAGTCGGTACGAGGGTTGGTGGAGAAAATGATTGCGAGAATTCTGCAAAGGAAAGTTCAGACATCAAGCAGGTGCATGCACAGAGCGAGTGGCTTGGAACCGAATAGACAGAGTATTAATTACTCCACGCGGGTTGTTGCTTTGGTGCGAGTGGTTGACTCTAGTGTAAAGTTTGCGTCAGAAAACTTGCAGGTGGAGTCGACCATAACCATTTCGAGAAGGTCGTTGACTTTCAGCCTGCTAACCGACACAAAACTAACATAATAGAACCGGCGATAACTCCAATATGGCAAGCCTAGCTCGGCAGAGACCCGAACCACGCTTTCAACTGCACTCGTTTGATTAGACCGGTCCACAAATGAAAGCTCTACTGGCCTATGATTCATATATCTCAACGTCAACGATGGGTCCCTCACTCGTACATTTCGGCGTCATATACACAATCGCAAAGTCATCTGACTCCATCATGATCTTTCTGATAACAACCTTGTCTTCGTCCTCAGGCTGACAGCCAGGGTGGTTGTGGCTGAGTTGAATTTCCTTTTGCCAAGTTGGATCCGACACTCTGTCCAGCTGCTGAATCACGAAGGTGATCAACGTCTTTCTGAAAGTGTGTGGAAGCTTTTGATGAACGATACATCTCGAATGTGTATAAGATGCGACTAACTTTGACCAGTTTTGCTGTGGAATGTATCGGAGAACCAGGACAAATCACAAATAAAAGGAAACGGCAACAGGTTCGATAGGTAAAAAATGCGGATATGATGGTATTTTCACTGATGAGTGTGCAGGAAGAAGGGTATAACAACGTTAATAAAAGTATGCTATAGCAGATTTTGTCACTGAGCAGTACCCTGTGCCATGATAATCCACTGCTCAAGCATTGACATCGATGGGGGTGCAGCCAAGGTTGACGAGACCATTCTAGAAAGGTACGTTAGTTGCATCCTAAGTTCGCAGATGCGGTACTTACGTACGAGTTGTCCTCGCAGCAAAGTGGCTGCTGTTGAGCATAACAGCCTTCGGAAGTGCCGACGACCTTGACGCCAGAGCAGGTGAGGCCTACAACAGCGTCCGCCACCACTGGAACGTCGACAAGGCCGAGGCCGTAGAAGGTTTCCTGTGCGGCGTATAAATCATACTACAAATCTTTGGTCAGAATTTCGTCGCACGTCTTGTATGATTCGGAACTCACGCTGACGCTGCTGTCGCAGCATTGGAGTGTTGCACTGGCCCTCCCACTGAGTATCGTTCTCGACCAGCCTCCTATAATCAAAATGATTGCTAGCATCCTCACTCTCCTTTCGTTCACCCTCCTCGCTGTTGCTACTAGCAGTGACAGCAGCAGCAGCGATACTACCCTGCTCACCGTGATCACTACCTTGACGCAATTTAGATGGTCCTTGCATTTCCTGAGCAACCTTAGGCTGCTCGTCCTTTCTCGGTTTCCCATCGGGCATGTCTTCGTGTGCCTTGCAAGAAGCTACCAGTGGTGCTTCTTCCTTCCGTACACACTGGACCGACGTCAGCCGCAAGACCTGCAAACACGGAAGAATATCTGGCCCATCCGTTGCCCCTTTTCACACCAATCATGAGACCAGGACATTGCTAGCTAAGTAGAATGATCTAAAAACATTTGTTCTGTTTCTGCTCATGAGACCGCGGTGATTTATGACATGATAGCACGACAACAATATTTTTACTTCAGCGTAAACCGCATATTTTGTCTCGTCCAGTGCGTGAGCAAGTCGCAACAAATACGCGATCCATAAATGAATGCTACGACCCGGAACGATCGAAAATATTTAGGATGTACCAGCTGTAAGCTTTGCTCATGAAATCTTTGGCTCTTCCTTCGTCAAGATTTGAGTATGTTGGTTTACAATGGCATCAACGTTCGTGAGTCGACAATTACCAAATCGACTATAACCAGCAAAAGCTTGACTCGGAAGTAAGTTGTTATACAAGCCTGTCAAGCCTTTCAGGGTAGTTAAACTGAACGTGTCAATGCCGAGAGTCATTCACACATCGGGGTGAACGATATTTAAAAGAGGTTTATATGTTGTACAAAATGTGAAGACAATATTTAATATTTAAACTAACATAAAGATGGGTGCACGACTTCAAATTTTGGTGGTGTTTTGTGTGTAATCCAAAATATCAAATATTCACAACCATATTCCCACAGACAATACGTCAACAAACATAAGAAATATAGTCAGATTTTTCATGTCTGCTTCAACTTAAAGTTCAATTTCCATGTAAAACTTTGGAGAAAACTTGAAGTTTTACAGATGACATGACATTAAAACTCGATTTAAATGTCAAGCTTTGGCAAAACTTCAAGTTTTCTCCAAAGTTTTATGTAAGAATCAAACTTTAAATTGAAGCAGACATGGAAAATCTGATTATATTTATTATATTTGTTGACATATTGTCTGTGGGAATATGGTTGTGAATATTTGATATTTTGGATGACACACAAAACACCACCAAAATTTGAAGTCGTGCACCCATCTTTATGTTAGTTTAAATATCAAATATTGTTTTCACATTTTGTACAACATATAAACCTCTTTTAAATATCGTTCACCCCGATGTGTCAGCCTGAAGCTGCGACGGGCCGATGAGTCACGCGATGCGTACCGTTGCCCAGACGTATCAGGTTGTTTTTGGAATTTTCAATTTTAGTGTGAGATACTTTTACGCCGTTTTACCGTCACGTGACGTCCGGATTCAGCCGGATTTCTGGAACCCCTCTGCTTTTGGGCAGGCAAGTCTTTGTGTGCTGCTTTTGCATTCTTTCTCATTGCCGGCCAATGCAATCTATGTTTCGAGTTCCTTTTGATGAACAATTTGCCAAACAAATCAAATTATCTTGTTGAGTCCCACCAGCTGCATGTGAATCCACGACAAACAAACAAATCTATGAGGAGGACAGTGCTAGTGCTAAGAGACAGAACTTCGAAGCTAGTTTGTGTGTGTGCGTGTGTGGGGGTGGTGAAATGTCTGTGAGTCTTGGATGGTTGTGCTATGGATCAGTGTGTGTGTGCGTGGATGGACGAGGCTTCCTCTATCAACTTGGGAAGACTGAATGCAGGTTGTGATTGTTAGTGCTGCTGTGGTCTGGTTCGGTCCGGTTCACAGAGGGTCGAGCGAGAACCAAGAACTGGACCTAGGTCTGGTTCTACCAGACTCGACGAACCTCAAACTGGACCTTGGCAAATGGTTCAGAATGGTCAGGTCTGGTCATTTTCAAGTTTGAATGTGAACCGAACCAAATTTATTTACAATGAGCAAAAAAAAACATAGGTAGGACTTGTTGTGGTGCCGCAGTCGATGGTCTCAATATCAAGAAGTAGGAGGGCATGAAAGATGGGGCATGGCATGAGAGAACAGGTGGGAGAGAGTTAGCACGAGAGAACAGGCACAAGAGGACAGGTACAAGAGAGCAAGCATGAGAAAATGGGTGCAAGATAATTGAAGATGAAGAAGTTACTCACCTAACACCTCAAACTCAGTGGTTTTGGTTGCCTTTGTCTTTGTTGGCACATTGATTTTAGGGGTGGAGGCAGTGGTTTCGTGAGAGTGGGACAATGGGCTTGCAGGAGGAGTTGCAAAATGAGATGTGTGGTCTGATTCGTCAGTTTGAACAGTGCATATCATGACTTACCTTGTCAATGGGCCTCTGCATTTGATGGAAACAAGTAAATCTTGAAGCTTGAGAATCCCTGAGGCCAAAGTGGATCATCAAAGGAAGTGTCAAAGCACACTTCAACAAGCTTCTTTCGGTTCACGGTTCAGAACAGTTTGGGACCGGTCCGAACCAAAGTTGAACTGTTCGCCCAATGCCAGAACCGAGAGCCATATTATGGTCCGGTTCTGGCTGACACCTGGACCGTGGACCAAATCACAGGAGAACTGGACCAAAAGTCCGGTTCGAACCATGGTTCAGGACTGGACCACAGCAGCACTAGTGATTGTCACCACGAGGCAGATGCTACAGGAAAGATGCATACTAGTAGTATGGACAGAGGACAACTTGACAAGCACCGCAAATTTGGTGAGAAGTGAATACAGCACTATAGAGCCTGTACGCATGTAGGCAGACACTCATATGTTGATCATTAACTAAAATCCAAAGTTGTTTAGAATTTGTTACAGTGTCACAGGGCTGTCACAACCATACATGCATCAATTTCACCTGGCCCAAGAGCTGACACACTTAAACACCTATCTCTACTTGTAGGTTTCTTAGACAGGGTCACACAGCTGAGATGAGAGCTAGAACAAATATGTAATCTCAGCATCCGGGAGGAAGACTCCAGGTGCTATAAGTACCTAGAACAAATATGTACTAAGTCTTTGTTAGTAGCTGGTACGTTATACGAAGGTAATAGCACTTACATCTCAGTATCTGGGAGGAAGACTGAGATGCCTAATTCTACGAGAGACTGTTTTTATGTGCAGGTAGAGCACGAATGAATGAAAATTAATCTGAGACCTTTTGATATGATGTTCGGCCGATGATGAGCAAATGTCTGAGAAATGATGCACTCGCACCTAATCCAATGTGTCCGACATGCCTCTCAACACTACTCTCGTGCTGTCCATCTCACTTTATGATCATCCTTGGGAGCTGAAAAAAACATGCTGTCGAAGGCCTGTTTGCAGTACAGTACAGCAGGAAAGACTTACAACAGTCTTTATCTTGGTTTCACCTGCTAGGATTTGTTGAATGGCTTGTTGTCATCTGAATCGTCTGAGTTGAAGAAGACCAAGAGAGCCAATGGCAAGGCATGAGATGTCAAATAGAGAGTGCGAGCACAAGGGGAGAAGGGGCAGGCACAAGGGAGAGCTGACATCGGGCCCAAAGCTGCACATGTATCAAGTTTCATTCTAATATAGCGAGAAAAACACTCACAGTATAAAGTCTAGTGCCCACACAGACGAGCGTCTCAGTTCTGTTTCCAGAGACTGAGACATGAGTACCTATACCATACCTTATCGTAAACATATGCTGACACGACATAGTCTTACCTATCAGGTACATGTTTCATTAATAAAGAGTTCTGTTTCCAGAGACTGAGACTCTTACCTATCAGACTCCTTATGACCCTCTCGCTCGTTATAAATGCCTTTATGGCATGTATAATATCTGTCCTCAAAGTTCTTGTCTTCACTATTATTGACCTGCATCCTTGGAACGACAGATGACTTAATAGTAGATCTAGAATAATAAACTAATGTTTGGTTAGAAAGAATGCAAAGCGGCATGCAAAGACTTGCCTGCCCAAAAGCAGAAGGGTTCCAGAAATCCGGCCGAATCCGGACGTCACGTGACGGTAAAACGGCGTAAAAGTATCTCACACTAAAATTGAAAATTCCAAAAACAACCTGATACGTCTGGGCAACGGTAGATGCGGCCCGCACTCGGGAAACCAAAAATGTGAAGGTCCAAAAAAAAAACCAACGAGCAGAAACCAAAGATAACATCGATGACCAGTCGAGGATAGTACTACGGCCATCGGAAAAGAAACGAGTGCTCGGCTTGTTGAAGTTGTGCTTCAAGAACAGTTGTACTACTTAATACTGACCCGCGCGGGAACATTCGTGGTAGACTCCAAGTCGTTGAGTCATCGTCACCAATTGTCTAATTAGATCTTCAAACTGTATTTCTAGTAGTATCGATGGTTCCGCGGCTGCGCGCTCTAACTCAACGCACGCTTACCCTTCTTACCCTATCTACCGCAACAGCAGCAGGCGCTGGATACCTCTACCTCAATTCCGGTCCTGCCTACCCACAAACAACACACGAGTCTCGACGCCCACCACCATCATGGTCTCCTCCTCCCCGTGCAACCATGATCGATGCTTTAAAACGAAGTACTGATCTAAAGAGGGGAGAAGACGACGATGCCCAGTTTGATATATTGGTCGTAGGAGGAGGTGCAACTGGTGCCGGTGTCGCTGTTGATGCTGCAAGTCGCGGTCTACGAGTCGCCTTGGTCGAGAGAGAAGATTTCGCTAGCGGTAAGTCTATTCGCTTCCTTTCATACAACCTCACCACATACGTTTATCACAAGGTACGTCCTCCAAGTCAACGAAGCTTGTCCATGGCGGCGTGCGCTACCTCCAGAAAGCCGTACTCGAACTTGACTACGAGCAGTACAAGCTCGTTCGCGAGGCTCTGCGCGAAAGGAGGGTCTTTCTACAGACTGCCCCTTATTTGAGTCATATGCTTCCTATTATGCTTCCCATTTATAAGTGCGTCATTATCTTCAATCTCTCGTTCTCAACCCAAATCCAACTTCCCCATCTATTCACCCCTCCAGTGATCATTTTCACTGACGGATAATCAGGTACTGGCAGGTCCCGTACTACTGGTCCGGGTGCAAGTTCTATGACCTCCTTGCTGGCAAGGAAAACATGGAATCCTCGTACCTCATGTCCAAGGGCAAGGCCCTCGAACAGTTTCCCATGCTCAAGAGTGATGGACTCGTCGGTGCTGTGGTCTACTACGACGGTACGTCCCATTTCTATTCCACCCCATTTTCATTCTCACCGCCCTTAGGCCAACACAACGACTCCCGCATGAACCTTGCCCTCATCCTCACAGCTATTAAAGCAGGTGCAACCGTTGCCAACTACTGCGGGGTTACCTCCCTCCACAAAGACCCTACCACAGGGCTTATCACAGGTGCACGCGTCAAGGACTACATCGCCGGAGGCGAATTCGACGTTAGAGCCAAGGCGCGTTCTGCCATTCCACCCTAGATAATAACTAACAGCCCAACAGATAATCATCAACGCCACAGGCCCATACAGCGACTCACTCCTCTCCCTCTCCTCTCCCACACACAAACCCATCGTGCGCGCAAGCTCAGGCGTACACATTGCCCTTCCTTCTTACTACGCCCCTAAAGGCATGGGTCTTCTAGATCCTGCAACAAGCGACGGCCGCGTCGTCTTCTTCCTTCCGTGGGAAGGCGGCGTCGTAGCAGGCACCACTGACGAGCCCTACGATATGCGTGCGCATATCAAACCCCAAGATGAAAAAGACGCGTATCTAAGCGGTGATAACATTCTTCCCCGGGAGTCTGAAGTCCAGTGGGTCATGGATGAGGTGCGTGGGTATCTGAGTGGGGACATCAAGGTGCGCCGCGGGGATGTGCTTTCAGCGTGGTCGGGACTGCGTCCGCTTATTTCATCTGGCGCGGTGGGCAGTACGGAGGGGTTGGTTAGAAGTCATGTAGTCAAGATTGATGAGGGTGGAATGGTGACCATCGCCGGTGGGAAGTGGACTACCTATCGCGCGATGGCGGAAGAGGCAGTCGATGAAGCGATTAAAGTGTGTCCCGGGCTGAGGGCAAAAGCTCGGAAGTGTCAGACTCAGGAGCTAAGACTTGTTGGAAGCGAAGGGTGGGATCGCAACATGTTCATCGGGCTGATTCAACGCGTGAGTATCAGCCCTTTGCCTTCCAATACTACTACTCTTACTGACATGCACTGCAGTACGGCCTCCACCCAGAAGTCGCACAACACCTCTCCTCATCATACGGTTCACAAGCATGGACGCTCCTCTCCTCAACGGCCCAGACGGCTGCTTTAGACCCACACCGCGCTCTCTCCGCCCCGTATCCCTTCACACACTCCGAAATCACATACGCGCTTACGCATGAATACGCACAAAAACCACTCGATGTGCTCCTACGGCGCACACGCCTAGGTTTTGTCGACGCACGCGCAGCACTCGGTGCACTACCAGAAGTTGTACAGGTCATGGGCGATACCCTGGGATGGGATACAAGACGGAGGAGGGAAGAAACGAGGAAGGCAGAGGAGGTGCTGCGCGGGATGGGTGCGGGTGGACGGATCGAAGTGGGTACAGCTTCGTCGGGAGAAAGCTGGTTACGCATAGGAGAGGTACAGCGACGTGTGTGTGCACTGTTTGGATTCTGTCCTGCGCTTTTACACCCGTCTTCAACGGGTGCGGCGACGTATCCGCGCGCGTTGTTTCAGCCGGGGGAGATTGAGGTGCTGAGGGAGGTGTTTGGGCGGTATGCGCGCGTGTCTGGCGATTCTGGTTCTGGCCCCGATTCTAAGCCTGCTTTTGGTCTGGGGGCGCAGGATCAATTGAGGATGCCTATATCGATGATACGAGAAGCCGTGCAGTCTGTAGCGGGGCTTGGGTATGCTTACGAGGGTGTGCGGGAGTCGGACTTCCGATACGTCCTAAGGGAGGTGGGGCTTTCTGATTCGTCCGAGGGAAAGGGGAGAGATGTAGATTTTGAGGAATTTGTCGAGGTTCGTTTTTATTCCATCTTCCACTTCATCTTCGTTGTGTCAATCCGTGCCATCTCGTGCTCATGCTCACAAACCTTGATTCTGCAGATCTGTGGAGATTTGAAAGACGTTTCGATCGCACCTGCTGTGAGCAAGAAGGGTGTCCAGAGGAGGAGGATACCCGTTGAGAAGAGTGGTGGGGGTGTTTGAGGTTCAGTTTACTATGTTTTACAGTTTCAAACAGTTCTTACTTAGGTCGATAGGTTTTGTACAAATAGAGCTTTCTGTAGTATTACCCATAATAGACGGAACGGAAGCAATTCGCATCTTTGGTGAATCAACATCATGATCTGACATGTCATATAAGTACACTCTACATGTACAGAGCTCTCCTACACGCTGAATATATAGCGCAGTCATTCTGGATCTTGATTGTTGGGCTTCGCTACTCTTAGTGTCAAGTGCTTCTACTCGCTTACAACCTGCATCTGTCATAACTTCCTACTCATATCTGGTTGCGTCGGCGCCATCGCGAAGAGATCAGACCACGAAATGGAGACTCAAGCAGAGTTCCTGTCTCTTGCTGAAGAACTCTGGTTCTACGTTCGAGCTTCCTTAAGCATGCGGCTCGCAGGATTTTTTGCAGCACGCAACGCAGAATGCACTCGACCGCTAGCAGGCCTAAGGTCGTTTACGTCTAGAGGCACATCAGCTTATTATTTGGATAAATCGTCGACCTTGTTTACAAAATATAGGACTCGGACGTCGCTCGGCATACTGAAGTACAAGCGAAAATCTTAATGACCGGTGGAATAAGATAAGTTTGTGCTACTTTCGGATCTGATTCTTCTGAAGCTATGATCATCACAGGATTCGCATCTTTATCATCGATGAGTGCTAGGTTCAAGCGGCACCGTGGACGTCGTTTGTAACAACATCTATGAATCGTAGCCGCCTACTATGTTCTAACTTCTTTGGTAATCCGAGGGACAACGTTACATAAAATATTAATATCTGACACACTGTACCGGCTACCTGCTTAGCTAATCCGGGAAAATAATAACCTACGGAGCCTAAATCCGTGTTGCACTTGAAATTCACATCCATCAAAAGACGTGTCTACCTTCCCCCCATGTCAGCTCGAAGGCATGGATCTCCGGCATTCTTGTTCATTCAAAAGTGAAACCAGTGCCCCACCAAACAGTCAACAAATTACCACGAAACCTGCAAACGAAAGTGTATCTCCCACAATCCCCACTGGAGTCCCTCCGCTTTTTTGAATATACCATTCATATGCACCACACCAAGGCCACTCTTGAGCGCATTTGCAGCCCAATTAGTTGTGCCTTCTGGCTATAAGGTGTGTGAAGCACGAGTCCAAGACCGTGCTGATACATACGAGGTATGTACGAATACATGTGTTCCGTGGGATATGATCAGAGCAGGCGGGGGCGCCGCTTTGTCGAAGAATTTGTCACTTGTCATTACTAGTGACTAGGATCCGGAGGCCACTGCGCTAGTGTGGGTCTTCAACCAGCAAGGTGTATGCTTCCCCAGCCGTTGAAAATGTGCCAACGCCTTTCATGCTTGCGGTAATCTAAAATTCCGGCTATATAACTTCATGTGGAACTCCCAACTTCCTGGCAGAATCTGACGCTGACTAGTATGTGAATTGACTAGCGAGGGGGGCCTATGCATAAGGTGTGACAACACGTGCACAGCATCTCGGCGTCCTTGATAGCTTGGGCGCCCGGTCAACTGGTCTTCTTGGGAAGCTTGTTTAGTGTGTCAGTATGCCGGCTTCTTGGCAGCTGTAATTGGTATGTGAATCCTCATTGCCTGGAATCTGTAACTGCAAGGTGTGCGGTCATGGCAACTCAAGTTACCGGTCTATTGACCCGTGAAAGCTGTCAGTCCTTAAGCGAGGTGAAATTTCTGCTGAACAATGAATCAGCACCTCCGCTTACTACTCCATCCACCCAAGTACTTATCATGGCCCCCGCATCTTTCAAGACGCCCTTGGCCAAAACGGCTGACTTTGTCATGATGAAGGGAATGAATCTCCCATAACCCACTGCCTATCGCTATTCTCGCGTAACGTCACTTCGTTATCGAAACCTTGATCCAGAGATGCCCAATCTCCACCGCACTCCGGACCTCGGGAGTTCCCAAGGTGGTTGTTATCTCTTTGAGCGAGTTTGGCGGAAAGACTCGGTGCTCACGGTGTCATGATAGGTGTGCTTCGTCAAAATGTGCATCTCAGAGACGTACATGGGATGGGCTTTGAGTAGTACCGTTGCCCAGACGTATCAGGTTGTTTTTGGAATTTTCAATTTTAGTGTGAGATACTTTTACGCCGTTTTACCGTCACGTGACGTCCGGATTCAGCCGGATTTCTGGAACCCCTCTGCTTTTGGGCAGGCAAGTCTTTGTGTGCTGCTTTTGCATTCTTTCTCATTGCCGGCCAATGCAATCTATGTTTCGAGTTCCTTTTGATGAACAATTTGCCAAACAAATCAAATTATCTTGTTGAGTCCCACCAGCTGCATGTGAATCCACGACAAACAAACAAATCTATGAGGAGGACAGTGCTAGTGCTAAGAGACAGAACTTCGAAGCTAGTTTGTGTGTGTGCGTGTGTGGGGGTGGTGAAATGTCTGTGAGTCTTAGATGGTTGTGCTATGGATCAGTGTGTGTGTGCGTGGATGGACAAGGCTTCCTCTATCAACTTGGGAAGACTGAATGCAGGTTGTGATTGTTAGTGCTGCTGTGGTCTGGTTCGGTCCGGTTCACAGAGGGTCGAGCGAGAACCAAGAACTGGACCTAGGTCTGGTTCTACCAGACTCGACGAACCTCAAACTGGACCTTGGCAAATGGTTCAGAATGGTCAGGTCTGGTCATTTTCAAGTTTGAATGTGAACCGAACCAAATTTATTTACAATGAGCAAAAAAAAACATAGGTAGGACTTGTTGTGGTGCCGCAGTCGATGGTCTCAATATCAAGAAGTAGGAGGGCATGAAAGATGGGGCATGGCATGAGAGAACAGGTGGGAGAGAGTTAGCACGAGAGAACAGGCACAAGAGGACAGGTACAAGAGAGCAAGCATGAGAAAATGGGTGCAAGATAATTGAAGATGAAGAAGTTACTCACCTAACACCTCAAACTCAGTGGTTTTGGTTGCCTTTGTCTTTGTTGGCACATTGATTTTAGGGGTGGAGGCAGTGGTTTCGTGAGAGTGGGACAATGGGCTTGCAGGAGGAGTTGCAAAATGAGATGTGTGGTCTGATTCGTCAGTTTGAACAGTGCATATCATGACTTACCTTGTCAATGGGCCTCTGCATTTGATGGAAACAAGTAAATCTTGAAGCTTGAGA
Organism: Suillus fuscotomentosus; assembly: GCF_016647785.1. Classification (NCBI taxonomy): domain Eukaryota; kingdom Fungi; phylum Basidiomycota; class Agaricomycetes; order Boletales; family Suillaceae; genus Suillus; species Suillus fuscotomentosus. Next base: position 494,190 of record NW_024539534.1, read on the forward strand.
ATCCCTGAGGCCAAAGTGGATCATCAAAGGAAGTGTCAAACCACACTTCAACAAGCTTCTTTCGGTTCATGGTTCAGAACAGTTTGGGACCAGTCCGAACCAAAGTTGAACTGTTCGCCCAATGCCAGAACCGAGAGCCATATTATGGTCCGGTTCTGGCTGACACCTGGACCGTGGACCAAATCACAGGAGAACTGGACCAAAAGTCCGGTTCGAACCATGGTTCAGGACTGGACCACAGCAGCACTAGTGATTGTCACCACGAGGCAGATGCTACAGGAAAGATGCATACTAGTAGTATGGACAGAGGACAACTTGACAAGCACCGCAAATTTGGTGAGAAGTGAATACAGCACTATAGAGCCTGTACGCATGTAGGCAGACACTCATATGTTGATCATTAACTAAAATCCAAAGTTGTTTAGAATTTGTTACAGTGTCACAGGGCTGTCACAACCATACATGCATCAATTTCACCTGGCCCAAGAGCTGACACACTTAAACACCTATCTCTACTTGTAGGTTTCTTAGACAGGGTCACACAGCTGAGATGAGAGCTAGAACAAATATGTAATCTCAGCATCCGGGAGGAAGACTCCAGGTGCTATAAGTACCTAGAACAAATATGTACTAAGTCTTTGTTAGTAGCTGGTACGTTATACGAAGGTAATAGCACTTACATCTCAGTATCTGGGAGGAAGACTGAGATGCCTAATTCTACGAGAGACTGTTTTTATGTGCAGGTAGAGCACGAATGAATGAAAATTAATCTGAGACCTTTTGATATGATGTTCGGCCGATGATGAGCAAATGTCTGAGAAATGATGCACTCGCACCTAATCCAATGTGTCCGACATGCCTCTCAACACTACTCTCGTGCTGTCCATCTCACTTTATGATCATCCTTGGGAGCTGAAAAAAACATGCTGTCGAAGGCCTGTTTGCAGTACAGTACAGCAGGAAAGACTTACAACAGTCTTTATCTTGGTTTCACCTGCTAGGATTTGTTGAATGGCTTGTTGTCATCTGAATCGTCTGAGTTGAAGAAGACCAAGAGAGCCAATGGCAAGGCATGAGATGTCAAATAGAGAGTGCGAGCACAAGGGGAGAAGGGGCAGGCACAAGGGAGAGCTGACATCGGGCCCAAAGCTGCACATGTATCAAGTTTCATTCTAATATAGCGAGAAAAACACTCACAGTATAAAGTCTAGTGCCCACACAGACGAGCGTCTCAGTTCTGTTTCCAGAGACTGAGACATGAGTACCTATACCATACCTTATCATAAACATATGCTGACACGACGTAGTCTTACCTATCAGGTACATGTTTCATTAATAAAGAGTTCTGTTTCCAGAGACTGAGACTCTTACCTATCAGACTCCTCGTGACCCTCTCGCTCGTTATAAATGCCTTTATGGCATGTATAATATCTGTCCTCAAAGTTCTTGTCTTCACTATTATTGACCTGCATCCTTGGAACGACAGATGACTTAATAGTAGATCTAGAATAATAAACTAATGTTTGGTTAGAAAGAATGCAAAGCAGCATGCAAAGACTTGCCTGCCCAAAAGCAGAGGGGTTCCAGAAATCCGGCCGAATCCGGACGTCACGTGACGGTAAAACGGCGTAAAAGTATCTCACACTAAAATTGAAAATTCCAAAAACAACCTGATACGTCTGGGCAACGGTAAGTAGTAGGTTTTCTCTAGGATTCGTCAATGAGAGCACCAATATTAGATCGTTCAAGACATACACGGTGTACATATTCGAACCGTCGCTCTTTTTGGGCGGTGCTCCAGGACCATCGAGAACGATTGGAATTTCAGGATCATACGAACCTAGCGGAAGAGGTGAGGAAGTCATATTTGCACTCAAAACGAGCATGCTGACCTGGCTTTGACATATCTGGAGACCATTAGCTTCCAGGCAGTTGAGAGGGGGTATCAAATAGAATGAGTTGCTCATTGTTTATCGTCAACTTATTGTGTCCACCTTATCAAGCGTGACAATGTGAGGTGAGCAGAATGACTCCTGCCAAGTCTGGACGGCACAACTGCTGATAGATGCAATATCTATAGCCGTAAGTCCATGATTTTTCTGAATCACTGATATGTAAACACTCGTCATATGACCACATAGTTATTTGCTTTCATCTCCATAGTGAAAAAAGCAGCTGGTGCGTGGTTATCCAGATGCAAACAATAAGTTATCGACGCTGCATGATTCAAGCATTCGAAACCACAAGAGCGTTGGTGCATCAGTTGTAGCCTCAACTGCGAGAGGAGTGATGTACATTGTCTTTGTTTTGCGTTCCAGTGTCCACGCATTATATCTGTGTTCTTCTCCGTCTCTATTAAGAACAAAAGTACGCACAAGATAGTACTGAAGGACACCTTAACGACCTGGGGACCTGGAGCAAATATGGAAATGCGGGATTGTTCCTGCAAATATTAACTGTTTCCAGAGGTTTCGATCATCTTTGCTATCGGGATCGACGGATGGTTCGTCTCTTTATTTGCCTTCGTCCTTTCCTGCGCAGTGCTTATCGTTCACGGAATACTGACAGCGTACCAGAGTCAAAACAGGACTTACATCATCATCCTGTTTATCTTCCTTGTCGTCTTCTCTTGCTCTGGTCGTCCCTTGTGGTATTGTTTGTTTGGGATTTTTGGTCGCGGACCCAAGTGGTGTCACAGGTGAATATTATTCTTTGAAAATCTTGCGTACGTGCTTGTGCCTTCAAACAGATAAGCTGCAATACGCCAACAGATTTTGCCGGCTGAGGTCTAATGGTGTGGAACTATTAAGAATCGAGATAGATCCACTCTGGCGAGGCGAGCATGAGCATGCCCATTGTCCGTCACGTATTGAATCCGGTAAGTTCCGCTCGTGCTTTCCCCATTCCCGGGCCCATATTAGTGAAGGGCTTTCGTCGAACTCAAACGTGTTCCATCCCCTGAAACCTCTGCCGACCCTACCGGTTTTCAAGTTCTTCAGTGCAGGATCCCAAGCTACTAGGGTTCAGCGTTACCGACTTTCAATGGCAGTTGCTCGGTTACATGTGTTGCTATTTCCTTCTTAATGCTTTTGATTTGGCTGATGAATGAATTACAGGCGAAGGTGTGTTTGTACTAGTACGGCATGTATCTCGACATCAACTGTAGTTCAGAAATATGTCGTATGTTCGCAACTTGAATAACATGGGGGTGACTGAGCAAACAGTGTTACCATGACCACCTCCTGACCTATCGTTGTGATGCACTTTTGATAAGGCTCTGACTCTGAGCGCCCCTTCAAGACCCAGTGGACCCAGTGGAGCCAGCCACGATTAGTATGTCTGTCTATTTGGCCTGTGTAACTTACATAATAAGCCACGTCTACTCCGCTAATACTTATACCCATCTTAATTTGATGCGTGTACACGTCGACACTCGAAAGGAAACCTATGGTCAATTCAATGGACGAAATAGTCGAAGTCAGACTCTGATAGGATTCACTCTGGAACGATTATCTTCATTGATCCCAACTTGGCAACGGCTAGCATCTGAAAATACGAATATTCAGCAGTTCCGTACCTGTCAATGAACCTTCTTCAAGTGCTGGCGATATGCATGCGGTTTGACGCGGTGCTGGCATCAGTTGCAGATATGCATCCATTTGGAGGCACATCCACGCAACAAGAATTTCAAAGAACAATATAAAACCCAGCCGTCTTCTTTCGTCTTCAGAACTACCTAATCACATACACGAGTCACAAACATTGCGTTTCTCCTCTGCAATTGTCCTCGCTGTCATGGTTGCTTTAGCATCATCAATCTCTGCCATACCCACTACCGGTGACCCAACTAGCGCACACAAATGTATGGTTGCACTTCTGACTCACAATGCGACAATATCAATCCAGTATGCATATGGCATGAATGCGTATATTTTACAGCCATCTAGCCCCGCTTTCAACAACGCTCGACAAGATCTAGACAGGCATGCAATATGATACCCAGTGAAAACTGGACTTTTTGAAGTCTACTAACTTGAAGGTAGCGATTCTACCTACCTCACATGATTGTGACTGACTGTGGCGCCGTGCAGGATAAGTATGTAAGCATATTGCCAATGAATTCGGCATTGAGCCAACTGCTGTAAGCCGCTGATGGTTGTGCTTCTAACGCTGGGTCAGTTGGGATGCGTTGCATGATGTGCCGGGCGAATTTGGAGGTCTGTTTAGCAAGAGTGATTGAGCTGTTGACAGGATGACAAGAACAAGAGGAAGAATAACGTCTTTTGAGGACGACTGAGACGAGAAAGATGCGTCGTCGGGCAAAGGTTCGTACTGCTTCCGACACTTGCGCAAAGACCTAATCTTCTCTCGTACCTCGTTACAATAGAGTCTCAAACCATCTCAAATAACTGGATACGAGTCTAGTTGGAAATGCGAATGAATATCCAGCAATTCCACACCTGCCAAGACCTTCTTCAAGTGCTGGCGATATCCATGGGGTTTCACGGTGCTGGCATTAGTTGTAGATATGCATCCACTTGGAGGCACATCCACGCAACAAGAATTCAAAGAAAGATATAAAACCCAGCCGTCTTCCTCCTAATTACCTGATCACATACACACGAGTCACAAACAATGCGTTTCTCCTCTGCAATTGTCCTCGCTGTCAATATTGTTACTTTAGCATCATCAATCTCTGCCATACCCACTACCGGTCACGAAGCTAGCGCAAACAAATGTTTCAAAATGTGCACTTCTGACTCACAATGCGGCAATCCAGCATGCGGTTGGAATGAATGCGTGAGCATCAATATTTTCCCGGACTTGATGACATGACTCACCTGCATGGCAGGTTTTTTTGTTTTTCTGCGCAGTGAGTCGTATTTTTGCTTTTACGTCGGCGGAGTATGGCTGTTGACACTGGCGCGCGAGTTACTAGTGATTTGTAGAGTTGATCAAGTAGGGAGTTGTGTGAAGGACCTAGGTGTGTCTTCATTCAACGCCGATACTTATAGATATAATTGTACGACCTGTAGGCCCATATCCGTCACGGCGATCCAGCAGGAGAAAAGTCACTATGCGCCGTAGACTGATCTGTACGGCAAACTTTGCGTTTGCTGTCGTGGAGCGGTCTTAGTAGCGGTAACGAGAATGAAAGGAAATGTTTGCTTTATTAAAGCAGATAGTTTTTTGGGTGGAAGCCCCGAAGGGGCAGCCCGGCCCCGATGACGGCCTCAACCTGCGCGAGAGAGAGCCGAGGTGAGCTGCGATTCCCAGATGTTAAGAGTGAGAGCGACGCAGCGAAGTGAACTCGGATCCCACTCTATCCGCTGATGTGAACATCGAATCCCACTACCCCCATGCATCATGCATCATGATTGAAATGAGGACATCTCGATGCCAGAATATCCACACTTCCTACCATTCGAACATCCAAATCCTATCTGCGCCAGCACAGTCATCGTTCCCATGCACCACGATATATCATATCAAATTTAATGATGGAATCAAATCGCGTACCACTAATGCTCGCTGTACTTCACGTCCTCGTTGTGTGCAACCACGTTCCGCCCAACGCTCAGGATATCTCTAACATAGATCAGCATCAATAGCCGGCGGCTCGGTGTGTCCACCCCGTTATGATGTGCCGCGTATTTTCAATGCATTTGGGTGCCCTCCTTTTCCCCACCTGCAAGTGGCTCTTCCATTTTATTCCACGACACTATCAGCCGTACGACCTGCACTTTCCATGTCGTAGTCCGAGTCGGTATCAGTGAGCACTATCAGAAATACAACGGTTAAACTATTGTATCCCACGTATCACGTTTGGTTTTCATCCTTATCGCTTGAGTTGGACAAAAAACCAACAATGTCTGCCAAGATCTCTCGCTCTCTCGCACAGTTCTGCATCCCAGAACCGATCTTTTTGCTCACAATCAACTATATACTGCATTGTTCCGTGTGCGCTTATTTTCAAAAGTGAATGAGGTGAAAGAGAGTTCAAATATAGTGTACAAATGTCTGATTTTGTAGTGGAATGACATGAGTGTGCTAATAAAAAGTAATGACAGAAGGTGTCGCCGCTTGTCTTAAATAAATACCACGACGCATCCTCAACCAAATTTCTCCTCCCTCCAGGCCACTCGACAAGTCCCTACACAGTACTGCTAGTTGATATCTGTATACGCTCCTGGAAGACAATTGAATTCATACTAGTTTCTGCGTCTGAGTTCACCATGAGTTTGGCGTGATATTCTCGAACGCTAAGGATGAGGCGTGGCCCCAACACAAATATCTGCACGACCAATAACACATTAAAAGCACCATCGAGTGCTATCTGAGCTGCCAAAGAATATGATTCCTACAGAAATGATGAGTAGTAGTTATGAGCAGATATTAGCGAAAGGTCAGCGAACCACAAATGATGGAGAGAGCTCAAAGAGCTGGACGAAAGAGACGCCAATAAAGCTAACATATGCGAAACTTGAGCAGAAAAGATGGCCACATTCACATTACAAGCTCACCTTGCAAAATAAAGCACGTGATATTTTATTAGCACTCTGAAACAGTCCCCGATGGTTGATCCTATCGATTGATCGAGTCGTCGCAGGTCACGGAAGTGTTTTACAGCAATCCAGACTGAAAGACACAGTGCCAGAACCTCCCAAGCAGTGTAGAGTGTCCAATACGTTAAAAACAGAGGCTGGACGACATCCCCTTCATATTGATACTCGCACATGTACGTGCCAGAGAGTATCAACTCCTCTGGTGTTCGTCCAATTAGCTGTGTTCGTCAAATCAACCAGTAAGGCTTACCCCCTACAATATGCTCGAGTATTATTGCCCCGATTACTGCGCAGGTAATGACAACAGTCAGAAAGATAATGACAAGGAAGACGAGCATCGTTCTAGATCCCTGATACATGGCATGCAAGCGAGTAATAATGATGACTTGCATCATGTTTCAGTCGAGTCAATATCATAGAGGTATCGCAGTTAGGGGACTCACTGCCCAACATGGCATATATGACCACATCTGTTCCATTCTGTGCGTGGTATGTGATATTGCCTGAAATGCCAAATTAGTAAACATCCTTGTACTAGTATCAAAAGCTCCGACTCACACCTATCGAATCATTATGTAGAGCCGAGTTCAATGGTCAGAATCTCACTCACCCCTAGAAATGAGTGTATTCATTGGATAGTAGGAATGAGATGATTATAGAATACTCACTGTATCTGTCACGGAGACCAACGGCATATTTTCTGTGTGCCACCGGTCAGAAGAGCCGAACACAGCACATATGAGACATACCCAGAATACTGGTACTAATTGTCAGAGATGAACTATTAGCATAGTGTCGATTTTTTTGGCCTCGACACATACACAGAATATGGTATTCCAATATAATGTATCTATAACATTGGGGTGTCAGACAATTTTCCAACCACCCTATAGAACAACATGAGGTACGCACAACCAAATACAGCACAGTCATGAGAGACCAACGTTGCGTCTATTGCGGATTCATTGTATTCTCCCTGTTTTGCTTTTGATACCATTGGGACTCTTGTCACTCACCCAGATCAGTTCAATCTATGACACCTTTCTTAGCGAGTTAGCTGCTATGGCAACAATGTCGACCTACCTCTTGTCCCAATGTTAGTACTGGAAATATCATGAGAATATCAGCGGTTTTCAAACACTATCCCGCTCACCCCAATCGTACACCATCACGATGCCGGCAGCAACTGCGAAACTGCAAGTCAATGTCAGAACTAGACATCTCGATGCTACGAACCGATCCAATAGCTGAAAATAATATTTGAATTGATTACGGGCCACCAGCTAGGATCATTTGAGACAACGGTCATATTTGAGGGATGGGTGTGAGGGAGTGGGGGATGTTAGTGGTGTATAACGATACTGCTAGATATACCGCCGTTCAGCGCTTAAGCTATCGCCAAAATCCGCATGATGGAGATGGATATTTGGTCCCGCCTCAAGAGTCGGATTGGGTAAAGTAGTAAGTATTGCGGTGCGAAACCAAGCAAAAAGAAGCCCTCGGGCCTCGATAACCAAAGTTAGTAGATTTGATTTGAAAGCCAGTATTCCGCAGGCCACTAAGATCTAATAAACCGCAGTCATCGTTGATGGCATGATGTCGGTAACTGTGTACTATTTGTGCTGCAAACTTACGAAAATAAAGTTCCTTATGCTTCTTTCGGTTGAAATCGATACTCTGCACGAACGACACATTACGCACTGCGCATCGCAACATTAATTCGTGTGTTTATGCGAGAAGTATGGGTTGGGAAAGACCACACTCAGTATCAAAGTTGACATGGTATCAACAACTTCAGCAGGCTAGTACGGAGGAGGAGAGGGCGAGAACTTGAATACATGCTGCTGAAGCACCAAGTACATACATATGGTATTTGATAGTTTCAATTTTGCCTCATATACTGACTAGGTTCATATCATAGACAACACTATCCAGGATCTCTCCCTTCCAGAACAGCAAGGTGATCAAAGTGTAGCTTCTGGCTCCTCCCTGCCTCCCAGTTCTCGCCGCGCAGCCACAATAGAGGCACTTGCCAAACGAGCGCGCGAGACCAAAGACACGAGACGTGTTGGACGCCGAAAAAGGGCTCAAACTACCTCGATGGACCAGTCGCAGCCGAGTCAACAGAACCACCACTCGGATGATATGAACATCACAATGGGTGAGGATTCTGACAATCTGGTATGTCTGTCCAGCGAACACGTCAAACTATGCACCAATAATTATCAGATAGATGATGTACCTATGCCTTCCAACAATTTTGCTGACCCAAATGAGCCTTCTGACGATTTTGCTGATCGGAACGAGCCTCCCGTCCCTGATAGTAATCCACATCTACCTCCTGACGATTTCGCTGATCAGAACGAGCCTCGTCCCAGATAATAATCAACATCTGCCTCCTGAACATTTCGCTGATCAGAACAAGCCTCCCATCCCAGATAATTATTCACACATACCTCCTGACCATTTCGTTGATCAGAACGAGCCCCCTGTCCCTAATAATGCTCCTGAAGGTGATGGGCACCAACAGGAGTATCAGTTCATCTTACACCGCCAACCACGACCAAATATCGATGTGGAGGCGCTTGCGCAGATGGCGCACACAATAACTGCCACTATGGGCCCGCGCCGCCGGAACCGATGGGAATTGTGTGGCTGAATGGTTACCCCTTGAAGTCAATGTGCTGACCATCATGCTTCGAACGTTCTTTGGAGTTCTGCCAAAGAGTGGGACGCCCATTCCCTTCTCACACCACTTCTCAGTGTACCTCACCGTTTCTTTCACAACGACCTAAATCTACAACCACTCGTCATGACGGAAGATCATAGGCCAGATATCGATCCTTCTTCAGGAACTCTTAGATCCAATCAGGTAAATGTTACTGAAAGCTCGGTACGTGGTCTCTTAAAATCTATCGTCGTCTTTACACATTATTCGTCCAGGACCAACCTCGTAGAGGATCTGCTCAGTTCCTGCGGAAATTGAAGAATGGGCTAACCAAAAAGCTTCCTGTGCGTAGACATGAATACTATTTGTTCTCAATACGGCTAAGATTGTACAGAAACGCTCCAAGCGAACACGCAACCGCACCACTGCGACGTTGCATCTCCATCCTTCCAACGAAAACAAGCATCCCACCGCATCTGAGATTCCAAGTGACTCCGTGAACAAAGGGCTGTCGGAAGAGCCTGCTCCGCAGGTATTTCTATCAAATACCCTGATTGTCTTGTCTAATTTTGACGGTACCACAGGTTCAGGCTGCTTCTTCTGGCGAGGAAGGAAGACCTGGTCTCCAATTAGTTGACACCGAACTTCAGCGTGCCCGCGATGGTACACCACACATGCGATCACTCGGAAAACATGTGACTTCTATGGCATCCGCCGTCGACAATGGCCCAGCGGATCTTACTGCTGCAGATGATTTTGAGACGACGTATCTCCAACCCCTCAAGATTATCGATGCTGTGCTTGAGAAGATCGCAGACGTATGGGCCATTCTTGTTGATTGGAATCGGACTAATCAAGTTGTATAGGTACATCCATACGCAAAGATGGCGCTGGGTGTGCTATCTGCTGCATCCAAGGTATGTTTGGTTTCTCCCGCAATTCAGTTTCCTGCTCAGAAGTTCTAATTCTATGAAGATCATAATCGCGCAGGCACAGCGCGACCATTCTATTCTTAGTCTTCTCAAGAAATTGGCTGAAGTTTACCGCTTCATGACTCAAGATGACAGTCTTGAAAAAATTGAATCGATGCGCGGTATCGTTGAAAAGATCGTTCACCAGACTCTCGAGTGTGCCCGTTTCATCAGGGACTACTCGGAGACAAAGAGCTTTTGTGAGTCACCAAGCTATCGTACCTTGTACATGAATCTCATACTATATCATAGGGAAGAGACTTGGGAAAAATGTTATCTCGGAAACTGATGACACGATCAAACAGTACAGCGACGCTTTGGACGGCCTTATGCAACAATTCCGGGACCAAGTCGATCGGGACGTGGCCGTTTTCGTCCAACGTACGGGTAAGGATTCTGATACGCCTCTGTCTTTACATTCACTGACACCGTTTTAGGCGATACCCTGGATCTCGGGGATATCGCTTATGCGAAGGGCGCAGGACTAGATACCATGAAACAGTGCTTACCAGGGACGCGCATGGAGATTCTTTCCCAGATTACGGACTGGATCAACGGCAGCGGAGATGCTGCTAAACGTGTGCTGTGGCTATCTGGCCCTGCGGGCAAGGGCAAATCAGCCATCGCCCACACGGTCGCCAACTGGTTCAAGGAATCGGGAGGCCTTGGTTCATGTTTTTGTTTCGATCGGCGCAGAGAAGCGGATCGTCGCCATGAAAAGATTTTCTCCACCATCGCGCGCGATCTCGCTGACCGTGATTCGGGGATGAAGCGAGCGTTAGCGGATGCGGTCAAGGATGCACACTCGCTCAAGAATACGACGGACATCATCCAGCAGTGGCGCGACCTTTTCATGAAACCGCTAAAGAAGTTCTCGGCGTCAAGCGTAGGGCCTGTCTTGATCGTGATCGAAGCACTAGATGAGAGCGGTGGAAAGAAGACGCGGAGCAACATCCTCCGCACACTTGCCGGTAGACTTCAGGACGAAGGACTTCCCCAAATCACGGAACTTCCATCTAACTTTCGGATTCTCGTCACCTCTCGCCCGCTTCATGATATCGAAGATGCATTCCACGGGGCTCAGCATATTCTACGGTTGTCCATGGACGAGATTCCAGCAGCAGTGGCAGAGCGCGACATCCAGGCGTTCGTATCTGAGGAGCTGAAGGGGCTACCAGATTTTGGCGACAAAGAGTTTACAAATCTAGCTGCGAAAGCCGATGGATCTTTCGAGTGGGCGCGTCTTGCTTGCGAATACATCAAAGACGCGCCTCCAGGCGTACGCCAAATGCGTCGCTTCAATGCTCTCGTCAACCGCAGGGCCGGAAAGCAGAAGAACCTGTTGTACGATATGTATCTGGTCATTTTGAAAGAGATCATGAGAAGGGATCAATATGACGAGGACGAGGACGAAGCACTGGCAGGGTTTCGTTCTGTGATGGGACAGATACTTGGCACAGCTTTTTTTTTTACTAAGCAGAACAGTTAACGTTCAGGCACCGAGGTAACAACTCATGTTTTATAGTTGCACTTATGTCCTCATTAAGCAACACCTTTGATTTGCGTGTCTTCGTTTTCCCTTCTCACGTTTGCTCGCTTTCATTTTTCTTAGTAGAGAACCCGACGTACTTGCCCCATTTTCCGTCGATTAGTATCAGTTAGCGCACGCAATGTCTAACACGTCAAGTTCTAGGCTGCCTGCCGGTGTTTAACGTTTAACTTCGGGGGTCAACATTGCCCAGTGACACTGTAGATAGTAGTTTCAATGAAAATCACTGCAAAATGCGCTGATGCTGAATGTTTCCTCTAGAGTAAGTTCCACTGAAATTGCATGCAGTTAATCTCATTGGAGCGCTGATTCTGAATTTCAGTGGAAAATTCACTGAATCAGGATTCAGCACCAAGGAGTTCCGAACTAGCACTAAGTTTATGAAATCATACTCAGGCATTTGTGCAGGTACTGACTCTGACACTCCCGGTTGTCTCTTGATTCGGTTTCAAGTCACCGGCCAGAGGGTTACTCTAGTGCAACAGAAAAGAGGGAGAGATGCCGTTACTAGTAATATTAATTATGGTCATCCTGGGATCTCCCTTCCTCAAACCAACACATGAATTGCGGTAAGAAAGTATGCCATCATGATCCAGGATTCGAGGACACTGTCACGGTGGACAAGTATATATGGCAGTTAAAGCAATGAGACAACTATATGGTTTCGACAGGCGAAACAGTAAGCATCAAAGCTTCCACTGACGATGTGCATACTGTCGGTATACACGACGATCAAATCTCGTTGGCCTGCAGCCTCACAAGGAGATTAGAGACAACTGAAAACGATTTCTCATTTCTAAAAGTTGTAGGTGAATATAGTGTACTAATGTCTGCTTTTGTAGTGGAATGACATGGGTGTGTTAATAAATAGCAACAACCGAAGGTCACCGCTTGTGATCACTAAATACCACGACGCATCGGCCACTCAGTAAGTATGTCCCTACACAGTACTGCTAGTTGATATCTGTACATGCTCCTGGAAGGCAATTGAATTTATGCTATTTTCTGTGTCGAAGCTGGCCACAAGTTTGGCGTGATGTTCTCGAATGCTAAGGATGAGCCGTTGTCCCAACACAAACACCTGCACGACCGATAAAATTTGAACAGCACCATTGAGTATCGATGTCTACAGAGATGATGAGCAGCGGATACAAGCAGATATCAGCGAAAGGTCAACGCACCAGGTCTGATTGAGAGAGACTAGCAAGCTGAAACAAAGAGACACCAACAAAGCTAACATGTGCGGAACTTAAGCAGAGAATATGGCCTTCACATTACAAGCTCACCTCGCAAAATAAAGCATGTGAGCTTTTATCAGCACTTTGAAACAGTCCTCGGCGGTCGATCCTGTCGATGGGCCGAGTCGCCGCAGGTCACGGAAGTATTTCACAGCAATCCAGACCGAAAGACATAGTGCGAGAACCTCCCAAACAATGTAGAGTATCCAATACGCTACAAACAGAAGCTGTATGTCTCCTTCATATTCATACTCGCACATGTACGTGCCAGAGAGTATCAACTCCTCTAGCATTCGTTCAATGAGTTGCGTTCTTCAAGTCAAACAATAAAGCTTACCCCCTGCAACATGCTCGAGTGCTATTGCCACGAGGACTCCGCAGGTAATGGTTACAGTCAGAAAGATAATGACAAGGAAGATGAGCATCATTCTAGATCCCTGATACATGACATGCAAGCGAGTAATCATGATGGCTTGCATCGTGTTTCAGTCGAGTCAATATCACAGAGGTATTGAGGCTAGCGAACTCACCGCCCAACATAGCGTACAGGACCACAGCCATTCCATTCTGTATGCAGTAGGTAATATTGCCTGAAACGCCCAGTTAGTGAACACCCTCGTACTGGTATCAAAAGCTCCAACTCACACCTATTGAGTCATTATGTTGAGCCAAGTTCAATGGTTGGAATCTCACTCACCCCTAGAAATGAGTGTATTCATTTGGATGGGAATGAGATGGTTGCGTAATGCTCACTACATCTGTCAGCGAGACAAATGGCGCAAATGCTGTGTACTACTGGTCAGAAGAATCGAACACAGTGTATATGAGACATACTCAAAATATTGGCACTAATTGTCATAGATGAGCTATTAGCATAGTGTCGGTGTTTGGCCTGGACATACACAAAATATAATGTTCCAAAATAGCGTATCTAGAACATTGGAAAGTCAGCACGATTTGCCAAGCACCCTATAGGACAACATGAGGTACGAACAGCCAAATACAGCACAGTCATGAGAGACCAGCGTTGCATCTGTCGCAAATTCATTGCATTCTCCTGCTTTTCTTCTGATACGGAACTCTTGTTACTCACCCAGATCAGTTCAATCTATGATATCTTTCTTAGCGAGTTGGCTGCCCCGACGATAACATCGACCTACCTCTCGTCCTAGTGTTAGTACTGGAAATATCGTAAGAATATCAGCGGTTTTCGAACACTGTCCCAGGCCCGCTCACCCCAATCGTATACCATCACGACACCGGCAGCAACTGCAAAACTGCAAGTCAGTGTTAGAAACTAGACATCTTCAAGCGACAAACCTATCCAATAGCTATAGAAGATATTTGAGTTGATTGTTGGCCACCAACTAGAATCGTTTGAAACTGTGGTCATATTTGAGGGATAGGTGTGAACGAGTGGGGGATGTTAGTGGTGTATAGCGATACTTTTATGCTAGATATAGCACCGTTCGACGCTTTCACTGCCAAAAACTATATTGCGGTGAGAAACCAAGCAAAAAGAGGAAGGTATATCAAAGTTTTGCAAACCAGTACTTATTGCGCATGACACTAAGATAGGCCGCAGTCATCGGTGGTATTAACGCAGTATTTTGGTTGCAAGCTTGGAGAGTACTACGTCATCGATCTAACACAGGTCAAAGCGTGGAAGTAGTACGCTCACTTCGGCCTTGCTGGCTGAGCCGGATGTGCAACAGCCCTCCAGTCACTCTCATGGAACGAGGGTCATAACACCAGAAAAGTCAAACAAACCATGACACAGAGTGGGTCGAACACACACTAGTCTGCGTACTGTTCCATACTCAATGGCTGATCTACTCCCAGCCTTCCCTCACACCACCCTAGTCCACGGAACACCCGTGAACAATACGTACCTCTGCGCAAGTACTGACCCTGCGATGTTCGCTAGCTGAGGAATGTGGAATGCGCGATCTGTGGTGGGACGGACTGGAAGTCAACCCACGGAAAATAGACACAAAAAACACGTCAACAAGATGGTCCACAGATGGGTGAATAACGCACACTCAGAGCTACTCTTGCGCATGTTGATTTCCATGATTTTCAATGTAGGCTTCCTTGCCATCCTTCGGGATCCTCGCTGTCCTCATTCTGTTGCTCATTTGCTGTCAGTAGATCAGAAATTCGCAGATGGTACCTAGAGCTTAACTTACCAATAGCTTGTCACTGAAATAATAGCGATCCAAGGACACTTGCGGCTCTCCATATGCAACATTATGTTTTGTAAACTTCCAGTATCCTGTGGTCGCCTCTGCCAGTGGATGTTGCGGTTGTGGGACAACTTCATGGTGCCATTCTCGTACTACGACGAGTTCTGTGAGGAGCACAGAGGAGTGCATATTTACCTGTGCTAATGTTGACGTGGGCGTGCACGGATTGTTGGCAAGTAATGTCTGGATATGGCCATGTGGTGGTAGTTCGGTTTTGCGTGCACTGCAGCACTTGTTTTGAGTTAAGAACCAGCAGTAAGACACGTCCACTCACGGCATTGCAGCCTGTAGAAGGCCTCACGTATTAGCCTCCATGCGAAAAAAGTCGAGCCCCTTTGAGAGACGTCAGAAGATGCGCTATCCTCTGCCTCTGTTATCCTGGTAAGTGCGTAAATAAACCTTGCGACCTGCTTATGCGATCACATTCAATGGATACCAAGACTGATGGATGAAGCTTGAAGATTCTGCCCGACTTTATGCAAGTGCTAGCCGCCCTACTTTTCATTAGCTTCTCCGGCTAGTCGACGTTCTCTTCTCCGCTTAACATCCCAATTATAAACTCTAGCAGTGTTGACTTCCATCACCGTCAGTTGCTCTCGCAGAAACTCCAAGTCTTCGATCGTAGCCTTCAAGCTTGCCTCTGCAAGATCCAATTTGGATCGCAGGAGCGACACAGCCTCTGACAATTTGTACGATAGCATTACATTCGCCTTATACGAATCAGATACCATCGGAAAACTCGCAATGGACAACTAAACTCACCCCTAGCCATAGATAGACGGTGTCGATGTCCTCAAGTTCTGCTTCCGCAAAGAGCGTGTCATTTAATTCGAACGTTGTAGTAAGCGGCTTTTCGGGATTGTCAGAGTTTTCCTCATCACTGAGATCATCCTCCAGATCGTTGTTCTTGTCCTTGCCTTCCTACATGATCGTCGCATAATGTTGCTGCATGTGTTCGCAGTGATGGACTCACTCTTTTTTCTTGCAGGAACTCCACCATATGCAACGTCTTTCTGATGTCAGGGATCTTGTCCTCCAGACCTTTTCGTCGTTGTGTCAGGTTGGCATCCATATATCGGTACTTCCTGGACTTCCTTAGGTTTAAGATCATCACAGTGTATAAATTAACTCAAACATACGCGATAGCATCCTGGAAATTCTTTAGGGGAGTCTCGACCGCACCATCTGGGCCTCCCAGATATTCTTCGACATTTGCCTACATTATTAAGCATAAGAAGAAAACATTTAATTTGAGATACTTTTGTAGATACCCACGATGAATGGAGCTTTTGGAATACCCCGTGGATTTTTCTCCTCTTGAAATACCGACTTGGCAGACATGGTCGTATGTCTTGAACACCCCGCTTCCAATCATGAATGCGTGACGTCCGGTCGGAGTTAGAATTGGAGTTTACAGGATAGACAGCAAAATTTGATTCATTTGACTCCCAAAACGCCGAAGGTAGCGCCGCGAGCTTTGATTAAAATTTAGACAAGCGGCCGCGAACACATGGAGACCCCTTGGTGCGCGAATGCAAACACTTGACGGTATTATTCATTCGTTTGAGCCTTGATTCATCGCCGTGCTTTGGTGTTGCTACAGGTAAGTATATCATAGATTCATGTATCCAACACTCCATGTCACTGAGGGCTGACCTGCGCCCACACAGGATGGACCTACACTGGAATTCCGGAGCCAAGACAGCGACTACGGTCGGACTGCAACAGTCAAGCTTCTCGAACGAAAGAATATTAACATCAACACCCATAGGAAACACCTAACGATATCTGTGCATTTGAAGCGCTCGGAGAAGAATACAGCTCATTGGACGAACACCAGAGGAGCTGATACTGTCTGGCACGTATATATGCTATTATGGAATTGAGTGGGACGAACAGCTCTTGATTGCAATGTTTTGGATGCTCAACATTGCTTGGGAGGTCCTCGCACTGTGCCCTTCGGTCTGGGTTGCTGCGAAACACTTCCGTGACCTGCAACGACTCGGCCCATCACCAGGATCGACCATCGGGGACTCTTTCAGAGTGCTGATACATCCTCACGTTCTTTATTTTGCAAGGTGAGCTTGTCATGTGAACAGGGCAGTATTTTTTCCGCTCAAGTTCCGCACATGTTACCTTTGTTGGTGCCTTCTGCTTCCATCTTACTGTTCTCTCTCCAGAAATCTCGGTGCGCTGACCTGTTGCTGATATCTGCGTGCAACCACTGCTCATCATTTCTGTAGAATTCAATTCCTATTGGAGCTCAGATGCTCGGAGGTGCTCTTCAAATTTTCCCGGTCGTGCAGATGTTTGTGCTGGGACCACGCCTCATTCTTAGCATTCGAGAATACCACGCTGAACTCGTGGCATACTCCGATGCAGAAACCAGCATGAATTCGATTGTTTTCCAGGAGCGTATACATGTATCGACTAGCAGTACTGTATAAGGGAATGCTTGTCGAGTGGTCTGCAGGGAGGAGAAATTTGGAGGAGGATCCGTCGTGGTATTTATTTTAACATATGGTATTTCGAGGTATATTCGAAAGGTCTAGGCAAAGCTATTTCTTGTTGTATCACTACTGGAACAAGGTACGCGCGCTTGAACCAAGTGGTAAGCTAAAATTATATGGAACGTAACCTGGTCCTTGATGACCGATGTTAAATACTACAACCAGAATCAGTAAAAGTGCCTTGACAGCGACTGTCTTCCTTCTATATGGTCTGGCTAGGGGAGACTACTTGACAGCTGATTCTGCGCGTTGGTGTCCCACTGTCTGGACATATAGATGCTGCGAATCGTGAAGCCAGATAGCTGATAACTCATCGGTGCTCGGGTGCGATTTCCTCCATGCGATGTGCCACGGAGAATGAAGCAAATCATGACAAGGATATGGGGTCTGCCGAGAGTGATGAGTGGAGAACCTGAGGCAAAGGAGAGATATGGGTAGTCAGAGAGTCGGCCGAAGGCCTCGATGAAAGTAGTACTCGTAGTGGTCAGAACTAATGAGAGTGATAACGGTTGGCAAGAAAAGGAAAGTTACGATTCAGAACAATAACAGTTCTCAACCATATGCATTACGGATCTCTGTCGTCTTATCGTATATGTACCTTATGTCTCATTGGTGGACCTAAGTGATCGCCATCGGGCAGCTTCTCATCCAAACTTGTGCCGTCAGTGCACGGGTTTATTGGTTAATCATACTACGTATTCGGCGAGGACGATTTGGAAGGAGAGACGCATCATTTATGAGATGTGATATGGATGGAATCTCAGAGATAAATACGAAGGGGGACGGTAGGAAGACAGTTTGCTTTTTATATCCTGAATACTATTCTGTGCAGACGAAAATTTGGATGTCGATGCCCGTACCCGCCCGTGTAATACACCCAAGCCAACCCGTAACCCGTAGCACGCTACCCGCAGGTTCCACCCGGGAGGGTACCCGGGCACCCTCTACCCATGTCAGGCCCTACAGACCCCAACAGTGATATTTTTTTCAGAAGTAAGGATTTCTGCAACAAACTACTTACTACGTGTGGTGTCATTAATCACGTTGCACCAATGAGAAAGCAAAAGCATGACTCACTGTAGCTCATTCGATCTCCGAACACACATACATGTACTCTCCTATCTATCACGCCCGAGCCAGTGAGTCCACAAATCCTGGATGAACCTACTCATGCTCACCTCGTCACGCCCTGGGAGCGGTATTGGCACGCATTTATAGCCACGGCAGCAATCGTGGTTCGTGGTGCAAAGGCCGCCAGCAGTGTGGCATTCGCTGTCAGCGCTATCAGCCATGGACGCTGTCAAAGCAGCAACAACGGCAAGGACGACTCGGAAGGAGAGACGCATTATTTGTGATATGCGATTGTGAAAATAGATCGGTAAAAAGACAGGTTGCTTTTACTGGCCCTGATTTTATTTTTCATGATAGACATTGACAGTTCGTGCAAAAACCTCCGAAATAAAATGCAAATAAATGAACAAGCAACAGATCGGCGGCATTTGCCGTGCCAGCTGTGAAGCAACTTCACACACTTACGTGTGGTTCCGTCAACCACCGCAAAAACACAACTCACTGTACTAGTTCATCCGATCTCACAAGCATGTATATGCGTACTCTAGCGGCTGCCATGCTGGTGAGTCAATAAATTCTGGGTGAAACTACTCGTACTTACATTTACTTAGGCTGATTGATCAGTTGCATCGTGCAGTCATAGTAGCCGGAGAATCATTCGGAGTTAAGCTGCAAATTATGATTCAGCCTTGTAATCTGAATAACGGCACGCGATGAGGTTTTCAGTGATGACTAAATCGTCGTGCTCGAAGCAATGTAGTAGCACTAGTGCACCTGATTTACTGTCGAAAAATGTACAAATCTGTCCGAGGCGCAGAGTTTGCGACTCCCGGAACAACGTCACTGGCTCCTAGTCTTTGAATCGAACGGGGTTAACAACATATTTTCCGATCTTCGTGTCCAATTAGTACACTTCAAGTTGTATCCGCCTGATGCGCCGAATGTGAATATGCAGTGAACATAGTTGTCACGGTCACGTTTCGATCGGGCTCACCTTCAAGCACTTTACCTTGTTTGCAATGGTGCGTTGGTGTACACTGCACTACTACATAGAAGGTGCATTTGGGAGGAGCTTTTGAGATCGACATTCACATCTATAGTAGATGCACGACGTCTAGGGGACGTGGAGATCAGGTACTATTGGTGCCACCCGAAGTACACGTGGCAGTACATAGACTCGGAGGTTCAAGGAATCGCTCTCACAGGTTTCTACTGCGGCTTCCTTGCTCAGATTTATACGTGCGTGCGCATTGCGATTCAAACTTATTAACTGGATTTTGTGCTGATGAAAGGCGGATAACTTGACAGTATTTGTCGTCTTGGCGCACTTGCGCTCTTCGGCTCCATTTACCCGACAGTCCTCGTGTAACTTAATCATTGTGTTAATTTATAGCATGGCAGATAATGTAGAACAGTGTCGAGCAGCTTTGAAGAGATGCCCCCACGGTCATTCTGATCGATCACAGTCTCTCAACAATCTTGCCATCTGCCTTCGAGACAGATTTATGCAGCAGGGCATCCCGTCTGACATTGACGAGTCCATCGAGCTCCACCGGGCTGCACTATTCCTTCATCCCTCCGGTCATTCTGATCGGCCAAAGTCTCTCCACAATCTTGCCGTTAGCCTTCAAGACAGATTCACTAAGCAGGGCAGTCCCGTCCGACCTTGATGAATGCATTGAGCTAAATCAGGCCGCGCTACTCCTTCGTCCCCTTGGTCATTTCGATCGATCACACTCTCTCAACAATCTTGCCAATAGCTTTCAAGCCAGATTCACTCATAGGGGCGTCCTGTGTGACCTTGATAAATCCATTGAGCTTCATCGGGCTGCACTACTCCTTCGTCCACCCGGACATTCTGATCGATCACACACTCTTAACAATCTTGCCGCCAGCCTCCAAGATAGATTCAATCAGCGGGGTATCCTGTCTGATCTTGATGAGTGCATCGAGCTAAATCGGGCTGCACTACTCCTTCGTCCTCCCGGTCATTCTAGTCGTTCACACAGTCTCAACAATCTTGCCAACAGCCTCGGGAATAGATTCAATCAGCGGGGCGTCCCGTCCGACCTCGATGATTGCATTGAGCTCCATCGAACTGCACTACTCCTTCGTCCCCTTAATCATCCTGATCGATCACACACCCTCAACAATCTTGCCAACGGCCTCGGGAACAGATTCAATCAGCGGGGCGTCCCGTCTGACCTTGATGAGTGCATTGAGCTCCACCGAGCTGCACTACTCCTTCGTCCCCTGGGTCATCCTGATCGATCACACTCTCTCCACAATCTCGCCGTCAGCCTTCAAGATAGATTCACTCAGCACGGCGTTCCGTCCGACCTTGATGAGTGCATCGAGCTAAATCGGGTTGCACTGCTCCTTCGTCCCCCCGGCCATTCTGGTCGATCACACACTCTCAACAATCTTGCAAACAGCCTTGGGAACAGATTCAGTCAGCGAGGCGTCCTGTCTGACCTTGATGAATGCATCGAGCTCCATCGGGCTGCACTACTCCTTCGTCCGCCTGGTCACCCTAATCGATCACACTCTCTCCACAATCTTGCCAACAGCCTTGGGAATATATTCAATCAGCGGGGCATCTCATCCGACCTTGATGAGTGCATCGAGCTAAATCAAGCTGCACTACTCCTTCGCCCCCTTGGTCATCCTGATCGATCACATACCCTCAACAATCTTGCCAACTAGCCTTGGGAACAGATTCAGTCATGGGGGTGTCCTGTCGGACCTTGATGAGTGCATCGAGCTCCATCGAGCTGTACTACTCCTTCGTCCCCTCGGTCATCCTGATCGATCACACTCTCTCCACAATCTCGCTGTCAGCTTTCGAGACAGATTCACTCGGCGGGGCATTCCATCTGATATTGACGAGTCTATTGAGCTCCACCGAGCCGCACTACTCCTTCGTTCCTCCGGTCATTCTGATCGACCAAAGTCTCTCAACAATCTCGCCAGCAGCCTTCGAGACAGATTCACGCAGCGGGGCGTCCCATCTGACCTTGATGAGTCAATCGAGTTAGATCGGGCTGCGCTACTCCTTTGTAGCCCAGATCATTCTAATTGATCGTGGTCTCCACAATCTCGCCGAAAGCCTTTGAGAGATTCGCGTGGCAAGGCATTCCTTCTGACCCATCGAGGCTGCACTACACCTTCCTCCTCCCGGCCATTCTCTTCAGTCATCGTCTCTCAGAGGCCTTGCAAACAGCCTTCGAGACAGATTCCAGCAGCAGGGCGTCCCGTCTGACTTTGATGAAATATTTAGCCTATTCTCCCACATATCTCATGTAGTCTCTTGTACGGATCTAAGTTATGGGCCACTTCTGCTAACTTGAAGGAGACGAACCATGGCTCTATATTGGAAACTGCATTAACATTCCTAGATTGGCTTGTCACTTTTTTGTTGCCTGCGTCACGTCATTTTGATGTGATGATGATGACCACGGCTTTGTTTGCTGTGGATGCTTTATCGTACAGCATTCGTGATGCGCACTGACCAAAAAAAACTGTTATAGAACTAGTGGAGCAAGGCCGTGCGGTATTCTGGACCCAGTTGGCCCGCACAATCCTCGATAAACTTTCTATGACTCAAAACACCGGCGCAACCTTGGCAGAAGGGTTCTTATTTATCATTTACCTGAAAGAATGATACTTCAAATTCGCATCTTGTATCCTCTTACTTCAATATGTCTATCTATCCCTCGAGTCATGGCCTAGCGGCTTCTATTTCACACTATCCCCAGGTCAGGGTTTATCGACGTTAATTCGTTTTCCAGGTATATATAAACAGCAAGTACATAACGTGATAGCAAGTTGCAGGATGACCACCCATCGGTCAGTAATGAGAAGCAGGCATGCATAACATTTCACAGTTTTGCATTCACTTTCACCTGTTTTTCATAGCCTTCAACCAACACCCGTCTCAACACCTTCCCAGTTGGCAACTTCGGAATCTATCCAAATGCTCGATCAGCTCATCCCAAAAAAAAGAGGAAAAAACATACCGTCTCCACAATCTCAATGCCCCCTCTCAACCACTTGAACCGACTTAGGCGCTCCTGCACCCATGCATTGAGTCGTCTCACAACCTCTTTCTCACCCAACGCTACGCCCGCGGGGGATAACACGATCCATGCACGTGGTATGCGTTCGTCCGAGGTACGCCCACCCGAAACACCCGCGACGCTCACGTCAGTGACGAGCTTGTCGGGCTGCGCCAAGATCGTGCCCTCGATTTCGACGGGAGAAACTTGCACCCCTGAGATCTTGAGCGTGTCCTGTAAGGACCAGGTTCAGTACAATACGAAACGAGCTATGTTTATGGAGTGCAGCTTACCTTGGTGCGGTCTTCGAAACTGCAAACAGGACAGGTCGACTTTAGTATAAGTGGGTATATCGTACTCGTTGAATCAACCTACAAAAGCACCTCGTCCTCATCTATCCGTATCCGGTCGCCCGTGCGCACCCATCCATCGACAAACGTTTCCCGAGTGGCCTTGTCGTTTCCTTTGTATCCCAGCGTCACAGCACCTCCGCGAACGAAAAGTTCGCCCGCCTCGTTCGGGCCCACCAAGGACCCATCGGGACGGACAATGCGGGCTTCGATACCGGGGCCGAGTATTCCGGCAGAACCGGGCTTGTTTTTGGCGCGTCCATCGAGCATCCCAGGGATGGGCTTCATGGCGATAGCCATCGTCTATCTCAGACAATGACGTCAGCGAGCTGGAGGGAGCAGATGGGGAGATCACTTACGAATTCGGACATGCCATAACCTTTTGAAGATTGACAGTAGCACCAGGGATTTGCACACAATACGTGGAGAACGCACCTTCAGTAACTCTTGGTATGTCTGTGAAACGGGCGCGAGCCTGGTCGGCGAGCTGGGGCGGGAGGTATGCGCCGCCGCTTCCGATTGACTTAACCGAGGTCATGTCAGTGGTTTTAAAGCGTGGATGGTGGACGAGCTGGTGTACAAGGGAAGGAACGAGGACTAGGGTCGTGATATGGTATCTACATGCTCAAAATGAGTACCAGAAGTAATACAGGACATGCTAAATGCTCTTGCCATTCACTTACTTAGGGATGATGTCAAAGAATGTATTGATGTCCCATTTCGGGAGTATGACAGTCGTGCCGGGATTGAAGAAGTTGAAGAAAGTGGTCATGTAAAGGCCGATAGAGTGATAGAGCGGAAGGACAGCGAATGTTACTTGTAGCCCATCAGGGGTGTTCCATATTGGTGGCTAGTAGGGGTGTCAGGGAGACCACAAAAGTAGCGCCGGAAAACATACATCCTGAATTTTACCCATTTCCATACCGGTTACCATTGTTGAGAGGGTGACAGCAGTGATATTTCCATGGGATACCATGACGGCTGTACAATATAGTCAGACGGTGTGTTCATGTTTCTGCGATTCGAAAACGAGACCAGTGGTAAAAGGAGACACATACCTTTAGGAGGACCGCTTGTTCCACTGGAATAGACCAGGTAGGCCAGAGTGTCCTTGGTAGCATGACAGACTGGCAGACGTGGAATACCATTCTTTCGAGCAGAAGAGATGAGTTGATCATAGCTTGTATGGCCTGCGTTCTCTCCTTGTAGGAGGTGAATCCGATCTGCTGGGAGACCTGAAGTCAATGCGAGTTGCAGTAACGAGGAACTGGTAAAGATCCTAGTCGCCTGCGCGAGCGAATTGGCGTGTTTGAACTCGTGCGGCGTTGAAGAGGATGGGAGCAACGCAAAGGGGACAGTGATAGCCAGTAGGGAATGCAGCAAGGTTGCATAGTCCTGCAAATATTACCTTGTTAATCCATAGTCTCGACTGAACAATGGGACGCAACGCACTAGGCAGTTCTCGCTCAAAACGCCTACGAGATCTCCATTTTCTGGACGAAGACCCAGACCACCTTGCGTCACATCAGCGCCCAGTGCAGTAGCACCATCGCGGACACGTTCGACAAACTCCCTGAACGAACGCCGCTGGCCAGTAGCTGCATTCACGAACAATGTGTAATCTGGCCACTCCTGCTGGTCAGGCCGGTTCAATATCAGGTGGTGAACATTAGATTCTGGGACCTTTGGCAGGTCGGGGAAAAGCGACTTGTGGTACATCTTTCGACAGCCGATGGGGATACGCGAGCTTCAGCGGTGTACTGCGGCTGAGAATATTAAAGGTTCTATGATTGGGCTGGCTTTTTATACGATGGCATGATGAAGCCGAACTTGTACGTTTGTGGTTAGAAGTTGTCCGGGTTACAAGCGCCGCCATCAAGCCAGAATGGATGTCAACAGATTTACTCAGTGTGGACCAAACATTGATGCCAGAAGTGAGGCAAGGCGGTTACATGTTACAACTGAGCCGACCAACCGGCGACTCGATGAAATCAATCACGTTCAAGCTCAATGAATTGCAGTCCGGAGTGCAAGTGCACATGATCACACTCATCTTCACATGTGTGTTCTGGATGTTTGATGTCGCAGTTGAAAGTACCTACTAGTGCCTTTTATTTGAAATTTGACATCTACAAAAGTACCTTCACAGTCTCGCCTTCGCCTTCCCTTCCCTTACGTACTCATCCACCAGCAACCGCCTCAACACTTTTCCAGTTGGCGACTTTGGAATCTACCAAAGCATTCAATTAACCCAGAAGGAGAAGAAAAGAAAAGCAAACAACGCCCACCGTCGTCACACACGCGATTCCTCCCCTCAACCACTTATACCGACTTAGCCGCCCCTGCACCCATGCATCAAGCCGTGCCATAACCTCTTTCTCACCAAGCGCCACGCCTGCCGAGGAAAGCACGATCCATGCTCGCGGAATGTGTTCGTCCGAGGTACGCCCGCCTGAAACGCCTGCGACAGTTACATCGATGATCAGCTTGTCTGGCTGCGCCAGAAGCGTGTCCTCGATTTCAACAGGGGAAACTTGCACCCCCGAAATTTTGAGTGTATCCTGCGACAGCTCAGTACAACGCCAATAGTGACATGCAGTGGGTGCAAGCTCGCCTTGGTGCGGTCCTCAAAGCTACAAAAGAGTATATTAGTGTCATATGGTAATGAGCGTGCCGGTCGTTGTCAAATTGACTCACAAGAGCACTCCGTCCTCATCAATCCGCATTTGGTCGCCCGTACGCAGCCACCCATCGACGAATGTCTCCCGTGTGGCCTTGTCATTTCCCTTGTATCCAAGGACCATGGCAGCCCCACGTACATATAGTTCACCTGCCTCGTTTGGGCCCGCGAGAGACCCATCAGGACGGAGAATGCGAGCGTGGATACCAGAGAGTAGAATTCCGACGGAGCCAGGTTTGCTCTTTGCCTGTCCATCGAGCATGCCGGGAAGGGGTTTCACAGCCACTGACATCTATCCTCAAATAGTGGGGTTGAAGCTTGTAACGAGTAATGGATGATCACTTACGAATTCGGACAAACCATAACCTGTGTAAGCGGGTAGTAAGATGATCCACAAGGGACTGGGGAACGCACCTTCGGAAACTCTTGTCATGACTGGCAAGCGGGCGCAAAGCTGGGCGGCGAGGTGAGGTGGAAGATGTGCAGCGCTACTGTTTATGCCTTGAATCGAGCTCAAATCGGCAGTTTCGAAGCGGGGATGGTGCACGACCTGGTGTACAAGTGATGGGACGAGGCCCACGGTCGTGATATGGTATCTGTCACGAAGGATAAATATTAGTACAACAATCGCTATGAACTGCACTTACTTCGAAATACTGTCGAAAAATAAATTAACGTCCCACTTCGGTAGCATGACTGTCGTAGAGCGACCGAGGAAGTTCCAAAAACTGGTCATGTAGAGGCCATACGAGTGGTGGACAGGAAGGACACAGAGGCGGACTTCAAGCCCATCAGGGTCATCCAGTGCCGTTGGCTAGTGAAAGGTTGAGATAACAAGAAAGTATCGTCCGATGAATATATACCTCTTGGATTTTAACCGATTCCATACCGAATACCATTATTCCTAGGGTGGCATGGATGATATTCCCATGCGATACCATCAGGGCTGTATGACGAAGTCAGAAATGCTATGTATGATATGCCCATGCTTCTGCGAAAAAAAGATACATGCCTTTAGGCGGACCACTCGTCCCGCTGGAAAAGATTAGACAGGCCAGAGTATCCTTGCTAGCATGACGGACCGGCAGTCGTGGAATGTTATTCTTGTGAGCAGAGGAAACGAGCTGGTCATAACTTGTGTAACCTTTACATTCCCCTTCTAAGATGTAGATCCTATCTTCAGGGAGACCCGAGGTTAAGGCGAGTGGCAGCAATGAGGGACTGGTAAAAATCCTAGTTGCCTGCGCGAGCGAATTGACGTGCTCAAACTCGTAAGGTGTAGAGTACGATGAGAACAGTGCGAATGGAACTGTGATAACTAGCAGCGAATGCACCAACGCGATATAATCCTGACAAGACGAGCTGATTTCATTTATAAGCTCAGTGCAGAAAAATGCAACACACTAAGCAGTTCTCGCTCAGAATGCCTACAAGCTCTCCATTCTCTGGACGAAGACCTAGGCCACCTTGCATCACATCAGTGCCCAGTGCAGTAGCACCATCACGGACACGCTCGACAAACTCCCTGAACGAACGCCGCTGGCCAGTAGCCACATTCACGAATAATGTATAATCTGGCCAATCTTGCTGCTCAGGCCGGTCGAAGAAAAAGTGGTGAAGGTTTGATTCTGGGACCTTTGGCGGGTCAGGGAAGAGTGACTTGTAGTACATACTTGACCACTGATAAGTATAGCACGAAGCTTCAGCAGCGCCACGACTCCCCTCTTGAGGATAAGAAAAAGACCTATGATTGGCCTAGCCATTGGATTTGTACGGTAGATGTGCGGAACTGTGTATGGTAGCCGGTATCACGAAAGTCAGGGATCTAGCCACCTCCAGGCCTCGTAATAGACTCTGGGGTCAAAGCTGGCGGTTGCATCCGAGCGGAGTTGCAATATTGATGCGCTCATCACAAACACTCCGCTGGCTTCATTTCATCAGCAGGTGATTTCTGACTCGGCCCGGATATAGTTACCGGGCCCTACTTAATTATTACGATTTTATTTTGTCATTTATTTATCCCCGTCGCAGGCCTGTTTGAGTTTGGTAATATTAATGTTACAATGGAGTTACGCGGTAACTAGTGAAAACCAGATTCACGTGTATACCTGCATCATGCTGCCATGCCCATATCGTCCAATGATGCGATCTATCTAATAAAACAACTTGAGCCTCTGAGGGCACCAAATTGCGCGTTATAGGGGGTATGCAACCTAAGTCCCGTTGGATATAGTGAAGGAATGAATGTTGTCTTCCTATAGTTTGGCCATAACTTGTGCCTTCTGCCCGCGCTCATATTTGTCTACCAGTTGTCTCCTTAATACCTTCCCCGTGGGCGATTTTGGAATCTGATGGTCTGCATGAACACATGAACGCTTTGAAATAAAACCGGTAACGTACCATATCGACCACTTCGATGCCTCCGCGGAGCCATTTATATTTACTCAACGATTCGCGCACCCACGCGTCGAGCTTTGCTATTGTTGCAGCGGTTCCCAACTTGCGACCCTCAGCAGACAACACGACCCACGCCCGGGGTATCCGCTCGTCAATGGTGCGTCCGCCACTCACACCCGCGACTGATGCGTCAATAATAAGTTTATCTGGGTGCACCAGCAGCGTGTTTTCGATCTCCACAGGAGAGACCTGCAATCCTGAGACCTTAAGTGTATCCTATAACCATGTCGGGTGAGTAAATGAGAGCGGTTTATTTCCTCAGTAACTCGTACCTTTGCTCTATCCTCGAAGCTGCACCGCAATCAGAAGGGTTTTTATCAGTGTTTCAAGACACTCACAATAAAACGCCGTCTTCATCAATTCGTATCCTATCACCGGTGCGAAGCCATCCATCGACGAATGTTTCCTTCGTTGCTTTTGGATTATTACTGTATCCAAGTGCAACACACCCCGATCGAACGTGCAGCTCTCCCGGTTCGTTCACTCCAGCAAGGGTTCCGTCCTCACGCATAACTTTAACCTCAATACCAGGAAGCAAGACGCCCGTGGAGCCTGGCTTGTTTTTCGCCCGCCCGTTAAGCACGCCGGGAACGGGTTTGTTAGCAATAGATATTGTCTGAAAAGTCAGGAGTCGAATGTCATTACCACAGAAAGTGATTGGTCAGGCGACAGAACTCACGCTTTCAGACATCCCATACCCTATCAGGGATTAGCAAAGTGTAAAACCAAAATAAAATTTGCAGCCCACCTTCACCTATCCGCTCGAGGTTCGGAAAACGAGAAAGCAGTGCTTCTGAAAGCGACGTAGGCAAATAGGCAGCTCCGCAATTCACAACTTGGACAGTGCTCATGTCAGCGGCCTTGAACTCAGGGCGATGTACGAGTTGATGGACTAAGGAAGGAACCAGGTATAAGGTGGTAGCGCGATACCTGAAACGAATGAGCTATCATGTAGATGTGCGTTGAGGAATTTATATACTTCGGAATGGCATTGAGGAAGGCTTTGGCGTCCCATTTCGGGAGTAAGACGACGGTGAGTGGCGAAAAGAACACCCGAAAACACGATATGTGCAAGCCATACGTATGATGTATCGGGAGAACGTTAAATAGAACCTGCATGCCATTAGGGCCATTCCACGCAGGTGGCTAGCTCGCCCATTAAGCCTATTTCCGAATAAGAAGAAATGGAGAAATTACTTTCTGGAATTTGTTCACTTCTTCTGTTACAACCTTGACCTGAAGCAATGAATTCGTTAGGTTGCCATGAGATATCATGACGGCTGTTGAACGGAGAAGTGATCAGGGTCGATTTTCAAATATAAAAACTAATGCAGCACGCATACCTTTAGGAAGGCCACTTGTTCCGCTCGAGAAAACCAGATATGCCAAAGTGTCTCGCGCGGCATGCTTTACAGGCAAGCGGGGTATCCGATGGCGTCGAGTGCGGTTAACAAGGTCGTCATAGCTTAAGCGACCTTCGATGTCACCTTCCAGCACGTAAATCCGATCATCTGGCAGACCCGAGGTCAAAGCGAGGGGTAGTAATGAGGGGCTAACGAAGATACGGGTCGCCTGCGACAGTGACACAGCATGTTTGAATTCGAAAGGAGTCGAATACCCAGAAATCATCGCGAAAGGCACTGTAATTGCCATCAGAGAGTGCAATAATGCAATGTAGTCCTGAGTCTGTGCATATAGATTGATAATACATTGGTAACGGAGAAAGAGGCATACCAAGCAGTTTTCACTTAAGATCCCGACGATCTCACCATTTCCGAGAGAGATACCAAGGCCACCTTGCTCGACGTCAGCTCCGAGAGCGGTAGCCCCATCGCGTACACGCTCAACGAATTGACGGAAAGACCACCGTTTACCAGTGGTTGCATTCACGTACAACGTGTAATCTGGCCAGGATTTCTGCTCTGGTCGGTTAAAGAGCAAGTGATGGACATTGGCCTCTGGCACAACAGGGAGGTCGGGGAACATGGACTTGTGGTACATCCTGCCAAGTTGTTTTGAGGATGGGGAGAGGCTAATAATTAGTGTGATGATCCATCTTATGAAAGTTTCTGCTGCTTTTTATCCGAAGCAACTGAACTGAAGTTTTGAGGTGTTCGGGATGGCTATTGCTATAGCCGGAGTCGTGGGGCCTGGGAAATGGATGGAAGTTTTTCACGATTTGCTCGAACTGATGAGTGTTGACTTACCTCTCGGCAAGTCTGGATCTAACGGAAGCGCTTATCTTCCGCGGCCCATGATACCATCTTCTTGGATGTTTCGACATCCAGAAGCAGCCATCCATATATACTAGCACGTCCCAATTTTGCGGGTGGCCTGAAGTACCGATCAGCAAATTAATCCACATGTCAGTTCACGCCGTGGTCACTTGGTGAGTAAGAACCGGGTACAGAATTTTTTTTAGAAATCATAACCGGTCAGAGGCTCGTCCTCAAGCTTCCATAGCTCCTTGTAGGGGCCATTCAAAACACCTTTTACGCTTATGCACCCGTTCTTTGGGAAGTCCGGTCTCTTTCTATAGCAATAATACTCCCTTGAATCTTGATACTCCCTCTTATTCCCTGATAAGGCCCCCGCAAATCATTCAGTTGGTATTTACTCAGCTTTTCCGCCACTGAAGTCATAATGCGCCATCGGGTCGCATTGCAGAGTAGATATTCCACGGAGTTGTCGGTCCCCTTATCTGCCACGGTAGCTCCTGGGGATTGACCGTGACGGCTGAGCCTACTATGTGCTGTCCATGTTTCAACTTCCATTGTTGAAGAGAGTGCCTGATACCAGCCGTTTGGCGTGATGGCGTTCCGGTGCTACGCCAGTTGTGTGAGCGGTGCATAGCATCAGAAATCATCATCAGAACTTGAGGTTCTATCGGTGTGTCATTTCTCTGCATATCGGGCTGTGATCATCAAATTCAGATCTTTTCGACGTGTCCCGGTTAGGCTGTCTTCTTAAATGTCGTGATTGATGCTTGATATCATTACGAAGGGAGAAAAGTTTGACTCCTTGCACTGCCTGCTTAGCCGTTTTGATGCCGCCAGTGCCTCATCCGGACCCGTCCTCATCCTCAGGTTGGTCAATCACTGTGTTCTTCACTTCCGATAGCATGTGTCCGCTTATCGATGCTAATGTCGTGAATAGACCTATACACATGTTTGCGACTGAACGCCGCCGGACCCGGACGCCGAAGATAACACCTGAACAAGGAGCATAAAATCTTTCGGAGCATTAGGACGTTCCAATCTTGATGTCCATCTGGATCCGGTTGCACCATTCAGGAGAAGCTGCTAGTCCAGGCTGGAACTGGCTTTTAGTCGGTTATAGGATGAACCGATTCTTGTCATACATATTACGGCCCCAAGACTGCCAAGTTGGACCCACGCCCGATACATAATGTTTACGACAATATATCCCCCCCTTGCTACTATTCAAGAGGTATAGGGGGTCCCGAGTTATCTCGGTTCTTTCTGCGGATCAAACGATGCCAAAACTTGGTCGAACGCTGTTTAGGTGTTCGAATCAAATCATGGATGTAACGAGTTGCTCACGGACACGCCATTTATCGATATTTGTACGACAATCTGCTCCGTCTACACGGACATCTCTCGAAGTCAACGACCAAAAGACCTGCCATCAACTTATCCTACAATCAGATTACTACAGACTGCTGCTTGTCCGGGACGTGATACCGGAAAGGCTCGTACCATGTCGTATAAGGAATCGACAAACGACAAGGCACCATGGTTTTCTGGAAGGGTGGCTTTCCATTTCCTCATATATGAATCCACTATCGATATTAGGCTCCCGGCAGCTCCTCCCAAGTTCCATCCGTCCAACCTGAAAACGGCCTCAGAAATGCAATTCCATCATGATGTCAAAAATCACATGGTGTGACCTACTACTATGACTCGGACTTGCAACCAATATGACGTATGATACTCAGCGCTCAGTAAAGCGCTGAGCATTGACGCTGACGACGGCGACGGAGGCAATGTCATATATGGCATCTCAATTAAATGTAACAAGTTTACTGGAATAGATCAGCCACTATCATTTCTTCGGCTCTTGTGGCCCCTCGCTGGAATCTTGCTGGTAAGCAGCAATTTTAAAACAACACATTTGACAGACAATCGAGAGTGTCGCCCAGCGAGCACTTGTTCCAGCAGTCAAGGTGAGATAATTGCAGAGCTGCTGCGCGAATGGATTGCTATTGAGGTGGTAACGCGTTGCTCGAATATCTTGGGAACACGCGAGAGCAGCGGAAGGTTCTGAGTCAACTGGTGCCATCCAAGTCATTGGCAGCTATATCCGGAACTACTCTATTCACGAATGATAACAAATAAGACTAGTGGCGATACAGGGAATGCAATATCTGCACGTTTTTGCTGTACCAGGTAATGTAAGGAAGTCCTGTTACGTAAATGATTAATCGGCGTTAATCAACACTGTGAGGCCGCAGGCATTCGAGAGGGGCGTGTATTGGAGTTGGGAGTCGGACAGGTCATAGTAAGGTTTACGGAGTACCTTCAATACACCACTTGACGAGTGTCTTATGAAATGTAATAGCCGGATTATCAGGCTGCGCACCAAGCAAATATATCTCGTTTTGGCGGTGCCGGTGAGCTTCCGACTATCCGATGGCATTACGTAACCAAAAACACGCAGTCAATTCCTGCCACAATCAGCCTATGATACCAAGACGGACCACTCACTCTTCGATCTATATGTAATGGCTTTGCCATTCGTTTGCCAACCTCCTCGGTTCCAGACAACGTTCACGGTCGGCGACTCAAGTACTCAATGACTGTAGATACTTCCTTGCGGGAAGGACTCGTGCCGGAGTTGATGTCAGACGGGCTGACTCTTGCGCCGTGTCGTATCATAAATTGAATTCTAGATTAGAGTCTCGACCAGTGTTAGCCCATTTCAAGCTTCGCCTCGATTCATGATCTACTAAGAGGTCTAGTGTCCGTGACGATAGGGAGCACAATTATCGACTCATGGATAGGACCATGTCATACTCCGTCTTGGGTCCGCATTGCCCAATCCAAATTACCATACGTGAGGGTGCAGCACTGCCAGCCTCGGGGACTAGCACCGCAGCCCGAATCCTCGCCCGAGAGCAACACGTCAAGCTCAACGATCCTTAGCCTGAGTATTTATTAATCTGGACGTTGCCTTGTCACTGAGTGCATACAACGCGCCCACGAAACTAGCAGTGAGGCGAGTGTTGCCTTGCATAGACATTTCTTTTATGGTGCTAGATCTGATTGCTTCTCACCGTGGTTACATTCATCAGTTTCAGAGTCGTAGATGGGTATATTACTAGACATGCCCACCTGCAACGTCTAGACTTCCGAGTCATATTAGAGTATACTTTTAGTAGCCAGTGACCTTGTACATTATTCATTATTAGATTGCCTACTGTTATCGTTCAAATTCTTGTTCACTACATAGTAACTAGGCTAGGTTGCGCTCCTATAGACCATAATAGAGTACTTGCGGATATAATAATAGTGTCAGGCACCGTATGGCAACAACGTTTCACAAGAACTCTGAACAGACAACACACACCCGCCTCGTTGGCAAGGGTCAGCTCAGCCGTAGTCCCTTCAGCTTCTTCTCTGTACTATCTCAACCTGTAACAACGTTTCCTCAAGATGCCGCCCAGTTTGAAACAAAGACTTGCTGCTCTTTCACTTGCCGCATCTTCTCCAACTTCTCCTCTTGGATCTGACTCAGGTCCTCATTCTATCAGTCGAAGAAAAGTATTCAATCCACATTGGAGGCGAACCCCAAGTGCTACGGGATGTGAACCGGGAGCAAGGGATAAAGTACAAGAGGTTATGGGCAAAGTTATTTTCCAAGCCGGTGTTGATTTTGAGTGAGTGCAGTACATGGTTATCAGCCACTGTCAAGCTATTCATAGCACCTTTCCTCCCTAGGACTAGGCCTATGTAAGTTCTCCTCGGCCTTGGTGACGGATACTAGCACGCTCTAATTGACGGCTTATTCGGCCTGTAGGGTCATTATTAGTGCATCGGCATTACCAGATCCACAAGAGGTCTCCTATGATCTGCTTTTGCAGTACGTGTCTGTGCAAAACGCAACCAGTTATCATCCTCATCCCGTATCAGGCGAATTCTGTCATACCTTGATCTCTTTGGTTCGTTCACCTTCAGTGCTATGACTATCTACTGGTCTCACCAAACTCACCTCGTTATCTCCAGTTGAATCCGATTACACAGTAGTATTCTTTGCAGCAGGCAATCGTTACGCTCCTCACTGGAACTGGGTTTGGAAGGCATATCGAAGCCTGAGTAGGAAGTATCGCAAGAACTTGAAACGCCTGGTCAGTGATACTTCACTTACTCACGATGCAAGCAACTAAATGTTCAGCGCAGCTCATTGTACACTCTTCTCTCTTCTCAAAAAGTACGTGAAATTATCCATTCGGTCGGGCAGTCCTTTTACCTGCTTTCCGCAGTGCTTTTCTCGTTGGCAGGTGCTGTTGTCAGGTCTTTCAGGTTTCGCTGTCATGGTTTTCGATCGCGCTGAACATTTCCGCAGCCCCAAGTTCTTTCGCAAAATAGCCTACGTCGACACTCTGTCGGATCTTGCTACCCAGGTTCCATTGACTCAAATTGACATTCCACCTGCAGGTGTATAAGTAAGCGCACTTAACCTGTTCAACACCTCTGATAACACATCTATAGAGAGAATTTGAAACATGAGAAGCATATTGTATTACCGAGTCCCATTTCCTCTAGCATCTTTGGTGTGCCCTTAGAAGAACTCATGGGTCATGACGGCGAAAAGGGTAGCATTCCGCGGGTTCTGAAAGATTCCATCCAAGACCTTTTGAGCTCTGGTGAGTATCGAGGATGACTCTTATTTTACTTGAACTCATTAAACATATATAGGGCTGAACGAGGAAGGGATTTTCAGGCGCTCGCCGAGTTCCGTGTTACTCAAACAGGTTCAAGAAGCATACGACAGAGGTATTTTTCTACGTCAACGCTGAATCGCATATTGTGACACTTCACTAGGCCAAGTCGTTTCCCTCCAAAGCTTTAATGACCCCCATCTCGCAGCTGTGCTATTGAAGAAGTATCTCCGCGACCTTCCCAGCCCCCCATTCCAGACTCTCTGTATCCCTGATATACGTCGATGTCCGACACCATCGAATGACGGCATCCTTGCTATGGCATATATTCGCGACACACTCCTGCCACAAGCTGATGCCATGCATGTACATCTTATTGAGTAACATATTTTGTGAGCTACGCTTTTCTTTGGTATGTCAGAAGACCTGTGCCTCACGCCGATTCAGACGTGCTGCACGAAGTATCTCTACGATCAAATGTAAATCGCATGGACGCACACAACCTTGCTATTGTCATTTGTCCCAACCTAGTCAAAAGCTCCGACCCGATGCAAGATGTACTCCTATGTTCTATACCAAGCGGACCATCGATGACCAGCACAATGGCAGCGGCCACACAGACGGCATCGACATCCTCCACTGAGACTTCAAATAGCGATACTACCTTGGGATCTATCGTCAAGCTCTGCATCCAGCGCTATTATGAAATATTTGACGAAGTCCATGATCGCGCGGAGGCAGTGCCCCCGTCCATTCGAAGGTCACCTTCTCCACCATCATCGGAGGGTCCATCAGGCTCACAGCTCAAGCAGGCCCGGCCATTGAGTTTACGGAGCGATGACGAAGACATTGATGATGCGATGTTGGTCATGCCGATTGGGCCCAGTGGGTCGGGAACTGCTTCCACGAACGAGACTTTATCCAATGTATGGAGCGGTGGCGGTGGCGGTGGCGGTGCAGATGTAGAACCAAATGCAAATGTCTTGCCATACCAACCCCGGCGACGAAAGTTTCTTGCACGTGGGGCCGGAAATGGAGGCGGGGGCAATGAAAATGGCGTAAGCTCTCTAGTGACGAGAGCCACAATGGTGCAGGGCAGTCCCATCGAAGTACAGCGCGTTCGACAATCAGCATAGAGCGTGTGGGGAGTGTGTTGGGTTCTGGAAAAGGTTCGATATCCATTGGTCGTGGGGCGCTTCGCAAGGCTAGTGGATCGGGGGTGGAAGCAATGGGAATCACTGCTGGCGGGTTTTTCACTCCACCGAGCACTGCTACTGCACCCACACCGAGTAAGCGTCGAGCATGGGTATGAAGACCAATGCTTGATACAGGTTTTTTTATTAGAAGTTCCGCTATACATCACCATCCGCTGTCTATTCACCGGCTACCTAAGCTTGAAGCTTGTGTGTTCAAATATATATCTCATGCTCATATCATATATTTACAATGTCCATGTATATTATGTACGACAGTCTTGTAAATTTGATGCTGTACCGATTCGGGTTTCAGATATCAGTTTGTCCTTACGAGGGAACATCAGTCTCTAATATCTATCGGTGTTCGACTATATATTATGACTTGTTCGGCGCTCAGCAAATACTTGAGATGGAGATGTAACATCGACGGAGCCGGCTGCAACGATGACAGTTCAACATAAGAGTTTATAATGTCATTACTAGTAGTACTATACTACAGGAACCTCCATAAGCATCAAGGCAGGGCCAATGCAATAACCAATTGTAACCTACGATAGGCAGATAACTACGATAACAGGTGACGGTTATACTTTTACCACTTATCTTACGTAAACTAAATTTCAAATCCGGTAACTTCCGCTGTTGTCATAATCGGGATTCTAATCTTCTTTGCTATCATTTCTCTTTTTTCCCTTTCATGATCAGTGCACCCTCTACTACGCCCAGGTCTTCCGCTCGTGTTCCATGATCAGCCTCGAGTCGGAAGCACGAGGGAGTGGCAAGTAAGCCCTCTTATCGGCTTCCTCTGTGAATCTGTATTTCGCAGCGAGGCAACGATCCAGATAGGCAAATAGCCTCCCGGCAGTACTTTGCCGTTTCACTCATTGTGCAGGACTATGTCAAAGCGCCAAAGCGATATTTCACGATACTTGACCCCATGTCGATGGCTATCACACACTTGACACACAGAACCTTGACCAATTGTTACTATGACAATGATACCAGGGCCAAGTGGCTTTGTATCGTGCATACGAGGACTATACGCTTCGATACCTCTGGCGTGGTCTATCGGTGCATCCGTGCGTTTACGCGCGGCATTAGCCCTCCTTGACTCGCCAAACTAGAAAGCATTTGACAAACGCATACCAAGCACTCATTTTTGACCAGATTCGTGCCTACTCGCACAGAAACGCGTATCCCACGCAGTCACACCGTTGGCCAGATCCATGTTTAATCGCATAGAAAACGCACATACCGTGCAGTCATTGTTGACCAGACCAGTGCTTCCCGCACAGAAACGCATATACCACGCAGTCATATTATTGACCAGTGCACGATAGCCGCGTTGAATTGCGCATACCACGCAATCATACCATAAACCACGCAGACATACAAGATGCGTTGCTCGCGGGGCAAGTCATGGACAAAGCATACGAGGACGACCTTGGAATCTATCGGTGCTTCCGTGCTTGGTGCGGCATGACTCAAGTCTCCCTGGGCTTTTGAATATTACCAGGACATGGCCCTAAC
This sequence comes from Suillus fuscotomentosus, assembly GCF_016647785.1. NCBI lineage: Eukaryota > Fungi > Basidiomycota > Agaricomycetes > Boletales > Suillaceae > Suillus > Suillus fuscotomentosus. The sequence continues at coordinate 532,181 of NW_024539534.1, forward strand.
TGGAACATGAACCTATGACATATAATTCACAGACCGTTGTCATATCAACCTCTGTCATGATGTCAGGCTGCAGCTGCACCCTATCGATCCAGCGAGGCTAGCTTCGAGTCGGACTCACTACACCTTGAGTTATCTCGGGTTTATGTGGGCCTCTGTGTGTACGCACGCAGCGAAGTGGAAGCCCGTTGAAAATATATCCTGCCGAATTTTGATTTCGGTGGCGGAATTTGTGAAACTTCGTTCTTCCGCTGGGAAGAGTATGTCATCACCACTGTTCCACGGAACTGGTTGTCCTATAATGTACACGTGTCTGTCGGAGCTCTTCATGGCTATTCATAGTCGTAAGTTGCTATGCATCTATACCGTATCTTGACGCTCACGATAGGATTTCACAGGGGCTCGCTACCTTGACTTTATATGACGGTTATTTCCGTCGATGCGGGGCAGATCCTATGGTTTATGCCAGGGTCTGTTATCTTCAGCTGGAGCCCTCGGGCCTGTTGAGGATTATCGCATAATTTTTTGCTCCTTCCCTTCTTCGTGAAGGGTCCTTGTTTGGACTACGTTCCGTGTATGTGGATAGAAGCTATATCGTGTTGTACCCCGTATCCTTTTAGTCATATATGTATGACACTCGCCTTAGCGATGCGGCGTGTCTTGTCCCTGACTCTTTGTCTTCCGTTTATGATTATACATGATATCTTAGGCTATGGCGCTTGACTTGTTATGATACAGTCACTCAACACCCGTACAGACGGATATCTATGTGTACACCTTTGCTGAGATGTATCAGGATGAATTAAAATTAGTGCGATTTCCCGGTTCCTGCGCCCGGCCCAACGCACGAGCTCCCTGGCCTCGACAGCGCGCTCAAATACTCGCCGAATCCTTCGACCTTTTCCCTGATTCTTTTTGTGCGACATAAATTTATGATAAATGCGCGTGTGGCACATCATAGTTGAGCGGATTAATTGAATTCAGGTACGTACTAGAAGCATGCAAAAGTGTCCTCATGCTTAATGACACGAGAAGTTTCTTACAATCATATCAAACTATCTGGCAAGTGACTTGCTGTGCCACATACATATAATAGACCATATACCTTTGTTGACCTGAATCTTGTGACTGACTGTTGTATCCATCTCGTCCGCTTCCTGAATGTTGAATTTTGAAGTGTCTCATCATCGGGTAAAGAAGATATTCAGCACCGTGGATGTCAAATATGAAATCAGGGATAAGTAGTCCAAAACAAAAGATTTTGCTGGCGCCTTCAGGCGCCAATCCAGTCCCTCCATGCTGAAAGCATCATCAATCCAAATGCTTGCGACTCTGTACTCAGCAGCCCTGTTTGATTCCAATATGGGAAGGGATCTGGTAAGGGATTCACTATGGGCTGCATGGTACCGAGGTTCGTGATATTGCCCACTACAGCATCTCGTATTTTTGCAGCCACGTCTGTGTAATTTGCGCCGAAATTCTGGGGGAATACATGTGCAACCCGATATGCCACAGAAGAAAGAGCAGCGGAGGAGGCTGCGTCAGGAAAGGACGGACCCCCAGTGATATAGTTCGGGATCAAATTGTCTGATCTCTGTGTCGAGAAGATGACGTTAGCCATGAATGGGGCTGGAAAGATTTGTCTCTACCAGGGCAGCGAACTCGCCATCCAGAATTTCCTTAATCCACAAGGTAAGATTAGCAATCTGGGGAGCCATTTCTGAACAGTGCTCAGTCTTCTGAATCGTCACAGCAACGCGCAGCATGCCATGTGCTGCCCACGCATTACCTGCGCAAGTTTCGCGCGATTGTAAGTTGTATATTGTATATGCGGAACCACGGAAGTGCTCACCAGTTCCCCAGATACCTTCATCTATCCACGTTTTATTATCGTCGGAGTAAATATGTCCCCAGAGTTTTCCAGTGGGACCGTCTAGAATAAGAGCATCACGGTACAACCGACATTGATCATATGCGATTTGGAGGAGAGTTGCGTTGTTGGTAACCGCCCCAAAGTATGCAATAAAGGGGAACCCCATGTAGACGCCATCAGCCCTGTTCAGTCATGTTGAGCATTTTAACACATATCTCAGATAGCAAACATCGAACCAATATTGACGTGAGTCAATACGATGGGAAATAGCTCCAGTAGAGGTACGAGGAGCCACGTCGAGTAACTAGCCGTCATTGGTCAGTCGGAGAAGCTGGAAGTAAGTGCAGAACACACAAAATTTAGTTGGGCGTTAGCCGCGTCCAGCCAATAGTTGTACCGAGATGGGTCAGTCAAACTCCCTGTTTCAGTAGTTGAAAATTTGAAAATTCCGGCACAACAAAGTGGTGTTTACCCAACAGAACTGCAGAGCCAGCAGAGGCACCATCTAACGCAGCGCCATCCAGCGCATCGCCGATTTCTTGACTGAGGCGACCGTCAGGACTTTGCCGTACAGCAGCGCTATAAGCCAGCTGCAGAGTTGCAAGGGGGAATTTTCATCACAAACAAATGGGGAAGATCCAAAGACAGAGTACTCTGGATCATCGAATTCGAGCACGGCTGCCGCCGCGGTTCCTTGTTCCCAACTAAACCTGAGCACGGTGCAACTGATTTGAGTTATCATACGATGACTTACCTAGTCCTGACAGAAGCCAACATAGCTGACCGAATGTTGCCTGCTACCCATAGCTTGCTCTGGTACAGTGATGCATCCGAAGAATGAGCTGCATATGCACCAAGGCATAGGAGGGACCATACACTGACTGCCAGCCTCGTCTGACGCATTATGAAGCAAGGGTAGAGACGGAGAATGTAAGATTGCTACTTAAGTAGGACTTGGAATTATTCAATTGGCATGAATGTCGAGACCCCATTGTATTAAATGTAATACGCCGACTTTCGAGGTGCCGATTTTGTCGGCAACGACAACAGCCGTCAGGGCCGGGGCTACAAGCGCTTGATAAATTTCGTGGCGTGTCTAGCTCTCCCACAGTTGTCGGTCACGGAGCGCTGAGCAGTGGTGGCCCTTTCAATTTCGTTCGGTAACCATCCTGGTTAGGCTATTGGAAACTTCGAGGGGGGATTGAGGGATGGATGTCATTAGCCCGCAGATGGGCTGAAGAATATAATGCGTTATTGATAAACACAACTGTACTAACAGTGGGTAGTTTTGTCGAAGCGAGGTGACTTCCAAATTCGGTTCAGTTCGAATTGTGAAGCAGTTCGATCTACCAGCGACTGTCAGTTATAACAGTAACTTACTCAGTAAGCACTTACTAACTTACTTCAGTGGGATCTAGTTGGACCTAGCTAAGTATGCTATTCTGACATACGCATGTAAAATTATATGTATCGTGAGGGCGTCTACAAACCAAGTCTCCGGCTCCGTTTTGCGCACCCAAATTTGCAGATCAGCCCCTACACCTCTTGGACACGGCTTTGAATATTTTCTGCAGTATTCCCACAGACATCGACTTTTACTGAGATAGGTCTGCCAAAATCTTGTTTCAGTCGAGAGTTTGAATGGAATGGAGAAAACACCAACTTTCACACACGGCAAGGCCGACCGATATTTCATGTTTCAAAAAGTGCTTTTGAAATGAAAAACCAAGCAACAACTTATTATATGTCATATGCGTGTGAGCACATACACAGGGTATAGCAGCGCACGCACTGGGATAAATCCTGTTCCGACTGCTTCGACTGTCAGAGAAGATGACAGCACAGCTGAAGCTTTGGGCATTTGCGTGAATTATGGTTTCGAGGCGCGTTGACCTCGAAACAACAATCACATAAATGCCGCTGGAATTTCTGCCTGACTATTCCGAAGGGCTGCTGCGAGTACGTATGAACTGGCAGCATGGATATAGATTCTAACAGTGGTCTCACTGTTGACCAGATTCAGTGCTAGCAGCTACCCCATCGCCCATGGCGAAAGGAAAGGTCAAGTGCGGACGTCTCTGCAGCTCTGCAGACAACACTCGACCTAAGACGTACAATTCCCGACTTTGGAGGGGTTGAGGCGATCAAAGTCCTGCAATAGTTTGTCGTCTGTATACATGACATTATACGTAAGCGTATACTTTTTCATGGCGAAAAGACCAGAGCTCAAGCGCTTGAGATGCTAGAGAGTCGGCCACTCTTCAAAAGCGCCTTGACTGAATCGAAAGAAACTGATGTTACCCGAGTCCACAGCCGCGATGACTATATTCTTTTTGCCAGCCTTGAGTGCTGCAAATGGATGCGGCCGTGGTTGAGATGATATAGGCTGTGGCGTTGATAATGGCAACAACCACGAGAAAATATATTTGAATATTGATGTGTGGACGGGCGATGCGACTGCTGCAGGGGATGATTGAACTACCGGAGGTGCTCCACGCTTTCGTGGGAGAGGCGGGGGAGTTTCCGGAAGAACATTGAATAGCTCCGTCAATTCGTACAGAGAGGGCACAAAAGCGGTTCGCGCACTGTCACGCAAAGTTCAACTGGCATGCCTCGACAATCAGTCTGGTCTTACTTGATGATGACAATCTGGAAATCAGGTTGTGGAGGAGTAGTTTTCCGAAAGTTGGTCGAGGGCTTGTACATGTTGTAGAATATCTTGTATGGAGACGATGGTGTGACAGGAGTCGCACAACTTGAATGAGGCGCGACTGAGTGACCTGCAGGTATGACTCGCAGAGACTTGAGGACCTTGCCTAGACAAGACTCGTTATTGAAGAGCTCGAGCGGAGTAAAGTGGTTCCAACCATATGATTTATCGTGATGTATCAACCGACTTATCCTGAGTGGTTTCCACCAACTAAAAGACCCTCTCCAAAATCTCAAAACGCTCGTCGTAAACAGCGAGAAGATCGATAATAATCTTCGGCAGAATGACGGAAGTGCTTCACTCCTTAGGCGAGGTGGGGGTACTGGATAACTAGGACTGGGTGGATCTGTGCGGGTGACGACATACCCCAAGCGTCTCAAGTATGCAAAGACCTATAAGCGATATTGGGTATTATTAATGAAAAATGTCTGGTTTCAATCACCTGATATTTTTCGAGCGTCAGATCTTCCTTCCCAATTATTTCTGCAAAAGCTGTTGAACAGACATCGGAGCACCTTCAATGTCATCCAATCCAGTCAAATCTGCTTGAATGTCTTTCCAGCAGAACAAAGCACCCCTTTCAATTAGATAAAGTGCCTCTTCTGGCAGTAACTCTAGTCTCTTCTGCAGCTTCGTTGAGCCGTTATCAATTGATGTGGGCCGTGCTGCTGAATGGCCCATGACAGAAAAGTGGATACCTCTGGCAACGGTGACGTGAACGCGAGATATTTGCGGAAACCAGATGCCATAGCTAGCAGATTTACTATGCGGTGATCAATGTTCGATTCATACAACTAAAACATAAAAAGTACCTAGATATAGCGCGATCAGCTTTGAGGGCGTCAAACATCGCAGCGCGTGCTCGGTCCAACACATGGACTTGAAGACCCGAACCCCCTCCTGGAGCGGGCTCAAAATCTTTCTCTCCGCGTTTTGGGATTACCGGACGCATGGTGCCAATCTTTCTGCTACGCTTAGTATAATATATGTACGTATAATGCTCAAGGCTCACGGTAGCTTTGTCCAATCCAGGCCCCCATCTTCATCCCCCGAAGATTCTGCTTCAGCTGGATCTAAAGTTGATGTCGCAGGCTGAGGTCGCGGCCTTTCTAGTGCATGATCCATGTCAGGTAGTGGTAGACTAGAAATCGTCTAGTCATGATTAGTATAAAACGCTATAATTACGTAATTTCTAGGTAGTCACACAAAAATGTTGAAAGCTTTGGCGAAAGGGTTTTGGAGTGGACCGCGATCATGGTAACAGAACGGAAACCGACGTTCTTCCAGTCTCTCGCTGTGCGCAAAGTTCCTTGCAAGATGAAAATATCTGTGCCGACGTGACATCCCTCATAGGCCGGCGGATTGGCAGGAACAGCGGTCGACATACTGTTCTTCCCGATAGACACCGTCAAGACCCGTCTGCAGTCTGCGCAGGGATTCATCAAGGCTGGCGGCTTTCGCGGGATTTACAAAGGTGTGGGTAGTGTGGTTGTTGGAAGCGCCCCAGGAGGTATGTATGGAGTATGTTGTCAGGCCATGGTCGTTCTGACACGGAGATTACAGCTGCTGCATTCTTCTCTACGTATGAAGCCATGAAGCGCTCGATTCCTCTTCGCGACCAACTTGCGCCTGTGAACCATATGCTGTCCGCGTCTGTGGGAGAAGTGGCAAGTCCTTGACTTGCAAAATTTATCTTCCGCAAATGAATCTTTTCCCGGTCAGGCTGCTTGTTTGATACGCGTTCCTACAGAAGTCATCAAAACCAGGATGCAAACATCGACGTATGGTGCTTCGGCATCTTCGTTTAAAGCCGCAACACTTGTCCTGCACCATGAGGGTATTCCAGGATTCTATCGTGGTTTTTGGATGACTATCATGCGCGAGGTAGACGAATGGATTCTCACCCTGTATGAATGTTCAACTGATTTAGTACTTGTACTTCCAAGATACCCTTTACATCACTCCAATTCCCGCTATATGAGTTTCTCAAATCTCGACTATCAATATATCTGGACCGAAAACCCCTATATGCACATGAGGCTGCTGTCTGTGGGAGCATAGCCGGGGGGACTGCAGCAGCACTAACAACACCGCTCGACGTCCTTAAAACACGCGTCATGCTTGATCTTAGAGTAGGTCTCTGTTATGAATCTTGATGACATATTTACGGCGTATCCAGGATCCTTTGAAGCAGCAAGTGCCAACTCTTTCTATGCGATTTCAGCAAATTTACGTGCAAGAGGGCGCAAAGGCTCTTTTTGCAGGTATAGTGCCGAGAACGATGTGGATATCCGCAGGAGGAGCTGTCTTCCTCGGCGTCTATGAATGGGCCGTTCATGGTTTTATGAGCGCCTAAGCGAGAGCAAACCTACAGTCCAAATGCGCATCTAAAACGGCCGGTAGGACCAGTGGGGGTACGCCCTACACTGGGGCATTTGCGATTTTAGTAATGCGATGCAGGGCACAGGTGTCCATTAGACTAGATGGCATTGTCCAATATATGGTAGATTACTCCAATGGACAGAAAATGGATCCAAAAAAAACCTGTGATCAATTATGCCTAGAATTCGTCAGTTCTTCAACATGTCATTTTTTACAGTCAGCAAGATCAACGACGATAGACTGATCAACTTTGCTGTTTTATGCTACCCAAAATACCCAATGCCCAACCTTTATCGCCATGAAGCTTCTCAGCGAAGAAATTGCCTAAAACCTCCTGCAAGTGCGCTATAGTCACAGTATCTCCATCGTCCGTTGCATCCAATGACTCAGGCATATCCGATGCGGGATGCAGAACATTCAAAGCGGTCTGTTGGATACTCAACATGTGTGATCACGCAGAATAAAAAGAATACTGACCATAACGGAATCGACGAGAGGGCCAGTATCCCCTGGTGTGCATTCACTTCCCACAACTTTTACTCCGCCACCCTCCACGAGTCCCTTCCTTACCGCCTCCTTTCCAATCCCCACCAGGCCGCGGATGGCACCTTCCCGCGTTCCCTTGGATTTGTCTGCTGAAATGAGAGCAACGAGGAGTGTTTTCATAATCCGTGGTGAAAGGGATGGATAAGTCGTAGAGTGCTGGGTAAGTAAACGGGATAGCGTCTGAGCAGCGGACGTGCGCAAGTGAGTGGTATGTGATGGTGGAAGCGTGGAATGGAGAAGAGTCGAAAGGATAGCCGGTAATAATTGGTGGAGCTGTACAATATCAATTTACTGAACGGTGTCGGGTTTGATTTATCACTCACATAAGGCTCGATGAATAGCGTATTGTTCTCTAGAATAGCGCTAACGACGTCCAATAAAACCTCCAACGATCGACCATCCGCTTCAGCTTGAGCGCCCTCCTTTAGCGCAGTCACGACACCCTCTCCAACCCAGCGAATGAGGTAAGGCAAGAGCGCTTGTAATCCAGCATCATTGCGCAGACTCGCAAGGGCCGCTGTCCGCTTGGTAGAGTCAGCAGTAGGTGGCAATAACGACGCTGTAAGCCGCGTATAATACAGCTGCAATTCTCGTGATAGCACTTGTTTGACTAGCTGCTGCTGTTGCTGTTGTTGCTTCTTGACTGTGGATCGGCTCTCTGACGGTGGGGTCAATGGGAATGCGCCGTTTGCTTGGGGTGGTGACTTTGTAATTTCTTGATCGACGTCCTTCGGTATTGCCGGCGGATTTTCAGGAATGAGAGGCTGGACACCTTCAACTGCAAGCCAGTGAGCAGTCCAACTGACACCTTTTGGCAGTGTGATTTTCTCCTCTCGAAGCACGCGGTCAAAATCGATCTCTTCGTCCTCCACGAAGTAGACAGGGCCTACATTGGCCGCGTTCGGAAATGGAAGAGCCCGCCTGAATACAGGGGGATTGTGGGGATTGTGACCATAAAGAGGTTCGATATTCAGAACTCGAAGGGCCTGGTCAATGTCTGAAGTTGTTATTGTGGTTCGTCGAGCATGGCGCATGAATCGCGAAGCTTCCTGATATCTCCTTAGCTTCTGACAAGTGCAATTAGACGTAAATAACACACCTCTATGACCTGATGGATGCGATACTCGACATCGCTAGCGAGCGAGGATGCTACTGTTTCGGATAAGTTGGCAATGCCTAGCGACTCGGCAACGTCCTGCAAATGTCGGCTTCATTTCGTCGTATAAACTGACACTGTTGTAATGCATACTCTAACCGAGTCTGACTTGTATATCCCCGTTTGATGTGTCTGAGCAGCTTTCGCCTTCGGTTTGCTCATCGTGATGTTGAATCTTATTAATATTATGCCGCTCCACTGAGTGGACCTCATTAAGTCACGTGCACAATACACATCAAGCCTTCTCATCACTTAGTCAACCCTACTTTTCAACACTGCGAGATTTCACCTATAGACTGTAACCTGATTATCCCTCTTATCAAAATGCTTCTCTTCACCTAAGGAATGTACAAGACCTCCAGACGGATTCAAATAATACTCAAATGTGAGGGAGTTTTTTGGGGGTTCAATTTGGTGCATCTACCAAAGGTGACACAAAAACTCTCGCTACTCTTTCAGGAACTTGTCTGTGTAATTTAGTCTCAGTACTCTGGAGTACTCCTGCATCAGCCACAGGCTAAATACAACCAAGCGCTATTTCTCCGACGATCTACCGAAGGGGCTGCTTGCCGGGCTCTCTTACACACCCGCCGATGGGTAGGAGTCCGTATAATATGGATACGCATATGTTGTTCTATCATTACTTGTATTAGCTCCCCCTCACTTGCACCAACTGCTCTGCTGTGTTACGTGCGCCTCGAGTCTTTGCATAACCCATTTTCTCAACACTCGACCAGAATCAGCGATGTCAGACAACCAATGCAACGTTGACAGTCCTTTGACCTTTATTTATAAAGAGGTCGACGGAATCCGTGTCCTGCTCGACGTCTATCTTCCACCAGACGGTGTCGACCAGCAATTCGCCCAGCAGGTGATTCAGTATCACCCAGCAGTCGTCTACTTCCACGGAGGGGGTCTAACCGTAGGAAATAAACGGAGCTGGTTCCCTACTTGGCTGAAAAGTGAGTTTTAGCTGTTCTTCCCTCATGTTGGACACATTGACTAATGCGATCACCAAGGCCGGTTGCACGCACGCGGTATCATATTCATCAGTGCAGATCATCGTCTTATTCCTCCAGGGACTGGATACGATGTGCTCGCTGATGTGAAGGACGCCATCGCTTTTGTTGCGGGAGATTTAAACGTTCAGCTCGATCAGGAGCTGGCTGATCTTGGCTCTGGTTCACGTTTCCGCATCGATCCCACGTCGATCGGTGTCGCTGGAACTAGTGCGGGCGGGTTCTGCGCGTATCTATGCGCTATCTATGCAGTCCCGAAACCGAAAGTAGTTCTCAGTTTATATGGTATGGGGGGCGATTTTCTGGTATGCCCCGTCTTTTCGCCTCCGAAAGTCTTTGATCGTACTAATACTACATACTTCAGACAGACCAATATCTCGCTCCAAAGACGCAATCTTTCCTCCGGGGGAGAGAAATGCTAGATCCCGCACAGTTCTCTGAATATATGCATCCATTCAACAATCTCCAAAGCACTTCAGACTCACCACTCGTATACCATCCACAGTCATATCACATCCCGGGATATCCTGCGAACCCGCGAATGTTAATCTCACGCTTATACCTGCAACTCGGGGTCGCTTTGGATTATATCACAGGCCAGCATGAACCAAGTCTTAGTGTCGCGTTACGCAAGGCTATCCATACTGGGGATCCCTTCGACGAGGCACTCATTTCTGATCACAAGATTATCTTCCCTCAGTTCAACGTCACATCGGAGTGGCCGGCAACATATCTCATCCATGGAACCAACGATACGGCTGTTCTCCTGCGAGAGTCTCGTAATTTGCATTCCTTGCTCTTGAAGGCTGGCGTAGAAGTTGTATTGGAAGAACTACCAGGTCGAGAACATTCGTTTGATTATCAACCAGGCGCAGAGCTGGAAAATGAAAGATCGTTCGATGACATCGTTCAGTTTCTTTATCGACACCTAACTTAGAAGCAGTACCTAATTTGATGGATGGATGATTCGGACTGGTAGTGCTGACTGTTAGTCTTGGCAGTTAGATCTGATGGACAACACAGCACCAAGTACAGTTTCTGCATAATAGGTTTCCTCAAATGTGCTCATCATCGCATATGTACTACAGTGATCGAGACTTTTCTCCAACGTCTTACAGTCATGGTTTAGATTTTTCCCGTCACCTTTATTAAACTAGATGTGGAGAAATACAAAGCGCTCTGTTCGATGTCGCACTGCTCAATCATTCGGCAAATTGTCAGTTACCCACCAGTACTGTGCTTCGGCGTTTAAAAGAAAGGTGATTCACATGCATGCTTGAGCATGAACTTACTTACATCTAGAAGATGATTGCATAGGTCCATCGCATCTTCTGATAATGCATATGGAGCATGTTAGGTTAGAATAAAGGATTCATGTCGAGCCATAACCTTGCTGATCATCTTGAATAGTGACTATGCAGGAGCGCTCTCTAAAGATGAGAGTGATTCACTTGACTGGAATAGAGGGTATTGATCTCATTGGAGGGTGCCAGTGAATACTGCAACAATGGGTCTCTAACGTTGGACTTCTTTTCCGTCGTGTAGTGGATGGTGCCAACGGTCGAAACGAGCATTCGGGAAGCCATGTATGCGTGATATCCGAGTCGGTCCCAGTGGTAGGGCGATCCAGCCTGAGTGCTAACTTGAAAGCTTAAACCTCTATGAGTGAGACTACTATGCGGGTTTTCAATATGCAGTTTGGATGCAGTCAAAATGTGGATATAGGATAGAAGAGTTCATCTTGACCGTGAGCAAACAAAGTACGGGCACGTCATTCACAACAAAAGGTAAATGAGGCACAGTTCTGCAAACAGAGCTCAACCGAACGAACTAGTAGTATGATGATGCGGACGCCTACAGATTGGATAAAAAGACACCGTGTTGGGGGGGGGATGAAATGGTGCTCGTTGGTCCACATGAAGCAAGCCGAGTTCAGGTTGAGTCGGGACTTGACGGAACGAGAGTTCCGCACGAGATATGGCCAAGACTGAACTTATGGAGGTAACACCCTATCTGATAGAAAGGGATGGAAGAGTACGTACTGTGCAATGACACCTGTCATGACTCGGAAGGGTGCTTGGAGATACACGATCAATTCCCATCATGCCGCACTACACAGGCTGTTGCCCTCACTGCTGTAACATCAATTCAGCGCGCATCCTTCAACATGACAGGCTTTTCCTGCTCCACCTGCTATACTGGACAAAGGCGCACAATTATGCCTATTTGGTTAGGAGGTCAAACCGGTCAGGGCCAGCGAGTTTCACCCATTATCAGAACTACGTGACAGTTTTCCGTTTGTGAGCTGCGGACGTTCGACTGCGATCAGGCGCCAAATATTCTGCTCATTGTAGGCCGATCCGAGCATGTGTTGCTTGGGTTCTTGTGCAAGGACGATGCGAACTGCCGGGATTGATCTGACTACAAAGTGTGAATGAGTTGGCCGACGTTTGTATGCCACTGTAACATGATGGCCCATCATGCTACAATTGGAATACAATTGATTGACGATTCTATAACAGTTCTGTGTGCTCATTGTTTGACGTTCCTTCCTACCTCTTCTTTGTCGATATCAGCCCCTTCATCATATCAAAGCTATTCCCATCAGGCTGTAAATCAATGAACTCTCCACCGCCCATCGGCACAGTACGTAACAACCCATGGTCGGGAGTAATACCGACAATGCGGACACTTTGGTGTGGGGTCCGGTTCGTTAGTGTGACGAGCTGGTCCCTGTGGGAACCACGAGTAGGTACGATAGGTAAACTTGACGTAAAGCAAAGCACAACAGAGACGTACGAATGTAACCATGATCGGAGGTATTGATCCATGAACGGATGAAAACCCTGTTCCTGATTCTGCAAAAAAGAATTCCACATGCGCTCAAAGGAGGTGAGAACTGCCGCTGCTACACGTTCTACAGAGAGCCCTGGGATAGGTGTAGATGCGAGTTGGGCGAGTGAGGCGATAGGTGGTGCGTTTAAGACGTTGAGGCCGCTTCCTGTTAACACTGAGCTTTCATAACACTGAGCCAAAAGAGGGAAGTACCATACCGATTACTACATCTGCCACGCCACCGCCAAAACTAGTGTTTATCAGTACCCCGCCGATTTTCCGTGGTTCCGGTGTTGACTTTGAATTTGATACAGGGCTGTGTTGGGAAGATGGGAAGAGGCCATAAATGTCATTAGGCCACTTCAGACGGACTTTATGGGCCCATTCGGAGCCTGGGGTTGAGGACATGACATGCGTCGATAATTGCTAGTGCGTAGAGGTATTGGATAAATACGAGGTTGGAGGGGACGATTGTTGGGCCTGGTACTGCGCAATATCAATTTTCGGATATCAGACAATTGAATAAAAGGTCGTTAGTCTTACCTAATGAAGACCCTTTGAGCCCGATTCGAATCTTGAGCGACATCTGCAAGCACCCTGCAGGTGAGAGCCACGCGTTACCACCTCTGCCGCGTCCTGCCAATTGTACTGTGGCGAGGGAAACGATGGGAGGGGGGAGTACACGGAGGAAAGACGGGTTTCTGCTCAGAGAGGGTTTCAGCAGTCGGTACGATGGACGTAATTGGGCGAGACGCACTTGTCAAACATTGTTTGTGTGCTGGAGACTACTTCGCCGTACATGAGTGCTTCGCCGATGCGCCAGGAATCTTGGTTTGTGCCTTGGCTGGTATCTTTCATTCCAGAGCGAAACTTGTCTATGGCGCGGAAGAAGGCAGATGGTGAGAATTGTGGGGTGTATATTCGTTCATCCTCGATAGTTAGGGGTCTTGAAGGTACGAGTACGTGCTTGACTTTCGGGTTTGAAAGGAAATTTGGTGGAATGAGTTCGAGTATGGGGTGATCGGTGTTTCTGGCCTCGGGAGGGATGGATGGGAAGTGAAAGTGAAAATTGTCGTTGGTATCTTCGAACACAAAAGGCTCCCACTTGGCCTTTGATTCATCGCTGACAGCTGAGCCGAGAATTTAAATGATCGAGCAGTGCCTCTACGACACGATACTGTACCTGCCATGAATCCGGACGAGCAAGAAGAAACTGAGGTAGAATGTGAGGCTCAAGACTGGAATCAGCTCTCTGCGAGGAGAAGTGCAGACCAAGTGCAGATAGCGATTGTGACAGCAGGATATCGGGAAGGGGTGGCGTGCAATTCCACATCGCGACAAGCCCGCTTTGAGATAAGATACCAGCAGGCGCATTCCCCTCAACATAACGACCGATGATGTGTGCTTCGAGGTCCAAAGGACACATGGGTAGTCTGGATACAGATAGCACGGTGTCATCGATCAGTACATCCGCATTTGTTCCAGAAGCAGTTGAGAAGGAGATGTAGAAAGACGCGTTTCCATCAGCGACTCTGAGTATAGTCGTGTCCTTTACCATGCCTAGACCAAGACCCGCGGATAGCGATCCAAAGTCATGATTCGGACCAAATAGAGTGCCTTTTCTGACGCCAACGCCAAATGCTAATATCCTACCTCCGGACTCGATGTATTTGCGGACAGCTGCATGATCTGTAGGAGGGGAGAGGAGTAAGAGGAGGGCACAAGAGGTGTGCCATGGATATTCTTGTACGGATAGTTGAGATGGTATTAGCAGCTGTGGTAGATAGTGCGGTGTCAGTATTGAAGCAAGCGTTTCAACGAGAGAGGGAGCGGCTGGGTGTGTGCTGGGATACACTAGCACGTTCATTTAATTATTTGATAGGGGAGCTCAGAGACGTGGAGAGTAGCAGCAAAACTCAACCTATTTCCGGCAACTGCAAGTGCGGGAATAAACCAAAGCAGGACTCCAGCCACTCGACCAGGACCTCCAACACTTGTGTCGACGCCCAATCGATACCAACATTTAGTACCTTCCTTCACTCGGTGCTCAATCATGAGTCTCTCGTCATTTCTGCTCGGAGGGAAAACTACAAGCAACCAAAAAGTTATTGATACGGAATTAGATGCCCTCTTTCACACTCAGGTGCGTCATGCTGACTTTCATGCTTTTTTGCGGTGGTCCACATTGAATTATATCGGCTCGTAAGGTCCAAGATACTGCAGCATCAAATGACAAGAAGCGTAAATCGGAAGGAGAGCAGAGGCATGGTTTGAAAAAGCACAGGTCCTCACGCAAAGAGTCGCAACAACACGAGTCCCCCCCTCCAAAACGCGTTAAGCTGCAGGAGAACAAGAAAGAAAAGATCGACAAGAGAAAATTAGAAGCTGAAGAAAAATTAAAGGCGACTCCAGCCGTGGAGAGCAGTAGCGCCGAACACCGAGGGGCTGAACCTGCCGACAATTCCGACTCCGAGGAGGAAAGTGGGCCATCTACGCTTGTACATGAGTCGCTGCTGAGTGACGGTGCGAAGTCCAGTCGACGCACGTCCACGCGCAAGGAGAAATTCGCTCCGCCAGATGAGTCCGAGGAGCAGCGCAACTTGCGCACGATCTTCGTGGGTAACCTCTCATCCGAGGTCGCTCAGAAGCGAGTGAGTCGTTGAATACTGGCTAATAATCGCATGAACACATACTGAATATGTGACAGCCTTTACAAAAGCAACTCCACAGGCACATTCTGTCGCTCGTTCCTACCGCAAAAATTGAATCCACAAGATTCCGCTCCGTTGCATTTCAGAACCCTACCAGTAAACTTCCTGATGACGACGGGAAAGAACAGACTGGCACACGGCAGCACGACCGAGATAGAGCATCATCGTGGCGTAAAACTAATCCCACAGCGGACGAGCCAAAAAACGACAAGAAGCAGTTTCTCACTCCAAGTCAGAAAAAAAAAGTTGCATTTATCAACCGTGAACTTCATCCTAGCGCCGATTCGGTTAATGCATATGTTGTCTTCGCATACCCCTCTCCTGCGAAAGAACGGCCTTCGAATTTGCCTCCCCTTCCACCAGTCATGGACCCCCACGAGGCAGCTCATCTAGCTGTCGAAAAGTGCAACGGGACTGTTTTCATGGACCGCACAATTCGTGTAGATTCTTTGGGTAGACCAGCGGATAGCGTTGGGAAGCAAAGTTCCCTTTTAGGCACTTTTGCGGGAGACCCGAAATCGTCGATTTTCGTGGGTAACCTTGACTTTGCGAGCAAAGAGGAAGATCTGCGGGTGTTCTTCGAAAGCCTTATCACTGCCGAACGCGGGCCCCCTAGTCAGGCTTCAGATGCACCCCAGCATTGGGTTTCACGAGTGAGGATTGTGCGGGATAAGGAGACTCAGCTTGGGAAGGGCTTCGCATATGTGCAATTTACGGTTAGTATTTGATTATCACATGTGGGTAACATTCTGAAGATTCATTTCCAGGATCGTGTTTGCGTGGACGAAACTCTTGCGATGGAAGAGTCGAAACTCAAATTTGCAAAGCGCAAACTACGCGTTCAACGCTGCAAAATACTCCCGAAGGGCTCCACGACTGACAATTCGAAGACTCCAAGCACTAATCACAGTGCGGGTGCAGCTCCACCCATCGCCATACCAAAAGGCGATCCTTCTCTGGGTGAAAAATTATCGACCCTCTCCAAAGAAGAGCGGAAGCAGATTAAAGCAGCGGACGCCAACCGGCTGGCGCGGAGGGTGGCGAAGAAGAAAGCGAGAATGGCGCTTGCGAAGCAGGGTGTGCCTGTACGTGGCAAGGAGAAGGATAGAGAACGAGCAAGAAAGACGGGCGCTGTCAAGAAGGCCGCTGTCACACCCCGTAAACAGAGCAGGATCCGAAGCGAGAAGAGTATGTCAAACCGAAATATGAAGAAATGATACGTCTTCCTTTGATCTTCAAGGAAGACTGCAATGTCTCATTTCATTGGGCTTGAGGATGTGCTTGATCTTGGGTCGTTCAACTCTCTCAACTTTGGCGTCATGGTACAAGCTGTTCCCCAAACCCATGATCAAATCTAACACCTCGACGGTCTTCTTCATGAACTTATTAACCAACGCCATCGCAACAACATGCACCCGGTGGAGTGGTATTTGTCACACTCTTTGCACTCGCAGAACTGCAAATTCTTAACTCGCCGTAACTCACAGAGCCAGGCCTGCAGACGAACATGATGGATCAGAAGGCATGTTGGCTTCGTTACGTCTCTGCGGATGCCTCCTGTCTCTTCGACCGTAGCGCGTGAACGATTCAGGTCCAGATTTCAGACCTCAAGGACTGATTTCAATATGACCTTCACCCAATGGCGTATTCCCATTCGAAATTCACTTAGGACATGAGGAACGGTGTAACAGAGAATCCTGGAAGAGAGCGAGCAGTTCTCGCTATGGCGTATACGAATATAAGACGCCAGTAGCAGAAATCCGATGGCAATATTGATCACACTTCACGTGAATGCGCGGAACGATGCCGCAGTAGGGTTCACCTCTTTCTCAATGATGTGCAAACAAATTATATGTATAAGCCGCAGGGACTGTAAATGAAACTCACTGGGTTGATACTGTACGGTGATAGTAGGATTAGAGCGGGAGCACTTGGTAGTAAGCGCCATGATATGATGAAAAACATCCAACTGATAAGTCAATGATAAGCTTTCTGCTACTTGCCGTGCGGCGTCTTCAAAATGAACCCCAAATTCATAAGCAGCTCCATACCAGATTATATGCAGTCAGTCACGTTGAGACAGTCGCCGGTAATTATCCGGATAACACAGCGAAGTAACACGCATAGAGCGCTTTATGTAAAAAACCAAGTGGGGCCAAGGCGAATCCCCCAACAGCCTCACGACGAAGCGGAAAATTTAGCCTAGTGCGGATAAGTGAATATCAGGGTGAGTGAGTAAGATAGTCCCTGAGTACTGAGTTAGGGAACAGAGATCACGCTTACTGAGTATGCTTGGCGATGGGGGTGTACTTGTGCAGGGACCTACGGCGACCTCCGAGAAACCGAAATATATACGATCAAAGATAGCTGCCAAGTTGGAATAGTCTGCGAATCTTGGAGGTATAGAACATCTGCACCTGGGGAGAGTTCGTGGTATCCTGTGGTGAGCACGATAGGGTGCAACTGGCCTGTCGGAGGCATGGTCCCTCTGCAGTGGAGAATCCGAACTTGCTGCACACTACCACGAGTGATAGCCGTTGACAGGAGAATGTCAGTGAGGTCATGACTGACGAGAGATGTCGAGCGTGCAACGATGTTACCCAAAATATACGTAGGGTGAAGTGGAGATGAGTTCCCATTCCTGGATCTTCCTGATTCTTCCATGAGAGAATATTTTGACCCACCAGTCCCGTGGGTGCAGAAAGCCAGTGCTCCCGCGTGATCCCAATGATTGTTATGGTCAAATGTGCCGTGGCTAATCCGTATCAAGCTGATTGGTGGGATAGTCGGTATCGTGATCAACTGACAACGGATGAAGGGTCGAGGGGTGGTGACTTGAGCCGTTGCTGAGCCGAAAATTAAATAGGGACGTCAACGTTGAACATGCGTTCTCGCGACATCCGACACCTGCCACCAGGTCCCGCGCCGAGCGTTCCTACTATAAAGGGTGGGATGGTTTTCATGACAGGACCAGACAGGTCGCATCTTGGTCAACTCTTGCTTGGCGAGGCTGACATAACCCGGATTGAAGACTCGGTGTATTACTACTAATACCGCATTTCACAGTCCTCTATCTTCTTGTATCTTAACCTACCACGTCCTTTTATGAACCCCAGTGGGCACAATCACTACCCAGCTGCACGCGTTATCCAGCTTCTCGGTTGAACATCCTTCGGTGCCGCACGTCATGCTATTCCGGCCGGTAAGCCACTGTTCCTGCACCCGACTGCAGCTGCAACGCTCATCGATCTTCACAGCTTGCATTAACCATACCGCATATTGCCTATGCATGTCTCGGAGGTTTCGTCGTCGTGGTAAGTACAGCACGCTTGTCTACTTTTGCAGCATCTCATTACGATATTCGTTGCAGTTTGGCATGTTCTCTTTGTTCATTCGAGAAAAGGTAATGTAATTTTATCACAATATCAACCTTCATACTCATTGTGTATAGCTTTACATCGGCGAGGCATGCTGGGCTTTTCTTTTCGGCGTCATTATCGGTGAGCTCGCCGGATCATACTTCTAATCACGTTGCCTTAACATCCTTATTTTTAGGTCCTTATGGTGCCGGCATATTCGATCCTCGCAGTTGGGGCAGTGACACTACTACCGAGGATACCGTGAATGAAATTACACTCGAGTTCACTCGCGTAGTCCTCGCAATCGGAGTCTTCGCAATCGGAGTCGAGCTTCCAAAAGCTTATATGAAGCGTCACTGGAAAAGTCTATTATACCTATTATTTCCTGTTATGACATGGGTGGGTGACGTCCTGAAAATGCCCTCTAACCCATTCTCTAACCATCACCAGGGTTGGTTTGTGTCGGCAGGCTTGATTTATGCATTGATACCTGACCTCACATTCCTATCAAGCCTTGCTGTCGCTGCATGCTTGACCCCAACTGATCCAATCCTGGCTGCTGCAGTGGTTGGTGGCAAATATGCCGATAAGCACGTCCCTGCTCATCTTCGCCATCTCCTTGCAGCAGAAAGCGGTTGCAATGATGGAGCAGCGTATCCATTCCTGTATATCGCATTGTATCTCATATTGGACTCCAGTACTGGTCGTGCAGTTGAAGATTGGTTCCTTCTTCTCTGGCTTTGTAAGCTAAAAAAAATTGGTGACGGTTCCTCAGCTGATTCCGTTATCACAGATCAAGTCATCCTAGGTGTGATGGTGGGCGCCTTGATAGGATGGGGCTTCCGACATCTCATGAAATTCTGCCAGCGTAACGATTTCGTTGATCGACAGTCCTACGTTGCACAGTACATATCCTTGGCTTTGCTCACCATCGGTATCATGACTATCCTAGGTTCTGATGATCTCCTGGCAGCATTCTCTTGCGGAACGGCATTCGCTTGGGATGGTTTCTTCAACCGCCAGACAGAGGAATCAGTGTTTAGTTCCGTCATCGACTTATTATTCAATGTCGCTGCCTTCGTTTATGTCGGCGCTTGGATGCCGTTTGATACTTTCAGCAACGAGACCCTTTCACTTAGCGTGTGGAGGCTCGTTGTTATTGCCATTTTAGTGTTGATGTTAAAAAGGTTGCCAGTTATGATTGGGCTCTACAGGTTCATACCCGACGTAAAGACTTTCCGAGAAGCCGTTTTCAGCGGTCATTTCGGGCCCATAGGCATTGGTACGTAGTGTATCTAACATCCCTCCAGCATACTGATATGACGTGTGTTACCGTTCCAGGCGCTATATATATTTCCACATTAGCGGCCCAACAGCTACCGAAACCTAGCAACCCTCCAACCAACCAGACTGAAGTTTTGGCACTCACCATTCAACCCATCGTTGCATTCATGGTACTCTGCAGCGTCGCTATTCATGGTCTGTCCATCCCATTTTCACTCCTGGGCCGCCGCGTGCATTCAGTTGGGTCTCGTACGTGGTCCCGCCACGCCACATCCAACGTACCCGACTGGACAACACATACGCGGCACGTCACGCGTGCGGAAGATGTCATCATTAACCGTGACCCTACTGGACTTGAGCGTGGCGAGGGCGGACTGACGGAAGAGGAGAAGTCTGCAATGGAGAGCAAGCGCGCAAGCACGGTCACTACGTCGCCGCTGTCACCTGATGAGATAGAAGAAATCGGCGAGGCCAGCAGTTCAGAGACGCGCGCGGAAGCTGTGCCTGCAAATGATGAGGAAGAGATGAAGGAGGAAGTGCCACCTGACGGAAAGGAGACGACTGCGGAGTGGAGGGAGGGCCCGCATCAAATTATTGAACACCGTGGTGGTCCCGGTGAAGAGGTACGCGTGGGTTGATTGCCAATGCTGATGGTTATGTTGACAGTCGTTTCCAGGTTGACGTGGAGGTCATTTATAACGCATTCAAGCCCTCTGAACGAGTCGTGCACTCCCGGTTCTCTGTAGGAGAAAGTGGCGCCTTACAAGCAGGTCGCGCGTATCTTCGCAAGTTACATCATGCGCCTGAAAATATACATCGGGCAGCTGAACATGTCGAAGAAAATGTCAAGCATGATATACATGCATTAGAATCAAAAGCCCAAGAAGTTTTTAAAGTTGGTGGCTCAAGTGATGAAAACACTGGCGCACGTGCTGAAGGTGACGAAGACGAAGAAGGATGGGCATCAGACAAAAGCGGAGATGGCAATGGACCTGCGTGGTTGTCTGGGGATCACAGGAAGCGCTCAAGGTCATCGAAACCGAAGAGCGGAACCCATCTTGCGGCTGCCCGAAGTACGAGGAGCCATCGACGAAGACAATCAACGGGAGATGGCGGAACGTTCTCGAGCCATGCCAGGCAGCTTCTGGAGCAGGATCCACCGTTCGCCTTTACGGCTGAGCCGGGTGAGATCGCGCCGTCTGAGGATGAGGACCAACGTGGGAGAAGCCATGCACCTCACCGCCAGGGATCAGGGCACACCTACCGTCGCTCCATCCAGCACCGACGGTTGGAGTCTCTGAAGACTAGCGAACATAACTCACGTGATGTCTCGCCTACTCGATCGGTCCGGTTCGTCGATGAAGAGCGCCGGAGTGGTACCACTACTCCTAGAATGACGCTTGACCAGACGCCCCAGGGCAGTTTTAGCGAACCGTTTACCACTGATGACTCGGATTCAAGAGGAAAGGTCACGTTCGGACCCGCTCACATAAGGCGCGCGTCTGAAGATTAACATATTGTATATATCTCATTTGGTGCGTTTTTAATTGTCTAGCCATGACGTTGAAATTACTCGGATATCACATTCGCATTACACCACATGCACTCTCATAACTTGTCGTCAATGTAGCATTAATGGCTTGAACATCATGTATAAATATATCGACTCTAAATTGCTATTGTATATGACGAGGCTTTTGACACGACTGTACGATAAACTTGATAAGGAGAACTAATGTCAAAGCTGTGTCAACTGCGGCACGTATACCAGTGACTTTCAAGAACCCAAAGAGCGGAACAAGAGAGACAACACGAGGTTCGCGATCAGCGCCAGCTATCTCGAATTAAAGCTGAACGCCGTCGATACGCTCTACGACGGCGCTTAAATTTAACCGGACGTAAACCTGTTCTCATGAAATCCGTACCCAAGCCACGCTTCTGCGGACAGGACACCGCTGTGGCCCTTAATGTTCGGCATTGCCTTTTGAGCGATGATCGTCTGCAGATAGGGGGATGCGCGTATGTTGATATATGGGCAATGGGCATGAAGACGTAACGAAACGCACCTTGGTGTCGAGGATGGAGTGGTCGTAAGCGAACCGTGTAGCAGTGTTAGTGACGTCTGGATCTGCAGGTGGGTTTAGGGTAACCAATACTGGGTAGTGGAGATCCTCTGGCGGATGCTGCAGCTCGTTCGTGCACGCGCGAAGTCCCAGAGATGCCGTTCATTAGTACAATATTGAAGATGACGATGTGATATTCCATTAGCTTACATGCTGTTGTAATGACAATGCGGTCTTTGCTTGTTGAGTGTACTTACGACCTAAAATTACAATATGATACAAGTTCTTACCCCAAACGCTACATTTGTTCCTTACTCCGGATGTATATCGGCACCTCTGTGCCATCCTCACCAAGAGGCGCCCACGGGACGGGAGAGACTAGCCATCTTGCACGCTCCTTGATTAGTCAACATATCCATCATAGTAGTAATGAGTGAACTCACAACATTTCACCTGTGCGTACTGGGGATGGTGTCGCTTGCCTATGACGAGGGCGCCTCGCATGCAAAAGTTCATATAAAGGGGAGTAGCAATGCTCTGTATTGCATCCATTGCGTGTTAATCCAGTTTGTGCGTCACTCCACCATCTCATACTAGCCATGGAATCAACTGTGCCCACAGGCTCCGAGTCCGCAATAGGCGTAGAATCTAGAAGAGCTATGGAGAAACTTTCACCGCGTTCTCATAGATGAGTGTATGTGTTTCTAACAACACACCCACTTGTATCTGAAAGGTACATGGAGAAGGCAGGGCAATAGACGGCTTTGGTAAGGAGGCACATGGATTGAAAGAGGTGGATTTTCGCGAGTTCTTCAGGACGTCTGAAGTAATGCGTTTCATGCGAGGCTTATTCATGAGCAAGACAGCGCCAGTGATGCCTTTCTTGACTTGCCATGTCCCTTTGATTGCAGCTTTGGCAATCTCAGGGATACCTCTGGTAGAACCAATGGAATGAATTATTACAAGGTTAAGGACCTGTAGCAACTCACGTTTGAGAATCGACATTCAATTCGGTTTGTTTCGCATTTTCAGACCAAGTTGTGAATTCGGACTCCTCAGATCTGGACATTCTTCGGGAAGGTGCTCGCCAGGCTCAATGTTGATACCTGCATCGAGAAGATGATGCTCGAAATCATCTGAGTATATAGAGCCTTGGATGATCAAATTGCCCGTGGCTTTGTCGATATCTCCGTATGACCCAACCTGCTAAACATCAGCATGACAGGCGATGTGGGCCGCCGATAACACGTACTGGATTCTCCGAGGGCGGGTCCCAGTTTGGATACTTTCCAGTTCGATCCAATACAAGTTCGATGAACTTGCGTTGGGTATGCGAATTTGGCAGTGTGTCCCAGGATCACATGTCTTGAGAGTTATAGGGAACAACTAGAAGGCAATGTTCCTCAGGCCTCAGGTGCCAGGTCTGTGTTGCCAAAATTCTCGATCATGCCGACCCGCCTTCCCGTTTACCGCGACTCCACCTGGGTTTCCCAGTAAGTAAACCTTAGGGGCCAGGTGCGGTTCCTGCCGCGCCTGTGATGGCGGCATACTACTTAGAAGATGGTGGCTACTCACAATATATGGCAAAAGACCAACTCCAAGCAGGGAACAGGGAGTACACTCCTGTCACCTCAGAGGCTACAAAAACTATCAACAATAATCGATAAGCGCAATCCAGGAATGCGCTGGAGAAAACACAGAAAAAGACATGTGACATTTTGTTACGGTGTGATACATTAACTTTCCTCGAACTCATCAAGCACGCTTATGATACAATACAGGTACAATGCCATCTGGAGTAACTCAAAAGCCGGTCTACAAAAATATGAAGCAATACATTCTGTGCAAGTATACATCAGGACATACCTTGCGCTGCTCGCCCTTGGCCTGGAGTGAGGGGTCATTCGAAAGTTTGCCAGCCATCTTTTCCACTTCGCCTATGTACGAATATGAATATAATTGCGAAGCCAGGTAAATAAAGACCAACCCGTAAATTTGGAGCCCATGGAAGACAGCTTGCTCGTTGGACCGCGACCAGTACCAGCACCAGCAGCTTGACCACTGCCAATGCCAGGAATCATCATACTCATCAGTGTCGCGTTCATACCCACGGCTACGGCCATCACCGCCGATGCTCTGGCCATAAGCACTGTCGTATCCGCCACCAGGTTGGCCAGCTCTAGGGACATTCACATCCTGAATGCCCTGGCCGCTTCGATTACCAGCCATTCCAGGGTCTGTGTCGCAGTATTCGTCGCCTTGATCTAAGCCCTGCTGACCCTGTCGACCGGTGCGGCTTTCATATCCACCAGCTTGGCCAGTCCCACTGCCTCCGTACGACCCTGAAAGGGCAGAGTCAGAGTCTCCCCCAGGGACAGTGCGCTGATCATCGGTAGGGGCGTCATAGTTTGAGTCGTCGTTGAAGTCTCCTATCAGGATAATAGAGATGTAAGTTTGCCTGGGATGTGTAAACAGTTTCGAACGACGTACGACGTGGACCTCGGTTTCCTTGATCATAAGACATCATTGGTTGTCTGTTGTGGTTGAAAAGATAAAAGAGAGTAGGTCGATGGGGCTTTATATACATACGATAAATCGATGATGTAGCGATGACGATGACGGTTAGTGCTGTTGACGTGTGTGTATTCGCGCGTCCTCCAGCACGATCCTCGACTTTGTACAGACTTCATGAGGACTATGTGCTTTTAGAGCCTGGAAAAAAACCTATGTGCACCAGATTGGCGCAATCGTTATATTCCAGCAACTATCATAGCATGAACGCACCTATATTGCGGCCAAGACAAAAAGGCATTTTTCGCTGATAATTCAAGCTTACCGAATGTTAGTTGTGTTAAGGCATTCCATGAGGCAGCGGTTTACTAATAGACATTTGCAATCGACCACGTAAGCTTTTTTCACGCTTCTTAGTCCGCCAGTTCTTCAGACTCCGATGTTCGGCAATGAATTCCACATACCTATCGAACGCACTGGAAACAACTATCGCGACGTCACTGACTCGGAGCCTTCTTGCTATAAATCTTCACCAAACTAGACGACAGTGAGGCGGAACAATATCTGCATGACCCAATGACACACAACTTTTTTTGTGCCGAGCATCCATGTTTTCTTCAAAACTAACGGGGTGGTGGAACACGGGAGGGTTTTGCGGTGTCGTTTGGTATCGATATCCACGTCCTACGACGACCCATTGACTCGGATACTACTAAGAGCAGGTACCAGGAGGTGACGTTCAATCGAGAAATCTGGATTGGTTCATTCGGGAATGTTATATCGTTTGATTCATCTGCCAGTGTGATTAAAATTTGTTAGCGGGAGAATTGATATTATTCACAGTGGACACTCACTGCAGCATCTGCTGCACACTACAGTGTCAGTCTAGTGATCTCGTGCTTGAGCCATTATCGCTGCGTGGTGAGTACCACCGTGACGCAGCACCAGCGTTCTTCCCCGGCACGATTTGACCGTGGTACCAGCACTGCAGTAAGCCGCTGCAGTAGCTGTAATAAATTTAGCATTTTGCTGATGAAACACACAGATACTTCAATGACAGGCTGACAGCCAGATCCACAGTTCGTTTATCTCATTCTCCGAAGCGAGAACGCTCTAACCAGAGTGTCGTCATCAGCCAAGAGATTCTTTCAAACCCTGGACTCTGGATTTACAGTTCCCCATGGCAATGGATCAGACAGTCGAGGGTGTGAGTGATTTTGCCTCAACCACCCCAATACTGAGGCTGTTTCCGGTGACTATCTGAATGCAAAAGTACAGACATGACGTTCACCTGACTAGTGGCTAATTGATCGATTTACGCACTCCAAGGACACTGCTTTTCCTGTAAGAGCCCTTGCCTGACTAGGCTCAAAAAATGATGGACGCTCATAGATGAAGTGGGCTGCATATCTGGTTTCATTTTAGGTCGCGATGTTTCGTAACAGGGCGAGGTTGATAACGATTATTGAGTGTTTCAACTTGCAAGATTACTATAGATTGCGAGTTTCGCAGGACCCGAATATTCTATCTGGGTTCTATTAGCAACCACCTGATTCCGAAGACCCTACGCATTCGGTATGCTTCTGATTCGAATCGATTGTGCAGTTGGAGTTTACTTGCCAATTCAGGATGATGGTGCACTACTATGTACGACACGGTCGATGCCTCCCCTCAACTCCACTCGCTCATCATCGATAAAAAGTCGGTTTCAACGTGGCGACACCCTCAGCTAGTCACTTCCTGTATCACTCCAAGTCTAACTGAGGTGAGTGAGCGAGTCCTTCTCCAGCGCACGTCGATGGTTGATGTTTAGCCATCGCCTCAGCAGGTTGATATCTCGTATGACCCTGACCTGATTGCTAATTCTTCATTTCACGTCGGAGACAAGTAAGTAGTCCCTTGGCTGCTTTATTTTTCATCTATCTCACATTATCGATAAGATAACATGCGGTTATTGAACACCGAGACCAGAAAACTCGAAGAGTTTTTTTGGTCAGATTCCACAATATGCAATACTCTCGCATCGATGGCGCGATGGCGAGGTACAGTTCTCTGATATCGACCAGCCTCACGCCCGTAATATGCCAGGCTATTCCAAGATTGAAGGCTGTTGTATCCAGGCTGACGAAGACGGGTATCGCTATGTCTGGATAGACACTTGTTGCATCAATAAGAGCAGCAGCTCTGAACTTTCCGAAGCAATCAACTCGATGTTCATGTGGTACAAGAAAGCCCAGATCTGCTACGCATATCTGGATGACGTGTCCAGATGTGACAATTTGAAAGAAGAGTTTTCTAAAAGCCAATGGTTCAGAAGAGGGTGGACTCTTCAGGAACTCGTGGCCCCCAACAATCTCGTATTTTTTTCGCACGATTGGGAGGAGATAGGAAGCAAATCTAGCCTCACTGAGTGGATCGAAACGATCACGGGGATTGACCGCGGTGTCCTACTTACGAACTACCAGGCAGAGATCAGTGTAGCAACAAGGATGTGCTGGGCTTCAGGGAGGCAGACGACGAGGGTAGAAGATCGGGCATATTCGCTGCTTGGTTTGTTTGGGGTATACATGCCTACGATATATGGAGAGGGGGAAAACGCATTCGCCAGACTTCAGATCGAAATCATGAAGAACTCCAACGATCAAAGCATTTTCGCTTGGAAATCATCTCGCCGAGGAGATAGGAGTGGTCTACTTGCTTCCTCCCCGGATGATTTTGCAGGGTCCCGCGACATCGTTAGGATTCCCACAGATTCATTCAGAAATATTTTTTCAAGCGCCACCCCATCCATCACACATCAGTATTCGGTGACGAATCGCGGGTTGAATATTCACATGCCTATTATGCGCGTGGAAGACTATTATCAGGCCGCCTTGAGCTGCTGCCGGCGAGGACAACACTCCCGTCCAATCGGCTTACGCCTTTGTCCAAACAAAGGCGAGACGGAACAGTTTATGAGGTCACAGCCCAACCTTCTATACGAAGCAGAGGTATCGGTATCGTCCAAATTCACCTTTCAAGAACTTTACGTCCGAGAAGACGACCCATCGCTATTCATGATAATCGATTCCAGGCGCGACCCTATTCCTAAAAAATATCATTTCTTCGTTAAAACCGAAGGGGTGGTAGAAAACGGATTTTCTTTGGTTGGCTATACGCCGACTGAGTGGTGGCAGCAGGAGGAGAACAGGCTCGTCCTGAGCTTGACCCACAGTGGAATATTTAGCACGCTGCTCTATCGCCATCAAATAACCGGCGAGAGTTTCGCAGTACCACTCGGTATGCATAATTGGCACGTCTGGTCGTACATTGTCACGGCTACGGACAGTGAGACGCCTGATAGCGTTCACGCATCTTTCAGCCAAGTTGTCCCAGGAGAAAGAGGTTATGTTCGATGGAGAAGTTTGGACTGGTTTACTCAAGAGCTGAGTATGGGAAGGGTAGGTGTGAAAATCAGGAAGGGGGGTAAATACTGTTCTGACGACGTTGGCGGATATTCTGTGACCATCTCTGTCACGGGCGTACAGCAATATTGATCAATGTCAGATAATTACATGTACTCATTACATATATAAGTACTGCGTACGGCGTATCCACCTACTATGTATAACTTGCAAGTCATGGAGCTCAGAACCTGGTTAACTGCAGGAAAAGTGTGGAATCAAACTTAAGTTGATAGTGATCTCGTCGAGGGTAAGTACCAACATCACTAGCGTAACGGGAAGGACTGCAAGGGGAACCAAGGCCAAGTCTCTATAGCGGGACGCCACAGCTCTATCTCTGACTAACGCTATGGGAGAGTCCTCGCCTCTGCTTGGAATGACGCTAGCTCGTCAGACATATCTTTCCTCTACCCACTACCGACCAGGGCACTAGTACCCTTTGCAATGAGTTCTACCCGGAACAAGTTATTGTATAAATCTTGGTGCCCACCCTCAATAATCCTATCACCTCTCCTAGCATTAGCCTATGATAAACCTATGAGCAACTCAGTACAGGTGGTCACATTGAGAGTACTGACATTGAGGCAAGACAATAACGCGGACTCGGGACGTGTCCCATAACGCCGGTGTTGCACACGCATGCCAGAACATCCTTATGTGAAAATGCAATGGAATACAGGTAGTTGTCGTGCTGGAAACGATGGAATAGGGTGCATGAGGTGCTGTCAAACACACTTGTAGAGTTGCCTGAGACGCAATAGAGTCTAGTGCCATGGATGATTCGATGATCACACCAATGATGTCACATAAGTTCCCAGGTTTGGGATGGGGCAGACAATAAGTTCGCCAGTCTTTGTGTTCCAGAAAGATCGTACGGTTGTACTTGCTTAGTGCAACTCTGTCGCCCGAAGATGAAAGTACAACAGTAAGCACCCACTTTTGACTCGTCTCGATCTGGCTAAGCTCAGACTTCCCGCTGTCTGCGATGCGAGTGATGAAAGTTCCATCATCAGATCCGCTTGCAATATGACTTCCGCTGGGGGGCATGCGAGTGAGTGTTAATCTCGCTGCTCCATCACATTGTTACCCGACTTTCAATCGATATTCCTTCCCATCCGGCAACAACGTCGGCGCAAATATGCTTCCGCCCTCCATGGTTCCCGACACGAAATATAGTGTCACAGTTTCACTTGCACATCATGTCGTCCACAAAACTACTTACGATGTGGACGTTGTCATGCAAGAAGATAAAACTTCGAATAGCCTCCTTGTGACCCTTTAATTTGTGCTTCAGAGGCGGTCCTATGGCATGCGTTGGGGCTGAAGCTTCCTCGATATGGGCAAACAATTCAGATGCCATCGTGATAGCAAGGCATCTGAGATTATGGAGTATTATGACTCTGATGAGGATTACGGGAGCGATAGTTGAACAGTACCCACCAGGTTGACTGCTGTCTTGCCTTGCCAGTGGAAGGTGGGCGAGATTTACGTTTCGTAGGCGAGGTAGTTCTGATAGGTTCCAATCGTCATTTGAAATTGATCATGAATTCATTCGGAAAGAATTTTCACGCAGACTCCGGTATTCGGCGATGAGTTATTCGTATACCTATCAAAGGCACTGGAAACAATTGTCCGGCCGTCACTGAGCTTAGCCTTCCTGCCATCAATCTAGACGACAGTCAGTTGGAATAATATCTCAGGTCGTGACCCAACGATACAAGATCTCAGGCGCAACTTTTTTCGTGCCTCGAATACACGTTTTCTTCAAAACCAACAGGATGGTATAGCAGCCGCACGGGAGAGTTTTGCGGTGTCGCTTGGTATCCGTACGGAATTGACACGTCTGGTCGTACATTTCCACGGTTTCTAGCTTAACAGCTGCGTTCACGTCCTACGAAGGCCCATCGACTCGGATGCTGGGAGTAGGAGGTGATGTTCAATGGTTCACTCGGGATACATCGTTTGATTCATCTGCCATTGTGATTAAAATTTGTCAACAGTGGAATTGATATTATTCACAGTGAACACTCGTACTCACTAGTACTCACTGCCGCAGCCTCTGTTGCAGTGTCAGTCTAGTGATTGCATTTGTGGCTAGTAATTGTCGCTGCGTGGTGAATACAATGGTGACTGGTGATGCAGCACCGGCGCCGCTGCACGACTCAGTGACCGTGACGCAGTGGAAGTCCAAATCGAAGTTAAACATGAAACTTTGGCTACCGGCCCGTATCGAAGCTAAGATCTCCGAAGAAGGCTCGGTCCCACTCGGTAAGCCGGTTTTGCGTCTATGTAAAGCAGCATTCCATATCCACGTTTTAACCGCATCCGAACTGCATGTCAAAAACGCGCATAGTTATAGACGTCTAAGCATTGGCATCCCGGATCATTTCACCACTGGGCCCAATATCACGGACGGTGCATACCGGCGTCAATGGCTTCCCCATCTGAATACTCGTTTCGACCGTTGGCACCATCTACTGTACGAAGGAAAAGAAGTCCAGCGTTAGTGATTCAGTTGTTGAACTATCCAGTGGCACCCTCCCATGAGATTGATACCCTCTATTCTAGTCGAGTGGATCACTCTCATCTTCAGAGAGCACTCCCGGACGCTGTTCAGGATGATCAGTAAGGTCGTGGGTCGACGCAAACTCTTTATTCTAATCTAGTGCTATATGCATTCTGTAGACTGTTCGCCGGTTGGACCAGGATGCGACATCCGGATTTTGGCTCTTACTACTTTCATGAGGAGATGGTGAGTACAATGAGCGTCACTTTGCATGCTAACCCAAAACACAGAGAGTTTGCAGTAACACGAACCATGAAATGAGCGCCCTACATGCCGCCGCGATCACCCAGCTACTTCACGATTTGAGGGACAGGGCTCCTTCCAATGCCGAGTTGACTGTTGTTCTGGACTTAATTCCTTCTTCCGTCGGCGCAGACCAAAATCCCACTTTCGGGTATTATTTTGCTTCTCATACGCACAAGCGAGTCTTTTGGCTGGAAGATTTCAATCTTGCTTGCTTCTCAGAAGAATGTGACGGATCTATGGAATCATCTCTTAGATGTAAGCTCAAGTCCACGCTCAAGCATGCATGCCAATCACCTTGTCTTTCAGGCGCTGAAGCACAGTACTGGTGAGTAATCAATGACCTAGGCAAATAATCAAGCATGTGCGACTTCGAACAGGAAGCATTGCGAGCTGTTTCCGAATACCCTCAACGTCACAGATGTTGTCATCCGAGAACTCAGGAGCATTTTAGTTCAAGCATCTGCAGGTATTTACGTTGCTTGATGTCAGATACTGTCGATGACGACTCGAAACAGATCGCCTGTCCTCGAAATTCTCGACATCGCCCTATGATGGAGAAAGTATTTTGACCATGTTAAAACTTGTGAATAACATCGAGCGTACGTGACTGTCAGAACTTATTTGTTATGCTCAACTGCTTGGAACTTAGCTCTGGGCAAGAACAAGGATGGATGTTCAGCTTGGACAATAGGTATGAATCTACACAATTTCGACTCGCTTCGTTGACTGATAACATGCTGTAGCGAAATTCATGGTGCTATCTCGTTCGTGTCTTTTTGGTATCGATCATTCTGTCGAGTTCTCACTGACGTATCAGATATCGGCATATTACGAAGCTCATATGGTCAAAACGACTGACTATTTCGACATCGAATACTCCGAGTCAAATTCTGAACCTTACAAACGCTCGATGCTGATGGCGCTTATGTCTCCAATAATGCTGAAGTCTGCGGAAGTATACGCAGAAGAATTATACAGCTTTCGAGACAATTTCTCACTTGCGCGGTGGAGGAAGTTTGTGAATAAGGTGGATATCAGCATCCGCGATTCCAATCTACTGGTACGATTTACAGAGTCGCCATCGTTTACACTGCTCATCCTATATATCAGGCAACCGTCCTGCTTAGCACGAGCATCGGCTTTTTGGCAATTGGAAGCGTGGATTCAAGTGGTACGGATGGTTCAAGGACAGGGGCACAGATTGTCATATATTGCTCCGTCATCTGCAGCATTGGAAGTATCATTATCGGTCTCATTATCTTCAAACAATACCGTGCAAAGGGTGCTGATACTCCTCTGAAAGCAGTAAGAGGTTTACATCGTTTCTTCTTTAAGGTGCTCATAATGGTGTAGATCATAATCTTGAAGCGGATCTTCCGTGAACGATATGGTCTTGAGAGGCTTGCTGTTATCTGCAGCCTGCCGTATATCTTACTGATGTGGAGGTGATAGTGTTTGCTCTGATTCATCGATATCTGGTATTCATTCCACTCGATAGTCTGATTCTGTTTTCAATTGCAGTTTTCGAGATTGCTTTTGATAGGACAGATGCCGAGACTCGCACGCCTGTCGCAGTCGCGATCTCCCTGCTTTTGTTATCTGTGTTTGGGTCTTTGTATACTGCTGGACCACGAGAAAAGGAGGAGAAAGTCGACCCACACAAGGTCACGAGCTGGAGAACTCTAGGCCGGCAGATCACAGGGTTCATTCCGGCTGCGTGCAAGCAATTGCGGAAGCCGGTCCAGGACGACTCAGTACAGTCCGCAGACATTCAGGGTGATGGGGATATGGAGAGAGCTCTCAAGACGTGTTGATTCTGCTTTTTCTCGGCTTCAAGTCGAATGATCCAAAAAGTTACGACTATTATGAATTCCCTCTAGCATTGTTGTATACCACCCTCTGTAAATTACACGGTTCATGGAAGGTCATGATATTCTGCCATCATTCAGTTCTTATTCGGTTCTTTCGAACAGCTACTGCTGGGCACAAATCTCGTCATTTCTCATTGGACAACATAGGAGCTGTCCTCTTCGCCCGTTTCAGCTAACGTGGTGATATTAACGACATCAACATAACCCAGAACCATCAGCCTCCATCGCGAGGCGTTGATGTTGAGTAAGTCAAGATCTCTCACAATCGTGCCAGAGACAGCGCGTCAATAAGTCGGAGTGGAGGACCACGATGTTCGAATAGCTGTTTTTTTCTGGTGCGAATGTAAATTGAAAGGCCGGAAACGCCAAATCGATCCAGAAAGTCAGAGGCATCGCCCGATCCATACAAGCATTTTACTACATTCCTTTGGAATACAGGGGTTTTTGTCTTTGTCAGTTACGAATAAAACTAGTGGAGAAAGATTAAAATACTCAAAAATCGCAAGTCGAAGCAGACTGACATATCGTATGACCAGACCCATAGCTCCATTCACCGACACATCTGAGTACACTTCAATGCCTTGGTATTGCGTCTTGCATCATCTAATCAGCGACTTACATGGTGAGAAGTACATTGCACCGCACTCGTTCAAACTGGCTCAAGGCTACGGAACGCAGGATCAATTTGATGATATCGTACACACCAGCTTCCGACTGTTCACGATGTCTGATGTAGCGATGATATATAATGATTTTCACTGCAGAACTCACATGAAGATCAGTCCTCGGCTGGCAAAGCCTTAGGTTCTTCCAACCCTGAGGCATCTTTTTTCTGTTCCTCATCTTCGACAGCCATCATATCAACCGGTGTGTCATCTTCCACTTCTTCCTCCACTTCTTCCTCATCCTCCTCAAGCTCTTCTTCTTCTCCTTCTCCTTCCCCTTCCCCTTCCCCTTCGCCTGGCTCGCCCATTTCATCATCAACTTCCTGTTCGACCCTAGCGCTATGCATGTCTGATTGGGACGCGGAAGATGCTACTGCTGCTCGCGGGGCAAACGTGAATGGCGGTGGCAGATTCGTCGCCTTGTCCTTTCCTTTTGATTTTGAGACGACTGATGCAGTTTCACTTTCTCTGGCCTTGCCCTTGTGCGAGGAACTTGCCGTTCCGGATTTACGACTCTTGTCTCCTTTCGTGTTGTCTCTATAAACTGCGCTTCCTCAGCACAAGTCGGAAATGAGAGGGTGATGTCTTACTTTGAAGCTCATTCTGTAGATTCTCGACGAGATCTCCAAACTCGATCATCTCCAGAGCTTTGAGGACATCGGACGCGGAGATGCTTTTGTGCTGTTTGGACATAGCCACGTCGTGAGCTCTGAGGAGATATATCAGAAGACATTGTATAAAGCCAGCAGTAACACGAACGTCGCCACTAATACAGAAATCAGCAATTCTGTAAAGCACGACTATAAGACGTCTTCACATACCAAGGTAGTTGATGAATACCGTCGAACCCTTCACCAAAGACAATACAGTCTCTTTTTGTAATTTAGCATTGTCTGGCATCTGAAGCAATGATCAGCGCGAGATATTGTGTTGCACATGATGCAAGCCTTACTGCTGACTTTGCTATCTTCGTGACAAGACTCTTAGGAAGCTCAAAGTTTTCGATACCCTCTGAGACTAGATCTTGCTGAGCCTGAGCAGAAATTGGTCCACTGCCAGCATCTTTACGCGGCATTGCTTCGTATTAGCGACGGTCGTGTGGTTGGTGTTGTGAAAGCGTTTGCGGTAGTAGGGGTCCTTGTATGGCAACTTGTATGACGTACGTGCAGTGCCAATACAACTTGGTCTGCAACCGCGATGAGTCCAAACTGGCGTTCGACCGTGACGAAGAGTGTTGTTCTACGTAAGTGGCTTTCAGGCTAGCGTGGACCTAATACCCCGCCGTGTTACTGACTCGTATGATAGATTTCTGGACCTACAGAATGCTACAGTATGTTCCTGGTACATACGACATACACTCATAACATTCGAAACTTCGAATACGCAATTCAACAGGGCTCATATTCGGATAGAAGATCACTGAAGAACAAGAACTTACTAGAAGTTAGGCTTTCCACGTGATCGCATGCGTTTGTCTTTTTTTTTCGCATGTACGGCAAAACTGGACACCGCTAAGTCTATAAGTTCGATATGTCCAAATGCTTATCATCTCTCTGAATCGATATTTAAGAAAGCGGCAGAGAGCAGATTTGTGATACCTGATATTGCCTGTTCATAAACGGTGCGTCCTTATCCTTGTCGGATAAATACCCAGGATTTGGGTAAACGAAAGGACCTCTTTGAACGTTATCTCGCCATGGCAAATCAGGTATGTAACGTTAACAGAAGGCAAGCTACTTATAATTAAATTATGAACGGGGTTATGGTGTGTTTAATGCCTTCTATGGACGGTATCAGGTGGTTGATAAGGCAAATATATTATCGATGCAACTAATAAATATCGACAGTAAACACGTTGGTGCTCGAATTCCCAGTCGTCCTCGAGCCTATTGATCTGAGTGTTTCTAACTAGTCATTCTCTTCAAAGCTACATCCATTAACTAGTCGTGTTCGATGTCATTTGGCGTCAATGTCGCCTACCACAGTCGTTCAAGCCCGAGGTGAGGAGCAAAAGTACGAATATCAGTTTTGAGCATCTGTTGGACACATGCTTATTCTGTTGGTATCAGACCATTCAACGACCTCACCCAGTATCTCCGTAAGCAATCCAACTATCCAATTGCTCACGGAGGCTTCGGAGATATCTGGAAGTGTAGCTTACCTGACGAGGTCCGCCGATGCTGACTTTCAACATATAGCCTTCAGTCACTAACCTGCAGAAACCTTCCTCACCGTCAGAATGTGGCAGTTAAAGCCATCAGATCTTACTTCATTGATGAGAATGACAGGATCAAGAAAGATAAGGCAAATACTTTTGTTTTACGTAAAATCAACACATAACGTTGGTTTCATCAGAGATTGCGTCGAGAATTAATCATATGGCAAAAACTTATCCACGACAACATCCTTCCATTGTATGGCGTTGCTCTCGGATTCGGTCCGTTTACTGCCATGGTGTGTCCGTGGGCGAAAAATGGATCCTTGATTATGTATCTTGAGTCCCATCGAGACCTTCTGATAGCCGGACGATTCAAACTTGTGAGTTGATTTTCGATTTGTCCAAAGCTGATTGAGACGATCCTGCTGCTAGTTGTCTGATGTCGCAAGTGGTCTACATTATCGTCAGTATTTGTCCGGAATGTTAATATTCAGTGTGTTAACCATATTGATTGTTCCCTTAGTTCATACAAATCAAGTTGTACATGGAGACCTCAGTGGGGTTCGTCGAGCCCAGCTCTTCCAATATAACATGCTGAAAATGTTCCAGTCCAATGTTCTGGTGATGGAGAATGGCACCGCTTGTCTTTCGGATTTTGGGCTTTCCGGTGTTGTGTCCGATTTTTTTGGTTCATCAACTTTCTCTTCTACTATCTCCGGCAACATTCGATGGGGAGCCCCAGAGCTGTTCGCTTTACCGGAAAACCAAGACGGCTCAATCAATCGCCCTAGTAAAGAAGCTGATGTCTACTCATTCGGCAGCATCATGTTACAGGTGCGCATTGTCCTTTGCATAGCCGCTTACTGAAGTATTTCCTTATGTCAGGTTCTCTCTGGGAAGGTCCCTTACTATTACATCAAACAGCAGATGCAGATTATCATGATGGTAGTGAATGGCAAAAAACCCAGACGCCCGGAGGAGCCGACGATCACGGAAGAACATTGGAGCATGATAGAACGCTGCTGGAGTCCATGCGATGCCCGACCAACCATTGAAGATATCCTAATTTTTATCGCGGCACAACGAAGTAAGCACAACATTTAATTGGTTGAACGCATGTCGGTGACTGAAGTGGGACTTCAGAATACTTGTGAGCAACTTGGCACACGTCAGATAACACTCGACACGCCTATAATGCCTGTATTAAGCCTATCGAATTCTCTACGTTCCCTAAGTACAAATTCTACGTGCTAGTAGGGTTATTTGTCAGACTTGTAGAGTCGGTTTGAAAGTTGCCGATGAGCTGAGCACATCGTGTGAAAAACGCACCTCGTGACGTGATGGTAGCTCTTTCGTTTGCACCCCTTTCAGGCCAAGTACTGGTTAAGCAAGGTTTCTACCGATGCGCAGGCAGCAATTCTCATGTACTGGGACGAGGTGTCTTAGTGCCACTTACCAATGGAGAGTATAAACAAAATGGGTTGGCGGCGGCCTGTGTATAGACTGGTCACTGTTGTCCATTTTGTTGTGACTGTCCCGATACCCCCAAGGGAGCTGAGGATGTCACCGAAATCATCCACCGCCGCCTCCGAGTCCAAATACCCCTCCGAGTTAAATGACACTCTAGATGAGAACGGCAGAACATGCGATGGCGAGCGAACAATGGTCGAGCGAACAGCTCTGGGGCTCCTCCCGAATATTGTCGGAGATGGTAGAGGAGAAAGTTGACCTGGAAGTAAGCAAAGTTCAAGCTTATGCAAGACCCCAAGGAGCCCATTTTCGTTAGTTCCAACAGTCATCCTTTCGCTGATGCCCATGTCTCTTGCCTCCCAACATTGCACGCGCTGCTCACTAGCATCACTGGTGCTCCCTCTGCGTGTGTTTTACTTTTACCGGTGCCATCGCGATCCACATTCATTATCTGCATCATTGTGATAGCCGATTCTCGAATATAGTTGTCGCGCAATCGACTGGGGTACCGAGCTCGTATTCTTCCGTCCATGCAATATTGGTACAATAATACAGAAATCTATCGTGAACTGGATTGCGCTTTCTTCGACTGCACATGCACATTCAATTGCCAGCTTCTTCAATCTCCTGTCTCCATCGCTTCTGGATATCAATCGTCTCTCGGAATATCTTGTATTTGGCATCTAACAGTTTCTTCACTTTCGGTGAAGCACCAGGAGCCACGAGGGTGCCAGCAGGTGTCATTTCGACCTGAATGACAAATAAGCATCAACTACGCTCAGTAGATTGCATGGGACGTCTTACCATGATCTTCCACATATCTTCTCCGACCTTGACACCCTCCGCGGCAATCCTTCCCAACATTGCGGCACCGAGGACCACCGCCTCAGAATGTGACTTGGGCAAGATGACGGGGATGTTACACGTGTCCGCAAAGAGTTGCATCATCACCACATTCTTTGCTTGTCCACCGGACATATACAGAGACGTGATGTCATGACCTGCCGTGTTGAGAGCCTCGACGATGTGGCGTGTTTGAAGTGCGATAGCCTCAAGGGTAAGGTAGTACTTGCGAGCAAGGTCAGCGATAGATGATTCCTGGCGACCACTTTAGCTATAGTTCAGTTCTTAATCGAAGCGGTGACTTACCAGCTCAAGACCGATAATGGAACCTCTCATGCGAGGGTCAGCAATCGGAGACCTGTTTCCTGCGATAGATGTCAATAAGATAGTAAAATCGAACTGTAGGTCATCTCACCATGGAAATCGGGGTAGAAATGTATATGCTTCGTAAGCTCCGTGTAGGTATCAACATGATTCTCATGGCGCAATTTTTCGAGGACGTCCAGCAAGACTATAGACAGACATGAGAACGGAATTCGTCGATCCAGCATGAAGAGCTACACGAACCAGTATGGATAGCCTTTCCCTCTTGCTTTGCACGTTCTTTGAGGTCAGGATACGCATGATGAGTGGTGATGATGAAGTCAATAAGCTGTCCCGTGGACGACTGGCCCCCTTCATTCATCCACCAGCCAGGGAAAGTTGCATCCTGTGGGAATGTACCATTAGGACATCGATTGATATGCAGGATGGTAGTGAAATACTTTATATGGGCCCCACACACCCTTGACAAAGACACCTTCTCGACTCTGAAACGATGTTTTCATCAGGATAGAGACGATATGTGCATGTAACTCACCTGAACAAGATGACAAGTGCTAGTTCCAGCAACAGCGGCCAAACGGTGCCGAGACTCGTCGAGAGAGGGAAGTACGGTTGAGAGCTGACCGTTCTCAGTGTATCGAGCAGCAACTGTGCCCATCCAGCCAGCATACCTAGCACGACGCATGAGCATCCACATCAAAGTAGATCCATTGATGTAATGTGACGTACGCGTCGATCAGACCACTTCCGACAGCAGTGCCCTCCACAAGTCCGAGTTCTTCAGCCGCCTGTCGAGTCAAGCCTTGACCGACTGGACTTCCGGCAGCCTGCACTCGGCCGTGGGCGGTGCCCATTTGCCTCCAGTTACCATCATCAATGAGTTCACCGAGACCAATGCGTTCAAAGAAGTCCGGCTGCCAACCTTTGTCGGGAACAAAAGAGCATTTGCACGTAGTCGAACAATACGAGCGTGTGCTATCTCCGGTTGCTTTATATGTGAAGAAATCGGGAAGGTCAAAGAATTGGCATCGGGCGAACAGGGCAGGGTCCATGTGCTTCTTGAGCCAAAGAATCTTGGGCACCTCCATCTCAAGCTGCTCGCAAAGTGAAATTAGCGAGGTATACCAGATTAGTAGTTGATGCATACACTCATGGTTCCGCCGACATAATTCAAGACAATCGACCCAGTGGAGTTGATAAGTTCAGCCTCCTTCTCAGCGCGATGGTCTGCCCACAGAATGATGTTCCGATGGCCATTCTTTCCGATATCGTGGCCTTTGGTCACTGTTATCGGATTCGCGTTAAAATCTGACACAGCGAGAGAGCAGGTAGCATCGAAGCCAAGTCCCTTGACTGCGGTCGCGGGAATGTTAGACTCCTTTAACACTTCTTTCACTGCGGTACAGATCTGCTCCCAAATATTGTTCGTTGATTGCTCGAAGATGCGATGATCATGATGATCGCGCCAAGTGATGGTGTCCTTTGTGGAGGACGCTTTGATCTCGCCATTTTGTGCGACGAGAGACGCACGAGCAGAACCAGTGCCGACATCGATACCGATGAAGTAGAATGCGTCGCTTCCCATTGCAACGGGTGGGGCTATGGCAATATTAATGGTGGTGGTCAGAGAGGAAATCGAATGATTGAATCAAAGCGCTAATAATACATATGTAGTACGACAAATATTGGAAACTCCACGGAGTCCACGCTCGGTAAGTAGCCGGCACGAGACATCATGCCATTACAGGTCACATGTTTGACGCGTCCGAGTCGCAATTGAGGAGCTGTAATCTGTACCCCATCATGATCTAGATGCACGGCTTGGCTTTCACATTCATCGTGATACAACATGTTCGATTTACCTGTGGACAGTAAAGAACTGGTTACAAAAGATATAGTACGTGCGCGATCACGATCAAGTCTCATATCGTGCCCCATTCATGGAAGCTCAGATCTCAGACTCCATATCTCCGTCTCCTAGCTGCTCTCCAACGCTCGCAGTCAGCTTGCCGATGGTTCTGATGCAACATACTTTCAAAGAGTGCCGCTTACTGACTTGAGCAAACCACGAGGACATGCAGGAAAATGTATGAAGTCTGCGCACACTCTGCGCCAAAGTCTGGGGGCACATCTGAGCAACGTCTGCGGTCTGTGATTGGAAAGTTCCGGGCGGTCAAAGGTCTGTCTGCATCATCGCAACCACCGTGCCAGTCGACGTCAAGCCACTGTCACGGATCCCGCTATCTATGTCAAATGTCATGCCAATCTCGCCATCCTTGTCGGCTTGCCGTCACGGTTCTAGGGAGGACACGGTAACCGTATAGCGTGGACTGGGAGCTGCAGCCAATGACGTAGTGTTGGTAGGCGGGTAGGAAATAAGCCAACAGAGGAAGTAGTAGACAGACAGGCGTGAGAGACTCGTAGGGATTAGAAGAGATGGAGGCGAAGATCCTAATGGCAGGCAGGCGAGATGATAATGACATCGTGCGGCGGCCTTTACAGACTTCTCGGCACTTTGGGAATCCGAGTGACCTACTGAAAGGACACAAGTCTGCATTCAGTTTACCTAAACCCATATCGGCCAAATACCGCGCTTTCTGCAAACCACAATCCCATTGTTGAAGTTTGGTGACGGCCGAAGGGAGCTTTGTGGGTGTAGAGACACATGCAAAGGGCAGCTGGGTCCTGAGTATTGAATACATGGACATCATGCCGATTATTATATCCTTGTACAAAACTTACGCTTCCCAAGGATATTGTTGTCTCATCGTTGCCGCTTGGGAGACATCATATCTTGCTTTGAAATTGCTTCCCCAACCAGCGGCGACGTGGTCATCTCGATGGGCATGAATGACTTTGGGGCTTGGTGTGGGCAGAAAACAAGCTACAGCATCTCCGATAGTAGTTTCGTTTGATAACCTCGTCAATGGACGCTCTATCAATCTCGGGGAGCTCGTTGCCGAGTCCGTTGTTACAGGACCTCATCATGCCGTGCTGTGCGAGCCGTTCTCGGTAATAAACACACGCTCGTTGGCTGGACCATACGGATGTTGTGCCGAGCCCATCAAGGCCTGGCCATTAGGAGGATATGCGCTGGATGGAAGAATTGCTCGAGTATGGCTGAAAATGGGACCAGTTGGATATTGTTACAAACATAATATACAGCTGAACATGATGTATGCGGAACAGAAAAAAAAACAGCCAACTATTGAAGATGCAGGGCAGGATAGAGGCGGAGCAGATGTCACTGGTCATCCATGAGGTCCATGTCGTGATGGATTTGCCGAACGGTGGTTTCCTTCGAAGCGGCGAGCTGTAACAACACATGAGCATATCATAAAAGCAGTAGAGGACCTCGTAGAGTTTGATACCCTTCCTATCAGTAACTTTGATGCAGAGCATTAGCTTGGAGGATATGATAAAGGACGGAACATGGGGGCCAAACCTGAGTAGCGTCCTTGGCTTCATTATAACGGTGCAACAGGTTTATGTGTTTTGATACGATAGCCTCAGCGCTCTCATTCTCACTATAGATTAATTCAAAATATCAGCACGTTCCGTCAGAGTCAATGATCATCTGTTCCAACCCTATCCTCTTCTGTAGGACATCAATTTCTGCCTGAAGTTTGTCAATGTATTCCTTTTGTTTCTATACACAAATTTGAACACACTCATTATACGAGTCTGACTTAAAATTTGACATACCTTGGCGGATGTCACGGCATGCATGATTGTCTGTCTGTTCTCCTGTAAAATGACGAGTATGTGAAAATTCGAAAGTGACGAGTAACGG
Organism: Suillus fuscotomentosus; assembly: GCF_016647785.1. Lineage (NCBI taxonomy): Eukaryota > Fungi > Basidiomycota > Agaricomycetes > Boletales > Suillaceae > Suillus > Suillus fuscotomentosus. The sequence goes on from NW_024539534.1 coordinate 574,006, forward strand.
CGGGAATGCAAGTTGTGCAACAGCGGTGTTGTTGATTATTTGTGCCACCATTCCTCCACTTTCAACTTGAAAGGCTTTCAAAACGTCGCTCAGACTTCTCTGGCCCGAGTCGCGCTATCATTCAAATCACTCTAGTCGATTAGCTTCCTCCTCAACCTCTCTTCCAAGGCAGATTTTCTGTTCCTGGAGGGAATACTAGGCGCCGTTCTCGCGATACGCAAGCCCAAACAGTAATACATCCCTCAGGGGAAGGTTTCTGATTCCATCTTCGAGACAAACCAGTTGAAGGACACCGAATGCCCTGTCGCCAGCACATATATGTGAGATATATATGCTTTACTCAAGTAGTTCCCAGATTCCTCTCTATCTCTGTCGAAAACAACAGCGACAGAAGAACAAATCGTTGGTACTTAGGTTCTGCATCAGGTGAGGCTCCGCAAGATTATCAACCGAAGCCTAGTTGGACTGTTAAGGTATGTCTACAGCATTTATAGTGAATTATCTTGAACGTGGTGTAGGTGGCAGTGAAGAACGTTCATTCATTCATTCGAGTTAGATAGTGATGCTTTAGGTGGAATAAGGCGCAGACAGTGCCCTTTTGCATGGCATGTCAATATATCTAATCATGAGCTCCACTCGGAGAGTGCGTCATGAGCTCAAAGTGTGGGGTCGTCTTAGACATGATAGTATCCGTCCACTCTGGGGAGTGGTAAATGACTTTGGGCACTACCCCGCAGTGGTTTGCTCATGGGCTGACAATCTATCTCGAGCGCTAGCACGACCTCTTGTCATTTCAAGATAAACTCTTGTCAACTCTCTTTCGTGTCTGCAGAAACGTGCTGAGTTTACTGACCTTGTCAGCCAAGAGAAATTGCCTTTGCATTGCAATATCCTAGGTTCTTCTACTGCAGCCAATTTTCCAAACACTTATGCATGCTCAGTGCACAGCAACTTAATTGTACATGATGACCTTGCAGGGGTGCAGATGACCACATACAGAAAGTATACTCGTCGCTCACGTCCTGATTCTCCAGGAAAACGTCTTGATTTATGGCAACATGCTGTTCCAGCATTGGTGAGATTTTTGCCTTGCATAGCAGTACAGGCGAGTAAATTGCACATTCTCAGCTTTCACTACACTAATGTATATCTATCACAGGTCCTGTGTGTGGAGGGTATGTGGGAGGTATAACTTAAACGTGTATCGGAGGGCTACCTTTCTTCACCTTGTTGAGAGTTACATGCAAAGGAAATCCGGTTATAGGAGAACTTGATTCATATAAATATCATTAGTTGGTTCACCTCGGAACCAGTCAGTCAGCGTTCCAAAGCGCTTTGCATTCGCCGCCAGCCTGTAAGTCATCCGAAATATTAGTATCTAGCAGGTAATCTTCTTCCTAACCACTACCCCGAGCTGAATCATATTCTTTCAAGTTACAGAGGGGTACAGACTATTTGCCTTCAGAGCCTAACCCAAAGTCTTCAGACCGAATTCCACTGCGGCCCTTGCCATCCTTACCCCTGACTCCCCATTGTTTGATGACGAGACCACCGGGTCAGTGATATTCTTCCACAACCTCACTATCGGATATGTCACTCGCGCGGTTTTTAATTGAATCACTCCATCAGCAGTTTTTTAAAACCGACTCTACAGATGAGAAATTGTCATTGAAGTACCCTGGTACTTAGTACATAAAATTCATATTTTGGGACCTGGAAAAGTATGTAAGGCACTCATACTCAGGTGACGATAATATATTACCTATGAGGTGCATTTTGTAACGTCTTGGATGAGTATCAGCTTAAGAGCACCCACGAAATATCGCATGTCTCAAAGTTCGGAGGCGCTTGCTTGGGGTTTTGTCATGACCATGGCTTGTTGTGCACCAGCTATCAAAATCAAATTATGCGGCGGAACAAAATGCCCCTCGCACGGGACAGTAGACTAAACAGTATGGTACTCATATTTCTATATTTCCGCACAGGATCGCTACGCATCTCTGTGGGCGAGGACACCGAGAATTGTACGTCCAACGCTGGTCACAGGACGAACGCACTTATGATAGAAGAAGTTTAACTTCTAAGTCACATACAGGTGCCTCACACTGAAACCCTCCCCACTTCATAGAGTCGGGGATATATGGAAGGATTCCCATATATTGAGTACGCTATCGAAAGTAACCAGTCGACATTTCCTTTAGGCAAAGCTAGTAAGTCATATCAAAAAGACTGAAGTTTGTCCATCAAAATCGCCCACTCAAGTACAGTCACACCTTTCTTCAACACCTCCTCCTTCATCTCCCTGTCTCTTGTTTCCTCTCGCAACCGGGCAAATGCACGGAGGTGTTCCTCGCGCCGAATTCCGAGACTAGCAAGTATAGGTGCTATATGAAGCAACGTCGGTTCGCAAGACGAAAGCACCGTTTCAACCGATGACGTAGAGGTTGAACGAACGCCCATTGCGGGCGCAGAAGGCCAGCTTCTACTAGGATGGCTACGTGGAGGCGAGTTGCTGTTGCTATTGGTACTCCTGGTTGGTGGTCGTTCTTGCGAAAAAGTGGCTGGCTGCGGTTGTAGTGGTGAGGTTTTTACATGCTTGGATAGAGCTTTGAGTTCAGCCATTGTGTATATCCGTTCAGAACGTGTCGGGCTTGGAGGAGAACACTGTTTGTCGCGTTTTGCTTTCTTCCCCTGAGGTGACCAGTTCGCGTTGAGATCAGACGGTGTGTATAATCTCTCCGAGCGATATGTCTGAGAAGCACTGGAGCGGCTTCTTCTGAGTCCTGATTTCAGATTCTGTAGGCTTTGGTGGTCAACGTATATTCGATTTGATGATGTATTGAGGCACAGACCTCTATATCTCTGGGCACTGGCGGCGACTTGCTTCGCCACTCCTGGGTCCGTTGAGCGATATCAGCGGCAATATTCCCAACCACGTTCCCAAATTCATCCTTCTCCTTTCTCGCAACATCTTCCCTCCACATGGAGACCGTCGTTCCACGTTCAACGACTTTCGATCTTGCCTCAGACCCACGACGCTTTATAGTGCCTACATGTTGTTGCCGCTTGTCCGATGAATGTACAGTCTCTTGATCGTTAAGCCCCGCATCGAGCACGCGCCTCGCGAGCTCCTCGGCATAAAGGTAATCTTCTTGTTGCAGATCAGAAGCTCGCCCATAGTCGACTTCATGTTTCTCTGCCCACTCCCCATAAACTCCATACACGCCACTATATCGTGCGGCATCTTCTATCTCCTCTTTGTGGACATGCACCTGCGTGACACCATCAAATCCCCGCATCTCCGACGCAGTCTCAAAGTCGACGTCCTGGGTCACGGCGTCAAAGTCATCGTTTACGATCTGGACCGTCGTTGGTGCTCGGGGGTGTCTGTGTCTGCGAGCCACGGGGGCTTGAACGGATATCTCATGAGATGAATCTTGATGCCCATCGATGAGTCCAAATCTGTTGATCAATTACTCAAAGGTGATACTCACCGCTATCTGACCGTCGATACCGCATTTTCCGCGATGGATAGCGGCCTTGGGTGCTGCTTGTATACCCCGATGCGATGATCCTTTGTCGATGTCAAGGGTAAAGTCAGGAGCCAGGCATGTGCCACTCTCTCGGTCTGTTTCCGAACCTGAGGTAAACACGAGGCCTTATGCGTTCGAACCTTTGAATGCGGTGCCTGGTTTACTCCACCTTTTGCAATCTGATCACGTAGAATGAAGTGGTCGAGCTGAAACGCGTCCTACACGTGTTTTTTGGAGTGTGGGACACCGTTCATGTCTGATTGATAGAAGGATGGTGTTTTGGATTGAACGGCTAATCATATAAGTATTGGGCAGTAATATACAATGCGAAGAAATACATGCCGTGATACAACATTAATAAGATAGTGCAGACATCGAAAAACACCTAGCAAATAATGAAAGAGGAAGGGGAATGTGCTACGTGGTTGACCAGTTATTTCTTCGTCTTGCTCTTTTTGTTGCTTGATGCTCCTGCTTTCTCTTCTGCCTGATATGATGTTAGTAAAGATCGTCGTGCTTCGAACAGATACTCACCTTCCGTTTTGTTCCCTTTCCGTCTTTAACAGTTTTACTTTTTGATTTTGCGTCGTCGACCTTCGACTTCTTCGGCGAGGTTTTGGTTTTTACTGAGAAGAAGCCATCAAGACGACCTTGCTGCTTTGCGTTTAAGAATTTTTGTAGCTTTTCGGCACCTTTGCGGACTCTTTCCTCACTTGTATCCGTGTCAGTCGGTGGCTGTGTCAGTGGAAGACCGTGCTTACTTGAATCCTTTCTCAGTGACCAGGAACTGCACAAGACCATCGATATCTGGGTCTTTCCACTCGAGCTGACAAGAATGTGAGTGGTCATGCTGATGGAACAGCAGGGAATAGATTTCATACCTCCACCTCAGAAGCCGGGACTACGTCAGGTTTTTCAAATAATTTCTTTGCCTCTTCCCAAGGCCAATCTTCGGGGACTTGTACGCCTCCCTTTTTCTTCTTGACACCATCTTCTGCGTCAGCGGCTTTCTCCTCCTTCTCCGCCTGCCTAAGGTGACCACGTGAGGGACATGAAGTTGCGTAGGGCTAAAATCGCGTACTTCTCGCGCAAATGCTCGACGACACCTGCAAGCCCACCATGCTCTCGTATGAGCTTTAAAGCACTCTTCGGGCCAACTCCTCTTATTGGCTCAAGATAGTCGCAACCGAGTAGTATACAGAGGTCGATGAACTTGTAAAAGTTCAGTTTCAGGATAAATCAGGGGCCATATATAGAACGGACCTGTGACATGTCCATCTCGAGACCTTCGAGTGCCTTTTGGAGGTTTATCTCACTTATAGGTGCTTTCTTTGCCTCGGAGAAGGTCAAGTGCCGGTAGAGAATGGGTGCGTTGAAGGTGAGGGTGTCCATATCTTCTGAACCTGCTGCGTATACCTAAATTTCGGTGAGTATAAACATCGACGCTATAACGCATTGCAGACCTTGCCTCCCCTGGCGAGCTCTGCACATTGTGCCTCTGCTTCAGATGGCGCCTGAGAGTGTATTAATAATTGAGCCACGGAGCATATTAAAAGACATACTACGATGACAGGGATACCCATAAGTTTCAGTAGTTTTCTACATTCTTCGTTGTGCTCTTTTGTGACTTTGACGGTTCGTCTAGAGAGCTTGTCGACATCCTCTGCAGTACCGGTTTCTTTAGCCTCTTCACCTTCTTCCTTAGCTTCCTCCCGCCTTTCAAAACGTTTTGAGAGCTGTGAGAAGGTGAGGATGATCCATACATAATATGATTGAGCCACATACCACGCCCGACTTGAGCTCGGGAGGTTTGCCATCGAATACATACGCGGGTTTGATACCATTCTCGACTATACGTATAGTACGATAGAAAAAACCCATCAAATGACTCGTCGTCTCCCCCGCATCGTTTGTGAGCATCTCGCCATCCTTCTGGCGGACAGCAATAAGGAACTGGTATATGGACATGGACGCGTCTATGGCGACTTTGCGTCCAAAGAGGGTCTTAATCTCATGTTCTGTAATAGCCTTTGGTGCATGCTCGGAGATGAGTGCTGTGAGTCCTTTGATTCCCATGTTTTTTTGGTTGTGTTGGATCTCGACGTAGTGGATGGTGGTGAGGTGTGTGACAATAGTCGCGTGACAATTGTGACGCGACTGTGACACAACGCGATGTGACCTGTGTGTTTCCTCCGAGGGACAAGTAGAATGTGTACATGAGCCATTCACTTTCCTTACACAATGTGGTCGGTTCTCGTCCACAAAAACGCAGGCGCTTCTCACTTCACGAGGATCACAATGTCGAACTTGAAATTAAATCCGTGACAGAAGGTGCGCGGTAGCCCAGAACTTTCTGTGTAACCTACACCTGATATTTTTCAGATGAAGCCGACCTTGGAATACGCCAACTTATTGCTGAGGAGATTGACCTGGATATTGCTATCCGCCAACGCCTTCTAAACACCATCGAATCTCGCATAACATGGGCACTTATCCTGCAGGAGGCTCTCACTCGGGACTCGTCCACTCCAGTTCCTGATGCTACACTAGACGACTTTCAAGAAGCTGCTTTAGACGCCCTTAACGCTGTCGAAGTACCTTGTGCCTTCTTATTTGATCGAGAAGAGTCAGTATACGATGACGCTGAACCTTCTTCTCTTCGTTCATTCTCCCCTGTCGCCCCAACACAGCGCGAGCGAATACCTCCAAAGGTCAGGCCGACACGTACGGCTGCAGCAAAATTGCATCCGCAGAAAAAGCTGCTCTATATTCGTCTGCCCCTTTCACAGACAGCCACTGATGAGCAGATTGCTATCCTTACTTGTCCTACTTGTACTCGCACACAATTCAGTACCCTTCAAGGGCTCTTGAATCACGCACGGCTTGCTCATGGTACTGAGTGGGCCAGTCACGACGCATGCATCACGGCTTGTGCTGTTCCGATACCCTCCAGTGATGATGTGGAGAAAGATCGGGTCGAGGAGGAAGGTGTTGAAGTACCTTGGGGAGGCAGCGTCGTCGGTCTACAACGACTATTTGAACGAGCTGTCGGTGTCAATATTCCCGCATCTCTTGTTTACGAAGAAGGGCAGGGAGCTGCAGCCATACCCAGCACCTTACTCTCACGCACCCTCGGTTTACATGCAGACTCCCCTGCCCTTGCTCCGTTTCTTGGCAGAACCCCCAAACGGAGATGCATACATGCTTATGAGGAAGATACAGAAGTTGACATTCTGAGTATTGATACTGCCCCATGCAGGCTTTCCCCCGGTTTCGAAAGTAGGGAAGGCGTTACGAGGAGAGCAGACGAGGGCGGTGGTCATCCTTGGCGAATGGCTTTTCCGCATCGAAATAAAGCTCGCCCTGAACTCGATCTCATTGTCGACGTGCCTGCTCTTGTTGATAACGCTGCAGAAAATACAGCAACTCCCGCGATACCAGGAAGCACAACTTCACGCTTCCATATCACCGCTCGTGTGCATATCACAGATAGAAGTTTATTTATCTCGCCAAGTATGCTCACATTCTGCAACATATTCATTGAATCTAATCGTATCCGTGTAGGCCGACGGTTAGACCTCGGTATTCCACCGTCGCATACTCATCGGTGGATGCTCAGTGTCACTGCTCCTTCTTATGTGCGTGTGTTCTATTTCCCTCGTCCTCTAAGCCTTCTGATAGATATCTATGTTTCCGTAGTCGATACCTCTGGCCTCATTCATGATACGCTTGACAGTTTTGGCGGTGGCTCCATCTGATAATACTCAACGGCAGCCTTGTACTGTGGACAAAGTGCCCTTTGCCATCATAGGCTCATCTTCTGAGCCCTTTCTTGCGAAGGTCGTAATGGAGTGGGCCAGTGGCGGGAGAATGGAAGTAGAACATTGGATTGATGTATGTCTTGCTTTCGGCCTCGTGTCACTCGTATTCAATCTTCACGTAGCTTGACCCTGGGAATGCAGCGAGCTCTGTCTTGGGCTCGGAACAAGTTCTCGATGTCGAACTTGATAGAGGGACACGCCTCCTCCCTGTTCCTTCCGGTCCTCCACTGCCTATTCCTTCCTTGGAACGTGAACCTGCAGAAATTACAAGGCAATCTATGACGAGGCCTCAAGAATTTCCAGATGAATTAGGATATGAGAAGGTTCTACGGAGTTTGTTGCCAAGAGTCCCTATGACGCTCAAAGGTATTTCTGACTAGCGCTGCAGCGCGTGTTCATCTGCGATTTTCTGATGCTAACGTTACCATAGATATGAAGTTCCGTTCACCTTCCCAGGTACCATATAAGCTCGTTCCCTCACCGGCGCATCTTTTAGCGCTTGTACCTGGGAGACGGAAAGCCATTGAAGTGCGTATCTGTATCGTTATCGACCTTTTCGCTTCATGTTTCTAAATTTGTTGGTAGTGGGGAAGAGCCCGAGCACTGCAAGCACTTTATGTTCAGCACGCTGCCTCGGCCTCCGCAGAATTGATCTCCCTCACTGTTGGTGATGTCTATGCCTTCCTAGAAGACTCGGGGCTTTTTCCGCGTTCGTCTTCGAAGATCGAAGTTCCTGTACCGAGTGCGAAAGAAAAGAAGGACAAGGAGAAAGAATCCACGCTTTCGCCGGCGGATGAACCCTGCTTTGTCTGTGGCATAAAGAAACGCTTCCACCCTATACTTGCTGCCGCTGTCAAAGTGAAAAAGGAGCCTGTTTTTGACGAAACAGGAACCTGGGTTTGCGACATCGTTCCGCCACACGAACTGGAGCGGGGTTTACGAATACCCATTGTCGATTTGATGAAGATTTTTGGATGTGGACTCGAAATTGTCCTATACGCCGGGGAAACTGCGGGCGATGTGGGACCATCACCGCATCAACCCATAGCTTCTTCTCTGCTCAGACCTTGGCGTTATTCTGCGCGGCAGATTACCTCGTTAAGTCCACCAGACCTCATTCTTGCTATTCATAGAAGAGTCGGGTCTTTGCGTCTTCCGCATTTCCCTGAACTTCTCTCTCCTTCTCTGGATAAGCGTCGTACAAATTCGGAGATCGAAGAGGCATTCGCACCATCAGCACTACTAGCCGCTATGCTCAAACCGTTTATTGCCGCCCTTGTACGCTCTGCAGTGGACGTTGCAAAACGGGATATTGCGATTGCATCTGGTGCTGGGAATGGTGGTGCTGTTCCACTCGCTGGACAAGTCAAGGTGGCACGAACTAAGCGAGGGAGAAAAGTAGGGTCTGTTCTAACTCCAGGACACATCTTACGAGGGCTGTCGTTGCCTAATCCTGTCCGCGGTGGCGGGCTCGCTACGACTACAGTCAAAGATATGTTGAGGCTTTGTCTGGCGAGAGTGGGAGTGCCCGTGGAGTTCGGACGATCATTAACGCGGGCTTCTCTCCGTCAGATTTTGGATCGGGATGGCAGTGTGGAAATGGGCGTGATGGGTGAAGGCGACGCGGTTAAAGTGGAACCGCCATGAATCTTGATTTAGTGGGACTTGATATCTGAAGTGATATGGATCCTGAGTCCAACGCTGCGAGAAAGTATTGCATGCCCTTTTTGTACATCCATTGTGATCCCTGGACTCTGAAAAACAGAAGGCATGCCTTGCAGGATCGGTGAGTCTCTTACGCTTGTAACATTCCGGAGTGGGTGGCTGATGTTGAACCTAGCTAGGATCTCTCTGCCTTGAGAGTGGTGGGTCAACTGACTCTATTTTTAAATATACTCCACATGTTTTGGAGGCGGAAAATCACAAAGGCTCTGTCCTCGGTGTTGCAGTTGGGTGTTACAATCAACGCGCGCGCGTCCTTGCAAATTATATTTGGTAATGTACAATGTTTCAAGAGACTATAATTATGATGCAAAACGCGCCAGTAAATTCATTTTGCAGATTAGTGTCTTCGGTCGCCAGTACCGACTGTGATACGCATCGCATGGCTTGAGTCACGGGCCTTGCCTCCGATAACCCTTATTTGTCCACCACATGACACTGTGGTAATTACGTACATTTTACAGATGTTTGAACTTTCTTGTTTTCGGATGACTGACATCTACCAGACCAACGACCACGATGTACGATGAGAACTGGGAGAAGCATTAGCATCATGCCACACAACAGCACACAAGGCCTAATATCGCATGTATGAGTCTTGTTCAAGACATCGATACGTTGTTCTCAAACCCGAATCAAGGAAGTCGATTATCCGAGAGAAGTTCACCCGAAATGAATAGGGGGGGTACATCGTGCCGGGCGAAGAATGCATTTATGCGTTGCTTCTGGATCATGGCGCCCATGTATGTATGGGGCACTAGCAACGCACCCTGATTACACACCATCATTTTAGCATCAAAGTTTTCTCTTCGCCTCATCCCGCCAGGCATGCTAGACAATCGATCTGATGAAACACCTACACATCCCAACAGGAAAGGCGGCCGATAATATCTCACATCACGTCCTTACCACAAGGCCATAAGGACACTATTATCGTTTTGCAGATCGCGCGAGAATAGCGGCTGGATCTTCTGATGAGAGGAAATCTGCGGACTTCAGTACGACACCGAAATCGTGATGTGGATGATGAAGAATATTTTCGATGTACTTTCGATCTTACGGAATGAAACGCGAGCGGTCGCCTCTTGAGGTAAACAGATCACATGGTTTGCTTGTGGCAACTCGTTGAAGTCACGACATCTAATTCGGATTGGGTGTCTCATGTCGGGTTCTCGGGACGGAGTGGTGGCGGAGAGAGAGTAATGCATTGGAAGATCCATCCGACCATAACTCAATCGCATCATGTCTGGAGGTTTCTATATCGGAGATGAGATGACAGTCGTGCATGTTTCAGTATAAATATGCGATGTTTGAATTGAAGTCAAGGAGTCCGTCCCCTCGCCACTCCTGTGAGCAAGTGCCTCGGTCTAGATTTTCTATCTTGTCTGACCCGTTCTCTAGAATATCTTACTTCTGTATCGAAGTCTCGTGCGGAATCTTTCTACTATACTCTATCTTCGAGGTGCGTTCAGATAATGGGAGTTCATAATAATCATGCTGGACACACGAGCGGGCAGGCGAAATGGGCAAGATTACCATTGTCAACAACACAAAAGACAAAATCACCGTTAGCATCGGTGACACTGGCGAGAGTGGGGGAGCCGGATTCTATGAAATTGCGTCAAAGTACTCTGACACTTGGCAACGAAACCTCTTGCAAGTGTGCTATGTGTTGAGGGCCGACAATGGAAACACTGAGGTGTTTGTTGGGGAGCCTGGAAAAACTTACCAAATCGGAGGTACGTTTAGAGGTATATCATTATAAAGGGAGTCCATGATCATCATTTTGGACATAGAAGCAGGCAATATCATGATCATGAACGAAGTCACCATAGTCAACAACACCAACGAGAAAATCACCGTTAGCATCACTGACACCGGTGAGAATGGGCAACTCGAATTCTTTGAAATCGCATCAAAGAGTTCCAGCGCCTGGAAACGGAACAGTTTGCAGGTGTGCTATGTGTTGAGGACCGATAATGGAAAAACCGAGGTTGTTGTTGTGAAGCCTGGAAAAAAATATCAAATCGACTGAAAACCTTACGGTGAAGATTTTCGGTGTACTTTTGATCTCATGAAATGGAACGCGAGTTGTCGCCTGGGGGAAAGGTCCGTTTGTAGATCACCAGTTCGCATCACTAACACTGACGAGAATGGAGGACCTGGATTCTGTGAAATTACGTCAAAGTACTCCGACACCTGGGAGCGGAAGCTTTTGCAAGTATGTCATGTGTTGAGGGCCGACAATGGAAATACTTTTTTGTTGTGGAGCCTGGAAAAACTTACCAAGTCCGTCCTCCGAGTTGCGTTGGAAGGTATAAAGGGAGTTCATACTAATCATTTTGAAACGCAGGGGCTTCGACACAGCGACACGTGGTGACGGAGCAAGTTGCACTATGAGTTGAGGCCTAGGACCGACGATAAAAATACCGAGGTTCATGTTGTGGAACCTGGAAAAAATATGAAATTGGGTGAAAGCCTTACGGGTAGAAGCATTTGGTCATGATGCCCGCATGGTTTATGTCTACACGATGGAAGAACAAAGCGAGTGTCGAACACAAGTTGTACTTGTTTTTTCATGAAGTAAACATTGAATTCGCACCTGACAATTTGCCATTGACACATTCACTTGACCTGTTAGATCAGATCATATCCATCTGTTGCATCTTACTGCGAGGCATCCATCGATCAGAGGGGATGTATTACAAAGGCTGCTACTTGGAGGAGATGCGGATGAGTCACTGATTTTAGAACAAAATAAAGGTTTCTGGATAAGGTAAAATAAGGTAAAATGGCACGAACTTCTAAGGCCTAACTTGAAGGGAGGCGACGCGGAGTCGCGGACATGAAAATGGAACCTCCTTATGTAATGGGACCCAGCGCGTGAAGCGGAGTGCATTCACTGCCACTCCGACGCTGTTGCACAATTTTTGTACTCACATTCAAACAGAATCCAAGTTGTCAATTTTCAACATTTCATATGCGCCAGGAACCGCACTAGTGCTGGTAGTATGATGGCCCAGCCCCGGGTTTGGATATTTGGACGCGGGAAATCACCGAGGCTCTAGGTCAGTGTTACAATGGATGCGCGCGATGCGCCCTTGCAAATGGGGTTTTGTTAATGGACCTTGTGCTAGCTGTGATGCAAAACTCTTATCTAGCCTTCATTCTGCAAATTGATATTTGATATCAATGACCGCCTTGATGCCGTTCAACGTTCAACGTACATGTTGTCAGACTATGGCTTCGGCACTTTGCGCTAAACGTAAGTCACCCCTACCATCATCGATACAGTTGTTATCGATCCTATCTTTGCTTTGGAATTGGTGTAACCATCTGTAACCATTCGCTCGGGGTTCTAGAATAGGATACATGCACATTTGTATGCCCTTGTGCCTATCCCTTTCTTGATGTCGAGACTACCGCAGTGCCACAGCCTTTGGCCACATGGCAATTAACGGGCTTTAAACAGGCCAGCGTGATAAACGTTGAGCAGTACGAAGTGATCGAAGTCTTATGCCAAGGCTTCTTTCGGTCCGTACTGAATATTGACGATATAGGCTGCGTCAGGATCATTCCTGCTTCGCCGATAGGAAGTTTGTGATAATATCCGAAGGTGAAGGACACAGAAACCTGACGAGTCCTGCGATGTTGGCGAATTCGGAACATTCAAATTAGTTAATGTTCAGGCACAACTTTACTGATAGACGCTGGGCATTGTACTGCGGCACCCCAATTCTTAGATCTTTGATTATGATTACGATGGGGCCGAACTGGAGTTGACTGCGCGGATACATACATGTGCTACATACAATCGGTCCCGCATTCTCTCAACCTGCCGCCGGCCCGCGAATCCTCCGCTTCCGCATTTGGCAACCTTTAAGTAAATCACTGATCAATTTGAAATGCGCCTGATGTGTTGAACACCATTCCTCTCTTGATAAATTTTTTTGCCAGGATGTAATTTTGGGCGATTCTGTTCTGATCCCACTCAACGCCAACTTCCACGCGGTACCCGGACGAGGTTGGAGCATCGTCCACTGCCACAGCGGGAGCGCTGCTGCCAGCTCCGCAACTTTATCAAATAGTAATCCAACCCGTTTACGGACGATGCCCAAGGCCATGTGTTTGCATTCCAGCCGACTATTTCATACTGCCGTGTTCTAATCGCAACTTCCATCTTCACCCATCCATTTGTTCATCCTCATTGGCTGGGTCTGGAAGATGCCCGCAGAATACGTCCTCCCGCACTTCGATAATACCCTCGGTGCTTTGCTCGTAGGTTTTGCTATCTCTGCCACGTAAGTACACACGGATTTGACCTTTTGGTGCTGAACTCGACCTTGCGTTACAGTGCATTTGGAATGTTGACCATTCAAGTATTCACCTACTATAGGCGTTTTCCCCAAGACAAGGCTGCATACAAGGCTCTCGTAAGTGCAGGAATAATATCAGGTTCACCTGCACGTTCATCGTACAACAAAATTCGATCAGGCTGCATTGATATGGTGAGGTGGATGTCTACTCTGCTGAAAACAAGGCTCAGATCATCAAGGTCGTTTTCTTTCGTTGATCAATCCTTCGTTGGTTACGCTGTATACTTCTATACCATCACGTGAGTCGCTCGCTACCCTCCCCTCACATCGCTGAATGAATGAACTAGAAATTACTTGAATCCGGTCCCATTGGTTACAGGAAAACCTCAGTGGTGAGCCCTTCTGTTCCAACTAATGACCTCTTTTCCTCCAACTTTTTGGTCAGGAGTCTCATAGTGAGGCCGTACTTTTACTCACCGTTGACATACATTGAACTTCCCTCGTGCAATAGCTGCAAATGACTTTAGGCGTGAGTATCGCCTGTGAATTGTACGTGGATATATCTAATTGGAGCATCCTTTCGAACACAGGCTGTTGTTGGTGCCATTGTCAAGGCGTACGTGGAACAATCCTACCGGTGTGAACGTGCGAACCATGACTGACCTTCGGCTTCTATAGTTGTTTTACACTACGAGTCTGGAGGTGTAGGGAACTGTCTTCGTGCTATTTCAGAATCTCGTTTTGATTTTTGCATAGTCAGCTATAGAAATTGGTGGCTCACAGGGATCTTGGTAGGTTGAATTTGATTTCGCATTTCGCTGTGCTGATAAGAGTCCTTGCGAAGTTTTTGATGATTATTGCACAACTTGGCACGGCAATTGGTGAGTCCATACTAGCTTCTCCTCCAAAACTATTCTGAATCTTGTTATCAGCCTTCACTGTAAAATGGTTCTCATTTTTTTAAATTATACCGTAAAGTATACTGACATGGTGCATGAAAAAGTTTCGAATTGCCTTCTTACTCGCATCTTTTTGCCGTGAAGGTACATGAGTCTACGGTCATCTGTTTTTCATCCTCACCTTTTGTAGTCTTTGGGAACTGTTTCCTTGGGCATGGGAGTCGTCGCGGATATGAGCATAGCTGCCGCATTGTGTTTTTACCTTCAGAAAATGCGCTCAAGCCATCTAACGTGCGTCTCACAATTTTACATTTGTCACATTCTGATAAATCCGCTATTCCAGTGTGGACTCCATGATTGCTACGTTAACAATATACGCAGTGAATACCGGTCTTCTTACCAGGTTGGTCTCACCGGTGCTTTCCCGAGTTCAAAGCCTGACGTATGCTTTATATACAGCACTATCAGCCTGTCGACTCTTATTCTGGTATGTGATAACGCTATGCACAAGTTTCACAGACTGAATTGTATGGAAAGTTCAACATCATGCCTGGAAACTTCGTGTTTGTATGCATGTATTTTGTTCTGAGCAAACGTAAGTCATAAACAATTCATTCTTACATCAAGCTAAGATAGGCTCATCCAGTGTATGCGATATCATTCCTGGCTGCGTGAGCAAATTATGAAGCTGTTCTTAGTGCCTCACCTATATCATTGCTTAGACTGAACACTCGAAAAATCATACGAGGTCGTGGCACAGACCGTGAAGCAAGAAGATCTATGGACTTCAGTATAGTTACCGAGTTTATGCAGCCTTCAGTACAGATGCCCATACAGCTGTCGAAGGTAACTGTTCAGGAGGAAATACAGGCGAGTTCGGTGATTTTCTTTGTTCTACTGGAATGCATCTAAAGGATTAACTACGACAGGATACCGGAAGTCATGACCCGAAATTCATGGGAACCAAATCAGTATGTCCTTCTACCCTGCGTCGCCGACCTTGTGATAACTGGTCATCTAGAGACAACCCTGTGAAGTAGGCTGGTAATTTTCAACCGACATTCATATCATCCCTTGTGACACCTCGACCATCCCATACTCTACATGCGAGGCGCACTTTCTCATTGAATTTGGCTCTGTTGTTATTTCTTTCTTTTATTTGCAAAAGGCAGCGCCTGTTGCAGTACTTATTCCGTAAACCTAACGTAGACGCACCTCAACTTGGAGTTTTGAAGGAAGTTTGTACAACACTAGAATAAAAACGCGATGACGCGTTGTACTTGTTCTGTGCGCGCGGAATATACACTATCATTTGTAGGCTTGCTTTTCGGACTGTCACGGTGAAGGTACTCTATCTTGGAGTTCTCATGATCCGCATAACTTTCTTTCAAGTTCGCCATGTCCGAGTCGTAGGTCGGCTCGAGTCGCACACCAACAACACCTCAACGTTCACTGCATCTATTACCGAGCCTTGTGTCAAGGTTCCTGAGCATCTTGCCGATCCCAGTGACACTGGTGGGACTCCGTGGAAACAAGTCTGAGTTCACGTCACTGCACTCGGCCGGCCACTCGTCGTGTCTACATACTGTACAACAAGTTCGTGATCTGCTTTACAGCCAGTTCAGTCAACCTTAATCCAGCGACATGGACCGCAAATTGCGGTGCTGCGGCAACACTCTCGTTTCTGTGCATTCTGGCGATACCTCTCTCAGGCCATCTCTCCCCAGCATCTTAGCAAGTACTACGGGAGCAGGGTTTCCACGAGCAGGACTGCGCGTTCGGGGTCTCTACGGCTCTTTCCGCAGCTTAGTCAGCACGTAGCACCATGTTCATTCCTAACGACATCGGTGACAGCTTAGTCTGGCTTACTTTGGGCTTAGGCCGCTAGTCCCTGCTCCAACGTGTAACTCATTTTCGATGAATGCTCGAGATATTTATGCGCATTATACATTAAGCACACTCCGTCAAGATGCCCTCGGCTTCCCTCGGCTTAGCAGGAGGGTGTCACAGATAATCGATTTGCACTGCGGTCGACTATGATAGACCAATACAGCTGCTCCTTAGGCTTCTGTCTGGCATTCTGAGAAAGTCAAGAGTTGCCTATCACTTGGCGTTGTCGACTTACTAGAGGTATCGTGCACTGAATCTCATCACACTAATGTATAAACGAATTTCGGACAGACAGATTGGAAAGACTTCGTCCAAGATTCAAAAACCCTTTCCCTACTCTTGCGAAGGAGACTGAGCTTGATGACTGTGCTTATGCAGGAGAACTATGGCTGGAATGTCGGAACGATCAAACCGAAGTATAGACTCCGGAATCTGTATGGGTTTTGTGCGGAGGGCGTTCTAGAGCCTTTGCGGGTGAGTCCGAGTCATCCCCCTGATTTTGACGATTAGGCTCGTGTTGACACGTCGATTGCGAGGATTCGTGCCCACAAGGCTTCGATTATTTCGGACCAAGGAGTCTGGACCTAGTTGTTACGAATCATGTGTTACAGTAACCGTTATCGTGACCATGATGGGAGTGCCTATTTTCTGTTAGTGCCTCTTTCTTCTGAAAAGTTACCCGAGGTACAATCAGTTTCTGCGTGGTCACGGGAGCCAATTCGAACATGCCGCCAATTGTGGTCTTTGGGTGCCCAATGTAAAACTTTGCGGCCCTGAAATCAGTCTTTCATTTACCGGAAGCTTGGCAGTCACATACACAGATCAACTGTCTGGAGCTCGAGGGCTTCCATTCCCCGGAATATTTTACCCCATAATAGCTGGTTTATCACGCAGCTAATATATTCCCAGGGGCCAGTTTCGTATGGTTGTGGAGAATCGGGGGCGGGGAGCTGACAGCGAAGTATCTAAGTCCTGGGGTATCTGGCTCATCTGCAACCCTGCGAAGCTCGCCAGATTTCTACAAGGTGATGATCGATAACAGAATCATGCCGATGCTTGTGATCATGGACTATATATTGTGATATATATCATTCTGATTTGTTCACCAGGTCTTTGATGAATGATGGTACACATGGTCACAGGTATTCAACAAAAAATGTAATTGCTTCCTAGCGTTAGTAACAGCACAGGGAACGAATACCTTCGTCCATAAACGGCTCTCTATGGAGACTATACAGTACTAATACAAAACAACTTTGTGTCAAATAATAGCAGCTCAAGCGAGTTCCCACTCCTCCCCATTCTCCGTGTAGAGGAGCTCCTTCACCCTCTCATCGTTCTCAAACAAGGTGGGCCCAACGGTGAAGTTGTTCAAAAGTGCACCAAATGTCAACCCCGACTGAGGAGCAGGTGAAAGAATCGCATGACCAGTGCTGGCGTTGACGTCAACGGACAGATTGACGGTGGTCAACCTGACGGTGATCTTGTCAGAACCAATCATGACGGTCCCTGCAGTACCTCTGTCGGTGCGACTAACAGCGAAGCGAGTGCGTTCGGTGCGCGAAGCATAGACCGCAGTGTTCGCGTTACACGATTGGGGACAGTACCAATAGTCGTAAGGAGTGACTTTAGACCGAATGAAAAAACTTTGGTAGGGCTACTATGAGCCAAATGTAGAACATCCCGAAAGGAACTAACTCACGAGTTCCCGCTAATGTGGTCAACGAAATGACCAAGCGGCGGGATGATGTTCAACCCACGATGACTTAGGTTTAAGTCGTTCAGCAAGGTGAAAAACACTTTTCCAAGGAATTGGGACGCAACCCCATTGGTGGTGAGGGATGCGGTAGCATCGGCCATGCCTGTGTTATGTGTGTAGAACAGGGCGTTGACACGGTGAATGCTGTTCGCGAAAGCAGTGGGGGAAGTAGATACGGCACGCCACCATTCATCGGCAACTTCGCGGCTAGCAAACGTAATCAGGTATCGAGCGCTCCAGCTATCTGAGACCTTGATGACGATTTAGCGCAACATCGCAGACATCGAAGCATGAATTTTAGGCGTACATGTTTTACATATGCGTAGAAGACCATGATAATAGGAGAGATGACTTGTTGGTTGTGGTTGAATTAAAATTGGTCGCTTGAACACTGTACATTATATAGGGAGAGTAAGCATTTGGTTAGGTTAATCACAATATCTCGATTGACTTAGTGGGGGAGTTCAAAGTTCAACGCCCAATGCCCAATGCCCAACCTCGTGATCAGTCACTGAAACGAGCATACCTAGACCATAACGATGCAAGCGCCTAGCGACTGGCTTGAATAAGCAAAGCCCAAGCCAGAGTGTCCAGCAGAGCGTGGCGAGGTAGACCACGTTCTTAGCACCTGCTGCAGTCACCTGTCTCCTAGTACAAGGGTTTGTTAGCTAGGGCAACTTGAAGAGGAACACAGGGCGGGGATGGCAGCAGTTTCGAACCTGTGAAAGTTCTCGTCAGGGGCTGACGCTACCCCAGCTGCGCCGACCTTCCCGTTCTGCTATTATACTGAGCCTGTATTTCTAGTGGGAGTACAGGTTCCGTCGCACAATTGCGACCGT
The DNA here is from genome assembly GCF_016647785.1 of Suillus fuscotomentosus. Lineage (NCBI taxonomy): Eukaryota > Fungi > Basidiomycota > Agaricomycetes > Boletales > Suillaceae > Suillus > Suillus fuscotomentosus. Next base: position 592,785 of record NW_024539534.1, read on the forward strand.
GTCCAATGACTGGCTGGCTGCATCCAGTAACCATGACACACCAGCAGGGTGGTTTACGGTTGGGGGGCTAGTGGAGGAGTAGGAAGCTTCAGGCTTCAAGCTCCAAGTCTCGTGGGCTTTAGCACGTCGAGACCCTAAACCCACCCGCCGAGGTACCCTATTCGATCGTTTCTGAACCGAAAAGGGAATTGGCGTCTCCGTGCAGTCTCAAATATGATACTGGAGTCTGGATAGACGATTAGGTTGGCAATGCGTGCGGTGTTGTTGTGCATCTCCTATCTTGAACTAGGGATTTTGAGATTCGAGGTTCTAGATTGCGGAACTTTCTGGCGCTTGCTGAAAACTGTATTCTGCAACACTACACGAGTGCATCAGCATTGATAAATTTTTGGACTTGTTGTAGGGGAACCATAGAAAGGTAAGAGGGGGGGAGATGTCTATGCACTGGCGCTTTCACCGGATGGGAAGATAATTGCACGTGGGAGGAAGGACGGAAGCGTTCAGCGGTGGACTACCGACGAGAAGATGATCGAAGGTGTTTGGACGGGTCATAGCGATGGGTGCGGTCGCTCTCGTGGTCACCCAGAGGAAGTCATATCGCCAGCGGGTCCGAAGATGGAACGATTCTTGTTCGACAGCAAATCAGGCGAACTACTTCATTCCTTGAAACATAACAATTTCCTGTATTCGGTCGCACTTTCTCCCAAAGACAATATCCTGGCGTGTGAATGTCGTCGCTCACCGCCAGGTGAGTCTGTTTCACAAGAACACTCCAAACGTGGTTTCTTAGGTCGTCGCGCTTGTCCGTGGAGCTTGCAACCCCGGTTAAATCCAATTAACCAGTGCCAGATGTGACCAAGTAGGAGAAGGGAATGGCGAAGGCGAACAAGGTGAAACTGTTGATGATGTAAATTCATGCTATCTCGGCTCTCGCGTAGTGTCATTTCAACACGATGGCTGTCCGTGTGCGTCTGCGAATCATTTGATCAGCACCATAAATGATAGCATCTTGCCGCCCACCTCGATAACGAAGACCACCGAACACTCTGGAAATGGCTACTGTAACCTCGAGGAAAAGACCCCACGTCTAGTTTTCTACATTCCAGCATTACCTGCAAGTGGGCCCGAACAAATGCTGCACAATCTCTGGCACTGGACTTCAAGCTTGTTTCCAGTAGGATCTTCCAGATGTCCCATCAATGTTGCTGCTTGCCGCGATGATGATGCGAGTAACTTGTCATCACTCCCCTTCATGTTATTGAAATCACTCTTCAGTGATGCTCTGAATCTGATACGGAGGCGGCTCCAGCCATGTTACGTGCGAATGATGATGTGGCTGATAGTTCAACACGACCAAGTCAGCCTATGATGGTGGCACAGGTGTCTCAAGGATGGCCCACACAAGCACAAGCCTCAACAAGCGGGCCAGAATAAATTGTAGTGAGCTGCTGTAGATTCGCCTTTAGGTTCATCGTTTCAACTCACATCAGCCATGAGTTCATCTGATGAGACACTATCACTCGGTGACTTATTTCTTCATGTACATTGTATATGGTCTACATATCTCACACCCAGCTTTGCGACGTTCTCGTAATGTACGCGAGTGGTGATATCTGGCTTAGCTGAAAGCAAGGCGAAAGGTATCTAGCATAGGGTGGAGACCACAGGGTGCTCACTCTTTCAACGGTAAAAGACATAGTTTTTGACCTTGCTTACGTTGTCCGTACCTCGACAAGGTCAACTCGAGCTACACAACTGGAAACTCGACCACAGACCAATTCACAGCAGGAAGCATGGCCCGATCAATGATACAGGAAGAAGCTGGACTCGATTCACAACGTGAAATTCAAACCGGCAAGTCCCCAATATTATTTTGACCTCGACGTGAGTACTCACACTTGGCTATGCACTTGTTTCACCATACCTACGAGTTTATGACAGGCTCGTGCTATGGGGGTGGCGGCATCAATGATCATCGAGGAAACATGCGATGACCAATACAACATTCACGAAGGGTCCAGTACTAATGATAAATTGTAGTCGTCCCAAACATCTCTTCCTGCTGCGGCATACGGTCTTTCTCAGCCTTCAAACCCATCCTCAGCTCGATGTTCCTTTTTCAAACCGATCCGCAGAACCCACTGCCTGATGATCACGCCGCCAAAATCGAGAGCTTGAAAATGGAAACTTTTGAGACAATTATGGCACGCTCGAGGCAGGGATTCCACACCCGTCAACTTGGGTCCAAAAAGAGAAGTCCCCCGGTCGTTAAGGCATCTACAGTTCAGTGTTTTCAGGTGAGCTTCAGTCGAATATTCTGGGCTGTCTCTACTGGAGACGGAATTACACAACAGAGACTTGGACAATTTCAACAACTAGATCCGGACTGCAGGACTTGTCGCACACAGTAACTCGTGCTGTGTAGTCTGTTTTCCTAATCTATCTAATCGTAATCATCAAGATCCCTCTAGAGCGTGCGCTTCTTGTTCAGTTCATCGTAGTCATCACAGCTGCCCGCGCTTGTCTGGCTAATCCCAATCATCAAGACCAGTCTTCAGCTGCTCACATTTGTCTGGCTTGTCAAGATACGACTATCGACGACACTCTCGTACGTACTCATTTCTTTCTTTTACATACGCAATCACTCTTCGCTGCATGCCTTATACATGTTCTCCTTTGATTCTCCATCTCAATCATCGTATTAATACTTCTCCCCGTCGAATGTCCTGTAGTCTTTGACCCAATCTCAAGTCCTCGTTTTCATTCTCAGTCCGATGGGTCACATGGCCGATCATCAAGACCAGGAGTCTTCTGGAGATGACGTTTAAAATTGGCGTCAGGGTTCTCTCGTTCAACTGAAATATTCATTGTAGTATTTGAGTGAATATAATATTGCTTGTGATTGTGAATACTCACAGGAACGTTTCGAGATGGCTACTGGCACAGCGGGTGACGCTGCCGCAAGGATGACAAAAGATACAAGTGCAGTAAAGAGCACAGAAAGCTGCATGTTTGGAGATAAGAGGACCGTCGATACACTGCACTGAAGGCTTTTATACATTTTAGTAGGCCTGCTCCATTTTGGCCTCTTTCACAAATGTGTAAATCAGGACCGGGGCCCCGGACAAATTTTCGAGGTTGAAAGCGTGGCATCGCCGCGACATCGCCGCGATATAGCATTCAATATTCAATAGCCGTGATGGGTTGCATGGTAATTTACTGGTGACTGATACATTATGCAAATGAGTTTGCTATTGAAACTTCGAATAATCGTCACGATTCAATATTCATGGTGCATTCGCAATTGACCATTCTATAGCGTGAGAGGAGCTGCCATGTCAGTTATACATGAATTTAAATCCAAATTTGTCATGCCATCAGTATATCATTGCCAGCATCTCTTGCAGTCGTCAAGTACAATTTAGTTTTGCCAAGCTACAATGGAAGGATGGATCGTGGTGGCTCGAAGTTAAGTTTCTCCACCTTGCCAGAGTGTTACTGACGGACATTTCATATCTTCCATGAGCCCGCGGATAAGACACTTGAAATGGCACAAGTGCATTTTGAAATCCCTTGAGGCGCCACATCGACCATGCGTTTGAGAGCAGTTTGATCTGCACAAGTTATTGCCTCGTTCTACGGTAAGCTCAGATGGTTCGAGCGTACCGAGCCTGAGGCGCAAGGGAAAAAGGTATACAGAGCCCTCGAATTTTTCGTGACGAAGTAGTCACTCAGCTCTTAACCCCAAAACATGTAGCTGTCTCTTCGGCACACTCACATTCATCATCAGTCTTTCTCCGGTGTAACGCACACGAAGAGTCATCATGACACGATACTGTAAGGATTGGTGACCGCTAGCAACGCCAGGACCCCCGAATATACTAGAAGGTGGAGAGGCCTGAGACCGGTTCGGACAATTCTTCGAAGTATATCCAATCCTGACAAATTTCAGTGCGAAACCCGATCCTTTGTCCGCACAAATGCAGGCCGGACGGCGGAGACCTCATCTGTGTCCAGACAGATTGTCCAAGTTAGGGTGATACGGCGGTTTGTCATAATGAGGTTATCATATGATGAGCTGCTCACCTGAGTGACGCTAAGAACGTCTCGAGCACGATCTGCTCACGATAGTTACTATGCCATATTGCACGTATCTGCGATGTGCAAATTGAGAATGGGGCGTTGAGGTAGTGTGGACTGATATTCGGTCCGTAGATCCTGTAGTATGGCTAGGCCGTACAAACGAGCGAGGCTCCTACAAACTACTCCTCGGGACTAGACGCTGGCTGAGGCTGGAACGTTCCATCAGATCTTGAAGTGCAAGCATTCAAATGAACGAACATGTCGTGATCTCCTTTAGTGATTTTGTCCCTTCCAGATTCGTTGGGTGGTGCTTACTCAGTACACACAATATCGTTCTCTAGAGTTGTCATACTCACATCCCCCTACATGCTAGGCTCCCTTGTCAGCTCTCTCCCTCTCCAGGGCTGCTATCATCGCGTGGACAGCATCCTTAATGCTAGCATCGATATTTCTGTAGCTAATGTTCTCTGATATCGATTCATCAGATACATACAGGCATTCACAAATTGACGATGGTAAGTACTTGGCAGTCGCGCCTGGGCCCATGAATGTACTTTATGAGCTAAGGATCGCCTCGAGCTAGCAGGTCAGTCTAAACATCAGTGTAGGTTAGATGGAACAAGTCATTTTCAGCGTGAAATGACTACGAACGTTGCGCTCGCCCAAATCTGACTATCAGTGATTAAGATAGACTGTTCAGATGCTTGAAGTTCCAGAACTCGGTGCAGTGTCGCAACGAGGATCATAAACATGGAGCTGGCACATGAAAAAGGACAATTGGCGCTTAAATAAGTGTCATCATTTGCCAGGCGACATGGTCGACGTACTTGTTAAGATGTAACTGTATAAAAGAAACAAGTCAGCATGATGCACATACAGACGGACGAGACGAGACGAGACAAGATATGTAGTCGGATTACGTGAGCAGAAAATTGGACCAAGGGGAACGTGAAGCTGGGGACAATACAATAAGGAAGGTCATCTTCTATCGCAACATTGATTCAGGGTGAAGATACTGTCGTGCACCAGATGAATATACGTCACAGACACCAGAAGCACAATGCACTCACCTGGCGTCCCTTGCGTATACTATGATTACTCATCTGACGTCAACGAGTATTGAAAGATGTTTATTTCATCTTCTGAGCGAGACTAATACTTTCAACAAGCTAGAGATAGTCGGAGTGCAGAGTACAATAAATGACTCCATGACACCATGGGTCGTGAAGTAAACTATAGACGCGAGAAGTTGTCTGACTGAATGGCCACTATGTTGTCTTGAGTATATCCCATCGAAGCACGATTTACCATGGTATGATGTTTGCAAGTAGATGAATGGGATAATAAGAATCGTGACGTGCAAAGATTAAACCGGCCGAAATGCTGTATTGCGACACGAACCTGAGTGGACAATTAGCGCTGCCTCGTGGGATCAATGCCTTCCACCTACAGTACATGAAAAATCTTGCTACCAAGTACTAACAGACCGGTATACCACCCAGTGAGTGCTGGTTGACTTTTTCGCCCCATAATCGATCACCACCTGCCTGCGGTAGAGTCGGATCGATCCACCAGATTGCGGCAACGAGCTATGGCTGCTAGGTTCTTTGCGAGGCGGACCCGCAAAGAAGCTTTGACCGCAGTGCAATGGGAAGAACCAAGTCTGAAGCGCGAGTTTGATGGACACAGGGAAGCGATTTGGGATTTTGTTTTCTTGTACGATAACATTCACATCGTGAGTGGTTCAGTGGACGGCACTATACGCAAGCGGAACTGCGACACGGAACTTGTTGTTGGGGAACCATGGAAAGGTGAGGGGAGAAGGATATATGCGCTGGCATTTTCACCGGATGGGAAGATAATTGCGTGTGAGAGGGAGGACGGAAACGTTCAGCGGTGAACTACCAATGGTGAGATGATCGAAGGCGTTTGGACAAGTCATACCGAAGTGGTGTGGTCGCTCTCATGGTCACCCAGCGGAAGTCATATTGCCAGCGCGTCCGACGATGGGACACTTCTGATTCGAAATGCAGAAAGTGGAAAGGTCGAAGTAGGCCCAATTAAAACGCAGCAGGGCGGCGTCTGCGCTCTTGTATATTCGCCTTTGGGTGATCAGGCGGGGACAATACAATTTGTATCTGGGATACCAGGACCGGCGAGCTTGTCGTTGGCCCCATTAAAGGCCCGGGGAAGTTTTATGTGCCGTCGTTGGTGTGGTCGTCAGATAACACTAAAATCTATTTCGCATCCGACGAATTCGCACGTGTCTTGGACAGCAAATCAGGCAAACTTGAGGCAAACTCTTTCATTCTTCCGAGCACAACAGTTACTTAAATTCGGTTGCACTTTCTCCTGAAGCCAATGTCCTGACGTGTGTGGGCATCAATAGTGTTGTACAGCTATGGGACACAGTCCAACCAGCCACTCGGAAAGCCATTTCACCAGAATCGCGACACTCTTTGCTATGTGTCGTTCTCCCGAGACGGGAGCCATCTAGCATATAGCGGAGATGACGGGAAAGTCACTCTCTGAATGCTCAAAGACATAGCTCCTCAGCTCCCAGCGCCCATGCCTCCCCAACAAAGTGATGGGCAAAGCACTGTGACCAAGGAAGAAATACGGTCTAACTCCACGTTATCATTTTGTCTGGATGTTAGTACTTTCACGTCAGACTTCTTGTCTTGTTTTTCTCACAGTGCTGTCACAGGTTGATGCTACAGGTGGTGGTGGCTTCACTGAGGAGGCGGATGATGATCCATACAACAACTTCTTCCAGGTAAAACGTTCTTTTTCATGCAAGAGCACTGGTACTGACAACAAGTACTTGTAGTTTTCGCAGCAATCTCTTCCATCTCCATCACCTGGCTTCTATCTCCCACCCTTGTTTTCAGCTCGCCGCTTGTTGAATATTTTCTCTCGACATCGTCCACCGCCAGACGAGCCCGTTCCACAAGAACGCTCCAAACGTGGTTTTTTCAGTCGTCGCGTTCGCTCGGACTCGTCCCTGGAGCTCGCAACCACGAAACCCAAACCAGTGCCAGAAGGTGAAGTGGAAGAATGCGAAAGGCGAACAAGGTCAACATATTGATGATGTAAGTGCTGTTTCAACTGTTGCACTGTTCAATCAACTGACAAGTTGTCAGGGCTGTCCACAGTTCACTGTGCCCGCCGAAAGGAAACCATGCCAAGGATGTTATCTTGGTATCGCAACGCCATTCCAACCCGGGGCAGTATTCACACACGGTCGGTCTTGCCCCTCAAACTTTACATCGCACGTGAATCTTACATCAACCATTGGATCAAGCTTAGTCCTGTCCATTTTGCGATGACTTTGGTGTCATCGCCAAATGTACAGGACGTTGGCTCCATCTTGATGCCTCACAAACCTCGCCGTTCAGTCCTCGCTTCTACTTGCAACAATCATACATTTAAATGCCTACAACATCCATTAAACTATTTCATCCATTTGTCAAATGCGAAACCTGATGTAGTTTGATAACGTTCAATCTACTCCGCAAAAAGAGTTAGAATCGAACCCAATAACCAATCAGTCGCAACCAGAGGCAGGACCATCTCATCTCGCGCAGTCTTCGTAATTATCTTCAATTCATTATTACATCGTCCTCCAAACTTCACGTTACGATCGCCTCTGATGATCATGACCTGTAAATGCACACCTTAGTAGAGTTTTATCGCACTGCTTTTATGTTTCTCTCTCGGACTATACATAGATACAGGTGATGTATCAGTTTTTTGTCTCTCACACCTTTGTTTTTGATCTAATTCTTACTTCTTCGCGCTGTACACGCTTGGAATCCACACTGATCAGCCCCAATTACTAATGTGTGCACCTGTTCATTGTATCGGTATCTCCAATCGCGATGAACATTGACGGTCGTGGTCCTCGCTATCTTGCAACATTCTGAACATGAGGTTGAACTCAAATTATAGAATTGATTATTTGACTAGACGATGATCGAGATTAAGAATAAGCGTTACAAATCTGGTTGGGTGCAAAAGCGACCGTGGAGTTTATTGCAAATACAACTCACAAATTCGACTATTTTGGCTTCATCAGAAACGCGGGTATTCAACTCGTTAGTGGGCAGTGAGGCTTTTTTCGTCCTGCGGTGCAACTATCAATATCAGGTAGGGCGTACCAATAACTCAACTGGCTTGTCCAAGCGCTCAGCGGATATGAGATCCCGCGTGATGCAAAGACTGTGCAGCGCCTCGAGTAGAACGGGTCTTGCTTGACGTCCATCAGTCACAGAACTCGAACGATGGCACCCGTGGCAGATGGGTGGCTGATGAGTTCCAAATGTGCTATATAAGTCACAGCTGAACGTTGACTATAGGTTACGCGGAACAGGGTGTTGGCAACGTGACATGACCAGGGAATTCTTCACGTTACCACACGGGCATGTTTCCTGCGAACATCAGGCCATCAGTAATTGACATGAAATGCACAAGCACTCAAAATTCTGAAATTCGGTTCGACCGACAATGTGAAAAGAAGTCTTGCAACGATGGCGCTTGAACGAACGCCTAGGGCCTGTCACTTCCTTGATTTGACTTGGAAGCGTGTCCTTCAGTCGATGCATTGGTAATGATCAAACTTAAAGAGGTTACAATATATATTTAGTTGAGGGAACAAAGCCCATCCGTCGGACGAGTCATTGCAACACGTACCGACATTTACATTCGTTCGTGCTCATTTCCAATTCATTCGTAGCTCCTGCGAAAATGCTATTGAAGATGTGAGGTAACGCATACAGGGGATGTACTCGCCTCGTGTACCTATGTCTCCGCTGGTTGCTACAGATATGTTGAACTGCCTCGTCTTGTTGGTGGGTTTGGCATGATCGTTCACCCTCAGGATATCTGGTGAATCAGCGAATGGCTGGCCCTGAGGCCTGCAGGCCTGAGTAGCGAGTACACTAATAAACAGACATGAAACAGCGACTCGGGCGTGGGCTTAGAGCCAAAGCAAAACATAGTAAATTTAAATGGGACATGCCGTGCCTGCTATTGGATCCGAATTGGTACGATACGAAAATAACTTAGGATCACACTCGTGTTTCAGAACTTAGTCTAAAGCACAGCCAGCATCCGATCATCTCGAGTCAGATGACCAACCTACAACATATATAACAACACGCGCAGCTTGCCAGAGGCTGCCAGGCGAGAGACAATAGACAACCTGGTGAGTAGTAACTACTGGTTAGCTGTTCACCCCAATAACTGATCACAAATCTCAAGACTGGGCACCCATATGATACTAGTAGCCGAGTTATGGCTGCCAGGTCCATTCCAAGGCAGATCCGTCAGCTTCCTCCAGCCCCTACGCCTCCGAAGCAGAACTTCGAGGGCCATGCGAGAGCTATTCGGGACTTCGTATTCTTGCACGACAACATTCACATCGTGACTGGTTCAGAGGACGGCACGATGCGCAAGTGGAACTACGACACAGGACTTCTTGTCGGGAAACCTTGGAGTGGGGAAGGTGGAAGCATATATACACTGGTGCTATCACCGGACGGCAAGACGATTGCGTGCGGGAGGGCAGATGGGACCGTTCAGCGATGGAACACAGATGGAAAGATGATGCTTGAAGGTACTTGGACAGGTCATAGCGACTGGGTGCGGTCGCTTTCATGGTCTCCTTGCGGAGGTCATATTGCCAGCGGGTCCGATGATGGAACAATCCTCATTCGAAGAGTGAAAAGCGGAATATCAGAAGTTGGCCCAATCAAGACGAAGCAGTACCGGGTGTGTGCTCTTGCATATTCACCTTCCGGAAACAGAATAGCTTCAGGCGGGTGGAACACAACGATTTGCATATGGGACAGCAAGACCGGCGAGCTTGCTCTCGGGCTCATCCAAGACCTAGGTTATGAAGTGACGTCGGTGGTGTGGTCGTCGGACAGTACAAAGCTCTACTCCGCATCTGACAAATTAGCACGTGTCTTCGACAGCACCTCAGGCGCACTACTCCATTGTTTCCAGCATGACGATATCTTGTATTCCATCGCACTTTCACCCACATACAATGTCCTGGTGTGCGTGGGCGATCAAGGTGCTTGTACAGCTATGGGACACAGAGTCCCACCAGCTACTTGGACAGCCATCTGTCCAGAATCGCCAAATCCTTTGCTGTGCATCGTTTTCTCGAGACGGGAGATACCTAGCATGTGGCGGGCATGACAGGACGCTCGCTATGTGGCCTGTCAACGACATAGCTTCCCAGCTTATAGCAATTACAAAGTCACCATGGGGTGATCATGTCGCTGACGAGGGACACAACGATTCATGTGACTCATTTCCCTGGGTAACTTTCGTGTTTATCTGGCAAGGCACTAGTACTCACGATAAATATTCCTTGTAGTATTATTCTCAGAAATCTCTTCCACCGGAATCATATGTCACCCGTCTCTCCCACCCATCTTTCATTCGCCGTTTGTGGAACATCCTTTCACGAGAACGCCCCAACCGTAGTTTCTTCGCTCGTCGTGCTCGCTCAAATCCGCCTGTAACTATCCTACCCAGCCAACCGACAACAGCATGGAAGGTCAGACTAGAAGAAGACGATTTGGAGGAAGATGACAAAGATGATGTAAGTTTTGTCCCTGCTCTCGCATATTGTCCTCTCAACGCCAGCCTTCCGTGAATACTCAGACGGGAACAAGCAAACTACGAGAATGTGGAAGCAAGCAAGGGAATGACTCTCTTATCGACATCCAGGGCCCACCTCCCTATGATCTCACTCCCTATACTGAGCTCCACAGCGAAGGACATAGAAACTCCTGGAGACGGATAATGCAGAGCCCACCTCCCTATAATCTTGCTCCCCTTGCTGAGCTCCGCAGCGAAGAGAATAGAAGCTTCTGGAGACGGCTATGCACATTTGAGCGAAGGAGCCTAGTTCCATCAAATCGGCTCCAGGATTTGAGCTAAGTTTCCGTTTTCTCGTTAAGTTTGTGAGCTACTGGACATCGTCACACATTCCCCATCACACTCATTTTTGCGCCACCTCACATACCAGCCATGGCTCAGATTCTGACTTGATATCTATTCCCTATGGATGCCATCATTTTGGTTTTTTCTATTATTCTATTCGGCTTGGGGCTCTTTTTTTTGTTCCGCTAGATGTCGGACTCGTCATGTTCCATCACTATCCTTTTTACACTCTTGACGGTGTATCTATACTCTATTCTGGCATTGAATGTACACGCATTCCACTACGTAAATGTACTACTAATTATTAGCCCTCGAATAGTTCGAACCAGCTTCCAGTCCCTAAGCGAATTGTGCATGCGTCGCAAGAGTGCCGAATTTAGTGAGTCTTTCGTAGTAATATCGTTACCAGCTCGGCTCATGGTTCTTGTATCAAATACATTGGGACCGAGCTTATATCCGCAGTCGTGAACAGGAAAGATGTAAATAGAACAAAGCGGAGCCTGATGTCATTTATTTCTTCTGTACATGACGCTAATTAAGGTTTTACGAAACAGTACCATCCATCCTTGTCGTCATGCAATGCTAAACGTTGCGGATGCTGCCAGAAGGCTCCATCGAGTCTCAGCTGGAGCGGCCAGATTCCACGCCCGCTCCTCAATTAACCAGCTATATGTCAATAGCGCCAACCTTTGTCATCGCTGCATCATCGATTTATCGTATATATAAAAGGCCCCATCAACGTACTTTCTCTCATCTTCTCAACCACCACACAATCAATAATGTCTTACGATCAAGGAAACCAAGGTTCACGTCGTACGTCGTTGAATCCGTTTACAAATGCCAGTCAGACTTAATATCTTGCCAGGGGACTTCAACGACGACTTAAACAATGATACCTTAACCGGCGATCAACGCTCTGTTCCTGGAGGAACCGACTCCCCATTTTCAGATTCATACGGGGGTAGCGGGACTGGCCAAGCTGGTGGATACACAGGAAATGCAAGTCGCGTCGGTCGACAAGGTCAGGAGGGCTTAGATCAAGGCGATGAATACTGCAACACGGATTCTGGGACGGATGGTAATCGCCGCGTTGAGGACATTCAGGAAGTGAATGCCCCTGGAGTTGGGCAAATTGGTGGCGGATACGACAGTGCCTATGGCCACAACACCGGCGGTGACGGTGGTAGCCGTGGGTATGAGCGTGACACCGATGATTTTGATGACTCTGGGCTTGGTAGTGGCCAAGGCGCAGGTGCTGGTACCGGCCGCGTTCCAACTGGCGGGTTATCCTCCGTGGGCTCCAAACTTAGAGGTTGGTCTTTATTTATCTGACTTTGTAAATATATTCATATTCGTGCATAGGCGGAGCAGAGAAGTTAGCCGGCAAACTTTCGAATGACCCCTCACTTGAGGCTAGGGGCGAGCAGCGCAAGGTATGTCCTAACTTATACTTGCACAGAATGAGATGATTTATAGTTTTATAGTCAGGCTACTGAGTTACTCCGGAATCCGGATGAAATTGTACCTATACATGTATCATAAGCGTGCTTAATGAGTCCGAGGAATGTCAGCATGTCACAATGGGGATCAGTCTTGCGATGTATTATGCCTGTCTTTGTAAATAATTGTACTTCTCATATATTTTTGTCGAATTGAATCCAATCGGATCCTTTGTACCACGTAACGTCTTGCCCAGTCAAAGCACTTGGAGCCTGAGGGTCAGTGTAGAAAGCGGTATGTAACGTATAGTCGTGGCATCGTTCCTGACGCGTTGAAATCAGGCGTCGCGATATGATGCATGTCAGTACCGTGACTAAGAATTCGATTTTAAGCCGGCAAACCACTGTGATGGGACTCATGGGAGTCACTGGAGTTGGCCGGAAGGAAATGCATCATTCGTACCCGTGAGAATTTGGTACCATTATCGAAACTGCGCAGTTGTTACGCCGCTGTCAACTTGTCTTCACTTTGAGCAATTTCACTGATGCAGCAACCATTTGCTTCCGAAAACACAAGCTCGAAGCGTGATACTGTCATGTCATGTGGTGGGTACCATTCGAACATCATGTCGAACTAGGCCTCACTAGGTTAGAATATTGAAATGGAAACGGGCGAAATGTCCAAGTTGTCTATCCCGGTGGATGGTGTCTTAAGACTTTTAAATAGGTATGCCGTATACTATAGCCAAGGTATCGCTGCACTTGATCCGCTGGGATGTTGATTCCAAGGTTGCTGGTGACCGGGCTACTGGCGCTCAAGACGTCAATTTATGATATAAAACCCGCCATATCTTGACGACAAGGCGCATGGCATCCAACCAGTCTCTCCGTTCAAACTATACTGTCGCCAAGCCTGATATCATGGGCTCGTTGCGCGATGATGACATCGAGCTGAAGTCCGATAGTCTCAGTGTCCTACCAGTGAATCCGAGAGAGCAAGCACGCATTCTGCGCAAGATGGATTGGCACCTGTTACCTTTCGTGACGGTGTTTTTCTTGTTGTCGTTCTTGTGAGTTTTCTGAATGTATGTAATGTCTGATGCTGCTTCACATTCTATGTTCCATTCAGAGACCGGGCCAATATTGGTAAGTTGGACCATTCACCGTCGATTGCTGGCTGAGCCGGTCACCAGGAAATGCGACGGTTGCTGGAATGGCTACAGACCTGAAATTGACTGGCTTCAAGTACAACATTGCTGCAGCCGTCTTTTTTGTACGTCGTGCGTTATGCTTGTTCTATCAAGTGCTGAGTTATTTTAGATCCCATATAGCTTTGCTGAAGTCCCCTCGTACGTACAACATCAAAATAGCGAGTCTGTACTCAGTGTCTGTGTAGGAACATCATCCTCAAGCTATTAAGGCCATCGCGATGGAGTACGTTCGTTCACATCTACCTTGTTCTTTCTCATCATCTAATATTGATTTAGTACCGTCTATCATGGTCACATGGGGCATTGTGATGACTCTTATGTGTCTCGTCAATTCATATCGATCTCTCGTTATGTGCGTGAGGTGTATTCGCATAGTGGAGACGGACACCATAACAATTACAGAGCCCGAGCGTTCCTCGGTTTGACCGAAGCAGGATTATATCCAGGAATAAATTACTACATCTGCCTTTGGTATCCACGTTCGGAGCGGTCCAAACGTATTGCTATATTCTTCTCTGCAGCGTCAGTCGCAGGTATGTGTCTTGATATGTGCCGGATTTGATCTCCTTGAAATCTTATTCTTTATAGTTGCCTTCGGTGGACTCCTTGCGTAAGTTGCTTGGTTTTACCTATCAATCTGCTGTTGACCTTCATGCGCATATAGGTACGGTATCGAACGGATGAATGGGTAAGCGGGTTGCTTGCCTTGTCAGCCACCACTGATCCGCCAATCAGAGTCGGAGGATTGTATGGTTGGCAGTGGATGGCATGTTTGCATGTTTTCAATCTGAGACTTTACTAATTATCTCTCCTAGTTTTGCTTGGAAGGCATTGGTCAGTCGTACCAGATCTGAGACGATTCGGATGCTCACCTTAAACTTCAATCAGTCACTGTTCTCGTCGCAGTTTTCTCTTTTTTCTACATGCATGATGTGAGTTCGTGGTTATCCTGGGTCTTTCAAATGCTGATTTAGACTACTTAGTATCCTGAAACGGCCAAATTTTTGACCGAACCAGAGAGATTATACATCATAGATGTGCTCAAACACGATTCGAATTCTCTTTCCTCTCTCTTCGACACTCAGTTCGTCTGGCAAGCCATGAAAGATTACAAGACCTACGTCCAAATTCTCATTTATTTAGGGTACTCAGTCCTCCTGTCATCTTGCATGCATTATCTCAATTGATCATTAGGTTACTTGTCCCCGGTTATGCCATCGCCCTCTTTTCGCCAACCATCATCAACGAGCTTGGCTATTCTGCTGCGAATGCCCAGCTACTCTCAGTCCCACCATTCGTTGCCGGCGCTATCGCAACAATCATAGTTGGCATCCATTCTGACAAGCACAATCTTCGTGGCCCGTACATTATCGGCGGTGCGCTCGTGTCTCTTGTGGGATACATCTTACTATATTGCTCCGTAAAAGCGGGTCCGTCATACGTTGGAGTTTGTCTAGCTGCTGCAGGAAATTATCCGACCGTCGCAGTCATTCTTGCTTGGGCTGGCTCAAATGCGGGAGGCGACTTAAAGCGCGGAGTCGTACTAGCAATGGTCATTGGTATTAGTAACCTCGGAGGGTACGTCGTATTATCATAACCACAAATTATTTGCCTGCTCACGCCTGTCTTAGTGTTTGCTCCTCCTTCATCTATATTGATCCGCCACGTTTCCACGTCGGACATGGCACCAACATGGGATTTCTTTCTCTTTCGTATGTCTCATCAGTCTTCCGAACTGCAACGTAATAACACGATCTTCTAACAGAATCATAATGAGTATCTTCGCTATGTGGAACTACAACCGGCTGAACAGAAAGAAAGAAGCGCAGTGTCTGGCGGAAAACATTGGCGACGATAGAAGATACGAATTCAAGGACATGGGCGATGCCAGTCCGCTTTTCAGGTGAGTTCCATGACTCATTCGCAATGCTACCCTGACTGATGGATATGTAAGGTACACCATATAAAACATACAGCTAAATCAAGCTGTCCTCAAGCGTTTTTTGATATCACCTCGGGAATAAGACGCACCTACATCTCATTTGTAATAGTACAATGTGGCGTAGCATAGACACTAAATATTATGGGCACGTATAATCAGAGGTGGATCCTATAAGTTGACAATAACAATGAAGCCAACTCGTGTCTCAGAAGCACAGCCAGCATGGGACTGCCACACTGCTAAGGGTGAAAATGGAACCATTCAGGAGGACCGTTTTCCAGTCTGGTGTGAGAACCATGAACCAAACCATGGAGAACCGGACCAAAAGTCCGGTTCGTTCAGTCCAAACCACTAGGCTGCAGCAGAGTCAGCCGCACCTTGCACGTGACCCTTACTATGCGGCTGACGATGATGACGTATTTGAGTGTATATGTAATAGGTAGTCGGAGTTCATACTCTTATCTCCTTCCGTTCCGCAATGTCATCATCCGCAGTCCAAATAACTGGGGTCCTTGTAGACCCCACTCTTTCATGCACACGAATTGTCAATAGAGATGCACAGACAGAAGAGGCAGTTCGCACGCTTGTGCAACAACTTACCGTCAAGTACAACGACGAGATTCAACCCCTATCTCCTATCGAGCTAACAGCTCCTAGGATCTTAATCGGTGAGCGCCATGATACTATTCAACCGTATACTTATGCTCGTCTTATACAGACGGTGAATATACGAACATGGCTGTAGGGCAGCCTCTATCCACAGGTAGAAACTTGACCGCCCTATTCATAATACCAAAGACGCATTCTCTCGTGGAAGCAAACAAGAAGCAGCAGGCAAGTTTGGAGGACTACAGACTACGACTGGAGAGACGGACGACAGTGGCGAACGCTGAATGGGTGATACAAGCAGAAGACTCGAAACGAGCACAGCAAAATACATCAAAGTCTTCCCGGCGCAAGAAAAGAAAGAAAGGTAGCTGGTTTCAACATTCTTGCACCATTGTTCTGGTACTCAATCGCATTCAGCTCGTTTGGCGGAAGAAGGCTCAGCACCGGTCTCAGAATCGGTCGCAGCACCCATCCCGGAATCCGTCTCAATGTCGGAATCCATTTCAGCAACCATGTCGGAATCAGCCTCAGCCTCCGTCAACATCGCCGTACAGATGGCGATGAACACGTTTTCCAAGCAGTTTACGAGTGAGATCGATGAGCTTAAAGTTTCCCGCGCTCAACAGGTATGTACCTGGAACCAGTACTCCGAGTCGATGAGCAAGCTAACAAGAATCAGGCCCAGGAAATCTGGGAGCTGAAAGATTCCAACGCAACGTTAACCCAGGAAATCTGGGAGCTGAAAGATTCCAACGCAACCTTAACCCAGGAAATTCGGGAGCTGAAAGATTCCAACGCTACGTTGTCGGCTAATAACGCAACGTTGTCGACTAACAACAAATCCTTAACCGCCACAGTACAGCGTGTAATTACTCATTTTCAGCACCCTGCATTAACTCCTACTGATTTTTATTCTAGCATTCAACAACACTCCATGCTCTCCACCGACGCGTGGTACTTGACGACGCCCGTGATCTTATATGCAAGCGGTACAAATACAACATCGATGATTTCCGGCTGGGGAGCCAGGAATCCGTCGAAGGGAAGCCAGCGAAGACCATGCCACAACTGATGACAGAAGTCCATTCGAAGCTCAATAATGAGGATCGGTGCTTACTACACCTTGAGGCGTTGATGATGATATTCGGCAGTGGTCGGTTTACCATCCGAGGAGAGGGTAATTTCAGGGCTCACAGTGCCTCCGCAGAGGACCTGAAATCAGCCATCGCGCAGCCGAACTTGACACCATCGCAGGTAGCAAGTTTGAAGAACATTTACGCATTCACGCAACATGAAACCCTTTCATTTTAGATACATACCTTTGTGCAAGGAGTCGGTTCTTTCACAGTAGAAATACGGTCTTGTCCTTCGTTTATCTCTCCAAACAGACACAGCGCGTCATTTCGTGTTCTGACTCTCAACAACGCCATATATAATTGACCATGAGCAAAGGGATCCGTTCGAAGGTATTACAAGCCCTCTCAGCCAGGGAGCCGGCGGCTGCCGAACTTGACACCATCGCAGGTAGCAAGTTTGAAGAACAATGAAAGGGTTTATGATGCGTGAATGAGTAAAGTTTACTCATTCACGCATCATGAAACCCTTTCGTTTTAGATACCTTTGTGAAATCAAGCCGTCCTTAGGTGTTTTTTTATATCACTTCGGGAATAAGATGCACCTATAACATCTCATTTGTGATAGTGAAGTAGCGTAGACACCAAATAAGGCACGTATGATAGCAGGTGGATCTAATACGTTGATTATAACAATGAAACCGCTCATTCTATACGACATCCCCTCCCAATTGCCTGGAAGCTACTGGTCTCCAAATACATCGAAGTCCAGGTTAGTATACTTGACGCGAGTTTAAATCTGACTTCCTTACCACTTGTGTCAGGTTCGTGTTAAGCTACAAGGAGCTACCTTTCGAAACTGTCTGGGTCGAGTACCCAGATATTGCGACTGTTCTCAAGGGTCTCGGATTGACGCCCAAAAAGAGATCTGACGGTACAGATATATACACCGTTCCTGTCCTCAGTGACCCCAACACTGGCGCTCTGATCGATGAATCCCTCGAGATCGCAGCGTATCTCGAGAAAACATATCCCGCAAAGCCAATCTTCCCGTACGGCTCTCAGATGCTCATTCGTGTATTCAACTCTGCATATCTTAACGACGCGCACCCCATCGTAAATCTGATATATGTGCGTACTGCAGAGATTCTGAACCCCGCAAGCGTGGAGTATTTCTGTCGAACGCGCTCGGAGAGATTTCAACTTCCGTGGGAGGAATTTTCACCCGAAGGCCCGAAACGCGATGGAGATTGGGCATATCTTGAACAGAGTTTCAGTAAGGGAGAAGCGTTACACGATAAGAGCGGCGGGGAGTGGGTCATGGGAGACACGTTCTCGTATGCGGACATCATCGTGGCAAGTCGACTGTTCTGGTACAAGCGCGTCTTGAAGGAGGATGAGTGGGCGAGGATCAGCTCTTGGAATGGAGGGAGATGGGCAAAGGTGCTGGATAAGATTCAGCAGGAATGTCACCTGGCGTGATATGGGATCCCGGTAACTTGAGATCTCAAAGTTATAAATACTAGAATCGCATACCAAGTGCTGCCGCTGCCAACAATATTATGCGACCCATCATCCTGTACGACATACTAAGCAATCTTCCAGAGAAGAGATGGGCGTCTGATGACTTGAATCCATAGAGACGTCATGTCGCAACACACACATGAAAGACGTTGTTAGCTTATTGGTTTTGTTCCTGTGTCCCGTTCGCGTAAGTCTTAAAGCGTAAATGATGTCAATGAGTGGTGAAAACGAACTGTGACACCTTCTGTTAGTGCAGACACTCCAGAGGTGGGACAATCCTACTAGTAGCTTGACACCTGGCAGGAACATCGACAACATCAAGAAGTGTGTCAAGTTCTTGAACAGCGATGACTTAGCGAGGGAAACGGTAACTTTCGGGAAAACACATACCTCCAATGTGCTCAAAAATCCCTCCAGCCAAATTTTAAACATGGCGAGCTGGGCCGGTTTGATACAAGTACGTCTTGAAGAAGGATGTCGATGAGTGGGGCCGGAATACAGCCTCCCGTGACCCGTCTGCTGCAGTTATGGCTATCTGATCAAGATATTCTTCATGTGTGAAAACGACAGCTTTCGAAACGGGTCAGCGAACCAGTGACGAGACACTCAAATGGAACTACAACCGGCTGAAGAAAGAAGCGCAGTGTCTGCCGGAAAAACATTGGCGACGATAGAAGATACGAATTCAAGGACATGGGCGATGCCAGTCCGCTTTTCAGGCGAGTTCCATGATTCATTCGCAATGCTACCCTGACTGATGGATAAGTAAGGTACACCATATAAAACATACAGCTAAATCAAGCCGTCCTTGAGCGTTTTTTGATATCATCTCGGAATAAGGTGCACCTACATCTCATTTGTAATCGTACTGGCATGATATGGCGTAGCACAGACACCAAATATTATAGGCACGTACAACCAGAGGTGGATCCTATAAGTTGACAATAACAATGAAGCCAACTCGTGTCTCAGAAGCACAGGCAGCATCCGATCATCCTGGGCTGCCACTCTGCCAAGGGTGAAAATGGAACCATTCGGGAGGACCGTTTTCCAGTCTGGTGTGAGAACCATGGACCAAGCCATGGAGAATCGGACTTCGTCCAGTTCAAACCGCAGCAGCGCACCTTGCACGTGACCCTTACTATGCGGATGTATATAATAAGTGGTTGGAGTCCGTACTGTTCGTGTCCCCCTCCGTTCCTATCGTAAACATGTCAGGATCCCCAGTCTCTCATGCACACGGGTCGTCAACGCGTCAACAAAGACGCCTGGACAGAAGATATAGTTCGCACGCTTGTGCAAGAGCTCACCAATGAGAACATTAGGGGCTCCTAATATTTTAATTGATGAGCGCCATGTCACTATTTATTCAACCGTACACTTATCTAGGCTCGTGACCAGCCTGGCGTATACTACCACGGCTGCACAAGTGGTGTAGCCAGGCTGGACCGTCGATCTCGGAGTGGCGTGGCAGGGCGAAGTGAGGAGTGATAGGTGCCGGTCGTGCCGGAGGTAGTTCCGATCATACAGCTAGACTGTACGCTATGTTGTTTCAACCAGCACTCATTCGCAATGCTACCTGACTAATGCGCGTTTCAGGTGAGTTTCATGACTCACCCTGACTAATGGATATGTAAGGTATATGAAACACATAGCTTTTTCAAAGGCGCTCATTTGTAATAGTACTGGCTGTGGCATAGACACCAAATAAATAGCATCAGGTGGAATAAGTTGACGATAACAATGAAATCCCTCATTCTATACGACATCCCCTCCCAATTGCCTGGAAGCTACTGGTCTCCAAATACATTGAAGCCCAGGTTAGTGTGCTTGGCGCGAGTTTACATCCGACTTCCTTATCTCTTGTGTCAGGTTCGTGTTAGGCTACAAAGAGCTACCTTTCGAAACTGTCTGGGTCGAGTACCCAGATATTGCGACTGTTCTCAAGGGTCTCGGTCTGGCGCCCAAAAAGAGACCTGACGGTACAGATATATACACCGTTCCTGTCCTCAGTGACCCCAACACTGGCGCTCTGATCGATGAATCCCTCGAGATCGCAGCGTATCTCGAGAAAACATATCCCGCAAAGCCAATCTTCCCGCACGGCTCCCAGATGCTCATTCGCGTATTCGACTCTGCATATATTAACGACGTGCACCCCCCCATAAAGCTAATATATGTGCGCGTCGCAGAGATTCTGAACCCCGCAAGCGTGGAGTATTTCCGTCGAACGCGCTCGGAGAGGTTTCAACTTCCGTGGGAGGAATTTTCACCCGAAGGCCCGAAACGCGATGGAGATTGGGCATATCTTGAGCAGAGTTTCAATAAGGGAGAAGCGTTACGCGAGAAGAGCAGCGGGGAGTGGGTCATGGGAGATACGTTCTCGTATGCGGACATCATCGTGGCAAGTCGACTGTTCTGGTACAAGCGCGTCTTGAAGGAGGATGAGTGGGCGAGGATCAGCTCTTGGAATGGAGGGAGATGGGCAAAGGTGCTGGATAAGATTCAGCAGGAATGTCACCTGGCGTGATATGGTGACTTGGGATCTTAAAGTTATGGATACCAGAATCACATACCAAGTGCTACAGCTGCCAACAACATTATGTGACCCATCATCCTGTACTACATACTAAGCAATCTTCCAGAGAAGAGATGGGCATCTGACAACTTGAATCCATGGAGACGTCATCCTGCAACAGATGAAGACGTTGATAGCTGATTGGTCTTGTTCCTGTGTTCCGTTTGCGTAAGTCTTAAGGCATAAATGTTGTCTATGAGTAGTGAAAACGAACCGCGACACCTTCCGTCAGTGCAGACACTCCGGAGGTGGGACAATCTTGCCAGTAGCTTGACACCTGCCAGGAGCATCAGCGACATCAAGAAATCTGCTAAATTCTTGAATAGCGATGACTTAGTGAGGGAAACGGTGATTTTTGGAAAAACACATATCTCCAACATTGTGCTCGAGAATTCCTCCAGCCAAATTTAAAACATGGCGAGCCGAGCCGGTTTGATACAAGTACATCTTGAAGAAGGATATCGATGAGTGGGGCAGTAATATGACCTCCCGTGACCTGTCTGCTGCAGTTATGACATGTGTGCAAACGACACCTTTCACGGGTCAGCGAACCGGTGACGAGACACTCGAAACTTCCGAGATTATAAATACCAACAGTAACCAGAGTCACATCGTAAGTACGGCTACATGCAGAATCATCCTGTATGACATACCATCCAAGCTCCCCAAGAAAAACTGGGCACCCAATTCATCAAAGACGAGGTGCTGTGGGCGCATTGTAAGACCTGATAACCGACTCACACACTACGCGTCAGATTCTGTCTCGGCCACAAAGGCCATCCGTATGAAGTTATTCGAGTGGAGTTTCGTGATATTGCTGCAACCATGAAAGATATTGCCGCATCTCCAACAGCTGGGAAAAGGTACGCCGTGCCAGCAATTAAAGACCCCAACACTGGCATAGTGGTCCAGTGTCTACTGGTCTCCGACTCCCATGCAATTGCCAAATACCTCGACGAGGCCTATCCTGACAAGCCACTTATACCCCGCGGGGCACACGTTCTCGTAGAAACCTTCGGGACCCTCCAAGGCGAATCCACGAGTTCAAGGCGCCCTATGATGGGAGATATTATTTCGACTGACTATAAACTA
The DNA here is from genome assembly GCF_016647785.1 of Suillus fuscotomentosus. Classification (NCBI taxonomy): domain Eukaryota; kingdom Fungi; phylum Basidiomycota; class Agaricomycetes; order Boletales; family Suillaceae; genus Suillus; species Suillus fuscotomentosus. Next base: position 615,296 of record NW_024539534.1, read on the forward strand.
AATATTCTACTATGTTACCGGTCCATGGATTGGTAAGTACGGACTTGTCTCTGGTCCGCGTCATTGCTGACAAACAGCATCCGATCCGGCTATTGGGTGCTCCCTATGTCATTGTTTATATACAGTTGTCCTTCTACTCCTATGCTTTGACCATGTCCAACATAGAGTCTACCCCTGTGCTCGTAATATGACCATGTCCAACATAGAGATCATGACTCGGATGAACACGTTGTACGAGGAAATAATGGGCGAGATCAATCAGCTCAAAGCTTCCTTCGCGCAACAGGTATGTACTTGGAACTACTCAATGAGCAAGCTAACAAAATAAAATATCAGGATGAGAGAATCCAGAGTTTGAATAAGGAATTCCAGAGTCAGCACAGGGAAATCCAGAGTTTGCATAAGAAATTCCAGAGTCAGCACAGGGAAATCCAGAGTTTGCATAAGAAATTCCGGAGTCAGCACAGGAAAATCCGGCGTCTCGAAGATTCCACCGCAAAGTTATCAGCTTCCAACAAAGAGATGGCCGCTACTCTGCAGCATGTAACTACTCAATTTCAGCACCCTGTACCAACTCGCACTGATTTTTATTCTAGCATTCCACAGTACTGCATGCGCTCCATCGACGCGCAGGTGCTTGATTACACAAATGCTCTTCTATGCAGTCACTATGGTTATAACATTCAATTTCGGCTGGGGAGCCAGGAAGCCAGCGAGTGCGGTAAGTGGGGCTGGTCGCAATGAAGGTTTATAAGGCATCATTGGACGATTATCTATTGAAATTTGGGGAAATGGTAGTAAACCGGCAATTTAATCAGACAAAGATATGAAGAGACACGGATGATGAGTGCCGTCAAGATAGCTACCAATATGTGCATATGAGTAAAGAGGGGTGGTGATGGGAGGAAATGCACCAAATGAATCATGCTACCGTCCTGGTATGTTCGCAGTCCAAAAACCAATACCTTCTTCCCTCTGTCCCATCATCTGCAACAGTCGTGGTCGGCCGGATCCTCGGCGAAGGGACATGAGAGCAGACGATCCCGCAAATACGCTCCCTGAACAAAAACGATTCACTCAATATAGAGTCAAAAGCTTCTGAACACTCACCGCCCTCGTTTCCAAATCTGTTACAAACAAGCACGAGTAGCTCGTTGGGGATGCCCGGTTTCTTCTCGTTTTCATGTGTTGCCTCCCGAATCGTCGCCCACAATGGGTTCAAACGCATCGCCCAGTAATTTATTACTTCCCAACTTGGCTCCGTGCCATCTGTGTCTTCGTTCTGTTCCGAAGTCGTGCAATCAGCAGAATCGCTATCTGATACTTCTCCGTCTTCGTCAGGATGCAGCCATGCATTCAGAAGTATCAAAAGCCGCGTGCCCGATCTTATGCAGTGTTGAGCGAGTTCATATGGACCTTCTTCAAGCGACTCCCACACAGCAGGGTCCTGCACATTAAGGTCATTGCAGATCGCAAGCGTGGTTGGACCCAGTGGATGCGGTAGGGTCATCGTCGTAAATCCAGAGCCGGGAACAGCCCAAGGAAGATCGAGTTTATAGAGGTTGGTCTTGCGATATGCTCCGATACTGCTCCCCCGTAGGACTATACATGAATGCACTGTTTGCACCGATACGGGGCTGATGAAACGATAAGCTATTGCCTCCGAGCGGAGGGGCATGTTCATGTGGTTCGAGCTTCTCAGGATACCCGGCAGCTACAAAACATTCAAGGGAGCGTGCTAGCTCCGCACAAAAGGTGGCCGTGGGCCCTGTATGTGGGTGCTCAAGATACGGTGTGATAGTAGCCGTGTCCGGGAATACATAGCCTGATGTGCATGATCAGAAACCTTCGTGTGTATATGCAGTAACAATTCGGAAGTACGAGAACCGGCTTACCGGAAAAAAACATCTCTGGGAAACACAGGAGATCAACTGATCGGGGCTTCAACCTTGCCAATGGCCGTGAGGCCATCTTCAAACGTACTAGTGCGTGAGGCCGCATACCCATTGCATAATTCTCGAGCCTTGGCGATGTTGGCTTGCACTTGGCCGAGCTTAAGTGTAGATGACGTTCGATTATGATTGCTGTTTTCATCCCCGAGGAAATGTGTACTGACCTTTGGTGCAAACTGTACGACGGCCACACGCAACTGCGAAGACATCATGAGATCATGAGTGTGGTGGGAGAAACTTGACCAGAACTGTTACTGTCACGGTTCTGACCCCAAAGTTTAGCGCTGCGATCAAACACAAACACAACCTCATGTTGAGTATATGGCGCAAATGGTAATAGCAGTGCTAGCTCAAACGTACAAATGACGAAAGATAGGAATAGTAGACGTACGTTCCAGCTACTTTCATATCGATAGCCATGCTGCGTTGTTCCGCCCGAATGTGTAGTATCGTAAAAGGTGGAGCCCTGTCACATTTGTCCAGCTCCACAAGTAAATAGAAGCGGTAAGACGAAAAGATGAAATCTGGTCTATCGATGTGAAAGTGGCTGTCGATGATCATGATAACGCGCAGAAACTCAATCGAATGTCGGCCCCACATACTACCCCATTGCCAGCACATTCCTCGCACGGCAGGAGTCCCCACAGGGGCCCGTAAATCGATCTCCTAACCGCCAGCCCGAGGGCTTACAGTCAAGAAGTCGTGATTCCACTCTTACGTTGGTTTACTCTCGCCTCATGGTCATCTAGTCAACGAGAACAAGTCTCATCTCATCCCAGAAGACCGTCACCTTTTCCCCCAGAGCTAGAAGCCCACAGTGTGGGGGGCTCTGGGGGAGAGGTGGTGGGCTATCCGTCAACGATTGGGAAGTCGATCACACCGGTTGGAAGTTACTTGTTTGGATTGGAGAGGGAATATCTGCAAAAACGAAACCATCCAAAAACAGAAGTGAAGTAAGATGCCAAGAAAGCCACGATAATGCGAAAAACTGGAGATCAATAACACAGTGTTCAACGTAGAATAAACCCAAAAGAAGTATAATATAATGGACTCCACTTGCATAGTAGATGTAGGCGAGTAGATCAGTTATCACTGCTCACGAGACCGCAATGAGGGACCGTTTGGAGGTATCTCATCTCGGGATCCAGGACGCGAATGAGGCTCCTCTCTTGCAGCTGAGGGAGCAGGATACGCATTCATTATGCTTGCTAATGTTTGAGGCACCGGCAATGACGCATTGGCACCGGCAAGATATGGCGATTGCTGTTGGTGTGGGGGAGGTGATGCTTTAGAAGTGGATGTCATGTTTGGTGGTGAAGGATTTGCGAGCTGACGGGTGCCATGTGAATGAGAGTTACTCTGTCGCCTATCTTCAACATCCCTCTGTGAAGGAGGACGGTACTCGTGGATACTTAAAGTGTCGGCGGATTGAGGTGGGGGAAGAACGATGGTTGTGAAAGGCTGCGATTGCAGATGTGGAGGAGGGTGTATGTAGGAAGGAATATCTTCAGCGTGACCATCGGCCACGCCAGACTGATCTTCCGGAAGTGCAGGAACGACGGCCGCGTGTCTACCGCCTAAAGGTCTGTGTTATATCGTGTCACAATTCAGAAAAAAAGGATGAGACGAGAAAGAAAAAGAGCGGCCAGCATGAACGATAGTACAGCCCGCGGTACGCGCTGGTCCGCGTCCCATTCCAGCAATTCTAGATACTACACTGGCCATAATGATAATTACTCACCCTCCCTCGACAAAGTTCTGCCATACATAATCGCGCAGGCGATCGGCATTTGGAAGCTCCTGGATCAAGTGCTTGATGGTGTTCTGTCCTAGCCCAAAGAAATCGGGCCCTGAGACGGAATTCGAGTGTTGGCGATTGCGGATAGTATTGGCCTGTTTCACGATAGCAGACCATGCACCGGTGGCGGTGCCTGCGATTTGAGGACGATCTTGGACATCAGATGCAATGATCTTGAACTTGGGTCCATCTCCGCCATCCAGGATTGAGCAAGTGTATATAGCCTCTGCGGTGGGATCCACCGTTGATGAATATTTCCTACAAAGAGATTAATTGGGAGCATCACTTTGATTCCGATGGGTGCTCACCGTGTCACCTCATATCCAACAGGGAAGATGTACCGCTCCGTGTGAAAATGCTCTCGCATGCATACCTCTCCTAGTTGGTTCACTGTCATGATGCCAACGGTGAGTGGCAGCATTGGACGTCCTTGTTTATCACGTGGAACAGTAGGGATGCTGTAACTCTTTGTTGTAACAGTATGGGCCTTCAAACGTTTAGGCTTAGCATGACGCTGAACCTCGGTTGCACGAGACGATGGAGGAGGTGCAGTGGGAAGCCCCATGTGCTGGGGTAACGAAGGAGACGGACCAACAAGTGGAGGCGTATTTCCAGGGACAGGAACCAAGGCAGGGTACTGTCCGCCACCATTGGCACTAAACCGTACTGGATCATAATGAGACTGCTCGTCGCGAGGAGATAACAATGGAGATAGTGATGATTGGGAGTGCGCCGGATTACTTGAAGGGAGAGGGTCATTAGGTGAAGGCCGCACGGGAGGCTTAAGACGAAGACGGGTGCCCTTGGTCGACACAAGAACAGGGGTTCCTGGGCCACCTCCTTCCGGAGCAGGGACCACGCCCATAGCGGGTTGCCCATGGGGAGTTTGGCCCATGGCCTCTTTCCCTTTAACAGCAGCTCGAGGTCGCTTTGGTTGACGACGAGCTTCACGAGCCTCCTCCTCAGCACGGTCTCGATGTTCGTCTTCTGCGCGCTTGCGAGCCAACGGGCCGACATGCCGCGAAGTAAGTAGTGGATCAACCTCATGATCGTCAGCCTCTTCCTCCGCCATTGCCTGACGGAGGTTCGATACAAAGTACGAACGGGCTTTCAGAGTTGAGAGGGAACGAGGAAAGGCACTGGACGGCAGATAAGGAACACCCGAGATGTTCGGCTCAGAGTGTGTTTCAAGTTCACGAATGCGGTCGAGCATCTTGCTGGAGTAGAGAGTCAGACCAACATATGAGATATCGATATTGCAGTTACACGCACTCCCGTTCTTCCCGAAGTTTCGCATTGCGTTCCCCAGAGAGCCTTAACTGGTGCTGCGTCTCATTATGTTTCTGAGACAAATTTGTTAGTTCGATAGACCACGATGAAAGATAACTGCTCACATCCTCCAACTCGAAAAACTTTCGTTTTAGTTTTCGATATTTATCCAAGGCGGATTCCTGAGTTTCTTTTAGAGGAGTCGGTGGTGGCTGCTGGGTGACTGGCGGCGGCGGGGGGCCCATGACGACATCAGCGGGTGGGCCCATCGTTGTTGACGATGAGCGACGGCGAGACATGAAGTTTGTGTGAAAAGTGGAAGAGAGACCCGCACAAGAAGCGCGCAAAGGTAAAATCCAACCAAGCTCAAACACGACTACACAGCCTAGCCCAACAAGACTCCATTTTTTTTGTCAACGTCAAACCACCACATTGACGGCAGATTCAGCCTTTCGAAACTCTCTTTATCTCCGGTTGTTCGTAATCAAATAATTTCAAGGGTGCACCCTATTTTCTTTTAAGATTTATCGACTTGAAACTTGAAGACGACAACGGAATTTGGTGTTTTTTCTCGAGATCCCTTGTCAACTTTGCCACGGCGAATCTGCCACGGCGTTGAGTCTGCCACATCATTTCACCATCTTATTGCTCCCGGAACCTTGGGCCACGCCACTACCGCTTTCTTTTTTCCTATTTCTGGCAGTCACACTTCTCTATTATTCGGACCAAACCGAGCAGAACGGTCGTAGTGTAGTAACCATGCGCCGTCATAGATGCGCTGTCCGGTATGGGTTTAGTCCTCTGAATTGTTTCTCATTACTCTATTCTTCAGTTTTCATCCTCTGCCACTTTGACTCGACTTAGTCGTCATGTGTGAGAGAGGATAAAAATAGCACTGCTGTTCAAGCTTCGTGCCTGTGCCTACCACCACCGAAAGACCCAGATAATCGCCTCAACAAACCGGTTTAGGATTCAGAAGAAAGCACGCTTGCGTATTGATCATCAGCAAGGACAAACCAATCCCATAGCGATTCTGTCAAAAAGAACAAGAGCTGACAGCACAGCAGGGCTATGCAATACCTATGCTGGCCCCATCAGGAATCTGTATTCCTGCCAGTGTGAACCTGATCTTCAGAATCCCTTCCACGCACGTGAATCATCTGTACCGATCTGGCTCAAAGTGAAAAGCCGCACGGGACGCCGTTCAGGCGCTTTGTGAGCGCAAGATAGACGCCCAGAAAGCTGGGAACGTCATTACACTTGATCTGTCGTTTCAAGTGCCAGCACATGTTACGATATGCAATAAACATACCTACAACAAAGAAGCGATGGCGTTGAGGAAGTTATCGCAGTGAAGGCTCCGCGAGAATAAATTATGAACTCCAAATTGCGACGCACTAGACGCATTCAAATGGTACATCAGGAAAACAAAAAGACACAACAAAAAGTGTACAGACGAACGAAGGTAAACATGGTATCAAAAACACAATCACACGATATACGTGCAGAGAGAATGGTGAGAGAGAAAATACGTAGATGCCCGAAATCATACTTTTGAAGTTGGCCGAAGTACCAGTAAAATTCCGTCCGAGTGGCCAGAGAAAATAGCGTCAACAGAAATTTCCTGATCAGAGGATGATGAAGATGGTGGCCGTGAACGGGATGACGTCCCGGGCGATGAATGGGAGGCGCAACGTGGGCTTGACGGCATTCGGTAATTGATTCTTGCGTCTCCGAGTCTGCGCCGCGATAGCGGCGTATCTTGCTCATTTTCACCCCTTCAATACAGTTGAGAACAAGATACGGGCGGAGAAAGCCGGTCAATACCTTGAATTTCTGCCAGCAAGTAACAGCACAAATTTACCAAAACCGAAGCCGCCATCGCTCGGTTGCCCTCGATCGTTGACGCCCCATGATTTAATGACATCGATCCAGCTGCGCACGCTATGTTCTGTGCGACTAGTGACAAAATCGAAGAAACTCCTACCCAGAACCCTGGTAGTTGACAGGAGAAGGTCATTGGAACAGTAGAGGACCGTGCAATGAATCGAGAACCGGTCAAGGATAAGTGCCGACCTTGGGGACTGGCAGGGCAGCGGATTGAAACTAATTATTGTTGGTTTCTTGCTTCGGCTGCGGCTTGATGACGCATCACTGGTATCCGAGTCTGTGGAAGCGCAGGCAGCCCGTGAAGCGAGGTCGGGTGTACTAGGACTAGACGTCATCGGTGATGGGTCGCCCCATCGCTAGTCATTTTTAGACAAGCAATGATGAACAAAGTATGATGCCTACCCTAAGCTCAAAGTTCTTCGCAGAAGGCGTGACAACCTCAACTTCTTGTGCAGTGGATGTATTCTGGAGCGCCTTTCCACCTGGTGTGGCAAAGGATACGCTGCCTACCAGAACGCTGTGCACGACGGTCCGAGACTCAACCGAAGTTTAAATCAAACACGTCAAATGAAGGATCGAGACTACTACTCACGACCGCACAAAGGATGTATCCTTTGAAGGGATCTTTATGCTTTAATCGAAGATATGCCAGAGCAGCGGCTTTGTCTTCGCGGATAGTATCACTAATCGATGCAAGATTTGGTCATTCATCGGCAAGCGAAAAATATTATCCGCGAACGTACTAGTGCATCTGCTTTACCTGAGAGAACTCGTCTGGATGTACAAGCTCCAAAGCAGGGCGGCCTATTAGCTCGCGGGGTTCAAAGCCTACAGCAACGTTAACGTCAGAGGAACACTAAATGGTAATTGTCGTACCTAGCAGGTCGGAGACTGATTCAGTAAGGAACAACCAGCGAGCCTAGACAAAAAGGACTTTGTTCGGGACCAGCGACAGACGCAGTAAATTATTAAACTTACATCCTCCGAGAAGTCTACGATGGAGACTTCGTACAACGTTGAGCTGGTGTCGTACGGCCTGAGGTAAGGAAGCACGTACTGAATGATACGCGTGGTGTCTCTGATTCCATGGCCTCGGTCTGATGGATTATTTTGACCAAAAAGAAGGGCCTTTATGGTTCGCGTGTGGGCGCGAATGGAATAGGCGAACCTTACACTGATTTGTTATACCAGCAAATACCGTCAGAACCAGTGACGGAGAGAAGTGAAGCTACGGAGGGTCGGGGGTCGACAGTGCTTTTATCTCTCCATTGCAGGGAAGACTTAGGGTTTCAAAACCCGAGGACACTTGAACAGAATTACCAGAGTCATGGTATTATTTTTTGGAGATTGAGGTGATTGGGTTGAGTGTCATTATGTAGTGGTATTAGTTGAGTATTACTATCATTGATTCCAGAAAGGATATGCTTCCGTAATAAACACGATGGATCTGAACAACATAAGGTAACATTATCCTCGTTCATACGCCAGGTTCATTCAAACCGTGCAACGCCTGAACAACGCGGGGAGGTCATAGTGGGAATCGGAGTCGCCTAGGACTAGAAGCGGAATCCACGTCTAGTGCTCCCTTTGCTGTCAGTTTGTGCCTTGAGCATTTAATTTCATGATCGTGGGTTTACCAGATCTCTCACACAGGTAATAGCCCACTCAATCTCGACCCGGCCAAGCTTGTAGTCACCTTGTCATTGGCTCAGTTGTGCTCTTCTTCTTGAGCCAAATATATTAGATGTGGTCGAGTGCTCGAGACGTCGCCGCAGGCGACCTCGTTATCATCTGGCAGGCACGTTCCTCACCTTTTGCAGTTTTGGGGTAGCTCACATACCTGTAATTGATTTATGTCAGACTCGAGAACTCATTCAACCTTTACTCATCACTCCAGGAAAAGATCTTAATTCCAGGTTTGGATATTACCGGCATGCAGACCTTGTTGGAATTCCCTATGGGTCCAAAGTCGGATCTCGCAATGGCAAAGGATTCATCCATGTCCTTCGACCGACTCCGGAGCTTTGGACGATGGCGCTTCCCCATCGTACTCAGATCTTGTATCTTGCCGATATCGCGTTTATCACCTCATGGCTTGACATCAAACGTGGAAGCAGTGTCATCGAAGCTGGTAAGCGTTAAAAATTGGACTTATAGCGGAAAACGCTGCTTTTTCTTGGCTATCGTCCACGATGCTGCGCCACTTTTTTTAGTTTGGTCACAGCGAAGAAAAGACACGTGGATCATCATTCTAGTCTTCATTCATCCTTGTTTACTACGCCGCATTGATGTGTCCTCTCGCGATTGATGAGCAGATTAACAACGTGGCTCAGATTGAAACTCATTCTCTATCTCTTTTGTGTTCATATCCCTTTCATTGCCTTTTCCTAAACGCCTGTACCAATCGGAAATTTGACCTCCGTGGGGTGAACCCTTAATTCACTACGTACATCATGCAGGTACTGGTTCGGGATCGTTCTCCCACTCCATCGCAAGGACGATAGGGTCGGTAGGACATCTTTGGTCATACGAATTTCACGAGGCCCGTGCAAATAAGGCGAGGTATGCGGCCTTCTACTTTAAGACATAGTAAAGAATTTAATCACATTCTAGGGAGGAGTTTTCGCTCCACGGAATGGCAGACATTGTCACCCTCACACACCGCAACGTGTGCAAGGACGGTTTCACAGTTGAAGACACGGTCGATGCAGGCATGTCTATTTCTTATCATACAGATTGATCGCCCGAGCTGGTTACCCTTTTTCTACAGTATTCCTCGACCTTCCGGCGCCGTGGGACGCTATTGAGCACGCCAAGAAGGCATTGAAGGTACGCCACTGTTCGTTAGCAATCAACATATCCAATTTACTCGGAAATGAAAAGAAAACCAGCCCCACTCGTATATGCTGTTTTAGTCCATGCATGGAGCAAGTTCTTCGGACAGTTAGCGCCCTAAACGATTCGGGTTTCACGGGTATGTTTTTTGATGTTGAATGTTACGTGAAAGTCTCACCCGTGTACCTCTGTTAGACATCACGATGTTTGAGACGTTACTGAGACCTCACGAAGTTCACCAACTATCACTACAGCCTCTGACCCAAGCGGTCGAGAAGCTCAAAAAATTAGAACAAAAACGTGAAGACAAACGCCAGCATCAGATCGCAAGGTCGAGTAAAAGAAAGCGGGATGATTTACAGGAAACGGACGCTGACAATGTGGGAGGGAAAAGACTTAGAACTCAAGAATCGGGAGATGAGGATGTCAGTATCCGCGATATCCCGGATGCTGTGGTAGACCCTGGCCAGTCTGCCAACCAACCATCACCAATCAAACTATCTGTCTCAAAAGTGTCTCCCGACGTCCGGGGTCACACATCGTATTTAACTTTTGCCCGGCTGGTGCCCACAGCTCCTTCAAAATCTGTCGCAATTCAAGAGTAATAATGTTGTATATTCTGACGATATAAATCATATAGCTATAAAGTAGGGAGAAGCCCCTCGAACGGATCTACTCTGCTATCGCTCTTCTAAATGCTCGTTCTAACTCAGCTTCTTCACGCAATTTAGCAGCATTCTTCTGCGGGCGAGGCCGCAAGACTCTGCCCGTCGTAGGTGGGTTTCCCTTACTGGAATTCCCATCACGTGTAGAAGCTGCATTGTCGATATGATCGTCCTCTGATGCGCTATCGCTGTCTTCTCTGATCCGCTTCTTTCCATTCTTCCGCTCTATAGACGAGTTGCCCTTGGAAGGAGTATTAGTACCACTCTTCATTAGCATCTTCACTCGCCCGCCTTTCATTGTCCTCGCAGCGGGAGTAGAACGCGGCCGACGTTCAGGTTCATCAGAAGGAGCGATCTCCGAGGCCTGTCTCTTCAAGTCGTCTTCGGCCAGCTCGCGCATCGACTTAGGCATTACATTACTCCGCCGAGAAGGCAAGTCAGCGGATACCTCGCCCATCTGCACATCTTGGGCGAAATGAAGGGGCGAATCGCGGGGATGTGTATAAGACACCGCAGCACCACTACGCTCGGGTACAGCCTCGTCGATTTCGGCGCCATCGTCACCGGTAGTCGAAGAAAGTAAGGATGAAGGCAAAACAGTATGCTGATCTTTTGGGAGATGAAACGGCTTCACCACATCGTCCGCGGTGGTGAGGTACCCTCCTGGTTGCTGGGGCGAAAGATCAGGTTCACGTCCAAATCACAAATATGAATGGAAATGAAACATACTTGCTCGCCTTGATGTGCCTCAGCATTATGCGTATCCAACCAATGCTGCGGCGTTGCATCATCTGTATTGGATGCGTATTGCCTGCGGAGACGATCTCGAATCCGAAGCCCTTGCACGAGACGTATCCAACGCTTGTGAACCTGATCCAAACGTTTGGCATGCGCTTTCTCTTCTGCATCATTTTCAGCTTCCAAATACGCCTGCAGACAAGGTTGAGTTCAGTAGACGCAACAAGATCCGTGATGTGGCAAGTTCACCTCCACTATGATAGTTTCGTTCTCCTCGGCCACAACAATTCCCTCAATTACCGGGATAGCTCTCCGATTCCTGAATTCAAAACCAGTCTGGAGGGCTTGTCAGCGCACGGGTAATCGTACAAGTGAAAGACTCACCACTGCTTCTGCATAATCAAAGCCAAGCCTCTTGGCCACTTTGGCAATGCCTTTGACTGAAAATGATCAGAATTAAGTTCTGCGTCGCAGCTATCGCCGATTTCATCACGCACACGGGATATGAATACTACCCTCAGGGAGCATTGACGGAACATACAGATCGATGTTCCCAAAATCGTTCTTAGGAACTTTTCCCTGCGAACACGAAGATCAGTCATGTGCTAGGAATCATTAAGACTAAACACACGTCAATGACTGGCTGAGGCTTGTAAAGCTCCGTCTGGGACTTTGCGTATAGGCCTTGCATGTCCTCCTGGCCATCTCCACCGTGGCTATCTGTTCTTGCTTTCTCGAGTGCAAGCTCCATTTCCCGCTTGCGGCCAATAGTGACAGCACGTTGCTTGACCATCTTCATAGGCTGGCAACCTTCTCGAACCACACGCCCTTGGCGCATCCAGTTTTCCGCGGCCTTCAGAGATATGACGGAAGATCGAGGATACACAGGTTCGCCCCGGAACTTGCCCAACTCGACAGGAGGATCAATGACCTCCTCACGCCTCAGATGCCGTGAGAGGACATATCTGGACTTTGAAATTAGTATGATGTGTGAAGAAGGTGAAATTACGCTTGTACAAAGGATGACCCTTGAATCCGGCAAGTATGGTGGGCATGCCCTCGGTAAGCTGATGATTATGCAGTTCTGTATCCTCGGTGTCATCACGTTGCTACATGATCCATGAGACTACATTTACAAGCATAGAAGACATGACACACCAATCGATAGGGCCTGGTCACTAGCTGCACGACGCTATCCCACCACTCTTTTCGCCTGCCTATCCCAACTCCTTGCACCTTCGCCACTTTAGCGGTGTAGTCTTTGGCATATCGTGCTGTCACGTCACGGCCGAAACCATCCTCTTCTAGCGCAACCACATAAGTCATGCGATTCTCTTGTGGTACTCCAGACCTGAATGAGTTTTCAGCGGAAGGGTCAAAAACATGGCGTTTGTTGACGAAACCACGAATTGGATCGACAGGAAGCCACCGGCCATCTGCGCGCGAAAAAACCTCTGTCCAGAACACAGGAGGAGTGACTGTAGGATCGAAGGGAGCTATTCAAGCACAGGCATGACTTCTATTATGTCGAAGGTTGAGATATCTAGCATACCTCTGGTGCTCGCTCGATTTTCAGAGTAGCGCTTAGTTTTCCTGAGCTTGATGACCGGCTGCGCCTTCCCTTTTCCTTTGGCTTGAGCCGAAGCTTTCCCAGGGGATGTATCACCTAGAACTTCTGCTGGTGACTGGGAGTTGATTTCTTTTGCTCCTTCGAAGTCGCTGTCTTGCGATAAACCATCAGTGTCCCTGGCTCTCTCCTTCCCCTTCTGTCTAGATGATGGACGACCTTTCTCGCTGATTTTGAATTTGGGTTTTCCCACACTAGACTGCCATGGAACGCTCTGAAGACTAACAACCAATCTAGCAGGGATGTCCAATGCTCGACACAACGCAGTGAATAATTGCGCACTTGTATCACGAGAACCAGTTTGCATCAAGGCGTGTTTCATAAGACTATTTGGACTTCGAATACGTTCCCCGTCGTCGCTTTCCTCGTCTTCAAAAATTGCGTTTCCTCGTAGGGCAAGATCACGCTCGTTCTCGTCGAAAGTCCTGTTTTTGATGTGTCCTGTAGGAAGAACGCTGAAAAATGTGCTTGTCCACCATTCCGCCAAGCGAGTGACGGCGGCCTCAAATAATCGACCTCGCTTATTGTGGTCGGGTTCACGAGACTTGTGTATTAAAGCAAAACCATTATGAAGATGAAGTGGTGTTAAGGAGAGCAATCGAGCCTGAAAGGTATTGGCAGTCGAATCAATTGGAGAGAAAAGCCACTTACGTGAAGAACCTCGTCGTTTAGCCACTTATTCCGTACTCTTGCATTTGCAAGAAGACACACTGTGTGGACTTTATGAGTTCCAGTCCTCAAGATGCGTTCAGCTCGTGCTGCGGCTGCGGCTGCCTTCCTAGATGGTCGTATGTCAGCACCTACACAATCATATGTAAAGAATATAAAGCAACTTGGAATCATCCTTCTTCGTCCCCGGGTGTAGGGTGATTTCGATATTCGCTCGTGGTGCCGGTCCTTCCAACTGGAGTTCTAACTCTGGGTTGGTTTCATGGATTTGCTGAGGAACATCAACCTCCTCCCACTCAAAATCTTCTTCGCTGCTATCTCCTGGTATCGACCGAGAGTCTAGCATCATGGTGAAAATTTGGTTGGCTGACAAGGCATAGGCTCTTTCGCGAGTCACAATTAATTGGTTACGGCGCCGCGTCCATCACGTGATGTGTATTGATGGCTTGCTTACGTATTCATGAACTCCGCGGCTTGAAGTATTATGCTCACACTGACATACAGATTAGCTATCGACACAATAAGTATGCATCTGCCCACTGGCATGCCTTCCACCACGCGCTTCAACGAGATGAATTTCGAGGTAAGTCATTACACGGCAATCGCTCTGTCAATACCTTATGCTGTCCATACAAGAACCTCATTGCAAATGCGACACAAGGATCTGTTCAAGCAATCGCGCAACTAGCAACCCTTGCATCAGATCATGCTTGCCTCCCGAGCCAATATGAACGCATGATTAAAGTTGCTTACCTCTTGCTTGATGCTATGCATATTCCATACTTCGAAGATCCATCAGTCGATGATGTAGAAGCCCCATGTGCTGCCCTCACTTTTATCGGTTCCACGTTTTTCATCTGGATATCAGACGATAAGATGGCGAGTGGCCTCATCGCAGACCTGCTGAGTCACTGGGGTGACATTCGCCGTTGGATCCTATATGTATATGAAGAATTCATTCAAGCGGAGTCATTTGCCATCAACACCCGCCGGGACTGCAAGACCGCCGTCGTGACCTTTTTGGCGTTGACCCGCGATAGGATGCTGAGTGGTTGGTCGAAGAAGGTGGTCACTGATACTAAAATAATGCCCTTGATATTTGCCCTTTGGAACCTTGAAACCACGGATGCTCGATTCTCATCTCACACGGGGCAATTCAATGCGTATCGTGAATCTGTTGTCCTCAACTCCTGCTTCCTAATATCGCACGAGACGAAATCACCAATCGACTGGGATAAAGCTTTGCTTCCTTTCGACGGACGGCCAGAGACCGCGTCGAGAATTGCGCTCATGCATTTGTCGCAAGAAATGGCTCGGCAGTACCTGGATCCAGAGTGTATAGCATGGGACGTGCATATCGTTACAGCACTTTCATTCCGCGACGACATGCGCTGGGCATTATTAAACCTAGGAGCAATAGTAAAAATCACGCACGTTATTCCACCTCATCGTCGGACGGTCTTTTGATCGAGCAAACCTCACATATGCTGCAAGGTGTATCTCCAACGCATCACTGTTTCTGCGGATTCGTATGCAAGAAAATGACGGCATTCCGTGGATGTCGGAAGCCATTCGGTCTGATCTTATCAAAGGGTTGCTCAAATCCGAACGGTACTTACCGTTCATGGACAACGACAAGGCTCGTGATGCACTCTCCGACATACTCCACATGATCATCCCCGCATACACTGCCTACCGTTCATTACTCCTACCCATAGCAAAAGCAGTGGATGAAATAATCGACCTTGGACTAGACAAGCAGCTGGATAAACATGGGAAATTATATGCGGGCTGGGCATGTCTGCAAGAAACGACCGAACGGCGAAAATTACTCAACTACGATGGTCCTGAAAAAGTTCATGTACAGACATGCCATAACGATAACGTGCGTTGGATCATCTATATTTTTGGTTCTACGTTGACACATAATCAGTGTCGAAAAACCGTGCCGACAGGTACGCTCAAGCGGTGTGGGGGATGTCTCCACACGTATTACTGCAGCAAATCGTGTCAGCGGTATGACTGGAGGAGAGGAAAACACAAAGCATACTGTACAAGAGTTCAAGAACGTTCTGCTTGGTCTCGTGAGCGTCCTCCTATGCTTGTTCGACATCAGCTTAGCATCATCTTACAGTCGGAGAGATGAACGGCATATCAAATCGCGACCTCAGATTCCTCGACTGTGTTATAGAAGATGAGCTGAAGAAACACAGAGCACGTATCGCTAACCATGGGCTCAACATAAACGTCATAGAGTTAGACCTCACTCATGGAGAACCAAACATCACTTTCGACTCCAGAGGTGTTAACCCAAGCCCATTCAAGCTCTTGTGCCGATGCGAACACTACGCGAATGATAATTGGAAACGCCTGCGACAACACGTCGCCAGGACAAACGAACCCGTTGTCTTGGTTCGCGCGTTCATTCCAGGTGGAATTTCGAGAAAAGCCGTATTGCGGGCCATCCCGCTTTTCCAAGTACTGGGACGTCCTCCCGTGCAAGGATCACGCGTGTACGCCACTTACGTCTATACGTGCTGTGGCAGACCAGGACAGGAGGCCAACAACAGTCCTCTCAGAAATTTTGCAAGTTAATGGGTCGTGAAGCGAAGTAGATATTGTACGACAAGTGTGCCTACCCCATTGAATAGTTAGAACAGCGCTATGGTCGCGAATGGACTTGGGACACGTACCAAGCAATGCCTTATATTTAATTGGGTCGAGACCCACCTCTAGATTCAGATTAGTAGTTCACACATGAGTTCGGCATGGTATGAACCACATCTCAAGGGCATCACGGAAAAAATACCGTGACAGTGCCAACTTAATGCTCTTCCTTCGATTAGTCCGACTAGGCGGAGACTAAAAAAGTACTAAGCAGGGAGGATCACTGGAGTCTGGCAGTGATCGATGAATTCGAAGTGCATGATGCTACGGCAGTCAACAGAGTGATCTTAACACAACCACCAAGTCTGATGGTCGCGAGCCTTGAAGCTTAAAAGCTTGAGCTTGAGCATGCGTGACATAGCCATTCTGAGATTGCATTCTGGCCTGCAAGGAGATGGCCGTGAGAAATTGCAGCGTTTAAGTATTTATTGTATATTGTAGAAGCAGAAACACGACGAAAATATACGATTTTTCATCGGCCTGAATATGATGATAACACGTTGCCTAAGACTAGCAGGGATGCTTCAGAAACATCCCCACGGCTGATTCAAATCGGAAGGAACAGATAAAGTAAGACAAGATGAAGCTGCGGGCCACAGCCAAGTCAGCCCAATGCCAGTAAGAAGGTGTATCACTAGTGCCACTGAGGACTGGATGCGTGCTCTCACCATTCCTGTCATGCCTGTTCCATCAAGTTTTGAGACTGTGCAGTGTTTGATAGTGTCTCAATGGTCATCACACATTCCCTAGCTTCCGTATCAATCTCTCGGCTTGGGGTGAGTTTCATGCATTGGTGTATCAACACTGTGTGCTGTTGACTTCTTGTACTGCGGGTCCCATATGGGAATGCACCAAGGATCTGCAGGCTGTGGACTGCAATATCTTGAGCGAATTAGCGAATCGATATGAAGGTAGTAGCTGTACATTCCCACCCCATTTGATCTTCATCTCAACGGCCTTACTTTGCCCGCAGTGTCTTCCTATATGCATAGTACAGCCTTCTCCGCTCGTCATGATGAGCCTGATCATCTCCCCACTGAAACAATGCTGAAAGACCTCTCAAATAATATCACCAAGAACGGAGACTATCCTGTTGCTCGTGGCGGGTTCAAGCAGATCTGGCAATGCACCTTTCACATCGATCGCATATTGGTCAAAGTTTGTTTTTGTCTTTTGTCTTTTGTCTTTTGTCTTTTATCTATCTATCTATCTAACATTAATAACTTTGCAGGTCGCAGTGAAATCATTGCACATGTGGGCTAATGATGATCAAGTTGGGCCAGCAAACACGAAAAAGATCAAGGCGAGTGTCTTACTGAAGGACTGAATCTATTACTTACATTGCAGGGTGCCCCTTTGTAGAGAATAAAGCATGAACTCAGGAATTGTGCCGCCCTCAAGCATGTAAATATGCTACCTGTTTATGGTTATACATATGGATTCGGCCCATTTCCAGCGATAGTCACACCTTGGGCAGAAAATGGTAACCTGTCGACCTATCTGGAGCGTGGGGGTATGGCTCTTACGCTCGTTGGATGATTCCAGCTGGCAAGTCCTCTCTTCATGTATTTTGAGTAGACCACAGAACTGACGGAACACTTAGCTCAAAGACATCATAGCTGGTCTGCAATATCGTATGTGATAGATACTGTCAGTGCCTGACCGAGCTCTAAGTACTCCTCATAGTTCACGTCAACAGTGTCATCCACGGTGGCCTCACTGGGGTAAGCTCGATCTTCTCGATAGCTCTATTTTATTTAGACGTGAGCTCCAGCCCAATGTGCTCATCTATGGTGATGGCACCCGTGTATTGCAGGCTTTGGTCATTCCTTGATGTATTCAGATGTCACAAGCGCCTCTGAGGCTTCCTGGACTTCCACCTTTCATACCAATGTACGATGGATGGCTCCTGAACTGCTCGAAGAGCGAGAGGACGGAACTCCAGCACGGCCAAACAAGCAGAGCGACGTCTTTTCATTCGGCGGTATCATGTTGCAGGTACGCCTGAAATATTCTCAATTTGTTAATGATGTCATTATCTCTGCCTTTAGGTCTTCACCAACAAAATTCCTTATCATTACATCTCAAATGACGCCTCCGTCGTCCTACAGATAGCTATATCGGCAAAGCCTTCCTGAGTTCGTTATCCTGAACTCCCTGAAAAACACTGGTCCTTTATCGAGCAATGTTGGTCTACTGATCCTCGGGATCGTCCATCGATGGAGGAAGCTGATGTGACGATCAGCAATGAATTTGACTCACTTTCAAGATCTGTGATGTATCCTATTGCTCACGGCGACAATCCCCCCCCTGAAGCTGGTGGTCCCAGATCTCTCAAAGTATATCTTCAAGGATGGGGATCATCCTGTTACTCGTGGCGGGTTCGCGGATATCTGGAAATGCTTCTACGTTGATCGCATACTAGCCGAAGTTCGTTTGCAGTGTTGTTTGTCCATCAGTTCAAGATTAACAATTGGGCAGGTCACGGTGAAAGTATTGCAGGTATGCGCTGATGATCTACTTGGGCCAGCAAAGACAAAAAAGACCAAGGTGAGTTTCTCAACAAAAAGCTTCATTCATTACTTACAGGCTATCACTTCATAGAGAATAATACATGAACTCAGAATATGTGCCAACCTCAACCATGCAAATATTGTACCCATTTATGGATATACGTATGGCTTCGGCCCATTTCCAGCAATAGTCAGTCATTGGGCGGAAAGAGGTAACCTGTCGGACTATTTGAAGCGCGAGGGTGCGGCTCTTACTCTCCTTAGAAAATTTCGGATAGTAAGTCTCTTGTATCATTGTATTTCATCAGACCACAAACTAATGGCAATCTCAGCTCAGGGATATTATAGCTGGTCTGCAATATCATACGTGCTAGTTATTCTCAGTGCTAGACCTGGAGTAGTAATATTCCTCACAGTTCATACTAATAACGTCATCCATGGTGACTTCACTGGGGTAAGTTCGACCCCCTTCACTAATTTTGATTTGATTGAGACGTGATTTCTAGTCTAATGTGCTTATATATGGTGATGGCACCGCGTGTATTGCTGACTTTGGTCTTTCCTTGATGTATTCGGAGGTCGTAAGCACCTCTCAGGCTTCCTGGACTTCCACCTTCAGTGGCAATTCACGATGGATGGCTTCTGAGCTCCTTGGAGAGCGAGAGGACGGAACCCCAGTGCGGCCAAGCAAGCAGAGCGACGTCTTTTCGTTCGGCGGTATCATGTTGCTGGTACGCCCAGAATATTCTCAACTTGTTGATGATGTCATGAGCGCGGCCTCTAGGTCCTCACCAACAAAATTCCTTATTATTACCTCCGGCATAACTACATGGTTGTCCTGCACATATCTAGGTCAGAAAGGCCCTCCCGAATTCGTTATCCTGAGCTCCCCGAAAAGTATTGGCCATTTATCGAGCAATGTTGGTCTACTGATCCTCGGGATCATCCATCGATGGAGGAAGCTGATGTGATGATCAGGAATGAAATTGACTCGCTGTCCAGAATTAGTTGATTCTTGCACTTGTCTTGTATCCAAACTATCTGCTTAAAATAGATGAACCTAGGTACATCAGTATAGTAAATGTATACGGTTCACTGCAAGATTTCTCCTATAATATTAATGGCTTGTACTGTACCTAACACACCTTTACCGCTGTATAAGGCGGCCGGCCATCAGTCCAAAAGCTACCGCAATGAAACTTTAGAAACAAAGTTTGCATTCACATCAGCACCCAATATCACTTCGGAACTACCAACTAGGAAGGGCTGCTTCGCTAGCAGGAACCTTGTCCCACTGGCACAAATTTGAACTTGAATGTTGTGTAGAACAAATGAGGAAGCTAATTTTATGAGAAATATTATTATCAATTGACATGTATAGTTGAATGTGTGTCGTGCGACATAACATAGTGTTGTGGCTGAGTGTGGCTGTGATTTATTTGGTCGTTTCCCACGGGCCAATCTTTGGGTACACTTTCACCCACAATTATGGGGTGACAGTGACCTTGTGGTACAAGGTGAGCATGATACTCAAATATTATATTTTCGCCCGAATGCTCTTCCGACCTACATCTTGCATGCAAGCGAACTAGCGACCATGCATTATTCTTGCAGCTGAAATTGCAAAATACCAATCGTAAGTTCCTCTTAATACCTACCTAAGAAACACAGTCTACATGAAATATTCTGTTTGGGAGTGTGTTATGAAATGTGTGGATGTACGTACTGTAATTCAAGTGCACTAAGGCATACCTACCATCCGTAGCTCAGAGTCAAGAAATTCTTCTATTTCCTCGATAGTTGGTCGGCTGGACAGTTTGCGAGGAGACCAGCATCATTGAATAAAACTCCAGTGCACACTAGTGATGTTTGTTTCTGGAGGACATTTGGGCTTTACGCCTCTCGAAGATAATACAAGGACACAAATGTTATCCTTGATATCATAGTAAGGTATTGATCCCGTGAGCAACTAGGATTGCAATATGGTAAGCGGGTCGTGCCACAAGGACATGATGTAACATACCTGCAGGAGAACACTGCCTATTGAATAGATGTCAGTCTGCTCTGTTGGTATGCATGAATTTATTTCGCCATCTTGCGCATCGAATAACCGAGGATCGGTCCATCGCACTGCAGAGCGGATACCTCCAGATGACTGTGCCAAAGATGGGATTTCTGTGAGCAACGACATGACTCCGAAGTCACATAATTGTGCTCTACCCTCATGGTCCACCAGAATATTGAGCTAGACAAGTATTAGCAAACCATACTTCTAGGGACAGCTATCTTACTCCAGATATATCTCCATGCACGATAGAATGAGCGTGTACTACATTTGAAACCAATGAAAACCATTGACATGACGAAGGAGAGGAAACTTACGATAGCTAAGGCCAGCTACTACCTGTTTGGCCTAATGCCACCCAAGTGCAAGAGTAAGAAACATCATTTCCACCAAAGAGGCTGAAGTCTTACGAGATCAAACTTGCTCGCCAATGACAATTGATGATTAGCGATGTACTCATTCAACGACCTGTTGTTCACCCAGGGTGTCACCAGCGAGAGAAAGTGCCCAAAACCGTGTGCAATTCCATATAGTGGCAGAACATTTTTGTGAAGTAACTGCGCGAAAGATGATATTTTGCCCATCAGTTTCTAAGTCATGCGTAAGCAGGTTTCCTGGACACAAACGAAAAAACGGACTTGACAATTCCTGCATTTTTTGTCCTCATTGGAAAATGGAATCATCATCAGCGACTTGACCGCGACCTTAAAAAAAAAAGTCATTTATATTGTGAGGATTCTAACATGTAAAGTTCACTTACATCATGCTCATGCTTGTCATGATACCACATTGATCGCCAAACGTCACTGTGCATACCCAATAACATGGGGTATATCTCGCAACGAACGACTTGTCTGGTGAGATCAGGAGCGGAGTTACACTGAGACTCTCCCGCAGGATGCCGCTGAAAATTGACCGGAGCTCGAGTGGTTGGTGTCCACTTGGAAGAATTCAGTAATGAATTCATGGAGCTGTTCTAAAATTCAGCCAATAAATTCTGAGAAAAGTAATTTGTGTACTCAGGAACATCCGAGTCAGTGTTGTGACCTTTTCTCGGAATGGTCTGGCAGGAGTCTGAGATGGCTGGATTCGGAACGGCACCTTGTGGATTAGGGCACGAGCCTTCAGCAAACGAATGGAGAGTCATGAGTGCTATTTGTTGGTACGACCATCGAATAGACGTCAAAGGTAACTTCGCCACTAGCCTGAAATATGAAAGCAGATCATAAATGCTGAAACCGCATTGAAGAGTTGTAGAGACGTGGCCCATCAGATCATTGGACATGACCTGTAGCTGTTGAGCAAGCAACAGAGTATTTCCCACTGTGGGTGTTCAGGCTATACTGTCATATTTATGCATAATTATGGCTGGTAAGAGACACATGGTTATGTATGGTTGATGCTAATCCCTCCACCCTGGCAGCTTTATGCATAATGGTGCCTGCATCACATTGAGCCTTTTGTGGAACTTTGAAGCTCAGCTACATTATGCCCACACTCCGCATTTTTGGCCACCTACTGTGGGAATTACCCCACAACACCCAAAACATCACCCATTTTGGAAACCTCCACAATATCAATTATTCCCACACTCTCCCCACCTCACTGCAGCTTCACCATCACACCACAATAGCTCCCTGTTCATATATAAGTAGTAGTTTAGTATATATATGTATAATATAATATAATAAACCGCTTTTTTTGTCTATTTGTGTGCCTGTTCCTTCTCCAGGGCCCTTTTAACATATGCTAGGGTAAAGAACACTTTCGCATTTTTGCCCCTTTGGTGGGGCAGTGTTCTATAATATTCAGAACATGTTTATGAGCATATATGAGTGGATTCCCATCTTTATTTCACCCCCTGAAGCGTCCTACATCAATAGATATAGCACATATGCAAGAAAACACAAAATATGTTCACATTTAATTATTTCTAGGTGGACAGACTTGAGAAAATAATTCCCAGCATCTATTTAACAATAGGAACAATGTATCAGCAGCCCAGGACCATAGGATAATACTCTGTTGCATGGTGTGCCCTCCCTCTCCTGATGGTTCACCCCCTGTGAAAATTTTTCCTGTAGGACCGGACCTTAATTGAGGTGAGGAGTTTATTTCTATGTATATTTGGAGCACATCTATCATATAGCTGGCCCAGGACACACATAGGATTCTTCTACAGGAACAAAAACATAGAAAATCTCACTTTTGACATTTATGATGTTTTTCAGTATCTTACTCTTGCATAAATAATCCAGCCTGTTCACATATCATTAGCATATCATATATACTTGCTTTGTATGACAAGGATCAGCTCAAAATAGGCCGGAGTTTTGAGCTAGTGTGGATACTTGCTATTTCTACTGATAAGGAGCCCATACTTTCAAAACATCGAAATTTAATAATCAGACACCTGGGGTAGATTTACAATACATTCACTATTATATAGCTAAATTTACAAAACAATCCAACAAGAATTGAGTGCTGAGGAAGTGAAATAGATAAGAAATTGACTGTGGGAAAGTTCAAAGACCCAAAACATCGAAAATGATCAGTTGGACAGTAGTAGGACTTTAATGCTGGGTCAACTCAGACATACACTACATTCCTTCCACAACCCTCTAACCTCAGGGCAGTATGTAGTATAGGTTCATTTAGTAGTCTACCCTATATCCTACATATTTTGAATGATAAATTTGACCTGTACCATATATAAATGTGACTTTGTGTAAAAATATGTCAATTGTCACTTTTCACACATATGTCATTTTACTTGTCATTCAGTCAGTCCTTCATGGATCTTTCTAAAATTTCAAATATATCATCTGGGACACATATGAGAGGTATCCAAGGTATCTGATCACTTATCACAGGCTTGATCATTATGTAGGCTTCTTATCAGTAGAAATACCCCTTGTACATCAGATATCAGGTTTGCGCCCTATGTAGGGCTGATCCTTGGCATAAAACACATGTGGGAATGTACTAATGATCATATATGAGCAAGGCTGGCCATTTATACAAGAGTAAGACATTCAAAAACATCATAAATGTCAAAAGTGAGATTTTCTATGTTTTTGTTCCTGTAGAAGAATCCTATGTGTGTCCTGGGCCAGCTATATGATAGATGTGCTCCAAATATACATAGAAATAAACTCCTCACCTCAATTAAGGTCCGGTCCTACAGGAAAAATTTTCACAGGGGGTGAACCATCAGGAGAGGGAGGGCACACCATGCAACAGAGTATTATCCTATGGTCCTGGGCTGCTGATACATTGTTCCTATTGTTAAATAGATGCTGGGAATTATTTTCTCAAGTCTGTCCACCTAGAAATAATTAAATGTGAACATATTTTGTGTTTTCTTGCATATGTGCTATATCTATTGATGTAGGACGCTTCAGGGGGTGAAATAAAGATGGGAATCCACTCATATATGCTCATAAACATGTTCTGAATATTATAGAACACTGCCCCACCAAAGGGGCAAAAATGCGAAAGTGTTCTTTACCCTAGCATATGTTAAAAGGGCCCTGGAGAAGGAACAGGCACACAAATAGACAAAAAAAGCGGTTTATTATATTATATTATACATATATATACTAAACTACTACTTATATATGAACAGGGAGCTATTGTGGTGTGATGGTGAAGCTGCAGTGAGGTGGGGAGGGTGTGGGAATAATTGATATTGTGGAGGTTTCCAAAATGGGTGATGTTTTGGGTGTTGTGGGGTAATTCCCACAGTAGGTGGCCAAAAATGCGGAGTGTGGGCATAATGTAGCTGAGCTTCAAAGTTCCACAAAAGGCTCAATGTGATGCAGGCACCATTATGCATAAAGCTGCCAGGGTGGAGGGATTAGCATCAACCATACATAACCATGTGTCTCTTACCAGCCATAATTATGCATTACCCTGTCAAGAACAGGTGGGGTGTTAGTAAAAATTGAATGCTGAATGCAGACCATATTTCAATCGAGCCACACCATTTAACCGTGCGCGGTAATTCAAGTTGTTGGCACCATGCTGTGGACACCCCACGTGTGGCACTGTGACTCAGAAGGGTTAACTTGTTTTTTGATCATAGTCAGTAGACTTTCTGGCTTGGCGATCGGCGAATGGTGAAAAGTTACAGACTAAGGTTTACGCACAAATATGTGTACACAAACACTAGTACAGCGGTCCTGAATTTGTATCACAAACCTATACATATTTGGCTAACGTAGATGATGTGGTGAGCACATAACGCATTGCTAGCGCTGTTATCAGCGATAAGATTAATAGCTCAGGACGCCATGCTCAAGTTGGTACAGGATCTTGTAGGTAATCGACTTGCCTCAAGATTTTAATACACTGCAACTTCCCACCCTTGTCTAGGCAACGTATGAAAACGAAACCGAGTCCGCAAGGGCGTCGCTTGGCGAAAGGTCGCAGGAGTCATACTCAAATGCCGTCAAAGTTTCGAGAAAATATATTCAAAACAATTGCCTTGCCTCAATATTTTAATACACTGCAACCTCCCATTCTTATCTAGGCGATGTATGAAAACGAAACCGAGTCCGCAAGGGCTACCCCTGCTTTGGTGAGGCGCTCAAAAGGTCGCAGAGTCATACTCAAATGCCGTCAAAGTTTCGAGAAAATATAGTCGAAAAGAAACATGCACACACCCTCCTCGCGTCTGATGGGATGCCCGAGGCACCCGGAATAGCATTAGGAATGGCACTGTATTCCTTCAATTGGACAGGCAAGCCTGGCCTCTTTGTGCGTCTAGATTCTGATTCACCTACGCTGCACCGCGATGCTACTACCTCTTTATTGATACTTCACATATAGCTCGAGGACTTGTATGTATCCCCAGATGCAAGAAATAAGGGCATTGCGAAAGCCCTTTTCGTGGAGCTGGGCAAGGTAGCGCAGGAGAAGGTAACATCACATGCTTCTTTCCGAGGACCTTAGCTGATGCAGCCTCCGGTCCACAAGGGAGGGCTGCGCACGACTGGATTGGTCAGTATTCAAGGTAAGTCACACTTGGCTGATTGTGCTACCTGTTTTCCAGCAGATTAATTCTTTTGGTATTTGTATATCATTCTCACATTCAGCGGAACACGCCATCAATCACATTTTATGAAAAAAAAGGAGGCTAAAGCAATGGAACAATGGATGAGTGTGCGGCTGGAGGAACAGGGAATCGAGAATCTGCAGAATATTAGCATCCACGCAGGCTGAAAGAATTGAAATAGGGTCTTCTATATCCGGGGCAAGTAATAGTATAGGTACCGTTGCACAATGCAATGTCAGGGTATCTCTGTATGACGCACAAGCTGATCAAAAGACTTATCGGACCTCGGGCGCAGTCGATGTGCAGTACAAGTGGTAAATGAGTCATATAAATCCAATGGCATGCAAGGCCAGGAAATTGAGAGCACAACTTTGTGTGATGTAAGCTACACCCTGTCGTAACTAGCCCCACCTGCCTGACAAGATTAATGTGAGTAGATGTTCCCCGCTCTAGAACGCTCACCTTCCGCAGCTCCACCACAATTGGATCCTCCTCTAAATCGTCCTTTTGCCGAATGGGAACTTCGATAGAGTAGACACACAACACCTGCTTGACATCGGCTGCATGGACGGAGATCTGCGAGATAATATAGCAAAGTCATGTCAGACTAAGTAATACATCATCCGAGTCATTGTCATCGATTGACTGTTGAAATATCAGATTTGTCGGAACAAATATCCTGGTAAGAGGCTAAGTATAAGGATCAGCACCACGAACTACATGTTGCTGTAGGCATACACTCACTCAACATATATGATGCTCAGCGGATCTGTTCAAAAATTCTAGACACAAAAAACTCACACATGCCGCCGGTCTATCAAAAGCTCGAAGCGATGTGGACCGTGGTGCTTGGAATGAGCTGTGTCATTTTACTGGAGGTTGATGGTGTTGAACGCGGCCAAGGGGTTGTGGGTACCTTTCTCTAAGCTGCAGAGGTGCGTGTAATATGTATTATGCGTTTTTATGCTGCTAACTACCTCATTTCCATGGACACCCAAGACATGAACTTACCTCTCGAGTCTCCCTCATCTCCTTCTTGCCCTCTTCCACTCCTTCTCTCATTCTGGGCCCTGGCGCCTTCCTGGTGTTGTTCACATATGTTCGAGCCACGTCAGCATTTGCTGGCATGCTGCTGGGCATGTGCGCTAAGCACGGGCGGTTGTTGGGATCAGGCAGCAATGAATGGTGGTCTGGATGATCCCACAATCCCACTTGAAACCTATCCTGCATTTGGCTTTTCTTCAAAGTCAACATTGGCCATCAACCGATGCTCAAAACTGCCGCTGATATTCGAGTCGGTTCTCTGTTGATTTTAGTTGTCTGCAACTGACACTGAAGCTCGCAGCCTTACCCAGCTCCAATCCTGCTCCATTTCTCTTTTCCTATTCTGAAATAGTTTGACCACCGGATCTCAAAATGAATGAGGTACATACAACTCCTTCAAGGTGGGAGGGTCAAGACCTCAGTCACCACTGGTCAAGCATATTTTCCGGTCATTGATAAGTAAGGATCCGACTCAGACTCTATTTACAATCCCCACTATCGCCTACTCTGCCTCCAATCACTCATTAACGCTACAGCTACTTCCTGCAAGTTTCTCGACAGGACGCCATCCAGAAAGTCGCACTGTACTACATGGTTTAGCAACAGGATATATCATCTTGACTGGAACGATCAATTGGCCAAAGCACTGACCAGTACGTTCCGAGCAGATCGTGCGCAGGGCACCATCCGAACAGAACGTACTGCCAGCCTCAAGCTGTGGAAACTTCAGAGAGATGTTGAGAAACCAGAGGTTGTAGGAGCTAGACAGAGTCTCAGCAGGACGTGATAGACAACGGTGAGGTAACACTGCACATGAGCAAGATATTAAATGTCAAATGACTGGAAGGTTCGAAATGGAAAGAAGCCACTGGTGACAATGACACCAGTGGGACAATGTGTGGTGCCGAAGCTGATAGGATGCAGGAAAACACAAAAGCAGTCCCGGAGGCTAGCGCTAATCCTCCAGGGACTGGTACCATGCGAAGGCGATTGAGAACCAGAATGATGGTCGCAAGATGTTCAGGCTGTCCACCTTGTGCTCTCCCATGTGGAGATTTGCATTCTCGTCGAAGATTCGCGTTCGCTTCTGCGTCCTTGTCCCAGATCGGCCATTTCAAGGGTACACAAGTTAGTACGATAGGTTAGTGTCTTGAACTACTCGATCCCACACCTCTTGGCTTCAGCTGTTTGCAACTTTATTGTAACTAGGGTTCGGCATTGCCGAATTTGACCTTGCTTGCCTAGCCACTACATAAGTACTAAGTACTAAGTCACTGCACTTGTGTTTTTCAGCTCTATTCAAGTTGTCGACAGCAACTATGATCTCCTTCATTGTTAATTTATCCAGAGCAGAATTGAGCTGTTGCGACATGGTTCAAGTGAATCGGGATTCCGTAGTCTCATGACTAACAAAGCCACATTCAACGTTTATTGATGTTTAATATTGTTTATTACTGGCAGTTAGTCCGTTCCGTTAGATTTCGTCACATGGTATACTTGTCAGGACTCAGTAACTAACAATTGGTGTACCGTAACCGAATGTCTACCACAAGCTCATTCCCTGACTATATCACTAGCACCATCGGTCATCTCTTCTCACCGAAAGTCATCGACGGAACGACTTCATTCGCATGCGAGTACTTCCAAACTATCTTTCTGGACGAAGGTGTCTCGATGGAGGCGAGTGGCTGCTACTCATCGTAGAACAAGCTTTGTGTTCTCACATATTAACATTAAGGAACTTCGGGTCAAAGATTACCAGCTCGGTGGTCGGCCTCCTTCGTATCCGCTGAAACCAGAATTTTGTGGCGTTTCCTTAGCCCCAGAGCGACATAGTCTGTTTGACATCGAAAAACCTCCACATCCGAACGAAATAGAAGAGTCCCACTCCCCACCCCCGCATCTGAATGACCTCTGGTATGATGATGGGAGCGTTGTCTTGAAAGCTGGAAATGATTTCTTCCGTGTGCATGGATCTATTCTAAGCCAAAAATCTTCTGTTTTTGCAACCATACTTCTTCAAAGTCAGACAGAAAACACGGAAACACATGAAGGGTGCCCTGTGGTTGCACTGGGCGATGATGCTGAAGAGCTGCGGCAGCTCCTCCTTACCATATATGAGATATCGTATGCATTACGCTCTCAAAGATCAGTCGCTTCGACTGACCTGCTGAGCCAGGTACTTCGAGGACAACGCGCAATACTTCGTCTATTTATGCGCCGTTCTTCGTCTCAGCACGAAATATGAGATGAAACGATTGCGCGATTTAGCACTTCAGCGACTGAAACGCGGCGTTCCAACGACACTTGCATCTTTCGATGATCCTGAATATCAGGACGACCGCGCAACTGCGCAAAAAAATGTCCTTGCGGTCATCAACCTTGCCCGGGAGACCAAGTGCTTGGAACTGTTTCCTTGCGCCTATTACTACTGCTCCCGCTTGCCGACAAGTACAATTTTCAAGGGCAGTGGTGGAGTTATCCTAGCCTTACCAGACATAACCGCTTGCATGCTTGGCAAAGAACAGCTTCTGAATGTGCAACGCCAAACGACTCACCCGTTTTTATACACACTTCCAAAAAAAACTAAATCTGGGTCCCGTTGCAAGAATCGTTGTGAAGGAAATGATCGGCTCTTGTTGGAATATTTGCAGCGCCAGGATTTCAGGAGGCCGTGCACTCTCGAGCAATTCATTGATTGGGAGAAAATAGGGGCGTGCAAAAACTGTGCCTCCCCACATCAGAGCGTACACACGAAAGGCCGACAAGAAGCATGGGCACAACTTCCTGGAATTTTTGGATTGGAAAGCTGGGAGAAGATCGCCGCATAATTTGATTCGCGGGTGCCGAAGCAAAAACAACTACTCTTAGTAAGGTTTTGTTAATACTGTATGATATATAAAGTGTACTGTATTGTTTCATCGGACTGCCATGTCCACCCAATGCATGCGGACGGGAGACGTCTATCTGAGCAGAATCAAATATATGTAACATTCATTATTCACACTCATGAAGGCACCTCGAAGTATCACGAGGAAAAATGCGACAACGTTGCGAGAGGTGAAATTATAGCATAAGAAGCAATAACCAAGACGTTCATGAAGTGCGTGATGCAAACTCGTGAAAATGGCGTGAGCATGAGGGTGATCGATCGAAGGTGTGGGTAATGTGAAAGAGGATAAATCATGACAATAGCAATATATAAGAGCAATGAAAACTTGATGACGGGAAGGGTATGTATGCTCCAAAAGAGGGGAATAATCATGACGACAGAGAAATGACATGGGGAACGGCAGCCATGCGCACCGAGAAATTAGAACCAAGCAAGTAATGCGAGCGTAATGGATGAATGAGAAGTGAAAATGAGGAAGTGTAAAGAAATCAAATGAATAATAAATTTACTCATTAGAATCAGGCAATAATAGTGCGGGACAATCTTCTGGAGACTGTCCTTCCAGGCACTATCGCCTTGAACGCGCGGAGAACGATTGCAGCAGTAGCAGTGTTCTTGCCATCCTCCTTAGACGAGCGTGATGTGCTTGCACTGCAAGCCACGACACCAAGCTCATCCACAGATGTATTGCCCCACATGTCATCACTAGACACCGGCTGAGGCATCGTCCGTCGAGAAGAATTAAACACCTTGAAGCTACGGGGATTGCTGCTTGTTGGTTTACACTCTAGAGTGGAGGACGCAGTGGGAACAGTTTGGAGGTTGTCAGATTGGTATCCCTTGCCGAGGCGCTTGACACCTGTGGTAGACATGAGGAAGCGGTCATAGACGCCTTCCACACGACGTTGATCAGGTGAGTTGATGACCATTTGCTCCCCAGACTTGCGCGGTGGATAAGGTTCCACATGGAAAGGAGACGCAGTAATATCACTGTCATCGAACAGAATTGACCGTCGTCTGATCGGGTGGGGCGTTTGCATGTCAGTCCCATCCACATCGCCTGACCATGGCATGAATGGAGGCGCGATGAACATCTTCCGATCCAATACTGCAGACAACCGTGGCGTAGGCGCTACTACTGTTTCTGCTCAAGAACAATCAATAACTAAGCTCATCACAATAAGCAGAAAACCCACCTCTCGTAAGATCAAACTCTAGCTTATCTATAGGCCTGATGTGCCTGTCTAAATTTCCCTGAGACCGTGACTTCTCCCTTCTCTTCGACGGCGAGCCCAAACCATCCATGTTATTTTCATCGGCCTTGGGCGAGCGCGTCGAGATGGTGGCACGACGCTGGCGTCGGGGAGTCTGAGCAGGCACATTAATGGTAGGCACACCAGCACGCTGGGTGAACCCAGAGTCATCAGGAGAGAGATACCCCGAGAACGAGTTACTCTGATCCGCAAGTGCCGATCGTCCAGGGGACAACGGCGCATTGGGGTCATTACAAAAGATCTCATTCGCGGCAAGCATCCGCCTTGGAAGGCGCGAAGACGAACGCGACATGTTGGCATTGAGCGCCTGAGAACTAGAACGTGAAATGGGCGGCGAGAGCGGAAGCGCAGGAGGCGGTGTGATGCTGGTGGATGCAAAAGCAAAGTTCTGGCGCGTTTCCTCAACGACTCCTTAAAATGAATTGCATGAGCCCACCACTCTGTGAACGAGAGTAATTGCGCTTACTCTCAACATTCTGAATCCAGAGATTCATTCGATCTATAGCTGTCTCTCGGTCCTTTTCAGCGGAATCCTCTGGGCGAATATCCTCATAGCTGAATCTCCCAGCTTCACCCGAGCGGCGCTGCTCAAACTCGATGGGCTCCGGGGAAGCACACCACACAGGTGTCGTGCGACCATTCGTGATTTGGCCAAGCGTCGAGGACTTGTACATCCGAACACCTTTATCTGTATCGTCAAAGTTCAGAATTAGACAAAGGAGGTGATTAGAGAAGGAGGGACGCACCGATAGAAGCTTTCACGCTGTGTTTAAGTCCAACAAATCCAGACTCACTCGCCCGACGCATTTCACTTGGGAGGTTACATTCAGCTGGACGTATGTCATCAATCAGCATATATCCAAGATAAAACGCATGCAAAGGACCACTCACCAGGTGCCGTCGACGCTGAATAGCTCCTGTCTATTCCAAGCACCGAAACACTTCCTTTGCTCATCTCCAACAACTGCGCGCTCGCCCTCACACCTATTCTCGCAATCTCTATATGCTCTGAGCTCAAATCTGCACGATAGCTCGTAACATTCGCATCAATCTCGCTATCTGTCTCCTCTGTCGATACTTCGCGTTTGACCTGCATCTTCACGGGACTCCTCTGGCCGCTCGAAATGGGGGAACGACGCGCCTCCTGAACCTCCTCCCTTTGAATCGCACACTCCACCTCTTCGTCACTCAACTCCGTCTCATCATCGTTAATGTTTCCATTGGCTGACGTCATAATGGACTCAGCTTCACGCTGCATCTCCGTCAGTCTCTCCATCTCCCGCAACCGTTCACGTTCGCGCTCCCACTCGCGCATACGGTCACGCACGCTGCCTTTGCCTACGGTCGAGGACGTGGTATCGGCCATGCCGCTGACATTTACGGTTGTTGATACGTCCGCGAGGTCTGCAGCAGAAGCCTTGGGGGTGTGGTGCTCGTTTAGACTTGTCCTCGACGTGTTCTGTGCGACACTGACATCGGTCCGTGATACACTTCGAACGTCCGTCTTCGATGCATTACGAAGGTCCGGCCTTGACGCGCTCCTAACATCCGTCTTCGAAACATTCCTAAAGTCCGAAACGCTTCTCAAAGTTCCCTTCGCCCTCGCCTTCGGCAACCCATGCGCACCCAAATCCACATTCTTCGCAAAACCCGTCAGGTCTGACAATACACCCGCTCGAGAACGCGAACGAGGTTTACGACCGCTCATTTTGAGTGTGCCATTTTCTTTGTTTTGGGGGGTGTTGCCTTTGCTATCCGTGATTGGCGAGTTTTCTTTTGCACTTGGCGTGTTTTCCCTCCCTGTCCTCGCGCTCTTCTTTCTACCACCTTCCATATCTCTGAGAGCGAAATTTGAAGGTGTCTTCGATCCAAGCGGTTTCCGAACTGGCGTGAGCGAATTGAGCGAGAACAACCCAGAGTTGTTGCTCGTGTTACCACTCATGTTCGGAGTATCGACAGGACTGAGAGGGGCAGGTCCGAGCTTCTTTGCGCCCTTAACAACAGGTGATCCTTGTACAGTGGACAACTTCCGTCCTTGGCGACATCCATCCGTGTGAGGGTAGGGTGAGCGGAGCTTGGGTTGTGACTTCGATCGTGCGTGGTGCCTCTCGTTGACGCGGGTGTCCTCCTGGATCTCCTTTTCAGGTGTGCGAGAGACCGAGCGGGATATTGAGGAACGGGAAGGAGAACGAGAATTGGAAGACCAGGGGAGCGAAATGTCAAGACGCCGCGAGACAGGCGCATCTCTGGGCACGGCGTCTTTTGGAGTGGAGGTATCTTTCGCCGGGGGAGATGTGAATGAAGATGAAAGTGTATGGATGGGCGACTGCTTCGCGGATGAAACGGCAGCAGAGGCGGATTTCTCTGTGATAATGATAAGTACTGCATTTTCTGACGAAGATGAGGTGTGACTCACTATGTACAAGCTTGTCCGGAACTGCACCTGCAACTTGCCAATATACATCAGCCATGGCCTGTTTCGCCGTACACCTCAGATCAGCATTGGGAACAATCATGCGCTTGAGCAGCTTCTCCACGGGTCTGGGAATGGTGTATGCGCCTACCCATTTACCACGCATCTATGCGATGAGCATCATCAATTATCTGCTCGTTAGACTTGAAAACCTAAGATACTCACTGTCCTGCCCCAGTACTTCTCCAAGTCGGCTTTGCTTGCAAACTGCTCGCCCTCTTCATGTTCAAATGGCGTGCGACCAACCAATATCTCGAAAAAGGTCACACCGAGTGACCAGATATCAGACTTTCGGGTGTCATGGGGAAGACCACGAGCGCGTTCTGGGGAAAGGTACTGCACGTCGCACAAAGTTTAAATATCACGTGAAC
The DNA here is from genome assembly GCF_016647785.1 of Suillus fuscotomentosus. NCBI lineage: Eukaryota > Fungi > Basidiomycota > Agaricomycetes > Boletales > Suillaceae > Suillus > Suillus fuscotomentosus. The sequence continues at coordinate 649,098 of NW_024539534.1, forward strand.
GCAAAAATAGAGCGGAGAAAATGCGAACCTCAGGGGTGCCGTATGTCAAATTACTGTGGAATGCTTTGGGGGAAGACAGGTCGTACTTCTCTGCGAACCCGAAATCGACCAATACGGGTATATTCTTGTGGGAGAGCAAGATGTTGGCAGGTCTGTGGCACGTACAAATTTGGTTAGTGAAGTGTAGGACAAAAGGTACGGACGGAAAGGGTTGATAACGTACTTGATGTCGTTATGCACGACCCCACGCTCGTGCAGGAAGTGGACACCACCCAACAGTGAGCGGAACCATTCTTTTGCTCGTGGTTCGGAAACCTCGACGGGAACGAGGGTTGGAAGATATGCCCTGCAAAGCAACGTAATATGTCAACCATGAGGTTAAAAACGCGATAAGTAACGTACATCGTGATAAGCGCATATGACGGGGTGATGATGAACGAATGAAATGGGATGATCGAGGGATGTGGGTCGGCCTTGAACGAGCGCACGATCTTCATTTCATTCCATCTACGCACAAATGAAGATGTGAAAATATGTCAAATATCTGTGTTAGACGGGCCACGAGGCAAGCGGACTTACAGCGAACGCACGCGTGCGGCCGTTGTGCTAGTCTTGGAGCGGTGTACGAGCTTAACAGCTACTTCGACATCCTTATGCTTGTCGGGTGAGGAACTGGATTTGGGACGGCAAAGCCAAACGCTGCCCCAGTTTCCAAAGCCAATCTATATGACGTTCATTTAACTTGTTCGGAAGAGGGGATACGAGACATACCTCTTTGACGAACTGAAGACGTTCTGCAAGAAGATGGTCTGAGAGGGAGAAGACGTCGTTGGCCTCTGGTGCTGAGGTGTTCATGGTCATTCTTGCTGGATGCTAATGAGTTGGTAGTTAGATGCTTGTGGTATTTAATGAGACTTGGGATTGGCAATGGTATACAAGTACACTGGCAGACGTGAATGGGAATCAGAGGAAGTTAGAACGAAACACTGCTCGTGGTCGTCTGCTGTGATGAGCAGAGTCAGAGCCAACGAGGTCAGTAACAAGAAAATTGGTGGAACAGCTTTATTCGAATCACAGTCTCACATATACATATCACACTCGAACACTACCCAAACATGAGTAAATAACGCGTCGTTAACTTCTCAGTCACGTTACCCATCAATCTATGAATAACACTCTCACACGCATACAATGCATTGGCCTACAATGGCGACGTAACCGACGTTCTTAAATTCTTTAGATCAGAGCTCGGGGACCGAGAACACGTACCGACACATCATTGTATGAACCTTTGGAATCTATCATCATTCCAAATGAGGCGGTATTACTACCATCCGAGCTAAGCTGAGTGTTCTGCCGTTGGTGAGTCGATTGCTAAATGCGTTCCAAATCATAAACAGCTTATTTTCAAGCGACAAGGAACGGTACCTACCTGACAAGCGACGACTTTGTTAATTACTTGCATCGATTCGAACACGCTTGATAAAGCCTGGCCAGTGAAAGGTGCGTTCTACTATTTTTCAAGTGCAACATTTGAACAGGTTTCTTGGACTAGATGATCCCCGGTAATATACTTAATATTTAAGCTCTTCATCGCGGGAGCGCAGCCTCGGGTACATAAGGCTGGGTATTCCTGTATACAGATCCGTGACACTGTGTCCCAAGTGGTGGACAACCCACCTACACTCCTTCGATGTTCTCCCAGGCAGATCAAAAAGCTGAGCACCGTTTCCAGGTGCGAGTTATTTCTCCCAGACCCATTCGTACGAGCTGATTGCATGTTTGATTGTGATCCCAGCAGGCCAACTACACCGTTGTTCATAGAGACAGCTCTAATACATAAACGTCATATAGAAGCTAATTTGGAATTATGATGCTCGAGTCCTCGATCTGTTCGGCAATCCACGTGAATGGCAAGTTTTCAATTGAGAGAGCGGCTTACTTCCCTTTTAGCTTTATGGTAGGCGATCAGCATATTCTTGGATAGGAAATCCACCACAGGCTCGACCAACAAAACTACCACCCTCGTGCAAACATCACCAGTGCGTTGCGTCACAGTCGGTCATTGAAACGTTTGACGGAAACACTGTCGTCAAGTCTTCTGCAAATACGTGGCCGCAAGTCGTGATAACGTTGTTGCATTAGTCCGGCAGTCGTGACATCGACAGAGCCTTGCTTGTGTAAAAGTGCAACTAATGCAGTGGCCAACTCACATCTCTTCTAAAAGCCCATGTGCGATCCTCATAGTGGTTACCGATGGTAGGAGCGTTGATTTGACTTGCAAATTTGTCTCCTGGTGTGGCTGATCCTGAGGCCTAGATTTAGAGTGTTGGTACTCATCAATTGTTACCTCACTGCAGTGGTGAATTATGTTCGTGAATTCGTTGCACGTTGACTTCGAATCGAGATACGTGATAAATAGCCCTAGTGTCAAGAATATCCAGATGCTGAACATATGAGAACATATATACACTGATAAAACTTTGAAGCAAATAGAAGTGTAAGGATCGATAGAGGAATTTGCAAGAGAAGACGAAGAAAGCTGCCAGAATTCCGTCCTCAGAGAAATATAAAGACATGTCGCACTAGAGAATCCTAGCGGTAGTGTCCACGTGGAAAACATATATTGTCCAGGAACCTCTTGCAGGAGCCTTCAATGCTCCAACGTGAATCCGAGTCGTGAGTGGTATGGTAAGTGGTGACAAAATGTGAGCACACAAAATTGTGCGATGATCCTTGTCCTGACAAGGCTTGCAACAACACGGCTGTGGAGGATGAACTCGGCTGCTGCTGCATGCCGTTCATGAGCTGCAGTGAGGGTGGCGCCGACATTACTACCGATGCGGTATTACGACCAGTTTCTGTTATTTCCATCGTTGGGTGAGAATGTAATTGTCTAGAATTACTTCGAGCGTGCACGGCGAGAGCGCTTGGGCGGCTCTTGTGGAACAGACTTATGTGCCGGGGAGCGGTGTCAAGATATCATGTTCCAGAAGCGTCGAGCTAAGGATGGATTGGGGGGCTGAGGGAAACCCGATGGCTCTGCAGTATCAGCCTGTGATCATGATGTTCATGTGAGAAAGGCGAAGCAGGCAATCAATTGTGAGTACTGACATGAAGTATGAACTTAGGCTGATTTTGGTGCTGCGAAAGCTTAGGGGCGTTGACATCGACGATCCACAGAGTGAGTTTCCCGTCGTATCCGCCGTAAGCTAGGTATCTCCCGTCTTGTGAGAATGACACACAATGAATGGTTTTAGGATCCTGGCTGACTGATCGGCGGAGTTTGTGTGGTTTTGTGTTCCATAGCTGTACAACACCGAACAACCCCACGCAAGCCAGGATGTTGTTCTTAGGTGAAAGAGCTACTGAATATAGGTCATGGTCGTGCGCATAGCGATGGAGTAGTTGGCCCGTGGTAGTGTCAAAAACACGTGCGAATCTGTCGGAGGCGGAATAGAGTTTAGTGCCCGACCACACTAACGAAGTCACGACTTTCCCCCCTCCAATAGGTCCAATGACACACTCTCCATTTGCTGTGTTCCAGATGTAAATTGTATGGTCGCTCCAACCTGATGCAATTCTATCACCCAAAGGTGAATATGAAAGACTCCACACCTCCTCCACAGCTGCTATATTCGATATCATATCGGTGCTCTGGCAGCATCCGAATGTCAATCGCAACCTGTAATTCTCCACTTCTTGCTTTTCGGATGACAATTGTTCCATCACTGGACCCGCTGGCGACATATTTTCCGTTTGGAGACCACGACACCGACCGCACCGCCTTTCTGTGACCCCTCCAATTACTAATCATCTTTCCGTTGGTGGTCCACCGCTCAACACCCCTGTTCACCCTCCCACACGCAATTATCTTCCCGTTCGGTGACAATGCCAGTGCGGTTATATCTCCTCCCGTACCTTTCCACGGTTCACCGACAAGATGTCCCGTATCGCAATTCCACTTCCGCATCATGCCATCTCGCGATGCGCTCACGATGTGAACATTGTCGTGCAAGAAGACGAGACTCCATATAATGTTCTCATGGCCCTCAAATTCTTTCCTAGGAGTTGAAGCTTTCCTGCGGAAAAATCTAGCAGCCATAGCTTGTCGCCGGTAAGGTTCCCGGTGTATCAAGTCTCGCTCTGACACGGTTCGTGATCAATTGTGGGTGGAGTAGTTCAAATCGATTCTCACCGGGTTGTTTGCTATCTCTTACTTGGTCGCAGGATAGCAAGATGAGTGGTGCCAGTTTATGTGTTGGATACACTGATAAGGTGACGCTAATTCATCTGACAGGTTCAAATACTCACAGCATTTCGGCTGCAAACGATAAGTCCATGACCGTGCTCACAGTATTTCGGGTGTAAATGATAATTTTATGACCGTATCAGGTGGATAGTCCTTATCATAATTGAACGATCATCCACAGGGTCCCGATGTCAGCACACTAGCAACCACAATGTGCATATACGCAATGGCCACTGTCGTGGTCAACATGACTTCTTGCACGTATTCGTGAATAAAGTCTCTTCAGAGTTACAGCATTTCAGCTGCAAACGATAAGTCCATGACCGTGCTCACAGTATTTCGGGTGTAAATGATAATTTTATGACCGTATCAGGTGGATAGTTCTTATCATGATCGAACGATCATCCACCGGGTCCCGATGTTAGCACACTAGCAACCATAATGTGCATATACGCAATGGCCACTGTTGTGGTCAACATGACTTCTCGCACGTATTCGTGAATAAAGAGTCGAAGTTCAGCTCAACTGTTGCTGTTTAGTCAGGGCGTAAGTACCGAATATAAAGAGAACCTACTAGGATTGGTATATGCATCGGCCAGAGTTGATGCTAATTGTGCACAACTCAACGTGATCTGGACATCAAGCTCCATAGGTGGAATAATGCATCCAGATCGAGAAATATGGGCCCAAAATTAATCCTCGACGTATTGGATGGCTAAATGGACCGGCTAAATCACAGGTAAAAATGGTATGAATGATTGCATACCCTGTCGAGTAGACTTTTGATATAATCAAATTGCGCGTCTTTTAGCTAACAAGCATTTGAGTTATAGCTGGCCGGTCCGACCCATGGTGCTCTATTTATCCCAGACCAGACAGTACGCAAATACCTCCCTCATACACTCATATCATGTACTCCTTCCACCCAGTACTGCCTCTGCTCATTTCTCATTCAGCAGCGTTCTGCATATTGCTATATTAACAACAGCACCAATACAAATGTAAAAGTACTCACCAGTTTGTCGCTACGTGCAAGTCGGCTTGTTCTCAGCCCGGAATGTTCTGGTTGGGCACCGCGCACGTAACAACGCAGTCCGCATTTTTATTGCAACAGTCGCTAGCCGTGTTGCACCTCTCGCCTTCAGGACTACAGGCTGGGACTCGCCTTGCTGTAACAGACATTATAGATGCTGTCAACGCAATAATAATGGCGGGGAAGAAGAAACGCATTGTCTGTTTAGGGTGGTATGATCTGCTGAGGTACTCGAATGATCTCTTTGAGTCTGAGATGGGTGGACGCTGGTGACAGTAGGAAGATGACTCACTTTTATATCATCAACAAGGTTTGGCAAAATGGTTATGCCCAGCGGACGATACTGTGGGACTCGGGAGAACCTATCCCTTCTAGTCATTTCGTGGGTGTAGCGATTCCGGCTGCCACGGAGTTCTGCCTTTGTCATGATTCACCAGTGACGCGGTTGTGATGAGGCAAAGATGCCACGTCAGAGCTATTAGCAGCGTACCCGACTAGCCTACAATATTAATTCCCGATAATATCGCCTACTCTTCCTGTCTCCGTGTGGTTTGACGCGGCCTTGGCATATCATCGAGTGAAAATGACGTGGCATAGCCAAAGCTTTATGCAGTTTTGCTGAGGTATGAGAGGGAATGGATATGACATGAATGAGGCTCGATACAGCGGGGACAAGGCTTGACACGCGAATAATGGTGAACCACACGTGATAGTATCCAAGCGTCTCAGGCTGGTTGGCCAATGTTCACTGGATCACCGTTAGTGCTACTAGAGGCAAATACAGAACGCGACTATGGAAAGCAAGAGTGATCAGCTCGTCAAACACATTTGTTTGGCACCAGACCCCCAATCACCGGCAGCTTCAAATAACATATAATATGTATATATCTGAACTAACACATCAAATTAACAATGTATGACGCATGACATTGGAACATGTAGATATGTCAAGTTCTTGATTACATCTGAAATAGCGATCATTTCATTTGACTTCGTCACACAGCTGTTTGCTGAACAAAAGGATCCTCCCCCTCAAAGTTTATGTAGTACTAGCCCGATAATCGGTGTGTAGATGTATAGTTACTTACCATGAGGTCAAATCTCACTGAGGAGCCTTAGTGAGCTCGAGACATGGTTGAACAAGAAGTTTTTATGATATATCAACTGTGTCAGAAAATTGTGCGTTCTCATTTAAGTGGCATCAAGTGAATAATGAAGAAAAAATTAGTGCAATTCACGGTTCTAACTCTGACTTGGTGGCTCCTTCTGAGTTGGACTTGCAAGTGTGTGCATCATGTATGCTGCTAATTTCACTACAGAAGCTGATCAACATTATTGCGAGTATGCAAAGTGTTTCAGTGGCCCTGCTGGTACTGTCATTGCAGTGACATATATTGAACACATGGATCCACAAAAACAGGGGAAATGGCTTTGTGAGGGCTGCAGTCGCTACCAACGCTTGAAAACAACAACTAGGTGGATCACTGATTCATGTGAGTGTTAGACTTAGAATTTGTGTCCCTAGTACTAGTTTATGTACTTGTGAATTTTGCAGTGCCGGTGCAGCATCAACTCCATTCAGCATATGATGGTGCTGTGGTCCATAAACGAATTGCAGAGGCTCAGCGTGGTAGTGAGTGTGAATAGTGACTTCCTTTAGTAGTATTGACACGATGACTCCTTAGAATCAAATCTCCCTGTTCGTGCACTTGGACTTGTAGTTCAGCAGCACATAGCTAGCCCACAGGCAGGAAATTCCAGCACACTCCCTCCTGGATCTATTCCAGGTCCCCGCTTGGCAGGTTCAAACATTCGTTGTCCAATCACTTCTGGACCTAAGATCTCTATTTATGGGCGGGATACCCAAACTGTTGTCTACTCAGACCTACTTCAAACATTGTCACTCCAGCCAGGCTATCAAGAGGCTCACAAAGTCTATGAAGAAATGTGGACATCACTTGCAAAATTGGCATGCTCAATGAGTGTTCCTGAAGTAGTATGTGTTAAGGCATATCTGGCTGTGATGATGCCGCGCGCTAAGAAGCCTGCTCAGATATCTGTTTGTACCTTTACTGTTAGTTCAAGTTCAAGTAAGGCTAACAATAAGCACATCTATCACAGGATATCGTTGAGTCAATCAGCCATGTGCCTTATCGCATTGGTGCCAAAGATCTCAAAGTCTCCGTCTACCTCACCTTGCTTCCTTTGTTCCTCAAATGGTCTCATGGTCTCGCATTCTCTTTTGAAGAGGCTCGTCTGCGCTTAGCCAATAATTTCGAGGAGATTCTCCCCCGTCCAGCAGGTGAAGACACCAATGCAATTTCCTTCCACTTTATCAAGACAAAATGTGGCAAGCAACAGTTCCATGCTGGCAAGGGTATCGAAGTCCATCTCCTGATCCCGCTCGAAAAGTTTCAGGAGGCAGAGAAAAGGCGTGAAAGAGTTGAGGAAGGTACTGAGTCCAAGGTCCATGTGCACCAGTCACTCCGAGTCTTCAAATCATCCCTACTAACCCACTGTTTTTACACCAGGGAACGTCTGATACCATGCTATCAGTAATAGACCCACAACCTAATCATTCTCAGGTTGACAAGACAACTGTGGGTGGCCTTCATCGGCTTGTCTCATCACAGTCAGCAATTGGGTCCTCATCTTCAAATGGCACCCTCATCCAAAATTGTACCAAACAGTTCCAGCAGACAAAGCACAAATTGTCCTCAGTGAGTTATATTTAGGATCTTTGTATACTTAACCATACTCAACAAGATTATACAACTAGCCGTCTCCTCCAGCAACCCCTCCCCAGAAGCTTCGAACTTCAAACACGGCAACCATCTCTCCAGATGCAGGTGAACTTCGTCGTGCACTTCAAGCACAAGGAAACACAATCAGTGGAAAATCACTTCCAGATCCTTTCCGTAAGTGATAGCCTAACTTTCTACACCCTGTAGTACTTATTGTGGAAAATGTTGCAGTTACTCTGCGTCCATTTACTGCAGTGCTGCGCATTGTTCCACGCCTTTCATTATCATCTCTCATCCTTGATCCCAACACCTCCGACATCATCAGTACCATTGCTCCGACGCAGGCGACACTTTTTTTTAATCCACAAGGCAAGCCAAAATATGGCGCATTCAAGGCTGCCCAATTCAGTTTCCTCGATAAAGCCATTCTGGGGCCCTTAAGCTCCAACTCAACACGTATCTGTCTCAAACAATGTTACTACCGAAATGACAAGTCCAAGAGGTTCCCTTATGCCGATCCATGACAATCACAGCTATTGCAACCCGAGATAAAGTGCAGCATATGGGCCAGTGCTTTAATGGACCATGTCCAACAATTTGTCATCGCTGAGCTTTCCACACGCAGTGCCCCACCATTTCACATTCCTGACATTCGCTTTGTCCATGTTGCTCTTGCCAGCATCGAAGATGCAGGCATCACCAAAACCTATCTCGTTGAGGAGTATATTGACGAGTCCATGGAAGGCAGCTTCACCAAATATATCTCCAACGACTCACCTTCCCCAATACTCAATCTCGACAACAAATCAAGCAACATTGCCAGGTATCTATCATTTGCGCAACATGTCCAGTATATCAAAACAAAAAAACTTGCATATGTTGCTGATTTTCAGGGTTTGTTCATTTTCGTGGGGTCTCCTCTTCACTTTATCTGATCTAAGTTTGTTTCAGGAGGAGCAACCCTTTTGACTGATCCTCAAATCATCACTTCGCCATCAGTTTGTGTTTGCTACTGGATCTCACGTGTGTTATTGACAATTTTTACTAGTGATCTTTCCGGCAGCTTATTTGCAGATGGCAACTTGACAGACGCCTTTGCTTTGTTCGAGGAGAAGCATGCATGCAATGAATTTTGTAAATTTTTTCAACTTGAGAGACTCGTAACAACATGCGCAAACTTGCAGATGGCCTACAATAAACCCTTACCCCCTCCCGCATCACCTCCTCACTTGGGCCCAGATTATCTCTTCGCTAAAGCTGACTCAGATAGTGATGGTAGCGGGTATGATGACTTTGGCGCACAAAGTATGGATCTAGGAACCCACGAAGTGAGTGCAGGAGGTCAGAGCAAGGATAGCAGTAGTCAGTAGATAAATGACGGCAATACAAAAACAACGCACTAGGTCTCCAGTTGCCGTCAACGTGGCGTGATGATGCCGTGATAACTCTGGGGTAGCGCATAATCCTCGATGAGCGTTGCGCAAAATGCTCGGGAGTGATGACAGGATCTAAATGACGTCAACGAAAGCTACTCTAGACAAGAGGCTTACCGGTACCATTCAGATCTTCAGATTCCATACACAGGTCTCGCGCATCTTATGATGCTCCACATCGAACTCAAGTCTGATCGGCACAAGTTGCTCAGGGCGAACCGTTGGCCAGGCTGAGGTGGAAGTTTCCGAACCTGTGGGAATTAATCAATCTCCCCAAACAAAAGAAGACACTTCATGGAAGTGAGTACTCATTCTGCCCGCACTTTCTCTTTTTACCTGGGCTGGCCAGGGCAGTCCAAAGTTGCTTCGAACCCTGTGCTGATCCCAGTGTAAATGCAGACCCGGCCAGGGCATCCAGAGTTGCTCTGAACCCTGAACTGGCGAAGCACTTTAACTACATTTTTGTTTTTGTCCCTGTCCTCGGTCTTATTCATACCTTCATGCATGTGTCTCTAGGACAATTGTCCTATGACGATCAGGTGTTCCCGGATTCGTTGACTCGCATGGTGTCATGCATGCTGGTATGTGACAGTCCTAAACTTCCATAGTCTATCATCTGACACGCTCTCGAGTCCTCCTCCTGCGTGCGCTGGCGCAACTTGTCTCGGCATCTCCTTCCCGGCCCTGAGGACAACTTCTTTCACGGCCGCACGATACTTCACACGATCTTGAACTCTCTTCAGCGGATTGCATTCAACCCGGTATCTGTGCGTATTATCTCACTTCAATGCATTCAGCCGATTAACGCAAAATCAAGTTCAAGAACGGCACAAGCGGCAGCTTCGAGACCTACCGTGCTTTCACACACTCTCGAGTCCTCCTCCTGCATCGTGCACGCAAGCTCAGGCGTACACATCGCCCTTCCTTCCTACTACGCGCCGATTGCAACATGGTCACGTGACGCGCATGTAACGCGGCACTGACGAGCCTTGACGCGGCACTAACGATCCTTGATGCGGCCACTGACGCGCCATTCCTATATTCTACATTCAACTTCCAGATCAAGTTGGATGAGTTCACGACCATTCTTTTGTTATTTTACTTGCCTCAGAGCCATGTACAACTAGGTATACATAAGTCAATGACTATTTTCTTTTCCTCCCTCTCTGGACCCTTCGAGCCTGTGGAGCACATCAACGTTTAACGGGCGGACATTCTTCGGCCAGCAGAGAAGGAACTACAGCTTCGGATAGCTCGTCTGCAGACTCCAAAGATGTAGCATCAGAGTTATCACTGAATAACGTGTGTAAAGTGGAGTCATTTTCTTCTTTGTTGTGGCTTTCCTGCTGCTCCTGAGTCACGGATGTCAGTTTATGTGAGAGGCACAGTTGTTTAAACTTACTTGCGGGTTGGTGGTCTATTTGTCAAATCCGAGTTCACAAGGAGAATATGTTGGATGACGCACCTGAACGGTCATAGCAGGGTATGAGGTCCCCAAAACTCAGCAGCGGACCCGGCCGATCTGGATCATTTTGATTCTCTGTCTCATTGGGATAGAAAAAGTCGAATATATGTTTGATTAATTGCTAAAAGATGATTATAACAAGTTTACTCCGTATTTTAAAGAACTCACAAAGGCCATGATATGATTCACAAAAGCGCGATAATAAGGGTTGTTTCTCGAGCGAGACAATGAAAGAATGCTTAGTAAAATAAATTTATTACTGCCTATGGACAATTACAGTGTACGACATCTAATTCTGTCAGGATGAAAAGGAACACTGTTAGAATATCAATTATTATGACAGATGTAAAGTAAAATATACCTAAGTTATACGGACAGTGTGACAGTTGAGGTGGTGAGGTTTGACGTGGCATATGGAGGTGGTGAGGTCTGATGCGGCATGAATGAAGTTTGATGCAGCGTGACGCGCGGGTGACGCGGCAGTGACGAGGTTTGACGCAGCAGTGACAGGGTTTGATGCGGCAGTGACAGGGTTTGACGCGGCGTGATGCGCCTGTGACGCGGCACTGACGCGGCATGGAGGAGGTTTGACGCGGCACAACTTGTTTGACGCGGCACTGACGCGCATGTGATGCGGCAACTGACGGTATGTGCTATGGTTGACGCGGCACTGTAGTAGGCCTTGACACGGCATAGAGTGTAGATGTTGATATTAGTACAGAGACTGCGAAGATATTTGGGAGAACTTGTCGTGGTGTGAGTAGTGCTTGACGCGGCCTAAACGAGGCTTCTGACATGCCATGGTTGGGGCTCGATGTGTTGGTGCAGGGTATAGAGAGTGGATCAAACTTAGCAGGGTAAGGTTGAAGCTTGACGCAGTGAGACAACATTTGACACTGCATCTGAAAACCAACATAGATGAACGAATTAGAGGTAATGCAACAATATAGGACTGACGTGCAAGATGCATACTAGTAGTATGAACGCAGAGGACAAGCACTGTAAATTTAGTGAGAGGTGAATACAGCACTATAGAGCCTGTACGCAGGCAGACACTCATATGTTGATCATTAACGATGATTCAAAGTGTTTGGAATGCGATATGAAGTTGTGTAAACATGATCTGTACATAGGAATTTGTTACAGTGCCGCGTCACAGGCACGTCACGACCGCGGCAGGTGCGGCAGGGCCACGTCAATTTCACCTGGCCCGGCGGTGCCAACACTACCATCCCTCTCGTACTGCTTGCTATCGTCCTTGGTTTACCCGGTCTCCTCGTTGTCGTAACGTCACGCAAGGTCGCTTATGTCGGATGGATGATCTCAGTTTGATAGGTTTTGTACAAATAGAGCTTTCTGTAGTATTACCCATAATAGCATGGTGGAATATTAGCTATTTGTGCCCTCTTCCTGGTCTCCGTCAGAATCAGAATCAGTGAACTCCACATACTCAGGTCCATCCTCATTATCGTGTTTCTCTCCTTGTGGTTCCCAGTCACAAACTCCATGAAGAGCATGAGTCGGTGGGTTGAATATGCCTCCCATGTAGAGGTATCCTGCGGGTCCCAACAAGCTGGTGTTGTGAGGTAGATCTTGTAGGTCCGGAATCAGTGAAACCTGGCCATCTTCGAGGTGGAATGGCTGTGAAAGCTCCACTGTCAAATCATGATCATCTTCAAGAGCCTCGAACTGTTGTCGCATAAGCTGGTATACATCCCAGAATGATTCAGATGAGACACGAGGCTTGCCGAGTGAAGCATAGAGATTCTGCGCATGCCTCTCGAACATCGGTGGCACGAGCTCAAATACAGGATGATCGGGAGGTGCATAAATTCCTTCTACCTCGTCAAGGAGGTCACCAGGTACAGGAACCTTGAAAATGATGCGCACTCATCAAGTACATAGTCATTCGCAAACCATTTTAACGTACCTTGAAATCAAGTGAGTTGAATTGATGGGGCTTTGCACGAATGGTGGCAGGAATGCCATGGGGGAGAATTTTGTGTTTGTCCCTGTGGGGAGGATTGTAGTTCCTGAAATGGACCCATGCATCCAGCTCAGCCTGGAGCCAGGGAATTGCGAGCCAATGGAAAATATAGCTGAATGATGAATTATTAGTATAAGCATCTGAGGGTGAAGTGCCAGTCAACGTACTTTTGCAATGTATTGTGAGAATCATACAAGCCCTTTACAACGCCCTCTTCTAATATATTTTCGAAGCCAGGTGCAAAGTCTTTGCGTAGGACTGACCACAAGATCTCGGGCTTGATGTTTTGGTGCTTCCGCATCCAACGGTGCTGCAGTGTGCCATTGAGATTAGGATCAAGGCGGTGACGCATCATGGTCTGTGCATTGGCAACAGAGAAGTTCTCAGATCCGGGGTCACTTTGGATGATCAAAGGAACTGCTAGCTCATGAATAGTGGCTGTCAGACTAGATATATACTAATAGAAGTTGAATGTTACATACCGCCGAGATCTCTACAAGCATCAATATAGTATCGAGCAACAAGACGAGGATTCTTGTTTGTCCACCAGATTTTGAGCCAGTTAATCCAGCCTGTAAACAGATCAAGGCTGACATGCAGGAATAAGCCAAAGCGTTGCCATTTGTCGTGCTGGTCTTGTGTCCACACATCATTGACACCTGCACACCAAAAGCGTCTATGCCTCAGGCGGCCACGACGTCGGGCTTGGACAGCAGTGGGTTCAACAATTTTGAGCAGCCTCACGATCAGTGGTCTTTTGCAATTTGTCAGGTACTAGTGCTATCAGAAAAAAATAAAAAAGATACCAAGGTACATGAAAACCAAATTGCTCTCGAAGGTTCCTGCGGATTGATTCAGCTCCTCTGTGAGGAAAGCGCTGGCGAATTTCCATGACATGCTGCTCAATGGACTCCAGGGTATGTTTCTGCTGTCTGCCTCGTTTCCAGCCCCATGCATTACGCATCCGCCGGAAACTGACCACATTGATGTAGTAACTTGTGAGTTTGCTTCGTCTAGTACTCAGTAATGAACCTACCTCAGCCCATACTTCTCATCATCATAGTGATCCTGGAGGTGGTGCACAATTTTCACATCATTCATCCCAATATTAAAATAAAACACTGCATATTCTTGAATGTCTTGAGCTGGCGCTATTGGTACTATATATTAGTCGGTGACTTGAAGATAAATATGTACCCAAAACTAACGGCAGGGCTTATGTTGATTTGCTCGTCGAAGACTGGCATCAGCCATGAGTAGAGTAGAGAGTATTAGTAGGTCACACCAAGCCAGGCTTGGACTAAGACAATTGTTCACCTTCGCAACATTGTAAGGCACAAGAAATTCAGCCATCACTTTGACAAATTTGTAAGGCACGAAAAAAATCTACTACATACACTGCTGTCGGTCAGGTAATGAATGTCGCACTCAGGTGTGGTCGGGGGTCTGGCAGGGGGAAAGCCAAACAATTGCCTTTTTTATCAAAGCTGATCGTTGTTGTTCGAGCTGATCACTCTTGCTTTCCATACGCGACATACTGCAAGGTGATATATCCTGCCTGTATAAGTGGCCACTTAGTTACTAATGGGACTCAAAAGGGCTGCTCAATTCTCAAAGTTCGCGTTCACTTGGGATCCGAGCAAGTTACGACACTTAGTAGAGTCGTTTATAGTGTCGTGGGCAGAAAGGAATTGGAAAGGCAATTGCAAGTGGAAGTGAGGAAGGGAACGGCCACCTTTTTAATTCAATCGCGTTGATTTTATACTTGTTCTTGTTAGCGCTGGGACTATACTCGGAGAAAGGATAAGACATGGGATTGTTGGCACTTGCGATTAGCAGAAGCTCGAAGCCAACTAGCTAGTAGTGGCTATTTTGATTTTTGAAGCGGCGCCTCGCACACTGCTGACTCAACGATCCACCTGCCCCCCGTTTCTGCTTATCATGAGCATCCCACCACGAAACATGGTCCATGCACATGGATGGCCAAATTCGTTCGTGGTGATCGGCCTAATATTTGGTGGATCAATATCAAATTTTCTACGATCAGCATAATCCTTTTACTCCCCGCATACCCACGGAACTCTGCCGGTTAGTTGGTGCTTTCCAAGTGGTTGTGTCAAATATGACTCGCTTACTGGGAAGCTCCAACTCGTCGGGCCTGTGCAACGTCTCCTCACAATATTTGCCTCCATCGACTCTCCCTCTTTCATGCGTGGAAGTTTTGATATATCGGGTCTGTGCAACTTCTCCTTACAACGTGTCCGTCGACTCTTCTGTATGTGAGTTCCCATCCGAACGCCACACTTCCGTCGTGCCATTCTAATTGCTATTTTGCAGTATGGAGAACCCGTCCTCATCTAGGTATTATGTGTCTCCAAGCGCCTTCTTGAGGCGTGACATTGCAGATTACACAAGTATCATCGAGGAGCTACAAATACATCACCTTCGTTCTTCCGCTTTCCGGGTGCTTCTGAGGTGACTTTGATGACCATGTGATGTCGAATGCGCTGAATCTACTTTAAATAATGATGTGTCCCTGCCTGATGCCATTGTCGGAGTCTGGCACAGAACTGAATATAAATTCACCCCAGAGTCAAGATACTGTCACGTTCACTGTGCGCGTTCGCTGTCCCGAGGCGTTCAGCCAATTAAGATCTGTACTCGTTGCAGGACTTGCATAGTCGTCCGAGAACATTTCCTCAAAGAAGAACGGTCCCATCGCTTATCTAGATATACGAGCTCCACCTTTTTTGTGTTTGTGCTGATATTATATAGTCCTAGAACTTTCCCTTGATGATAATACAAGGATCCGCTGAAGACATCAAGAGTTATCAATAGTGTGGGGATGTTTCATCGCATAATGCCCATGCTATGCTTATTGATTGATGCTTTCTAGGTGTTGGTGTTCCATGACTTCAGCCCCCATCACGCTGGCATGGAGACGTCTGAACTTCAAGCTTCAGCCAACAGTGAAATTTTGATTTTTTGACATCAAGAGCGTTAACAACGACAGGTTCTCTTCAGAGTCACAGCATTTCGGCTGCAAACGATAAGTCCATGATCGTGCTCACAAGGCCCCAACCATGGCATGTTAAAAGCCTCGTTTAGGCTGGGTGAAGCACCACTCATACCACGACAAGTTCTCCCAAACATCTTCGCAGTCTCTGTACTAACATCAACATCCACACTCTATGCCGCGCCAAGACCTACTATCAGTGCCGCGTCAACCATAGCACATCCCGCGTCACGCCGCGTCGCGACCGCGGCAGGACCGCGTCAAAATAGCTACGCCCCTGCGGCACGAATAAGTGCGTGCTAGTCCTTGCGGCGGCACATAGTAGCATCACGTACATTCAAGCTTAATTCAAGCTTCAAGTCTGAATAGGATTCCGCTTGATATTTGCACCATCACGACGGTGTTCTATCATTCACTCCCGCCCATTCAGGTACTCAGGTCCAAGTAGTGCTCACAGGTCATACACAGGTTTCGGCTTCTATAAATAATCCTGCTGACGAAAAACAACGGCGCCGGCTCCGAGCGCAGTTGGGCATAGTCCTGTGCCTGTACAAGCCGTTCAACTTCGTAGCCCACGCCGTTCTCAGCATCCGTAGAAATGCCAACCTATAAATGATCTCCCAATAGATCCCACTTCGAACCAAACATAACGATGAACTTATTTACCATCCCCTCTCCATCAAGTCTCTGGACAACCGTACGTTCGGGTGGCGCATTTCACGTTGCTTGTTCATTTGCTACATTATGGGCTTTTGTCAAAGTCCTAAGGATGCTTCGCTGGAGAGTGAAGACGACTCAACTGCTGGGTCCGCCTCGTACCAGCCTCCTATATGGCGTTTCGCGCGACCTCGCCATATCTCAAGATAGTGGTGCAATCTATGAACGTTGGGCAACGGAATATGGGGTAGTGTATATGATTCCGAGCGTCCTCGGGCAGACTAGAGTCGTGCTGTGTGACCCAAGAGCTATTGCACATTTCTACGCCCGCGAGACTCGGACATATGTGCAGACGCCCCTTTCGTTGGCGCTTCTGAAGGCATCAGTATGTTAACATCATCATCTTACCTCGTTTGTTTCATATCTCCTGTCAGGTTGGCAAAGGGCTACTATGGGCTCAGGGCGAAACCCACAAAAGGTACTGTTCAGTTCTTGTCCTTGCGCGAGCGACTTACCTACCACCCGCGAATTAGGCAGCGGAAGGCCCTCACGCCAGCATTCAGTAATGCAGCCATTCGGAAGCTCACATCGGTGTTTTATGACTCAGCATACAAGGTAAGGATTTGCGATGCGGGAAATGCAGCATCTGTGAACTTGATACCTTACAGGCCAAAGGAAAATGGGATACTGTCCTTGAATCGAGCAAAGATGGTGACGCTGTAATTGAGGTCCAGAACTGGTGCGTAGCTTTTCTGACTTGCAAGTGTCGTTCCTAATCGAAACGACTCAAAGGATGAATCATATATCGTACGCGAAAATATTTTGTCATTGACGCCTTGAACTGACGGAACATCAGTTTGGACACGATTGGCATTGCTGGTTTCTCCCATGATTTTGGCTCGCTCGATGGAAAGCGCGTCAGCGTGACCGAAGTGTTTGATGCATTTGGAAGCAACAAACCTTCAGCAGCGAACGAAATTTTTATCCTACTCGCATCAGTATTTCCTATCATTCTCAAGATCCCCACTGAGCGGCGGAATCTGTTCAAGAAACTGAGCATCACCATGGGACAAATATCTAACGAATTGTTGATTCGCAGCCGCCGGGAAAAGGATGTCAACATAGGCGAGAGAGGCCAGGAAAGTTCTGTTATCGGATTGTTGAGTACGCTGTTTGAGAGATTCATCGTAGTCTCTTACTAATTAATGCGGCGATCAGTTAAATCCGAAGGTCAAGATGCCGAGTTGTATATGTCGGAGGAGGAAGTAGTGGCTCAGGTGAAGACGATGTATCACAGTCATGATTTACGAACTCACATCCCTCAGATGAAGGTCCTACTTCTCGCGGGTTATGAGACGACATCCAGTGAGTCAGTTTCTTGTCCGTTGCTATCACACTTGCTGACTCTTCGTCTACAGCCAGTCTTACGGTAAGTTTACTGCATAATTACTTCTGCGCACTTCATTCATGCATTGATCAGTGGGCGCTGATCGAGCTATCACGACACCCCGATGTTCAAACCAGGCTCAGAGGGGAACTGCTTGCCTTTGGCCCTGATCCGACATATGATCAATTAAAGGCCAACCTCCCCTACCTGGATGCGGTTGTGCATGAAACCCTACGACTTCATCCTCCAGTGCCAGAATCCACTCGTCTTGTGAGTGTGTATGTCTACATGTGAATAGACACGACAACTTTAAGTCCACAGGCAGCAGCAGATGACGTTATTCCCTTGAGCGTACCTGTGCGCACGATGTCTGGCAACATGACAGATAGTATATCTATAGCGAAAGGGACATTGATCACGATACCAATCGGGGCAATCAATCGCTCTTCGACCATCTGGGGACCTCACGCAAAGGAATTCAAGCCTGACCGTTGGCTGACTGAAGACGGCATCGGTGGGAAGGCCAAAGAAGTCCAAGGTCATAGGCATCTGCTGACATTTATTGATGGCCCGAGGACGTGCCTTGGAAAAGATTTTGCGATCATGGAGTTCAAAGTGAGTGATGCGAATCAGTAACTTTGGACGTTATTCACTGTGATACAGACGGTTTTATCGGTTCTGGTGAAGAACTTCGTGTTTGAGATGCGGGATGGACCAGATACCCCAGTCGAAGTTGCGAGGGGGATTTTACCTCGTCCACGGGTTGTTGGAGAAGATGGTACTGGAGTGCCTTTGAGAATCCGTCGGTATGAATGATTGGTTGCACTGCACCAGATTTTACTATATTTTCCCCCACTCATCCGCGACCAAAACCCTTGATCTGTAGTCAAATCAGAAGAAGTATGTGCGATTGGTATTGTAATATGGACACTATATAGCTTTGTATGCGCTATCTTTGCTATCCTTTTTGTTGCCAAGCGGAGTATTCCCAGAACATTGATGTCCATGCATTTGAAATGATAAGTAGTGGACACAAAAACTGATAAATTCATTATGGCATCGACATTCTGGTCGATTTGCTCGTCTTCTTCCGATGTATGCTTTTGGCATCGGCTGGTTGGGTGTGGTACTAGTTGCGGGGTGTATGGGCGAGGTTGATTGAGCACATTTACAAAGTGAAGTTTGAGCAATGGCTTATAAATTCTGGGTCCCAGATTTTTATCGAGTTAAGATGGCACTGCGATACCAAGATAGCATCCCAGGCCTGTGTGGCTCCTTTCAAACGTGATTCATAGTGCATCCCTGCACAATGAGTCAGTTGATTAGGTAGCGGGACGACCTGCGGATCTTATGATAGCATGCAGCCAGTAGGCAAATATAATACCGCATGTATGGACAGGAGGGCGCAGATCTGGATATGAGATAGCCCAGATAACCCATATACAACGAACAAAAATAAATAAGTCATTGAATGACAGAGCGTCTCGGCAAACGAATTCATGGTCGACGTGAGTTGGAATCACGAACACGACCAAAGAAAAATCCGCAGCAGCTTACTCCTTCATATACGATTCCTTCTGGCCCGCTTGTCGAGGCTTGTATTTGTGCAGACAGTCCTTGAGACACTTGAACCACCCCTGCAGGTTGACCAGGTTGTGTTGAATCGCCGGGCACATCGTCACCCGTGCGTAGCATAGCTGCAGCCGCTTCCGCATCGGACTCAGGGACAATACCGTATCTCTGCAGACTGTTTTCAATGATGTGAAAGGGGAGTGATGACAAGTTACTCACATCTTCATCGCGGCAAGCAGCAACATCGGCAAGACATCTGGAAGATCCTGCTGGAAATGAACTGGAATTCCAGTGCCAGGGATTGCGCAGTATTTGTTGGGGCGCACATGTAGGTCGAGTGCTGGAATGTAGGAAACTAGACATGGATTTTTTTCCTCGAGGCTGCCGTACCACTAGCCGTTTCCAGAGTGTTCGATGATCTTTGCTATCGAGGTAGACTGTGGAGGTGCGATCATACAACGGTGGGCTCTGAGCGTTGGCGGGTGGATCAACTCGCTGTTTGCCTTTATTATTACTGGCACTGAGCGAATCATGTGCGGAACCGCGCTGACAGCCGTCGCGTTGAGATAATGGTATGCGAGAGTCGGAATGGCATTTACATCATCAATATTTTCGCCTTCACCTTCACCTTCTCCCACTTTAGCTTCTGGTCCTGGTTTTGGGTTTGTGGTAGCAAGCTCCACAGACGAGTTTGAGCGAGCATGACTGAATAAACCACCTTTGGAGAGTTCTTGTGGAATGGACTGGTCTGGCAATTGGCGACGTCGAGAGATGACACTCAAGAAGCGGCGAACAGACAATAAGGAGGGAAAATGGAAGCCAGACGATGGCAATGGAAGAGATTGCTGCGAAAACTACAAGTACTTGTTCTCAGCGTTAGTGCCCTTGGATGAAAACAGGAGTTTTACCTGGAAGAATTTGGACGGATCGTCGTGCCCCTCCTCGATAAAATCACCACCTCCCGTAGCATCAGCCTGCCAACAACAATATAAGCAAAGAGCACAAGCAGTCAAACGTGAAAGTACTGACGTCGAGGCATGATAATGATAATGATGGGAAGTTGGGCTGAGTTTCCTCTCGTATACTTTGTCCATCATTTTTATGTGGTACTGTGGGTTTCGGAAGCTGAGGAGCTATGTCTTTGACCATGCATAGAGTGAGTTTCCCGTCCTCTCCGCCATAGGCTACGTATTTCCCATCTCGAGAGAACGACACCTGGTATAGGGTGTCGTGATTCTGGTGGATTGATTTACCGAGTGGCCGGCCGGACTCTGTATCCCATAGCTGTGCAAAGCTATTGTCGCCCACGCACACCAGGACATTGTCTTTAGGTGAAAGTACGATGGAAGGTAATTGGCCTGATTTGTTGTCGAAAACACGTGCGAATTCGTCAGATGCTGAGTACAATTTAGTACTATCTGACGACCACACCAACGATGTCACAGAACCCTTCAGGCCAAATTTGATGGGGCCAATGACAAGCTTGCCGGTTTTCGTGTTCCAGATGCAAATCGATTTGAACCCGCCTGATGCAATTCTCTCACCTGAAGGCGAATATGCAAGACTCCACACGCAGGTGATTAATGATGAAAGCGAACAAGTTGACCAGCACTCACTGGTTGGTCTACTGGTCTGTTGCTTGGAGGCAAGCTGGCAAGACAGGCGAGTTTTTATATCCTGTATGTGGAAGGCATGATTTCCGCGAGGCGGCGCTAATCGTCCATTCACAGGTTTTTGTCGCATCGGTTTGATGTTTGCAAACAACGATTGCCGACCATCGAATTCCATTCATGTCTTGATTCATGTATTCAAGACAATGCATTACCAGTAAGTAAACACAGCTTCTCGCGTCTATCTATGGTTTGCTTCAGAGCTAATGTTGTTCATATGTACTCCGAACTCCGTCCATTTCTCGCTCGTTCAAAGCTCTACTTTCGCCCAGAACACGATGTAGTGCTTGCTGACGTCAGGATGAACTATCATCACATACACGGGATGGTATGGGTGTGGTGCGAGAGACCGTGCAGGGAATTTGGGCACGCCAGGTGAGTACATCGTGCTTTTGGTGTTTTTCTTATATGTTAATCTGGTGCCGGATGCATAGAACACTGATTGCGCGCTTCTCGGTTACATAGCTTGAGAGTTTTATTGACGTGCTTCATAGTGGTGGCTACAGGTCATTTCTCCAATTGAAAGGAGTGTGAATGAATACAGATGTTGATGTTCAATCTAATGAGATTGATGGGTGTCGTTCTTCCTCTCACTGCTCATACCATTCCACCGAGTATATGTCATGTCTGCATACGTATGCTGATCCATCTCTCCTCTCTGGATCTGCTTCAGCCGTATTGCCTGCCATAGGGTGCTCATTAAAACAATGATGCTTTTCTTTAGGCGCCAGATCAACGTTTATGAGCTCTGTTGTGACGCTGCATTGAGTTTTTGAATTTTGAACCTCTATTTCATTCACTGATGGCCTGATATCCAGTGGCATAATGTTCGACACACTGGTGATTTCAATCTGAAAAGGTCCTGCTTTATCTGACTTACACCCACTCTCCACCGGCAGCGTCAGATCAAAATCAGAAGTTGCTATCGTAAGGTGTTTGGTGAATCAATCTGGCTGACACAGTCAGCGATCAATTATAGGCGCAACAGTTCGCCAATGCTCACCGGTTGATTGTTATATCTCGCGTGGTGGCAACTGACTCGGTGGGCGAGTGATTTAATATGAATTCCATGGGGTTGCGCTGATCCCCGATTGACAGGTGACGATATTTGCAGCCAATTTTTGATGTTGGTTTGAGTGACGGGCGCCTCTTCTGCCCACTGCGTCTATTGCACGTTACCGTGATCCTACATACGTGGACCCACCTATCCTAGTCACGTCTTAATCAGTCGGTCAGCAAGAGCATGCCATTACGCCATGTAAGTGATAGGGCGTTTGTTGTAGTAGGGTGGTCTGGCTCAGTGGTAGGAGTCCTGGCTCGCGGTCGATAGTCTTGCGCTGTGTTACAGCAGTCGATCCTCGATAGATAGATCCGCAGCCTCCCGCTATAGAGGTCTGGCCTTGGATTTCCCTTGCAATCTGTACCCAGTCCATAGCTCAAACGTCAATGATCCTTTTACTTTCCCGCCAGTTCAAATAATTTCGCCGTCATGTCTATGTCACAAAAGAAATCTTCTATATAGATACAAACTCGTACATGATTTCCTTTTTACAACACGAGCCATGCAGCAGCAATCACTTCAGGTTGTATCCTATCAGTTGTAACACAAGAGATTCATTCACTTAGCATTTTAGCTCATGCTCCTCACCTTCCTTGCGCCACGATTCTCCCTTGCGCAGTACCAATATAACCAATAACTCCGTCACAATCAGGATGCCAGCCCACACAGTATATAACCCCCCATCTCCTAAAGTATTCTACAAAGAGAGTGGGCTAATGTCAGAATTTGTGAGATACAGCAGATATCAAGAGAACTCACTTGAAGCGGTACAGCAGTGATCACTGAAACAAAAGCCAGAGATCCTCGGAACGAGCTGTTTGTAGCCACTGCCGTACACGAACGACCAGGGTTGGCATCAACAAGGTATGCCAACAAACTAGTAGACATCCATCTGGAAGTAGATGTCAGAGCAACAACGATAATGAATAAGTGGTGTACTGACGTGGAGGAAAATCCAATCAGAATGAGCATGACGCAAATGACAGCAACATTGACATGCTTTTCACACACCCAAGCATAACCGATAACAGCCGGGGGTAGCCACGGCATCCCCAATAACGAGCTCTCCAAGCGTATCTTCGGAAGATGTCAATCAAGAGCTCCAGTGCGGGAGTATAAAAAGGGGTCACTTCTGCACACCACTTTCCTCCATTCGCTTCCATCATCTTTGCAAGCACCCGGTCGGACCAACGCCCACCAATCACACTCCCAGCGATGCTTCCTTCACAGTAAGTTAGTTCTCTGCCACAATCCAAGTGACGAAGGTCTCACCTATGCCTAAGCAAAGCAAGACCACGCCGACACTCAATGCATCATAGTTATATGAGTTTGCCAGAGTGCGGGCACACGTGTATGAAAGGCAAGAGGTGAAACCGAATACGAGTCCTTATCCCAAAATGAAATCACCAATAAAGTGTACAAAATAACTGTTCACTCACCATTAGCGATAAGAATTAAAACATTGTTCTTTCGTGACAGAATTCGAAAGTATGGTCGGAAGGGGTCGATGTCCTTTATTGATAGCCTGACATCGTCCAGCCCAAGTGCTGAAGTTGCCACTAATGTATCGTCTGGAACATTCAGTCGTTGGAGCTGCTTCTCGGTGTCCTTGACCGATGTTTTGCCCTTGCTGGACTCATGCGCAGTGATGGTAGACTTGCTGGAGCTCTGAACGGGTTCTCTGGATGTATGAAGTCGTCGTAAAGCGAAGCGATATGTGAGACTTCGTTCACGTCGGTGCGTGTCCTTGAAAAGGATGAGGAAGGACAAGAAGATGATCCCTCCACAAATTACTAGAAAGTAGAAACTCGCACGCCAGCCGAAGGCTTGTGACAATGATCCGCCAAGTATGGGGCCGAGTGCGGGTCCTACGAGAGGTGCAGCATAGAATATGCCCATCATAGTACCGCGCTCGTGAGGCTCATAGATATCGGCCAGGGTTGCAGCCGAAATAGAAATAACAGCGCAGGAACTTTAGGAGGGGAGTCAACCATTGATCAATTTTTTTGGATGGATGCTCACCCCACAGCTTGAAGTGCTCGCATACCAATCATCACATTGATGGTCTTTGAGAGCGCCAAGGCAGCATTTCCTGTCACGAATATAGCTGAAGCCACCAAATAGACGGGCTGTGAGAAACGAGATTTGCGCTCATCAAGCAGATCGAGAAAGGTACACTTAGACCCACCTTACGGCCTTTGATCTCACTTGCGGCGCTCCACAACAGCGGAAAGTTCCCTTGTATGAGTTGGAACGCCGCTAATGTCCAGCTAATCTGGCTACTTGTGGCATGTAAATCCTCCTCTATCAGAAGGTTCGAGGCTGTGAGACGGTGTTAAAAAAATTGCTCGTGAGGAAAGTAACGTGACGAACGATTTTGAATATTAGAGGCTAATGCGGACACCACTGTAGCCAGTGACACGATGCACAAAGTCATCGTCTACAGGTGGTACAGCGTCAGGTGGATCACATAATGCAAGTGTCATACACACACCTTTCTGGTACGACTCCACTGACGGGGGTCGTCATTGACTGGAGCATGTTCTATGTCAATTGTATCATTTGCGCTTGTGAACACCTTGACGTCCGATTTTTGACGTGGCGTCTTGTGTTCAGACCCAGAAGGCGCTTCTGCAACGGTTAAAGTAGCCATGAGTCGCAAATTGAAAAAGACGAAGCAGCAAAATTTTGATTATCTGACTCATAATCTATTGCTTCTTATACAGTCAAAGGGAGAGCTTACAATGTGATCCTACACTCTGAAAGATATTACGATACCGGTATGTACCGAGTACGTGTACGCACCATTGCGTGATGATAGTCCTAGCCTGGCTAGCCAAGCCATCGGAGATTAGTCCGACAGGATTACTGGCGAATCTGTTTTGGATTCCGAAGGATGTATACATTTACTCCTTCTGCCATGCTCGAGCATCGCCGGCTACACTTTATGTCAGCTTTGTGACATTGGTCCCAACTTTCAAGCTTCAAATCGAGTCCAACAGGACAAGAATAACCCCTATTCGAAGACTTCAGTCTGGTACCCACCTACAACGAACAGATACAGACCACACATAGGAGCGATATAGCATATCAACGCTTGTCAGGATGGGAAGGCGAAGCCTTCCGGACATAAGGTTATTCGGATAGATTGAACCATCATCTAAACGCATGAGTTTTGTTATCGCTTTAAACCTAGCATGTATCTTACGATCGTAAAATTGCCATACTCTAAGCATGACTTCGAGGCAGCTGCTACTAGTCACGTAAACATACATCATTTCCGCGGGAAGAGAATGGAGATAAATGATAGTCTGCCAATGCAGTAAAAGATTGTGGGACACTGGACTATTGGGACAAAGGAAAGTATAAAAAAACATCGAGCACGTACCCTGTGCGTCTTTCTTGTGTGTTTCTTCCTCGTATATAGTTGCGGGCCGGATTTCGTCATATCAAAAAGTTCGGCGCTGTTGCATAATCAGCATCTTCTTACCCGCATCTTCCCGATCTCCGATTGGTGCGGATACTTTAGAATCGAGTTGGTCTGTTTGCGCTTTCAGTTCTTCTGATTAGCCAGACCCACGACTACGATCGCATTATCTGAGACGGAGGCGAGAAGGGTTGCCGCTGATTGGAAGGAATGAAACAGGGATTCTCCTTGTACGGGGATAATGGCACTATCGTTCTGTAGCCACGCTGAGGCGGACATTGCTCAATGTGTCGAGACAAAACCCGAAGAGACGCCGGATTAGGCATTAGTCTGAGAACGAACTCGGATGCTGGAGTGGAGATATGTAAGAAACGCATGCGAATGCAATGCCAAGAACTAGCTTGCCTAAGGTCGGTTAGGTGCGATGAATAGAAGGTCCAATACCCGTGTCATGAGGTCTTGAAATGTCTTGCTAGTCAAGTTCGAAGTCTTGGTATTACTTGCTACTGGACGATATTACTATATCATCGGTGGTGAGATCTGATTCAAAAAGTGATCGGATCATAAAGATATGCAGATGAGAGCAAACGCACTTGAGGCATTGCGCGGGGATATGTGGTACCGATTCTACTGAATAGTAAACTGAATTGCGAAGGCAAGTGTGAAATTCCTTCGTCGGCCGCAAGGCTTCATGGGCTAAACTTTAAGGAGAGAAATGAGAGACGAGCACGACATACGCTGAATCCCAAGGAACAAGAATCATTCACTGTAACTCCACAGTTTAGACCTTTTCTCGACCATAGGCTTTACAACAACTTCCACTAAGAATGCAGTTCAAACTCAACGTCTGATATTTCCTGTGCATGTCCGAAGATTCGAGACTTGAAGTTGACCATGTCGGGCCATACAGGGGACCCGTGAAAATGGATGAATGAAGTCGACTGGGAACGGAGACTAGACTTGTGATTGTCGGTTACTCACGCTCAAATGCATGTTAATAACGCTCGCCCGAGTCTAAAAGCAAAACAGATTCTCACATTTCTTCCCTAACACGCATACGGGAGACCGGTACGCTGGATATGACCCAGGAAGGTCTTACCGGTACCGCGGCAGTCTGGCAGGCTCAGGGCTGCTCAGGGTAACTTTCAAATCGACTCAGTGAGGGATGCTGGCAAGTTTGTTTGGCATTGCAAGCCTTTTTGAGTCCAAACAACAACAATTTTCAGATTAGTATATTCCGATTTAGTAAGTATGAAAGCAAACCTTCGTTGCGCTCCACAAGAAACCACACTGCAGCATCGTACGATTCCTTGCTAGCACTGATGGCCCCTACTACCTTACTGGCTCGCCTAAAGGCGATATGTCGGTCCATGTACAGATCAACGACAGTCACTGCGAGAACGAGATTTAGCACCGACCAGAATGTTATGTGTTCAGGGCAAATCCCAACTCAAGTACCCGTCATGGGCCGTCAACATAGCTTAGTCTTCTGGTGGTTGTTCGTTCTTTGCTCCATTTCCTGTTTACATTAAATGTACTTCAAGCTTCAAGTTTTGCCATACACCTTCAAAGACTCTTCAGGCTGAGCCCTCCCGGGCCCTCAGATGTGACAAACCGCTCACGATGTTGGAGCGCAGAAAGACGAAACTGCACATATAAGTCCTCATGCTTCATGGACCTCGAATGTGCTTTGGAGCTGGTTTTGGATACTACAGCTTTCATTCATTTTGCAAATTGCGCTAAATCATAAGTCCGGTGGAACAAGAACACGTTTGATTGGTATGATTGGATACAAGTCGTAACGTAAGTATGCGGACCCTTGATTATCATTTATTATAGCACTCGAGTATCGACGCCCATATTTTTAAGTATGAAAGAAAACCTCCTCGACTTCAAATAATGTTCGTCGTAGCCAACTCACTTCGTGGTACTCTATGGAGGACCCTAGGTCGCACACTTCCTCGCTTTACTTCCACATCCTCACCAGTGGCTCACGATATTAAAAGACCTTTGAAGGATCCATTCGTCCATGTGCAAATCAACGACAAGGACGACGGGGAAGAATTTATGTGCGACGAAGAGCCACTTGTGCTCTCCTTGAGCAAGGGTTTGGATATTACCCCATTACCTTGAGACAGTATTTCGGAGAGGGCAAGCTCCAGATTGTGAGAAAACTTGGATGGGCAGGTAACTCCAACGTGTGGCTCGCGCGCACCCTGGGGTAAGTGCATTCCTTTGGTTCCAATCGAGCCTGCTCAGGATCACGGTATTTTAGAAACGCGTATCCAGCGAAATATGTTGCTGTCAAGGTTCTTACTGTCAACGCGACCGCAGGTGTGGTGAAAGGATTTCTACGTGAGGTGGACTCTCTTGGGACCATCAAAACAGCTAATCCTAATCACCCCGGCCACCAACACTGTCTTCATCTCTACGACGTAATCGTCGAAAAGAGTCGCCATGGTCCTCACATTTGCATCGTGACCAACATTCTGGGGGCGAACATGATCAGTCTCCGCAGGCTGCAACCCAAGGGCATGCTTTCCCTGTCGCTGTCACTAAACGTATAGTCAAACAAACACTTCTTGCTTTGGACTATCTTCACCGCGAGTGCGACTTTGTACATACAGGTATGTATTCCAGCTCTATTTAATACCAAAGTTCGTAACTGACAACGTAGTTCTTAAGATGTGAAACCCGACAATGTTCTTATCTGTGTGGACTACGAAGATGAAGCTATAACTCGTCTCCTCGAAGAAACGCCATCCGCGACATACGAACCTCGTTTTGAGCCCATTTTATCTCCTGAACCTATCATCACAGTAAAGTCACAGCCGCTCCCTAATTTTGGTCTTCGGGAGGATGCGAGCAACCTCAAGGTTTGTTTGATTGATTATGGTCAAGGGACCTTACATTTGAACGTCGGTATCTCACCTGCCCTGTTGTCAACAGCAACACCCGCCAAAGAGCGCCGAGTAGAGCTGGCTCAACCTCTTCTCCTCCGCGCACCAGAAGTTACTTTGGGACATGGGTGGTCTGCGCCCATTGACGTATGGTCCATGGGATGTTTAGTAAGATATAGTTTATTTTTGCTTGCTGTCATCAACTGAAAGTCATCTAGGTTTTCGAATACCTGACTGGTGCAGCTATGTTTCAACTCTCGGAGTCCTCCATCAGCGTTGAAAATCTTTGTCTCCAACAAATCCTCGAACATATTGGTCCTTTCCCACCTAGCTTTTTGGAACGATGTCAACGCCGGAGTGCTTTCTTTGATGAACAAGGTAAGGTATCGTACTTTATCAGCGAGTAGATTTAAAACTCGTTTTAAGGATCACTGCGCGTTCACAATCTGATTCCTCAAGCAATGGAAAGCTGTCTTAGAGCATATAAAGTTATGGACGAGAAGGACATAGCTCCTGCCGCTGCCTTTATTCGGAAGTGTTTAACTATTGATCCCCACGTACGACCTACAGCCTTACAGCTACTCGACGACGAGTGGCTCACGAACGCGTGAGACGACGGCATGGATCTTCTGGTATAATTCAAAGTGCTTCTGAAGCCTTAGATGTTGCACATTTCACAAATGATCTTTAGACTCATAATATGCATCATTACTGCGTCATCAGTAAACCGGTGAGTTCTTGCTGGGGATTATGCTGATTATGGTGCTTTTACATAGTCATATATTGCTTTATATCACTTTATATTCCAATGTGACGAAAACCTTTCCTATATATTACGATATATAATGATATATGACGATATCTTCTTCTCACAGGTTCTCTGATGCGGCCGTAGCCAGAAGGTGCATCATGGCTGTCAGATGTGTTGAGAACCTCCGTCCGAGAGTGTGTTTCAAGAAAAAAACATGGTGACCATGTACAGCCATTTACACTCTGATTGAGTTTGGGTATATAGTTGAGCGTTTTCGCAGATCAGCGTCTTGACCAGGTCTGTATCCGCTTCGCATTCCAGAATACTTCAATTGACCCTCGAGCATCTTCAATCTTGTCAGACTGTTTCATGATCATAGTGGGCTGTTCCACAGATAAAGGTGCTATGAATTAGGTTATTCGCGTTGTATGCCTAACAAGAAGTCAGAGGCGCTAAAGAATGCAATACTAGGAGAAACTGGCTCCCAACGTTATGGAAGTAAGTCCTTTGGCACTGTTGCAAGCGTGAGAAACAGTGACGGACACGACTTTCACACTCCGTTTGGAGACCGCCTGAAGTGTCCTGGCCATGTCCTTCGGGTAACCTCAGGCTACCTACCCTGTCTATGTTTAAGCTGCGCTCCTGGAGTGCGACACGTCTACTACAAGCCTCGTGGCATGCTGATAGGCGCTAGGATCCAAAAAGAAAGAAATTGAAGCCTTATTCTGATCACTCCATCGGTTCGATGCCAACTTCACGTCTCCTCTTACTAACATTCCGCCAAGATACCATTCCGCTACCGTCGAATCCGAGATCCATCTGCTTCCTCTGCCTTCAGAGTACACGACCTCAAATACTTTCTCGTGGTTCGCCCGCTTCTCCCCATTTCTCCTTACAGGGTGCACACTCACCCTGCATTATAAGCTTTCGCTTGCCCGCCCGTGCGTTTCCACACCTGGTGTTACTATACCATCAACCTCTGCAGACATGGTTAGCATGATATCCTGTATCCAACTTGTCGCAGAAATACAAAGACACGCCCGTGGTTAAACTGGCGTCAGAGGCCAAGTGTTGGTTGGTGAGCAAGGCCACGACGGTGAAGTGTCGCTACGACATTCTCTGTCCCTGGATTCGGGTATGACAATTGTTGGTGTAAATTTCGTGGCATCTTCTTCGTCACACCTGTAGTGTCTAATGCTTTGACCCAATCTGTCTCAAGTGGAACTCCTCTTGGCTTGCTCTTGGCCGAGGTAATTTAGCGAGGGAGGAATGGTCACTGCGTAAATGCATGGCCGATATGCGAGCATACTAGACGCTCCAGGGCGAATTTCCCTTTGCTGTGTTTGGCGGCTACGTCTGCAGTACTCCGCGCCCAAATGATGGCCTGATGGCTACCACTGTCCTGGGCCAGTATCATTCTCAGCGCGTAATTAATGCCTGCTGCACGCGTTGTACTGTTTTTAGGCAGACCGATATAACAGTTGTTCCACTGTTGTTAGAATGTTGTTTACTGGATTTTCTTCTGCATATTTTCCATACCATCCAAATTCATATTCTTCCCGAGCTATGAAACTTTTTATCGGGATCAGGACAATCAGGCTCATTGGGGGGGCTGTGCAGCGAGGTCCAATCTCGGCTCGGGTGTTCGGCCGATCAGGCTACAGACACGGTGATTGAAGTAGCCCAGGGAGGATGGTGGTTAACTTCAGATTGAGCAATAGTAAAAGGTTGTCCGTCAAGCGAGGGGGTTTGGAAGTCACAATAAAAGCTATGTAGGTCCTGGATCCTTGTTTCTGGACTGCCTGGCTCATCGCAAGTTGATGCGAGTGACCGCAAATGATCGTGAGTGACCAATTCGCATGTAATTCGATTGAACTTCTATCAATAATCTGTTTGATAGTTTGTCTTATCTCTTCTATCCACTCCCATCATCTGTCTTTACTACGTCCCTTTCCAACATGCCTACCTTGAGCGAAATCACGGAAATGGCCAGCGCACTCGTTCTGCAAGCTCCCGGCACGGACGCTCCTTTAGACGTGCTAGGGGACTGGGGACGCGAAGTCGTGCGATTTCTGGTGAGCTTCATGGTTCTTCAAACCCTTTCCCTCGTCAACTATAATTCCTTTCCTAGACTTGGCTCGACACCGAGGAACGCAAGGTGTTACTCACGCTCACGGCGGTCTCTCAACTCTACACAACCTTCCAAGAGCAGGTGGATGCGCGCCTGCATTACCCTTGGCGATCTTGGGGTCGCCAGTGGCTTCCTCTTACTGCTGAGGCTTGGGAAGCAAAAATGCAAGCTTTAATGGGGAGTCCCGTGATCAGGGACCCTCTCGCTAGCACCCAGTTGTCTTCGCTTGCTATCATCGCTCTCCCCGACCCTTCTAACGAGGGCAAAGGTGGTAACCGCGCTGGCGCGGGCGATGAGATAACTGACGAGAAGTCTACGCATCACACTCGCACTTCTCAGGCTAAACGCCCTCGAGAGGAAGCGCTGCAAGGCGACATAAGTTCTGATGTCCAAACGGTACGTCTCCCCTAGGTTCGCATCTTGTAGTGACTAACGTTAGACTCCATCTATAGCCTTCTTCATTCGCGGACCGTCCTTCCAATCGGCCCAGACTCCCACCCTCCGTAAAGAAACCACTCCGGCGCATGCCTCCATCCAAACCCCGCTCTTTCAACGAGCTAATGCAAGACAACAACCTGCGAGACCCTCGCGTAGTGAGTTTCTTGTTTCTGTTGAACCTCTTTCATACTAAGCTCTTTTCCGGCCGCCATAGGTGGTGCTTGAATGCAAGAGATGTGAAAAAAAACAACCATCGGCGACGAGGCTCTGCCTCACCGTACTTCGTCTGTGTTCGCAGACTGACGAGTACGAACTATCAAATTCCTGCATGCGCTGCATTGTAGACCATCAGAAGTGCGAGTGGCCTGCTGGTGCTATTTCTAAGAACATAGGTATGTTTCTCATGGTTTAATGGAACCACAACTTGTTGACTTTGATATGCATTCGCAGGACACCGTGTGCACGTCTCTGCAAAATACTTCTCACCCACCGAGGATCAGTCGGCAGCTCCAACGTCGCTGGGGCCGACGTTGACTCAGTCTGGTGCCTGTGCTTCACACGTAGTTATCAATTTGCCGCACAAGAACACGGTGAAGGTCACTTCTTCTGCTCAGCCTGCACCCGGCCCTTCCTCGGCTACTACAGCAGAGCAAGTGAAACATACTTCCGACATCATCCAGCTGCCTACGCCGAAGCGTTCCATTTCGCCTATCTCAACTTGGATAATGGAACTGATGTAACGGAATTCGTGAACGACCTCATGGCATCAAGTTACCAGAAGAATCGTGACTGCGGTCGTGTGCGAAACCCTAATGTCCACGAGAGCAAAATCTATGCCTTCCCTGTTCGATCTACGGCATTTTAACCCTATCGTCACTGGCACGGAGCTCTCGATTACCTCAGGCTTGCGATCTTTATTTCATCGACATGTTCCCTAGCTACAGGCTTGTCGTCTCGTGCAGTAGATGTCGGGCGCCTTCTGCTTGTAGTCAGGGCATGTGTTCAGGACATCTATAGCATCTGACACGAAGCTGTCATTAACAGTATCGTTTTTGAAGAGATCAAACACCAACACTACATGTTGCGTGGAGACGGCAGGGAAGGGCATCTACGAAGTAGTGGGTGAAGAAGTTGTGGATAAACTATAGCCTAACAGCTACCGGTGGCGCTCACCCATGCCATGACTAGTCTGCAGGACGCCGAGAAGCTTCCAGTATAATTCTGGGCTCGACCGATGCCAATTCAACTATGCCCTCAAGTGTTCTGCAAGGCGAAAAGGACCTGGCTCTGGCTGTGACTGACTAGCAATCCGTTTTCTTCACAAAACTAGGATCTATATTCACTTCATCTGCTTTCGGAGTACCTGACCTCGGACACTTTCTCATATTTCGTTTACTTCCCGCTTCTCAGAAGCGGTCTAGGACAAAGCCTCGTGGATTCCCCATGCCTGCCTACCACTATTGATATATCCTCATACCCTTCATACGATTTGAGCCAAGTACAGATGACCTTAAGCCCTTACGGCCTGCATGTATTGTCCCACAACTTTATCAGGTGTTGATGAGTCCGTTGTGATGAGTTTTCCCGGGTGCCTTTCTTCCTCTGCTGATTGAACTCAAATAAATGACATGCTCGTCTTGCCTGTCTACATGCATATGCTGGACCAGCTCTCCTATGTAGTCTAATATCTCTCCGGCGGATATAAGCTTCTTTAATCTATACACCGTCAGTCATAAGCTCTTTCAGTTTCGCAACTTCGATCCGGGGAATGACATCGATTTCAAATGGCCTTGCGTGGGCAATAACAGCATCCAAGAAAGCATGCGTGTTGATCGGGGCGTCAGGTCGTTGAACGATGCGGAAAGACCACAACAGAATTGCGAGGCTGATGTACAACGAGTGGTTTGCGAGGTGCAGACCGGGACATACACTTTTGATGACAAGTGAACTTCAACGACAGTGTCAAAAAACGATGTCGGCACGGCTTACCGTCTACCAAAGCCGTATGTGATGAACCTGACGTTGTCTTTGAGGCGGCCTTCGGAGTCAATCCAGCGCTGGGGATCGAACGTTTCAGGATCTGGGAAGGCAATAGGATCGCGAGAAATAGCCCTGGAAACATGCACTTAATGAAGCGGTGTACATCGAGAAGTGACACCTTACCATTGGCACCCATAAACTATTGCACCCTCAGGAATGTAGTATCCTTGCTGATCTCACACAGACTAGAATGAGAATGTAAGTTACGATCAATCTAAGATACTAACCCAGAAAATATCCTTTGTTGCACGGTGTGGAAATCCTGAGGCACATATCAGCATTGTGCAGGAGCGTGCAGAATTTGAAACTGACCTATGCGGATGACAGGTCTCCATCTCAAGCTTTCCAACAAGAACGCATGCAATTGGGGGAGGGAGCTTGAGTCTTCAAATGTTGGCGCTACCACGAGAAATTAGTCGAGAAATCAAATACTTCGTATCCTTTAGCAGTACCTCTGTCTGACCCGATGATCATATTAAGCTCCTCGTGGACCTTTGCCTGGGCCGCTGGGTAACATGCTGCAGCCATAATAGCAACGGTCATTGCAACAGCGGTCTGAACTACAAATAAGTACCTTCGCGGAGATAAACTGGTTGCATGACTTGCCGTATCAGATCCCGCCCCAAAGAGTGATCCGGCAAGATATGCCATTTCATCTGTGGAAAGTTGATATTCATTGGCGTGCTCCAATAGTGTCTTAGTAAAAGAGGGGCCGGCTGTGTTTTGATCCTAAGTATGACAAGATATAAATGAATGCGTTCATCAAAATGGAAAGCCACTTGCAATTTCACTCTCGACGCGCTGTAGTTGATGCTTGTATAGCTCTAGCTCCTCATGATGCCACTCAGCAAGTTGTTTTCCGTAACTAGGCCAGTAGCGCAAAAGGGGCACACGATCGACGAGATAAGCTCCTGGGCGCATCGCGACCTGAAAATGCTCCATGACTCTGCGGATACGGACAACTTCAGGATCGGTGTTGGCAGTGGGCACAGACTTCCCATAAGTCACCCGAAGAATGACTGATGCTGCAAATCTTGAGGTACATATCTATGAAAGGATCGCAAAAAGTCATGGTAATGACGGACCTCTGTGCGTGCTTCTGGGGGTTCTTTGGATCATTCAGCATATCCAATACGAAAATCATCGCATTCTCGCGTTGCATATTTTGGTATGTCTCTGCCACCTTCGGTTGTAAATGGGTATGTACTGCTTTCCGGAGGCGCCGAAAACGATCTCCGGAACGAGCCATGAGAATCCGCATTCCCTTTGAGAGCATCTCACCCACAGCAACGGACCCCGGTCGATCAACCAGTGATCCCCCCTCTTTCTCCATGATGTCCGTGGCTGCCTGGTAAAGCGGTCGATGTGGGTCATTATTAGAGGAAGCTTATGCTGTGAAATGGGTTACCTCAACGCTGCCAATGACAACTATCACTTGGCTACCTTGTCGCAACGACACGATCGAGCCATACTCCCGGACCAAGTCGGTCAGCGCATGGGCAATGCTGAGTGGACGATCTTCATCAGCTTCTAATATCGTGGATTTGAACATCATCAAAGCTCACTTCACAGTAGGTAAAGCGTTGCTCCAGAACCAACGGGCGGGAGGTCCAGGCGGAAGCGGAATGCTGTTCTTTCCGGAGGCTAATGAGGACTTCTGGTATAACTTGGCAAAGACCACCACGATTGCGACGATACTAGCGGTATATGATATATTGACACTCATGATGGAGTTTTCTGGGATCATGGTGTTGAGTGGGCTGGAAAAAGATTTGAGTGAAAAATTCAATAGCACTACTTATCTTATTCGACGCGGAAGTATAACCGGGATTAAGGTCGCTCTGGCTGGGAAGGGGAGCCGGACTTCGTAATGCAGATTACGGTAGAGGAGGAGAATCATTAGCCACATTACTGTTCAACAGTGCCTCTGTTATTCGGTATAGACGAATGTAGTTTGGAATCACCTCTTGCTAGTGAGAATGTCAAGCTGGGAGTGAGTTCTTGAAACATGGACTATGGCAGAGTCGAATCGCTGATCACTCTCCAACACGATGCCACGGTTATTTGGTAAGGACGCCGAATATTTGTGATTCGGAATTACCTCTTATCCGAGTCAGTGAGAAGGTTAGGCTGGGGGTTCTGCGTGGACCATAGCGATGTTACTATTGACCCAACTTTACTTGGAACAAGGATGATAACGTTAATCTGGACCCTACATGTTGGTTCAACTCAAGCTTTGTTCTCCACGTAGTAACTTAAATTTTTTGATTACATAATATTTATGAACCAATTAAAATCGCTTATTATTCAGGCTGACACGCCAAATAATAAGAGCCCAGAACTCATAAATATGTCTATATTCCAAATTTCAGGTGTAAGCGCTTCCTCAGGCAGTGGCTAAGCCTGTCAATGACATTGAACAAACAACATACAACAAAAATACATCGGCACTTCCTAAATCAGCTACTTAGTACCGTTGTTCTGCGTTCGTGACATCCATCGCATTAATGCTCAAGTTTTATCTTTTTTAATGGGCAAGAATCCCTGCACAGGAACCTTTCATTTACTTGGCATGACGTCTACCATATGCTCGGTATGCGTAATGGAAAGCAGGCGCCCACAGGGTCAACTTGAAGGTGTGAAACTCTCCAGCCGATGTGGCTGCGTGCTAGGTTCAAAATCGTTACACGAACATCATGGTGTTACACAGCTCACAGATAAGTATTCACTTGGCAATTATTCCCTTGACGTGACGTACACTTTCAAAAATTTTGTTATTCAATACTGAACTTCCTTCAGGCATGAGTTTTCTCGCCCCATGGGCAAGAAGACGTACTATTGGTCGGGTCTTGGGCTCTTCTCGCAAGCCATGCATGCATTAGTCTGTTGAGGACCATTCTATGAAAGGCGGAACATGTGTGCAAGAGATCCGAGGCGGTCCGCAAGGACGTCTCTGTGAAACTGCTTCCAGTGTGCACCGCGAGGAGTGTGAAGGTACCAGGGACTGACGTGACGTCCGCTGCCAAAGGAAACCGCCTATCCCTAACTTCGTGCACAAGTTCCTAAGGAAGGGAACCGAAGTGCCACTTGAAGTGTGACTGTCAGCGCTGATCAATGTATTTCAAGGGACCCCCGGTCTTGTTCCGCTTCCGATTTTTTTGCGCATGTTGTAAGGCATGTGCGTTATTTTTCTTCTAAATCGAGTATTTCCTGTGTCAGGTACCATTGAAGCGACGGTCTTAGTTAGTCTTAGGTGCGTCGAGGCTATTACATATATTAATAGCCAAGGTACGCATTCCGACTATTCGATTGATTTTCTCGGTCACTTATTTCTTTTAAATGAACGGATAGTGTCTCAACCGAGTTCTCATATATCACACCAGGACCTCAGCTGACAGTTAATCTCCGACGCCACTGGTATTTTTTCAGGTGGAAGACATTGATCAGCCAGCTTGAAGACTGTATGTAAGTACTCAAGTTAGTCACGTGCTTACCATCCGGCATGTCTGGCGAGCGGTGCGGTATCGGTGCACACTGCAAACCCACGATTCTCTCGCAAACATGAAGTGATCGCTGTCTCACCAGCATTCATTAATCTTCCAATAAGCCTACCGCTATACCTAAAACATGAGGCACC
This sequence comes from Suillus fuscotomentosus, assembly GCF_016647785.1. NCBI lineage: Eukaryota > Fungi > Basidiomycota > Agaricomycetes > Boletales > Suillaceae > Suillus > Suillus fuscotomentosus. The sequence continues at coordinate 686,698 of NW_024539534.1, forward strand.
AGGCACTAAAACAGCCTCTTTGATCCTGGATGTGTTCATGAAGAAAGGGACTGCGTACGACATCGCTTTATACTGTCATGAGGGTGCCTTCGACGTGTCTGAACACACCACCGGTCTATAGCTGCAACTCCCGACAACCCTGGGGCTTGCAGCAGCACTCTCACGGCCCGCTGGGGTATAAAACCCCATGTTTCGATATTGCAGAGTAAAGCAATACATCGAGCTCAATTTCTCTACTCAAATCATCCTCACTATCATGTCACAAGAAATCAATCCTGATGTCGAGTTGTGCCAATACTCCGAGGACATGACTGCGTACACGCTAGAGCAGCTTATCCAATGGCGCGCTGCGCTAGAGCGCAAGGCCAAGGAACAAGAGGAGAAGGAGCGAGCCGGTGGGTGTGATAAACTCAATTCTATGACAAAACTGACAAAGGTCGAACATACAGCGAGGGCATCACAGAGCAACAATACAAAGTCGCGATCCTAACATGCCTCAATCTCGGCAGGTGTGTCCGCCGCCATCCGTTTACCTACGTCGACCTGACGCCCTTTGTTGAAGGCTCAAATATCTAGTCATGCCTATGTAATAATGTATTTCACATGAGTCTCCTGAGCTCGTGGTCTTCCTTATGCGTATTAAATATTTGTGTGTTCCTTCGCTGCACTACGTACTGCTGTATTTTCACTACATGCACATAGATATATAACGGCCGCGGAGGATGGATAATCGAGGTTTAAACAATTCTATGACAGTTCCTATTAACGCCACTTCTTCAAACACCTAAAGCTGGAGCTTCGCGACACCCAACTTGAAGACGAAATGTTCTGAGGCTGAGCGCAGAGCTAAGACAATGCTCTGGTAACTATTCAGGCTGCGATACATCGAAGACCAGTAGGGACTAAGTCAGAGGAGCCGACGGTCTCCTGCGAAGGAATCTGCAACGTGCCACCGTTCGTGAATCAACCTCGGGCCATCGATGCATCAGCCCGCGCCTCCAGCTTCGAAGTTCAAGCGTTATAGATCGATATCAAGGCGCACTGGATGTCAAACGAAGCACCTCTTTTTGAGTTCATAGTCGGAGAAATTTTGAAGAACGAGGGGTGGCCATAATGGAAGCAACAAGTAAACGAAAAGGGACGCATCGTGTACGGGGCCTAGGCATACCTTATCGATGACAACCATGAGTTTCCGGTTTTTATACATGTACATGTACATGAGCACACGCCCATGAGATCGAAAAACCTATCGGTTAGAACCACCACCAATATTTGACATCTGATAAGAATGACACGAGCATAACGCTTTTATAATTGTTTTGTCATGATACTCTACGTAGCATATTGAAATATGTGACAACTTGAACTAAATGATACAACATGACAAAGGGACATGATATACACGCCGCAGTATTGGGCTTGAGGGTGGGAAGAGAAAACGAAGAGTAGTGTTATCTTGCCTGGCGTGCACTCAGTTAAGTTCAGCTGGGAACGACAATGGTGTTGCATGGCACATACATATAGACAGCGCAGGTTTTGCACACCGAAATGACATTCTACCCACTCAACGCAGTCTTTTGTGGGAGTCGAGCGTGCTCTGGAATATAGTTTAATTCCCATACACTCACAGGAAGAATCAGCCGGCTACCTTTAGGACCATACTTGTCGGCGCTGTCCTGCTCTCTCTCCCGCTCGCATTCCTTTGACAGGCGTTCCAGCGAAGCTTGCCATTCTACGAGCTGCCTCAAAGTGTGCGCAGCGATATTGCGAGAGTACTCGCGCAGTGCCGTGGATGTTTCCCCCATGATAAGACTTTTTGAAGTTTTTGAAGAGTGAGAGCAGAATTACTGACGTCACTATATGTGAGGCAAGCAAAGAGTGAGAAAGCTGCGGATCTAGATTTGAGATGAATTTTCAAAGAGGCGCCAGTCTTCTTTCAAGTTATATACGTGATCCCATGCAGGTCTGCATCGAGGCCCTGTTGTGAGTATGGGAAGAATCAATGGGATCTTCCAGCTGACAACTTTACAAGAACCGTGAAATCGGACTGAAACGAAACAGTGAAGTGTAAAATGAACGGATTTGACGCTCGTGTTCGCTTTGAAAAGAGCACTTCGAGTGATGTCACACATGAGTGAGAACGTAACCTTTATGCGCGTGCTTTACAGAGTGTGGGGTTTGGAGTCAGGTTCCCCACGGAGCGCGAGATTCGATTTCCTTCGAAGAGAAGGTTCTAAATGGAAGCGAGCTCATGCCGAAACGAATCTACGGCAGTACTCCACAGCTACGTTTCAAAGTCTGTCAGTAACCCTGGACCCACCGCTCTATGCCGCCGAGGGACATGTAAATTTGATTACGCCTTGTGTCACAAGTGGAGCCTGAGGTCATTCTCGTCATCTGGTTTCAGGGAGTAATTTTGAATGACAGTACCAGTAACTCACCAGTGCCAAACTTGCCGAGTAGAAATTTCAGAATGCTAGCCAACGTTGAAGTCAGCCCTGAAATATAGAACGTTGCACGTCGAAGTGGAGGTCTGCTGGTACCTCTACTGGTATGCCGCAAGTCGAGTTGCTCATGGCTGCACACTGAGTAGAACGATTGCTAGTAATGTTGAGTCTGGGACTCCGATGAAGGGGATTGCCTTTCCCTGGGTCCCAATCATGAAATGACCTCGCAATTGATAGCTTGAAGGTATTATGAATCTAGTCCAAGTCCCAATATTAGATCGATACTACGGTAGCCTGGACCTCAGGCGTCAGGCCTTAGGCCATAGGTATTTTAGGTTGTAGACTGAGTGATGCCTCCGAGTGGCCAGGAAAAAGTAAGTATTCAAACTCCGTGCAACAACAGACAATAATTATTACGGCGTGTTCCTGCTCCGCGTCATTAACTTGAACGCTTCAAAATAACTTACAAACACACGCGCATGCGGCCTACATCTCATATCCGGTCAGGGAGATGACCTTGTGCACCACATGACATCGACTCGGATGTATAACAAGTCACAAAAACTTGCTTATGCTGGCATGAAGAACGTCCGAGTCGGTGAGAAACATTGCAATTCAGATACTTTTGAGGTAGGTAACCTGATATGTACACAATAAATGGGGTCGCAGCAAGTGTGTGTAGCACAAGCAGCAAAACAGCCTGCAAAAGCACACCAGGCGGAATAGGGTAAATTATCGAGTCTCAGTGAGAGTTCAATTTAGCTTCACGACTCATGCGAGGGAGCACGACCACAACTACAGAATAATCCGCAACACCTAACTTCATAAGAAACAGTTCCCGTCCTACCATTTGACCCTTGCATTCCTGTTGGTTGCCCTTGAGACACAAGTGTCCACAGCATAGCTTGAGGTTGGCCCGGTTGCGTTGAACTGCCAGCCTCATTGTTTGTACGAGGCATAGCTGCGGCCGCTTCGGCGTCAATCTCCCATACCTCTGTAAATTTGTTAAAGAGGATTGGATATTGCCAATGTCGAGCACTCACATCTTCATCGCGACAGGGAGCTACGACAATGTATCTAGAGACTCCTACAGGAAATGACCTGAAATTCCAATGCCGGGGCTCGAACGGCACTGATTGTGGTGCATGTGCAGGTCGAGTGCATTACGCCAGCGAAGGTCAAACGATTGGCTAGCAGGAGTTGCGGGACGAGGCGTGGGGTTGGTGTCAGTGTCCTAGAAGTCTTTGCCCTGTACGAATATTAGACTTGCATGATCCGAGAAACGAAAGATTATACTGACATATTTTGCCAAGCCTCTGTTGTTGGGCTGCTGCTTGAAAAATAGACTAGTGTGCATGATCTGACGATACAAATGAGCAAATGATTTGTTCACAGCTGATTGACGCACATCTCTCGGTCGGGCTGCACGTCCCTAGTAAAGAAGTAAGTTACAGTGAGTGCACAAGGAAAGCATAGATGACTTGCTTTGAGCTTTGCATTGTCCTCATCCACATTCTGAACGACAACCAAACCCACTTAGAAAAGATGCTGACAATACATTACAAACACTCACATCATCATTGCCTCGCCGCTTCAGAGCTGCCTCGAGACTCCGCAGATAAACTTTTGCATCTGGTCCAGTACTGGTGATATATTTTCCGTCAGGAGACATGACAACAGTATAGAGTTCGTCGTCATGCAAGAGTGGGTTGCCGACTAGCTGATTCGTCTTGAGGTCCCAGATGCAAATCGAGTAGTCAAGTGATGCGCTAACCAGATAATTTTCATCAGGGGAAAGACAGGGAGGTGATAGTATGGTCATGACCCTGAAAGACAAAGAGCTCCTTCCCATCAATCGACCGCCATTTTCGGATGGTGCGATCGACTGACACGAAGAATGCCGTCCCTGGACCAACACAATGACGTCACATCGCTGTCGTGGGCCTCGATCTTCATGAGCAGCTCGCCATCCTTTGACCACACGTAGATTACTTTGTCCTTCCCGCCGCTTGTGAATTCATCCCCTTGTGGAGAATATCTGACAGCGCAAACCCTCCCTTGGCCGGTCTCTATTGGTGGTGCTATTTGTCGACCAGTATCCGAGTTCCAGCGTCATATGGTGCTGTCGGTCGATCCACTTGCTATCTCTAGGACATTAGGAGACCAATCGAGGCACCTCCCTTGACCATTATGGCCCTCCCACAGATCGCCAATCATCCTGCCCTTCTTTATGTTCCACAGCCATAGTTGGCCGTCCAGACTTCCGCTCACAGCCATCGTCTCATCCGGAGATACTGCCAAACTGGTGCCCAAGCAGGCAAGGCTCCAAATGATTTTGAAATGACCCTCAATGACGCATTTCGGCGCCAAGCTCCCTGATGGACGAGTATACATGATTCTGTTAATCATCGAATAACAACGCTCGCGAAGGTGGTAAAGATGGTCGACTATTAGAATCAATAAATAAGCTGACCGTATCGTAAATATGAGCAAAAAGTTGATCCGACCATATTTTGATTTTTCTTCTCTTGCAGGTGACGATGATCTGGTTGGCTTGAAACACTCGCGACGAGAGGAAGATGATGAACACGTTTTGATCATGATCGAGTGGGAGTTGACTCCTGAGTCGTAATCCCTCGAAGTAATCAAGAGAAAAAGCCTAGTGATGAGAAATGGGTAGATGGTATGATGTGATGGAGGGAAGGAGAAAAAAGAGAAACCTAACGTGCAGGTCAATGTATCCCATTCGCGTAGGGTAGGGTTGGAAGTAGAGCCACGCAAGCGACGGGTCATATGATGTGACTATTGGTGTTCCTTGTGATGGCTCTCCAGACAGCGAATACTAAACGCAGTTGACAGAACTGACACACTTGATTGGTTTCCTTATAGCTCCCAGGCTTTGGTGTTCTACAGCTTCATCATGTCGGAATTTTTCCATCGGGAGAAAAGTACAGAAAGTACAACGAGTAGATGTGTCTGAAGTGGGTTTTGATGGGTTCAAGGGTGAGTGATCCCCCAGTTTCTCTGTGCCAGGTCTCTTGAGCAGATTAGCGCTTACTATCAATTGCGCACCCAGTCAGTTCATAGTGGTGGTATGAATTGTGGTGACAGTCGACCATTCCTTTACAACATGACAATGAGTGCTTACGTCGGACCTTCTGTGAAGTTTTGTCTCGAACACCGTTGGTTGTTATGTAAAATGATACATCGTGAGTCACGTGATGAACATCATACTACTTGGGCTAGTACTTTGTACCCGAGATTTGTTAAGCGTTCGCATCATAATCTGACTATTTATTCAGGCCCAGGTTCAATGCATCCAATAATGTCCTGAAAGATACTTTCTAGCTTTGCAATGGATGCAAGGCAACATCGAGGCCTTCGGTGGAGATGTTTGTTTCAACTCGTAGTAAGTTCCCTGACGCTCACAACCATTTTACAGTCCACTAAAGTACTTTTTGCTGACTTTTATGGCTAGATATTCGAGTCTAATTTGAAATACGGAAGTTCTCCGAGTTTTCAGTGAGTGCATCATCAAGAAAATAATGTAGCGGCTGTCTGAGTCTGACTTCAGAGTCACCAGGTGCTGCCGTTCTTGAAAACGATTTGTCATGAACAATCCTTTCTCTTCGCCCGAGTTAGCTCTCAGTACCTTTTTGAAATTCACTGTATACGTCGGCTACGCTTTCAACTCATGGGAAACACGTCCTAAACGACATTGCTAGCAGCATCATGGATGGCATATACGCGCGCATACTCATCATCTGGGCTACCAGCCAGTGTGACTCGGCACTGTTATTTCCTCCCAACCACCCGGGCCATCGTCCCAGACCCGCCTTCGTCTTCCTTGGTACCCGAGCTCCCTAACTACTTCAACGAGACGCAGATTCAGTGGATCTTGAACCAGACCCTCACGAAACCGGTTCGTCCACTGCCGCGGTATACACCTAGCTGCCGAAACGTATACAAGATCCTCTTCACCGTCACCCTTGGTGTTCGCGACAACAGAGATTGGCAACCTCTATCAATTGCTTACTGACTTTCAAGTGCCTGACGCAGGAAACCATCAAACGCTTTTGTATGCACGGACGACCTTAATCACGAGGGTGCTGCTGTTCAGTGGTAGCCATATACTGGAGATAACGAGTTTGTTCTTGGATTGACAGTGTTCAGCCCTCTCATGTAGATCAGTCTGATCTCATCCGTACTCAGCTTGACTTAGAGTACGGAGCTGGCATGTACTGATATTGTATATTCACCATGAATTTTAAGTGCACTGGTCATTGATAGCGCACAAGGAATCACATGTGGGCATCAGGATGTCTAAATATTACAACTCTTACAGCTGTCGAGGCACTGCAGAAGTTGGTAAGCAAAGAGACTTTTGATGAAGGAAAAGGGTCCGCAATCAAATCCAGTAGCGATAGAGAGTAGCAACGACAAGGTATCTGAAGTGCAGAGAAGATCCAGCAAGTGCAATATGATAGAACATGAATGTCCAGTACAGAAGGGCCAAGTTGAATGAGCAACCGATGCAAACACAAAACGATAAGATAAATGAAAGAAGTGATATGGACAACTATTCGATGAAACAGTAGAGGAGCAGAGAAAACAGGACGATGAATCAGGTGACCGAGATAGAATATATGGATCCTTTTAACAATGCAAGGAACTTGAGATTGATACGTGATCAATGATGGATATCATAAATCTCTAATTATGCTGGTATCATTGAGAAAACAACGAAATCAATGAAGGCTTTGGTACAGAGGAGAAAACCTTACCAATTACGTGCTTGTCATTCAAAATGAATTGAAGTTACACCTTCAACATTTGGGCTAGTTGATTTATATCAGCTTGGTACCCGCTTACCCGCTTTTGAGATAGGAATACTGGGAGGGCCTGACCAGCTTCGCGCAAGCAGTCCACGGGAATGAGACCCCTCTCGCTATCATCCAAGAATCCGCACTGCTTCTCGATGAACGCCCAGCCATCATCGAAGACCTTCAAAACGAGGACTTGATCGCCCGGGACGACGGAGACTTCATCGTCTAGCGTAGGTGCGAATGGGCGATGGATGGTATCGAATTCGGGTTTCGCAGGATCAGCAAAAGGATTAGGAAATGTGCCAGGAATAGTTGTCAACAAACTGCTGGGTGGTGATAGCTGGTAGGAGGAAGCGGGAGCAGAGGACAGTAAATCAGAATTGAATATGGGAGGAGGAGAGTGGATCTGGACGAGAGTAGCAGCGGATGACAAAGGGGCAACGAGGTCGTGACCAACAGAAACGGACGAAGCACGCTGCGCCTGATTGAGGCCAGGGGGTGGTGGCCTTGGAAACGCGAAGGATTCTGACGGAGAAAACGGACGGACGGACATGGGACTAGATGATCCGGGAGGATTGAGATCATTTCCCACAATGAGGTACTGAGTGTCAGGGTCGCTCCCGATACTCATCATGCTATTCATGGACTCCCTACGAGAAACAGCACCGGCAGAAGGGAACAAGAGCGATGCGCGTTCGCGCACTTCCGCCATGGGAGGGAACTCGTGAGTGATGCCGAGTGCGGCGAGATCAACATTGGGGGATGACGTCGGGGAGTCAATGCGGAACATGAGTCCTTGATCAAAGTTGGTAGCAAAGCTGCTGCGAGCACTCGCCCTGTTTTGGAAAGGTTGTTCCCCACTCTGAGGGTCCCGCACACCGCCTCCTATGACAGATAAACTACCTGGCAAGGCATTTCCGCCGAACCGCCATTGTTGGCGGCGCTGGAAACGGCGAGCGATGGAGCGACGCCGCACTAGGAGCACGATGAAACCGATCAGGAATAGAAAGCATATGACAATGATTCCTCCAATTGCGCCTGAGGACAGCTGGTGCGAAGAAGTCGCAGTAAGAGTAGGAGTAGCGTCACTCGGGGAGCTTCCGACACCACTGGATGTACTCGAGCCTCGGAGACCGGCGGTTGGTGCACCCGTGGACTGAGATATCTTGGGATTGCCCGTTATTGTGGGGTTGTACGTCGAAAATGAAGACTGAACTACCGGAGTGCCTTGGACGTTCACGAGCGGCCCTCCGCTACCGTTAGAATTGAGCTGGCTGCCAGTACCATTATTGATGAAGGAAGGTGTACCTCCCGGAGAGGGAGGGGGGCTTGGTGAGGCTGCTAGTGATGATGTACGCGTGGAGGTCGCTGTGCTGCTACTTCCCTCGGGGCTGTTCTCACCGTTGCTGCCTCCATTTCCACTTTCAGTCCCACCACCACCACTGCCACTGTTACCTCCACCCCCACCTCCACCCCCACCCCCACTTCCACTTCCCCCCCCAATTCCGCTACCACCTCCACTTTCGCTACCAGTCTCACCTCCACCCTCGCTACCGCCTCCACCTTCGTTACTACTTCCACCCCCACTCCCACCTCCATTACTATTTCCACCCCCACTCCCACCTCCATTACTATTTCCACCCCCACTTCCACCTCCGTTACCATTTCCACCCCCACTCCCACCTCCGCTAATTGATCCGGTTTCACTGCTACTGCCTGCGCTTAGAGTGATAGTATAGCTTGGCGACAAAAATTCTGTCAACGCGCTTGCTGGTAGTAGACCCATTACTGAAGAGCTCCCACCGTAATCTTCACCGCCAATGGATACCAGGGGAGAAAGTATCGATATCGTGACAGATGGTGGCGGGACGGGCAAGCTTACAAGAGAAGGATTGCGCTTGTTGAGCGCCCTGTTGGGAATCGCGCGATGTCGGACAGAGACATGTTGCATCCTGTATAAAAAAAAAGCAGGATATGCAGTACTAATAAGAGAGCGAGACGTTAAAAAGAGTGTGGGTGTCGTCGTTCGTCAGCGCCAACGACGAAGTAGAGAAGCGTGCTGGCTGTTGGCAATTGCAGCGGTGCGAAAGATGTTCAACAGTTCGAACCAGCAACCAGGGAAGGAAAACCGGGTCACTAGAACGGGGTTCACCATGACTACCGTAGGACTCGAGCAACGAAGTGATCAAGTGATCAATGTCATTTCATGATTACTGATGGAAGAAGTACTTAACCCTTTTGTGCAATATTGATGGAACACGCACACTGCACACTCACACTGCACTAGGCTGCACTCCCGAAACGAGGGTTTTCGGTCTCAATAAGTGAGAGACGGATTGACAATCCGTGATCAATCTTTCAATCGATCATGAATCATGATGCTGCGGTACAATTATGGATCTGACGTCACATACCTTCTAGATGATCATCCTCTGGAACCAATGGGCGGGCTTCCCTCTACAATATTGTTAATGAAATTTCGGCAGCTTAACTTGACAACGGTGGAACGAATGAGTTATCAGGCGCCCTGTAACAAAGTTTCGACACACCTTCTGACATCATTGGACCCTGAAGCTGGGATCAACTCCCTTGTACTTGCCAAAAGCAGTCTCACGTGGGAATAGAACGTCTCTTGCAGGGCTATCATCTCTGGACCTGACCTGGCTAATCCGCTATCATAAGTCGACGTTCAGGGGATAACACGCACCACGATCCTTATGACATGACGCCTCAGTTCTAGTTGCTAGAGTAGGGCTCTTAGCGTTGTGATGGAATCACTGACCGAGTGTATCCAGAGGAAGTTCGGATCTTCCAAGCACGATAGAACCGCGGGGGGTAGCTTCCGGAGTGTCTTTATCACCCGCACGATTTCTTGTGATAGCATGACGTGTATACTGTTTTCTCAGTGTAGCCGATAGCCACCGGTGAGAGAATATGCTGAGTACGAGGACTATGCTAAGGCATGCAAACAACAATAGAACTAAGAAAAGCGAGCCTTGACGACGGACGTTGCTTTCCAAAATCTTCTTCGAGAAGAACAGTTCTCAGTAAGGTCAAATATGTAAGGGATTGAGACTCACCAAACAGCTGAATTTGAATCAACAGTTGAAAAGTTGATCAATGGCGTACAAACGCCAGCCATTGCAAGCGAGAAGTTATGATATGTAGCATTGCTTGCAAGGATACAAGTATCGTGTACCACTGCTAACGACCGAGACAAAAGCTAGTTACCACGCGTCCACATTTGACGAGGCAGCAAGAAAGACACGCCAATTGCAAGGAGTCCCAGCATCATCATAAAATAGTACACCGCCCACGCATAATAGGGGTCTCTCACAGAAAAGGAAAACATCGACATTGCCGATGCAGGTCCAATGATGCGTACACACGCAGCGACCGTATGAGCAACACCATTAGTGGCGCCCAATGATGCACGATTTGGAGATGCAGCTGCAATATACATCGATCCGCAAGCTATCACAAACTAATCAGTGATGGTCGCGACACATGACATGAAAACGAACAATAACACATATTCAACGCGATAGTCATCGTGAGCTGAAGGCCGACAGCAAACCAGACTGCGGTACTAATTCCATACATCCGACTCAACATGTTGATGGTCGGGAATGCAATGATGGTCGGTACACTGGACGCGACTCCACAGGTATACACCACTTTTGTGCCAAATCGGTCATGCAGCCGAGCAAAGAAAAACACTTGAAATAACCCATTAGCAAAACCGAATACTGCAAGTATATTGCCAATTCGTAGAGGGTCGAGGCCAAGTCCACCCATGTTCACCGGCGTAGCGTAAAACACGGGTATTAGGGAACGCAGAGCGATGTCAAGAAGAGCCAGAGTTGCGTGATTCGATATCGCAATAAGAACACGCGGAGTCATTAATGCGCTCAGAGGCAGGGGCTGAGAATCGTCGGGTGACCCTTGAACGGTATCAGAATTTGATCTATCCGGCTGTGGTAGCTTGATATGTACGAACGTAAGAATGGTCCGACATTTGTCCCGAATCAGACTCCATAAGGACGTCGTCATTGGCACAGTCTAAACATAGATGAGATAGGCCAACGAAATGAGTGAATCACTATTTTACCTCCTGTAAAAAAATATACATGACCAACCACATGAATGCGGTAAATAATGCTGGACCAGCGCAAGCCAAGAAATAAGGATATGTCTTCAGAAATGTCGACTGCCCAAACAGTCTAGGAAAACGATCTGCCGGATGGGACAAAGACCCGCCAATGAGAGGTCTAGCCGATCATTCAACGTAAAGACAGGATACACAAAACAACGTGTAGGACCTACCCGAGCGTACTCCCGGTCATCCATGGAAGAGGAAGAAACCCGAGTGCCTGAGCCATGTTGCTTGAATCTGTAATATCTATCATCATACTCCTGATGACACCACCGTTGCCATTCAGCGCTCCGCACAATACACGACTGAAAAAAAATTACTACCATTGAATATTCGATCAAAATATGATGCCCGAACCTTAGTATCAAGCCCCCGAAGGTCTTTGAAAGTCCAAATAGGAACATGGAGACCGATATACCAAACAGACCGGCCAAGATGACTGGCTTTCGACCAACATGATCAGAGAGTCGGTTCCATTGAAGGGTTGTAAGGGCTTGAGCTACGTAGAACACGGAATACTTGGAGGCGAATTAGGAAACGGCTATTCATGGCGAACACTGGGCACTCACCATGATACCAACGAAATATGCTACCCTCGATTCATCGCCATGGGTCACTCCAAGATCTCTGATCAGCTGAGAGATGAAACAAGCTCATCAGGAACTCGTAAAACATATGAACTCAGGCTGAGTTCACCTGAGGCGCAAACGGAGCAATTGCCTGAGCAGATACAGGTTCAGCGAGCTGCAAGAAAAGTATGATGGAGAATTGGCGCCAGGGTAGTGGAGTTTTGATTTTGAGCTGCTCCTCAGGCCGCAACAGAGGCGTCTCTTCATCCACTTGGTGGGACATAGCTGCTGAGAGAGCCCATTCCAGCTCTTCTGATTAATATTATCTAGAACGTATGTAATAGAACGGGTATTGACCTCCGTGCGCATTCACAAATGAAACTTCCCACGGCCTTGGTTGCCTTCTAACCCAATTCTAACCACTCAATGGAATGTCGGTATAGCCAAGCATCAAGCGTAAGTTTTCAGAAACGAGGCGTAAATTTCTCAACATAAGTGAATGTATGCTCGACGCACTATGATGCATTGATGTCTGATACTAGTAGTACAGGGCGAATTTTAAACTGCGCGCTTCGTCTGCCAAATCTCTCCGAGATCAACCAACCAACCAGCCTTCAAGTTACTACGTCAAGCACTTAGCATCTCAGAGACGTTACGAGTTTAAGAAGAATGCAGGAGCTCAGCCAGAAGTTCATGAAACAAATGTATAGATACATTGATACCATATATATAATATAGACCCGGATAATAACATAGCTGCGAACGGATAACATGCAGGTCGTTCTTGGTTGCGATCTTTCCCCAAGCGAGGCACGATTGGGAGCAGCTGCTCTGATAAACAGTGTCAAGCAAGCTGCAGGTTCTTCTCACTTAAGTATCATACACGAAGCACTGGGTTGACATACGACTGCACATCATCAAGCTAGTCTACGGTAAGCACGTGTTGAGCGGCAACACACAACCACACCGCCAAACTCATTCCCTGGACTCGGGCTAGAGCATTACTGGGAATAAAATGACGATAGGTATGCCAGAGCTGACACCGGTGGTATGAATGGTTCCTGCACCAAAGCAATCATGTAGACGGGCGTAGAAAAGTAGCTGGAATGCACCATGGGCGATACCTGATGCCGACAGTATAGCACTGATGAGGGGAGGGTCAAGGGAAAGACCACCGAGTTCCATGGGTGTCGCATAGAAGAGAGGAAGGATCGAGATAAAGTACAGCCGTGGTGACATCTGAGCTTGCTGTTACAGTCAGGACTCTTGGCGTTAGCAAGGCACGCAATGGAAGTGGCTTTACTTAATGAAACTTCATCAGAGTTTGCTTCTCCAGAACTGGGTAAAGCATTGTTCGATAGCACGGGAAAATGAAATCAAGTCGTGGCCAACGACGAGAAACACTGACCAGACACGCGAAATGAAACAAAACAGAATTACGTTCTGGATTGCGGAACGACGACGACGGTAAGGTAATCAAGCTAAGGGAAAAGAGATATCTACGATGCAATGAACCATATGTGTAGGCCACCAGGCTATCAAGAAAAACTATCAATCAGTAAACCAATGTTCGAAGGAGTTCCAGAAAAGCACAAACAGGGTAAGAGTGAACAACTGCAGGTATACGAAAGGCGGGAGGGTCATGGGACAAAAGCTAAACATCGGCGACTCAGAAATGAAAAAAAAACTGTCAAACAATTAAAGGAACAAATATTAGTAATAACCATAATCATCGTCTGAGTCATCACTGTCAGAGTCGCCTTCGAGAACACAGGAAGGCAAGATGACATCTTTGGGTATAAGAGCAGTGACAAGACCAGCATTAGGGTCAGAGAAATCTGTGACACCGGGGTTGCCATGCGTTAAATAGACTTCCTTGTATCCTTCAGGTATACCGATCGCTGCTACAGTTGTCACCGGACGAGGGACACGTGGGGGAATTCCTTGTTTCACGTCACCAGGACATTCACGAGCAATGTGTGGTTTCCAGACAGCGTCAGATGGCGATAAGCGACAGTGAAAGCAACCTCCAACAGAGCGCAATGCTTCCCGTTCTGCGTAACTGAGATCTGGAAGTGGGTATGCAGGCTTCGATGTGGGCACAGGCGGCGATGCCGAGGAAGCATTAAACGCCAGTCTAGGAGAAATTGACTTTGTGAGGCCTTCCGCGACGAGACTAGACCAAGTAGTTGCCATGACATCGATAAGCGTGTCCACCTTCAAGTTCTCGTACCCAAGATTCGGCATTGCACGAATACGCAGTTGAAGGATGGGGTGGGCAAAAAACAAAAGGTGGTTCTTGAAGATCGAGTCAGTGATAGTGTATCCAAGGCCTGCTGAGCTAAGTGTGTTCCGAGCCACTTGCAAGGTAGCGACGAACGAGCGAAAGTCATCAGCGCCCTGCGACACATTGTAGAAGCAGGCGAGAGCATCTAGACGCCAGCCAGAGGGGATGAAACGGTCTTTGAAACACAAGGCGAAGGCCTCCCAAGTGGCAAGCTGTTTGAGTACATCACGATTCTCGCTCCACCAGAGGCTAGTGTTGTATTCTTCGAGCTTGAGTCCAGCGAGCACAATGCGAAGTTGCGGAGGCATAACTTTATCTGCATTCAAGGCAGACCATGCGAGGTAAGAGTCCTCACAACGTCCAAGCCAGGCATTAATGGTTGCTGGTTCGAGTGGCCCAGAGAAAGCGGGGATGTCAAGTTTCGTCATCTTAGAAGAATGCGAGGGTACCAGGAGCGTGGGCGATGGTACAGGTTGAGAAATTGCAGCTGGATCCTGGACTGGGGGTGTGTCAGAACTGGAAGATGGCATGAGCAAGGTAGGCGTGCAAGGCAGGAACGACGAGGTTGATGACGAGAAGGCAGATGTGCCGTGAGATGCGGAGGAGATCACGATTCCTCGCAGTGGTGACAGGGGCAGGCAGATTGTCTCTGCTTGGCGAGCGAGAGGCAGAGAGTAGAACACGTAAACTAGTATCAGTAGCGTGAAGCTTCTGTTTGCGAGAGGGATCCAGTGTAGATAACAGCTGGAGAAAGGGAACAGTGGTTGAAGTTTTAAAAAAAGTGAAATCAAGTCGTGGCCAATGACGAGAAACACTGACAAGACACGCGAAAAAAAAACAGAACCGTGAGCACGTTCTGGATTGTGGAACGACTTAGACGGTAAGGTACTCAAGGTAAGGTAAAGTAAAAGAGATGTCTACGATGCATGTGTAGGTGTACGTAAGCCACCAGAAATTTGGATAGGATGTTGCGAGAACCATACTTTGACCAGCCTCAGAAGTGGCGCTCTTGGTGAAACGCTCTTATTATGGAACTTAGTGCGTTCTAGACATGGTCATTAAAAGCATCACTCTCACAAGTCTGAATCTGGAATATGCGACTAGCCAAGCCGCCGAGGCAAATATAGCTGGAACGACGCACAGTAACAGGTATGGGTAGGTTTTCAGAAGTTCTGATCGCCCAAAGATTTCAGGGAATCTATCTGCGGGTCGGGAGGGGGATCATGCGATGAGTGGTCCAGAATTGCCATTGTCAACCCTGCTTCAAGAGCAAGCAGACATATTGTAAATTACCCAACTATGGCTCCCAACATCCACGGGAGCGACAGTAAGGTAAATGGGATCGAGACTCACCAAACAGCTGAATTTGAATCAAAATTGGAAAGTTGATCAATGGCGCACAAACGGCAGCCATTGCAAGCCAGAAGTTATGATATGTAGCATTGCTTGCAAGGATACAAGTATCATGTATCACTGCTAACGACCGAGACAAAAACTAGCTACCACGCGTCCACATTCGACGGGGCAGCAAGAAAGACACGCCAATTGCAAGGAGTCCCAGCATCATCATAAAATAGTACACCGCCCACGCACAATAGGGGTCTCTCACGGAAAATGAAAACATCGACATTGCCGATGCAGGTCCAATGATGCGTACACACGCAGCGACCGTATGAGCAACACCATTAGTGGCACCCAATGATGCACGATTTGGGGATGAAGCTGCAATATACATCGCTGCGCAAGCTATCATAGACTGATCAGTGAGGGTCGCGAGACACATGACATAAAAAACGAACCATAACACATATTTAACGCGATAGACATCGTGAGCTGAAGGCCGACAGCAAACCAAACTGCGGCACCAATCCCATACGTCCGACTCAACATGTTGATGGTCGGGAATGCGATGATGGTCGGTACGCTAGACGCGACTCCGCAAGTGTATACCAACTTCGTGCCAAATCGGTCATGCAGCCGAGCAAAGAAAAACACCTGGATTAGACCATTGGCAATACCGAATACTGCAAGAATATTGCCAATTCGTGGAGGGTCGAGGCCAAGTCCACCCATGTTTACTGGCGTAGAATAAAACACGGGTATTAGGGTACGCAGAGCGATGTCAAGAAGAGCCAGAGTTCCGTAATTCAACGTTACAATAAGAACACGCGGAGTCATTAATGCGCTCAGAGGCAGGGGCCTAGAATCGTCGGAGGAACCTTGAACCATATCGGAATTTGATCTATCCGGCTGCGGTGGCTTGGTATGTACTAACGCCTGACATTTGTTCCGAACCAGACTCCATAAGGTTGTCGTCGTTGGCACAGTCTAAATATAGATGAGATAGATCAACGAAATGGGTAGACCAACTATTTTACCTCCTGTAGAAGCATATACGTGACCAACCACGTGAATGCGGTGAATAATGCTGGACCAGCGCAAGCCAAGAAATAAGGATATGTCTTCAGAAATGTCGACTGCCCAAACAGTCTAGGAAAACGATCTGCCGGATGGGACAAAGACCCGCCAATGAGAGGTCTAGCCGATCATTCAACGTAAGGACAGGATACACAAAACAACGTGTGGGACCTACCCGAGCGCATTCCCGGTCATCCATGGAATAGGAAGAAACCCGTACGCCTGAGCCATATTGCTTGAATCTGTAACATCTATCATCATACTCTTAATGACACCACCGTTGCCATTCAGCGCTCCACACAACACACGACTAAAAAAAAACATATTAAAACCATTATATTTCAATTGAAAGTACGATGCCCGAACCTTAATATCAAGCCCCCGAAGGTCTTGGAAAGTCCAAATAGGAACATGGAAATTGATATACCAAACAGACCGGTCAAGATGACTGGCTTTCGACCAACATGATCAGAGAGTCGGTTCCATTGAAGGGTTGTAAGGGCTTGAGCTACGTAGAACACGGAGTACTTGGAGACGAATCAGAAAACAACTATTTATGGCGAACATGAGCACTCACCATGATACCAACAAAATATGCTACCCTCGATTCATCGCCATGAGTCACTCCAATATCTCTGATCAGCTAAGAAACAAAACAAGGCTAATCAGAAACTCGTAAAGTATGAGCTCAGGCTAAGCTCACCTGAGGTGCAAACGGAGCAATTGCCTGAGCAGTTACAGGTTCGGTGAGCTGCAAGAAAAGTATAATGGATAATTGACGCCAAGGTAGTGGAGTTTTTATTTTGACCTGCTCCTCAGGCCGCAATAGAGGTGTCTCTTCATCCAATTGGGACATGGCTGCTAGTGAAGGAGTCCATTCGAGCTTTTTGGATCGCCAACCAAAACGTATGTAATAGAACAGCGATTAATATTTATCATTGACCCTCGTGCCCGTTAACTCCCGCGGTCTTACATAATTATATGGATATGTTCAAGTCCGAGGAGCGTGTTCTTGTGAAATTCTGAATCATGCAAGCTCCTCATGGTAGAGAAATATGCTCAAGCCCTACTATTGTGGATCATCCAGGTCCCAGTTAGTGCAGGGCAAATCACCGATTGATAAAAATGCAAATCCCAGACAAATGTAAATTCGGGATCGCTCAGCCAAACCCTACGGCGGACAGCGCCACTGAAACTATCCTGAACTAATACTGTTGTGTACTATGTAGTATCTGATGTACTATGATACTAGGATACACTCTGGAAAGGTTTAGGACTCCTGCATGTCCATGAGGACATTAACACGTTTAGCGATCTTGGCTTAATATGGCACTGTTTAGCTGCGACTTGACACACCTTGACCCCGACAACTTAAGCGTTAACATGAGTCAGACGTACTAAAGACTGGTTACGAGTCAAAGAAGAATGTGGGAGCTTAGCCATTCGTAAAACAAGCGTGTATGCAATGATACATATATCGGATAATACCATAGCTGAGAAAAGATAACATGCAGGTCGTTCTCGGTTACACACACTACTAGCAATTTTTCCACACACTAGGATCACGAGGAAGCAATAGAGAAGTACTTATAGCGAGAAATGCAATTACCATCAGGAAGTAGTAAACCAGCCACGCATCATGGCCTTCCTGCATCGAATAAGAGAAAACCGAAGTCGCAGATGCTGGGGCAATCATCCTTGCTCCTGCAGCAACCATCTGGGCAATTCCATTGGTTGCCCCAAGCGAGGCGCGATTGGGAGCAGCTGCTCTGATAAATAATGCCAAGCAAGCTGTAGGTCCTTCTCAGTTAAGTACCATGCACGAAGTACTGGGTTGACGTACGATTGCACATCATCAAGCTAGTCGTTAGCACATGTTGAGCGGCAACACACAACCACACCGCCAAACTCATTCCCTGGACTCGCGCTAGAGCATTGATCACTGGGAATAAAACAACGATAGGTATGCCAGAGCTAACACCGGTGGTATGAATGGCTCCTGCGCCAAAGTGATCATGTAGACGGGCGTAGAAAAGTAGCTGGAATGCACCATGTGCGATACCTGATACCGACAGTATAGCGCCGATGAGGGGAGGATCAAGGGAAAGACCGCCGAGTTCAATGGGTGTTGCATAGAACAGAGGAAGGATCGAGTTAAACGCCATATAGAATACAGCCATGGCGACATAGCTTGCTGTTACAGTCAGGACTCTTGGCGTTAGCGAGGCACGCAATGGGAGTGGTCTTAATAAAACTCCAGCAGAGTTTGCTTCCGCAGAACTAGTCGAAGCATTGTTCGATGGCATGGGAAAATTTGGATCGGACTGTTGCAATAACCATCCTTTGATCAGCCTCAGAGGTGGTGCTCTTGTTGAAACACTCTGATTATCGAACTTAGTGTGTTCCAGACATGGTCATTAAAAGCATCGCTCTCACCTCTCTGAATCTGGAATATGTGACTAACCAAGCTGCCGAGGCAAATATAGCTGGAACGACGCATGGTAAGAGGTATGGATAGGTTTTCAGAAGTTCCGATCGCCCAAAGATTTCGGGGAACCTATCTGCGGGTCGGGAGAGGGATCCTCCGATGAGTGGTCTAGGATTTCCATTTTCAATCTCGCTTCAAGAGCAAGCAGACATGTTGTAAGTACCTACCCGACTATGGCCCCTAACATCCATGGGAGCGGCATATAGCCGAATGCCTTCGGCAAGTTGGTTGTGTCAGTAATGTCCATTACCATGCTTTTGACGATGCCATTGCTCCCATTGAATGCCCCGCAGAGAATACGACTAATTAATATATCAGTAATCAACTGTTATGGCCGTTGTTTGACACGCTAACCTGATCACCAGACCAACAAATGTTCTCGAGAGCCCGAACGAGAACATCGAGGCTGCTATCGCGAACAGAGCAGTCAATATCAAAGGCTTCCGTCCAATGTGATCAGACAGTTGACTCCAATAGAGGATAGTCAGTGCTTGAGCCGTATAATACGATGATTGCTTGGATTGATATAAGGAAGGAACGCAGGATAATGAAAGATTGTGATATGCTCACCAAGATGCCAACATAGTGTCCGACCTGAGATTCGTTTCCGTTCGTCACACCAATGTCTCTTATCAGCTTGACAAAATGTGGTCAGATGTAAGTCCAAGCAGTGCGAATGTACTCACTTGCGGGGTAAATGGGGCAAGGGTCTGAAAAACAAGCGAGTCTGGAAACTGCAAGAACAATATAATCCAGAATTGATCCCAGGGCAAAGGTGTCTTGACTATCGGCTGTTGCAGAAGAGGAGTCTCTTCATCATCCTGACGCATGATTATGGTGGTACGAGAAGAAGACAGCCCTATCACACTCTTCAATCATAATGAGCTGGCTGTTGATGGGATTCATTGCCATTGATAAGTAGTCAGTTACCTGTTTCGGTACGAAAACTGAAAAAGAAAGCCGATAGAGCGCAAGTAGCAGCCTAATGGCATCACGGACGCACCACAATTGCTATTTCAGATATCCAGCCGGTAAAGTTGAGGACAGTGAGTTCGAGGGACTCTTGCCAGTGGCCATTAAGTGTCTTATATGCAGTCGATAAGTGTTCGACTGCAGATTTAATTTGAAATCTGCAGTGTTGAAACTCTCATCACGTGCGGGGTATTCCACTCGCGGCGTGGCCTGAACGTTTGATCTACATTCGCCTATTTCTAGAGGGAGTAGACACGGCGCCAGAACACACTGTGATTGTATCCCTGGAGAAACTTGATGCTAATGGATTCGTCTGGATTGTGGTAGCCTGCCCTGTGTTTGAATTTCGCTATGCCTTTCGCCGTAGCTGCTTTTGATATTCTTTTCGTAAATAACCTGAGGTATGCCCACATAAAATTGCAAGTTGCTACCTCACTTTGAGTCACAACGCACCGGAAAAACCTGCAAGGAGTTAAGGACGCAAAAATATCTCTGTTTGGCTACCGCGCTATATACCACCTATTACTGAACATCATGGCTAAAAACAGACAACATGCAGATCACTAGTGACGATACTATTGGTGATCTTCCCATAGACTAGGATCACGAGGAAGTAAGAGAGAAGTGCCTACAGCGAGAAATGCAAATGCCATCAAATAGTAATATATCGACCATGCGTCATGACCTTCCTGCATCGAATAAGAGAAAACCGAAGCTGCAGATGCTGGGGCAACGATTTTTGCTCCTGCCACAACTAGCTGGACAATTCCATTGGTCGCTCCAAGCGATGCGCGATTGGGAGCGGCGGCTCTGATAAACAATACTAAACAGGCTACGACTTCTCAGTAAAGTAAGATCCCGGAAGTGGTTGGTTGACATACGATAGCACATGATCAAGCTAGTTACCAGCGAAAGTTGAACGCCAACAGACAGCCATACCGCCAAACCCAGGCCATGGACTCGAGCAAGCGCATTGGTCACCGGGAATAAAATGATGATAGGTATGCCAGAGACAACACCAGTAACATGCATGGCTCCTGCACCGAAGCGATCATGTAGCCGCGAGTAGAAAAGTAGTTGGAATACACCATGCGCGACACCTGATACCGCAAGTATAGCACCAATCTTGGGAGGATCAAGGGAAAGACCACCGAGTTCAATCGGCGTCGAGTAGAAAACAGGTAGAACCGAACTGAATCCCATGTAAAGCAGAGTCATGGTGACATAACTTGTTGTCACAGTCAGGACCTTTGGAGTTAGCAAGGCGCACAGTGGCAACGGCTTTGATGCTACTCCTTCAGAGTTCGCTACCTCACGAACGGCCAGAGCATTTCTCGATGGCGGAAAAGGCTTTGCATATGACTGTCGCAAGAGCCTTCCTTTTGTCAGCTTCCAAAGTGGTGTCGTTGTTGAAACGCTCTCGTTACCATACTTAGTGTGATCCAGACATGGTCTTCAAAAAATGTCTCTCACCTCTTTGAAACAAAAATACGCGACTAGCCAAGCCACCAGGGCGAATATAGCTGGAACAGCGCATGGCAAGAGGTATGGGTAGATTTGCAGCAGTATTGATCGCCCAAAAATCTCAGGGAATCTGTCCACGGGTCTGGAGAGCGATCCACCAACGAGGGGTCTAGACTGTCGTGAATCTCGTTTCAATAGCAAGAGGTACTTTATAAACTTACCCAACTAAGGTCCCCAACATCCATGGGAGCGGCATATAGCTAAATGCCTTCGGCAAGTTAGTTGTGTCAGTGATGTCCATCACCATGCTTTTGATGACCCCATTGCTTCCATTAAATGCCCCGCAGAAAGCACGACTGAAAAGTCAATGAGTGCTTGACAGTTTAGCGGTTATTGAACACCCGAACCTGACTACCAGACCGACAAAATTTTTCGATAGCCCAAACGAGAACATTGAAATCGACATTGCGAATTGAGCAGTCAGAATCACAGGTTTCCGCCCTATGTGATCAGACAGTTGGCTCCAAGGGAGGATAGTCAGTGCTTGAGCCGTATAATATGATGATTGCTCGGAACGATATAAGGAACGAGCGCAGGACAAAAAGGATTATGACGTGCTCACCAGGATGCCAACATAGTGTCCAACTTGAGATTCGTCTCCGTTCGTCACACCAATGTCTCTGATCAGCTTCCAATTGCAGTTAGATTTCAAATCCACGCAGAAGGGATATACTCACTTGAGGGGTAAATGGGGCAAGAGTCTGAACGACAAGCGAATCGGAAAGCTGCAAGAATAATATGATCCAGAATTGATCCCATGGCAGAGGTGAAGTTCGGGCTACCAGCTGGTCTGGCTGTTGGAGAAGATGAGTCTCTTCTTCATCTTGACGCGTTGTCATGGTGGTATCTGAGAAAGATGGACGATTGGGCGCAGTCTATTAAACTTATGCAAATGAGTCGGCAATTGAGTGGCTCCTTGGCTCGGATTAGTCGAAGGGTAGATCGTCCACATGCTTTTGGAAACTGGTGAAGGCCCACTTGAACGTAAAGGAAACTATCGTTGTGATCCAGAAGCACGGGCAGGTCTGCATTAGGTTAGGCTGGTACGTACCCGAGCTGCGGCCAATGTAAACGTTCAGCACACGAGGCATAACAATACAAAGCAAAGCATCTTCTCTGTTATGAAACACGGTAGCAAAAGCGGAAGTCACGAAAGCCGCAGGGTCATGATGAGCTAGCTGGCCTTGTAGTTCCTCTACCATGCATGTCAGTATTGTACCCAATTGGTCAGTGTCGTAATCGCCTGGACTTGAGAATTTTCGTGCAATCCGCATCTCTACGCCTTGTAAAGAATGTGTTGTCCGGATTCTCGATTATTGGGGATATCGAGAGCCGGTGGGGATATGGATTTGACATGGCGTGGGAGGAACATGATGAATTACATCCACCCCATCTTTCCTTGAAAGCGCTCAGAATGCTCCTAGGAAGGAAGATATCTTCGGTAACAAGGGAAGGTCTCTGCCTGAATAAAGTATTTTGTCACACCCGGAGGATGCACTGACATGGTAAACAGATAACACGCGGTCATTGAACTAGTGCTGTTGGCAGAATGCGGTGGTTTTGCCAACCGGTCTGGCAAAAATCAGTTGTGCCTAGTCCACGGCAGAACTCACGCAAAGTGGAGCGCAGTGTGAACATGATCTTGGTGCAATCCATACAATCATGTGTAGTCTTTCGGTCGATACATTTGAAACACCGTACAAACCTTCGACGTCTCGATGACACTGTATCGTAAAAGCCACGGAGTATGCCACCATCAACATGTTCATATGCGGACTCGTGAAGAGGTTGGCAATTATTAATTGCTGTGAGACTGTACAGTATCTTGTTAAGTCGTGTGGAGTTTGTTGCTGCTGAATTTGCAGCTCTCGAAAAGGTAAAGCGCTAGTAAGAGGACTAGAAAGTTCAGAGCTTATGTAAATGCTCGAGGTTGAATCGGGTCAAGTAAATAATACCACGGGCCGACTATTCTAGATGATGAATGGGACGAGGCAAAATCAATGCTATCCATTGGGAATGTCATACTTACATGCATGTAGTCTACGTAGCCTAGAATTTTGCCAGTTCCACCCCCTAATACACTAGATGACACGCGGACATTCGCGATAATGTTATTGGGAATCTTCCCATACACTAGGATCATGGGGAAGTAATAGAGAAGTACCTACTGCGAGAAATGCAATTGTGATCAAAAAGTAATATATCAACCACGCATCATGCCCTGCCTCTATTGAGTAAGAGAAGACCGAAGCTGCAGATGCCGGACCAATGATTCTTGCTACCGCGACAGCCACCTGGCCTATTCCAATGGTTGCTCCGACTGAGGCACGATTGGGAGCAGCTGCTCTGATGAATAATGTTATGCAGGCTACGAGATTCTTAGTGTAGCGGAACGCAGGAAATGTTGGATTGACATACGGTAGCACATGATCAGGCTAGTCGTCAGCGCAAGCTGGACGGAAACACACAGCCATACAGCCATACCTATTCCATAGACTCGAGCCAGAGTATTGATCACTGGAAATAAAATGACGGTGGGTATGCCGGAGCTAACGCCGGTCATATGGATAGCTCCTGCGCCGAAGCGATCATGCAAACGAGCGTAGAAAAGTAGCTGAAATACGCCATGTGCGGCACCTTGTACCGCGAGCAACGTGCCGATGCGAGAAGGGTCAAGGGAAAGACCACCAAGTTCAATTGGTGTTGCATAGAAAATAGGTAGGACCGAACTGAGCGACATTTGAAGCATGCCTGTCGTGGCATAACTTGCTGTTACGCTCAACACTTTCGGGGTTAGTAAAGCACGCAGCGAAAGCGGCTTTGATTGAACTTCTCCAGCATTCGCCTCCCCAGGATCAACTATAACATTGCTCGATGGCTGGCGAGACTTCAAATACGACTGTCCGAAGAATGCTCCTTTGATTAGCTCCAAAAGCGGTGTCCTGGTGGAAACGCTCTTGTGACCACACTTAGTCTGATCCAGAGATGGGATTTCAACATCGCGCTCACCTCTTTAAGACAGACATGCGTGACTAACCAAGCTATTGATGTAAAAAATGCCGAAATAGAGCACGGCAGAAGATATGGGTACATTTTCAGGAGTTCTGATCGCCCGAAGATGTCAGGGAATCTGTCTGCTGGTCGAGAGAGCGATCCCCCAATGAGTGGTCTATTAGATTCTGTGAGACTCAGCACGAGAGAAAATGTACTGTATACCTACCCAATTGTGGTTGCGATCATCCACGGAATTGATATATAATTGAATGCCAAAGGCATATTGGTTACGTCTGTGATGTCCATCAGCATGCTCTTGATGACACTGTTGCTCGCATCAAATGCTCCGCAGACAACACGACTGGTCGAGAACATCAGTAATTGACGGTCACAACTACGATTTGATATCGAACTGAACACACTGACCTGACTACCAGAGCGAAGAAGGTCTTCGACAGCCCAAACGAAAACATCGATATAGAAATTGCTGATAGGGCTGTCAGTATTACAGGCTTCCGCCCGATGTGGTCGGACAGTTGGCTCCAATGAAAGATAGTCAGGGTATGAGCTGCATAGTATGATGATTGCTCGAGGGGATATCAGAAACGAATGAAGGAGCAAAAAACGATGAAGACATGCTTACTAGGATGCCGACATAGTGACCGACCTGGGATTCATCTCCGTGAGTTACTCCAATGTCTCTAATGAGCTTGATAAAATTCCCGTCGTGGTCAGATAACACTTGAAGTTCAAGCAAAGGGAATATACTCACTTGAGGAACAAAGGGTGCAAGGATGTAAGAAGAAACAGGATCTGGCATCTCCAAGAACAGTAAAATCCAAAATTGATCCCAGGGAAGAGGTGTCTTGGCCGTTGGCCGCTCAGGTCGTTGCAGAAGAGATGTTTCCTCGTCATCCTGCTGCGCAATCATGGTGATACGAGGAAACAACTCGGACGAAAGATGCAGCTCGTTATACTACGTGAATTCGTCCTAATAAGGTGGTCGCTGACCGGCTTGTTGGCCAGCTGGTCGATAAGGCCTACAACGGCAGTCGACAAGAACCTGCATCTTCTGATCAGTTGGCTCGGAATGATTAAAAGATCGCACGCGGCACGTCCTATTATGCGTAGAACCCGGGTATAGCCGCCTGTGGCTATCATGATAGGTACTTACCCGCATTGTCGCCTAGAGGAGCTCAAGCTGATCATTGGCTGGCTAACCCTTACGTGCGGTTTGAAGGTCTGCACTTACACGGTGTGAGATTAAATAGATGATACATAATAAGAACAGCCCCAAGTAGTTAAACGATTGGAGCCTAGTATCGCATGAGGCGCACTTGAAAAGACCTGCATCAACCTGCCATGTGCATGTGCTGCATTACGTAACTACGACACCGCCGCCGACCCCCGCCAGTTCCTGACTCCGCCGGTTTGCCATTTTTTAACACTCATTTTGCAACACGCCTATGTCAAGACCTGCAACAGTATCTGTTCCAGGGGCTAACCCACTTCTCTGGGCAGTGGGTCACTCGTGCACTTATGTCTGATCGTGACACTAATTCTCCCTATGTACGGTCCGCCTTTTAACCTCTGAGTGTTGTCGCTGTTGTCACGGTATCCTACACTGCTTATTCATAGGCTCTCTGTTCTGTGCGTTGACTTATCCTTCCCCGCAGTGCGTGATGTTCGTCTGAAAAGTCTCGTACTGCATCGCACGCGTGCTTGACGAGCGTTCTTGTCCACCGCATGCGGTTGCCCATATACCTCAGGTTGCCCCATTCACTACGATGCACTATCTTACTTTGAATCTCATTCGTTGCGCTTCAAATTACCTGAAAACTTATGTTCTTGGCTTTCATAATTTTCGTTGAGCACCGTGGTCATTGTGATTCGTGCACTGAGCTGTTTGCAGGTTATGTGTGGTTTGACGGCGAGTCGATTGCGGTGACTCATAACAAGGTGTCTGTGTTATCGTCTCTTTTCGTTTTTCAGGCATCCGATCGGACCTACTGCGTTGTGCTGCATCGGTTGGCTTCTTACTAATGTTCTGATGTAGTGATATCTGGATCATTAGCCTGCTTGTTTCCGGAAAAGTCCCACTGTAATTGCAAAACATTTGCGCGATTTGACAGCCCCCCGCCTGGCTCTCTGGCTCGCTCTGCAGCAGCCGCGTTCGTTGCACGAAAGGCGGTAACGTTTGCCTTATTTGCAGCGTTTTCTCGAACTTCATGGGTGGTTTGATGCTTTGTCGGTCGATGCTGTTTGGAAGGCATGTTATTTAAAGCTATCAAGCGTTTACCAGCACACGGTCGTCCCGTTGTCCATCCTCGTTCTCGTACTAAGCCCCGGTGACAGATTGGATTTTCACATTTGAGAACGCCTTTTGTTTCTGCAGTCAGCTTGCTCTCAAATCATCAAGCGATCATTCTCCAAGCAAAGACAAGATCATAGCGGAATAAAAGGGGCTCCAGTTTCTTACAGATGGATTTGTAGAGAACAGCACGAAGTTTTACTGCAGACAGAACCTTCCCTACTTATCATGGGAGTAGGGAATGTTGTACACATAGTAGTCTAACACGCAGTCAATCGCTATTGGGAATCTTCCCATACACTAGGATCACGGGGAAGTGATAAAGCAGTACCTACAGCGAGAAATACAGCTGCGATCATGAAGTAGTATATCGACCATGCATGATGCCCTTCCTGCAATGAATAAGAGAAGACCGAAGCTGCAGACGCCGGGCCGATGATTCTTGCTACTGCGACAGCCACCTGGGCAATTCCGTTGGTTGCTCCGACTGAGGCACGATTGGGAGCAGCTGCTCTGACGAATAATGATATGCAGGCTATAGGTTCTTCTCAGTTCAACAGAACGCAGGAAGTGCTAGATTAACATACGGAAGCACATGATCAGGTTAGTCTTCAGCGTAAGCTGAACGGCAACACACAGCCACACAGCCGTACCTATTCCGATAGGCTCGAGCCAGAGCATTCGTCACTGGAAATAAAATGACCATGGGTATCCCGGAGCTGATGCCGATGATGTGGACAGCTCTTGCACCGAAGCGATCATTTAAACGAGTGTAGAAAAGTAGCTGGAATATGCCTTGTATGATACCTGATGCCGCAAGTAAAGCACCTATGCGAGGAGGGTCAAAGGAAAGACCACCAAGTTCAATCGGTGTCGCATAGAAAACAGGTAAGATCGAATTGAATCCCATTTGAAACAGGCCTGTGGTGGCGTAACTCGCTGTTACGCTCAACACTTTTGAGGTTAGTAAAGCACGCAGCGGAAGCGGCTTTGATTTTACTTCGCCAGGATCAGCTATAACATTGCTCAATGGCTGGCGGGGCTTTGAGTATGACTGTCCGAATAATCCTCCTTTAATGAGCTCCCAAAGTGGTGTCTTGGTAGAAACGCTCTTGTAACCACACTTAGTGTGATCCAGAGATGGGTTTTCAGCGTCTCACCTCTTTAAGACGGGTATGCGTGACTAGCGAAATTGTCGAGATAAACAATGCCGAAATAGAGCACGGCAGGAGATATGGGTAGGTTTTCAGGAGTTCTGATCGCCCAAAAATGTTAGGGAATCTGTCTGCTGGTCGGGAGAATGATCCTCCGATGAGTGATCTAAATGCCGTCAACCTCAAGTGCGAGAGATCATGTACGGTATACCTACCCAATTGTAGTTGCGATCGTCCACGGGATTGGTACATAACTGCATGCCTTGGGCATATTGGTTGCGTCAGTGATGTCCATCAGCATGCTCTTGGCCATACTATCGCTCGCATCAAATGCTCCGCTGACAACACGACTGGTCGAGAATGTCAGGAATTGATGGTCACAGCTACTATTTTGAACACGCTGACCTGACCACCAGAGCGAAGAAGGTCTTCGACAGCCCAAACGAAAACATCGATATAGAGATTGCTGATAGAGCTATCAGTATTACAGGCTTCCGTCCGATGTGGTCGGACAGTTGACTCCAATAAAAAATAGTCAGGGTATGAGCTGCATAGTATGATGATTGCTGGAGAGAATAGTATCATGAACGAACGAAAGGGAAAAAACGATGAAGACATGCTTACAAGGATGCCGGCGTAGTGTCCAACCTGGGTTTCGTCTCCGTGAGTGACTCCAATGTCTCTGATGAGCTTGACAACGTCCAGTTGTGGTTAGATATAAGTCCAAGCAAACACAATATTCTCACTTGAGGAATAAACGGGTTGAGGGTCCGAGAAGAAAGAATTTCTGGCATCTCCAAGAGCAGTAGAATCCAAAATTGATCCCATGGAAGAGGTGTCTTGGCCGTTGGGTGCTCTGGTTGTTGCAGAAGAGGTGTCTCCTCGTCATTCTGCTGCACAATCATGGTGGTGCGAGGGAATGACTCGGATGAAAGATGTAGTTCGTTATACTACGTGAAGTCATTCCAATGAGGTGGTTGCTGACCGGCTTGTTGGCTAGCTGGTCGATAAGGCCTACAACGGCAGTCCGGCTCGACAAGAACGTTCAACCTGATCAGCTGGGATAAAATTAGTTACACGGCCCCTCCTATTGGTCCACACACCTCCGAGGCTGTTCCAACTTCTCCTAAAATCTCACCACACGAACGTATCAAATCTGTTCTCAAGATCTTAAGAGAAGGTCGTATATCAACGTTGCAACTCTCGACTCTATGCTCAATCCTCACCGGAATTTCGACTGGAATAAAGGTAACCATTATTTCAAGGAAATCTCATGTAATCAGAAAATAAACCGAATGTAGACGAGCGCCGCGTGTTTCCGGAAAATAATCACTTCGAATTCCTCATACGTATGTACATACAACGAGCTTCCCTGTTCGAAAATCGCCAAGTCTCACATACTACAGCTGCAGGGCACGCGCTCGCAGTATGCCGTGGGCGCTCATCGTCCTCTCTCACGACGACTGGCGTGCATCACATCCTGCTTTCTCCGCAATACTATCATCTTCGCACTGTTCGCAGTAATACAGCTTGCCCGGGACAACTAGGAAGGTTGAGTTTGTCGTTGGAAGCTCTCATAATGTCGCTTGAATGATGTACGTGCAGCCAATGTTCGCTCGCTGCGAACCGACACTTAGCAGCTCAACGAGATTATGGACAGGTTTGTGAGCGAAATGATTCAGCTGTATTCTGGTATGTAATATACAACTACTCTGCGCAGGAGAAGGGAAACTCTCCGGGAAAGCTGGATAGTAGCTTGATTGCATGTTTGCAGACTCACGAGGACGTGCTCGGATGTTGAAGTGGCTCCGCCCACATGCAATCGACCGTGACTATGTTTCTGATATTGTCAGCACCGAGATGGACGCCATCAAGGAGGACCTTCGAGAGGCACTCGACATCATCACTTCGGAGTTTCTTTTAACATGGGATCTTAATTCGGCGATGGACAACACAATTGCACCAAGGCACCGGTCCTACGACGTCTTCTGCACAGTGCAGCTCAAACAACCCGTGCTGGGGAAAAGAATCAAGTTAAGGATTGCAGTACCATATGATGTGCAATGTTGGCACCTTGACATCTCTGAATTAATGATTGTCTTTTTTGTTCAAAGGCGTGCAATGTCATCCTCACGCAACTTGATTCTCAGCGTTCGCATCTCAAGAGAAGCATTGTGAATGGATTGGATGATGGAAGATTGGTCCATTGAATTCACAGGTATAGTTCACGTCGCGTTAATAACAAGAGAATTATAGTTCTGCCTCCTACACTAGATCATAATGTACATGGTCATTCGCGATAATATTATTGGGAATCTTCCCATACACTAAGATCACGGGGAAGCAACAGAGCAGTACTTACAGCGAGAAATGCAATTGCGATAAAGAAGTAGTATATCGACCACGCATCATGCCCCTCCTGTAACGAATAAGAAAAGACCGAAGCTGCAGTCGCCGGGCCGATGATCCTTGCTACTGCGACAACCACCATAACGATTCCATTGGTTGTTCCGAGCGAGGCGCGATTAGGAGCAGCTGCTCTGATGAATAATGCCATGCAGGCTATGAGTTCTTTTCAGCTAAACAGAACGCAGGAAGTGCTGGATCAACATACGGAAGCACAGGATCAGGCTAGTCTTCAGCGTAAGCTGGACAACAACACACAGCCACACAGCCATGCCTATTCCATAGGCCCGAGCCAGAGCATTGGCCACTGGAAATAAAATGACGATGGGTATGCCAGAGCTAACACCGGTGATAAAGATAGCTTTTGCACCGAAGCGATCGTGTAAATGAGCGTAGAAAAGCAGCTGAAATATTCCATGTATGACACCTGATACCGCAAGTAAAGTACCAATGCGAGGAGGGTCAAGGGAAAGACCGCCAAGTTCAATCGGTGTTGCATAGAAAACAGGTAAGACCGAATTGTACCCCGTTTGAAATAGGCCCATGGTGGTATAACTCGCTGTTACACTCAAGACTTTCGAGGTTAGCAATGCCCGCAGCGGAAGCGGCTTTGGTTGAACTTCTCCGGGACTCCCTTCCCCAGGATCAACTATGACGTTGCTCGATGGCTGGCGAGGCCTCGAGTATGATTGTCCCAAGAATCCTTTTTTAACTAGATCCCAGAGCGATGTTTCGCCAGTGGTAGAGACGCTCTTGTCACCACACTTAGTTTGATCCAAAGATGGGTTTTCAGGCGCTCACCTCTTTAAGATGGATATAGGTGACTAGCCAAATTATCGATACAGAAAATGCCGAGATAGAGCATGGCAGGAGATATGGGTAGGTTTTCAGGAGCTCTGATCGCCCAAAGATGTCAGGGAATCTGTCTGCTGGTCGGGAGAGCGATCCCCCAATGAGTGGTCTAGAAGATGCCGTGAACCTCAGTGCGAGATAAAATGTACTGTATGCCTACCCAATTGAGGTTCCGATCATCAACGGAATTGGTATATAACTGTATGCCTTGGGCATATTGGTTGCGTCAGTGATGTCCATCAGCATGCTCTTGACCATACTATCGCTCGGATCAAATGCTCCACAGACAATACGACTGGTCGAGAATGTCAGGAATTGATGGTCACAGGTACTATTCGACATTTAACTGGACACGCTGACCTGACCACCAGACCAAGGAAGGTCTTCGACAGCCCAAACGAAAACATCGAAATAACAATTGCTGATAGAGCTGTCAGAATTACGGGCCTCCGCCCGATGTGGTCGGACAGTTGACTCCAATGAAAGATGGTCAGGGTATGAGCTGCATAGTACGATGATTGCTGGGGAGAGTAGTATGATGAACGAACGAAAGGGAAAAACCGATGAAGACATGCTTACAAGAATGCCGGCATAGTGTCCAACCTGGGTTTCGTCTCCGTGAGTGACTCCGATGTCTCTAATGAGCTTGACAAAGTTCCTGTGATCAGATATAAGTCGAGCGAAGGGAATATACTCACTTGAGGAATAAACGGCGCAAGAGTCCCAGACGAAAGAAAATCTGGCATCTCCAAGAGCAATAGAATCCAAAATTGATCCCATGGAAGAGGTGTCTTGGCCGTTGGTTGCTCTGGTCGTTGCAGAAGAGGTGTCTCCTCGTCATTCTGCTGCGCAATCATGGTAGTGCGAGAGAACGCCTCGAATCAGAAATGCAGTTCATTATACTACATGAAGTCATTCCAATGAGGTGGTTGCTGACCGGCTTGTTGGCTGCCTAATCGATAAGGCCTAATGGCAGCGCTTTTGCTGATCAGTTGACATAGAATCAGTCACACGGCACTTCTTATTATGTAGCACCCGGGTATAGCCGCCATGGCCTTAGGGGGTTCGCACTACTTAGTAGTACTGTCACCTAGAGGCTTAAGCGCGGCTGACTGACCTTAGTAGGCTAGATCTAAGATCTGCACGAGACATAACAACAAAAAGCCCAAATCAACGACGTTGAACGGAAATTTTCCAGTGAAGACATGCTACAGCATGAGGCACATAAATACGTCGACCGTAAGTACATGTGGTGACCATGCCATTGCGCGCGTACCTATTTATCATCCGCAGGCGCCACAGGTCCGATGACTTATTCGTTTACTTACGGCCTACCCAGTTCGGGGTGCACTGTACACAAGCTAACGCAACGGGAATTCGGGCTTATTAGATGAGAAGTCGTTCCACGAAGTTGGCAGTCGCCGCTCGTCCATAAAGAGCACGACAGTTGATGGAACAAGCTCAAAATTTCTGATAATGATAGGCTATGTAGCAGCCGGGGTCAGAAACGTAAAAGCAAGCACCTCCTATTACGCACGTTGCCCCGTATACTTGACCACATTGTGCGGGTAGTACCTCCGCTATTACTCCACATTGAACCTTACGCGCATGGTCTGCGCATGCGAGACTAGAGCAGACATAGCAAGATGTAAGACCTGAATCAGATAAATTAAACGTCTTTCAGTAGCAGAGCTGACTGTGTAATGGCTCGCTGCGTTACGTCCACGATGACTGTCCTTGTTTACACCCGACAACGTAGATTACCGCCCACCATCGCTATCGTAGCACCGAGACACCAATCGAGCTCTGTGCCTTCAATACGCTGGAGTGGTGTATCCGCGACTGTGTGCCTGCGTGTCGCGAAGTGGTAAAGAGCACTATGCTACGACGGACACTGAGTGGCTGACTAAGCTACGGTGCTACCCGGCTGCTACTACGCCCCTCGCCTAGGGGTCCCCCACTCCAACGTCCCGATCATCACCAAACTCGTAGCCAAGAACCAGCAAGGCGTGCTGGAAAGTGAGATCAAGGCACCACTCCGGTCGACTTTCGAGTTCCTCCATGATATCAGGATGCCCCCAGTACGATGTCCAGCTGGTAGGTCCTGCGCAGACCCGTTTAGCAAGCGTGGCGAATGTTGAAATTGCTATGGGGGGCTGGGGATTATCTGTTGAAGAGTCTGCTACAAGCAATGGGGTGACCTGATCGAAGAAATACGAGATTGTTCCGTTAGGAAAGGCGTCCAGAAGTGATGGCTGGGAAACACCATCGAAGGATCAGGGTTTGAGTTCACAAACACTAGTGCAAGCGATCGATGAATACAATGGAGGTCAATAGACACAAGTCATTCGCGATAATATTATTGGGAATCTTCCCATACACTGGGGTCACGGGGAAGCAATAGACCAGTACCTACAGCGAGAAGTGCAATTGCGATCAAGAAGTAGTATATCAACCACGCATCATGCCCTTCCTGCAATGAATAAGAGAAGACCGAAGCCGCAGACGCCGGGCCAACGATCCTTCCTACTGCGAGAGCCACCTGCGCGATTCCAGTGGTTGCTCCGAGCGAGGCGCGATTGGGAGCAGCTGCTCTGATGAATAATGTCAGGCAGGCTATCAATTCTTGTCAGTTCAACGAAACGCAGGAAGGGCTGGATCAACATACGGAAGCACATGATCAAGCTAGTCTTCAGCGTAAGCTGAATGGCAGCACACAGCCACACTGCCATGCCTATTCCATATGCTCGAGCCAGAGCATTGGTCACTGGGAATAAAATGACGATGGGTATGCCGGAGCTAACGCCGGTGATGTAGATAGTTCTTGCACCGAAGTGGTGATGTAAACGAGCGTATAAAAGCAGCTGGAATATGCCTTGTATGATACCTGATGCCGCAAGTAAAGCACCGATGCGAGGAGGGTCAAGGGAAAGACCACCAAGTTCAATCGGTGTCGCATAGAAAATAGGTAAGATAGAACTGAATGCCATGTGAAACAGGCCCATGGTGGTATAACTTGCCATTACGCTCAACACTTTTGAGGTTAGCAAGGCACGCAGCGGAAGCGGCTTTGATTGCGCTTCTCCAGGATTCGCAGGATTGGCTATACCATTGCTGGATGACTGGCGAGACTTCGAATATGATTGTCCGAAGAATCCTCCTTCAACTAGCTCCCGAAGCGGTGTCCTGGTGGAAACGCTCTTGTGACCACACTTAGCCAGATCCAGAGATGGATTTTCAGCATCACGCTTACCTCTTTAAGACAAATATACACGACTAGCCAAATTATCGATATGAAAAATGCCGAGATAGAGCATGGCAGGAGATATGGGTAGGTTCTCAGCAGTTCTGATCGGCCAAAGATGTTGGGGAATCTGTCTGCTGGTCGGGAGAGCAATCCCCCAATGAGTGATCTAGTGGATGCCGTGAACCTCAGCGCGAGGAAAAATGTACTGTATGCCTACCCAACCGTGGTTGCGATTATCACCGGAATTGGCATATAACTGTATGCCTTGGGCATGTTGGTTGCGTCAGTAATGTCCATCAGCAAGGTGTTGATGACAGCATCGCCCGGATCAAATGCTGCGCAGACGACACGACTGTGGTCAAGTAATTGACGATCACAACTACTATTTGATATTAAACTGAACACACTAACCCTACCACTAGACCAAGGAAGGTCTTCGACAGCCCATACGAAAACAACGAAAGAACATGTGCTAATAAAGCTGTCAGTATTACAGGTTTCCGCCCGATGTAGTCGGACAGTCGACTCCAATGAAAAACAGTCAGGGTATGCACTACAGAGGATGATAGTTGCTCGAGAGAATATCAGCCACGAATAAAGGGGCAAGAGCGATGAAGACATACTTACAAGAATGCCGATATAGTAGCTAACCTGGGATTCGTCTCCGTGAGTGACTCCGATATCTCTAATGAGCTTGACAAAGTTCCAGTTGTGATCAGATATAAGTCCAGCGAAGGGAATATAATACTCACTTGAGGAATAAATGGGGCAAGGGTCCGAACAGAAAGAAAAACTGGCATCTCCAAGAGCAGTATAATCCAAAATTGATCCCAGGGAAGAGATGTCTTGGCCGTTGGCTGCTCTGGTCGTTGCAGAAGAGGTGTTTCCTCATCATCCTGCGGTGGAATCATGATGGTGTGAGAGAACGACTGAGATGAAAGACGCACCTTATTATACTACGTGAATTTACTCCAATGAGGCATTACTAAAG